>NC_071996.2:81765227-82377272 GCF_028885655.2 Pongo abelii | reverse complement strand
GGGCTGGAGCCAAGTCTCAGTAGCGCTGTGCATTATCCTGGTCATATACTGGAAGTTTTGTTTATCCAACTTGGTTGCTCTTGAAGCTGGTGAGAGCCCTGCCAGGATGTGGAGTGGACTTCCTAGCAGAGGTAAGCATTTTTATTCTAAAACTTGGATGCTGGGGTCTGGGATGTCAGTAACAGATTCTTTCGTACGTTATGCTGAATCCTGTGGAGTCCTCAATTGTGTTTATCACATCATGCTGATACATCTGAAGGAGCAAAGCTGAAGAGCAAAATATATGATTCTTTAATTTTGTTGCGAAGTAATTCCTTACATGGGTGTGATAACCATCCCTTTCTTTCTGTGCTAGCTGTTTGCCAAGGACATCTTACCAGTAGGTGACTTCCTTTGCATTTTAAACACTCTGAACAAGTCGGTGATATTATGCAATTTGCTACCATTACTGAAAGTAGGTAATTAGCAGTGTTATTATGTGTTTCAGATATTATTAAAAAGGCTATAAACAAAATGTACTTTGTAGAACCTTTGACATGAAAGACAGATAGGAGGAGACAAGTCATGTTTCAAGATAACTAAGAAAGTAAGTGATGTGGATTACATACTGGAGTTGACACCTTGTGAAGCTAGACATTATTAATAATTAAAAGTTATGACCGGTCGTGCTCTGGACAACCAACAGTAATTAATTTCTAGTGACTGTGTGCCGAATGAGAATGGGAGGAAATTAACAGTATTTCTTCATGAAGTGTGTTATTATTAGCTGAGATGCTTTAAATATAGCAAATTGTATCATTTAAATATACATAAAATACCTGTGCTCACCTGGAGAGGTTAAATTACTAGATCATCATGCTTGGAAAGGTTTGATGTAGCCTTGTAAGTATATGGTATTTGAAAGCCAACTAGATAAGGGCAGGCACAGAGTTAGCCTCCAAGTAAATGGAGTGCTATTGCTTTGGCTTGGCTAAACTCTAATTCTGGTGTTTCTAAGCATGAATGGAGTGTGAGGGTTATAATGTATTAAATAGCATTATGCTTATTAAGTGTCTGTTTAGCATATTAGATTGGCAGGGGAATCTATTTTTCTTTGATTGGAAGCAGCTAGCATGGCACATGGGGTGTGTGTGTGTGTAAGTGTATGTGTTTTTCCTGCTATATTTATTTGAGGCAGCTGTTTTATAGCTTTCAGCTTTAAAGTTATAACTAAGTGTGTATTTGTTTGATAGAAGACTCGAGAACCTCTTTTACTGCCAGTACACGTAAAGCTTGGCTAAGCAGACGCATCAGGAGCAAACCATTTGTGTTCACCAATCTGTCTCGGCAAGTCCCAGGGCCACTATCTTGCTAGAAGCCACTGTGTGCTTTTGAAAGCATGAAATTAGTTTTATACTGAGCACATGGTTTCTCATTTAGCAGCTCTTTTTATGGTAATGGTCAATTTATGGTTCACTGCCAGGATTTTGGTGTACTGTCAAAACTGATAGCTTCTGCTAAGGCGTCTCTATGAAGATTAAAAAAAAAAAGTGGAAAGATGGGAAGAACCTAATTAGACCCTCAAGAATAGACTCTTACCTTCAACCTCATCTATTCTCTAGATGCATTGTCATTTCTCTCAAGTTCCTTTATATTGTTTAATCCAGGACCTACAGATTTAAAGTTGCTAATATCTGCCACTTTGTTCTTTGCTAACATGTGACACCCAAATAGTTATGTTCTGAAATGTGAAGTATTTTTTTTTGCAATACATTTGTAGAAAAGTACTCTATTAATGTTGGCCATATTATGCAATTCATCATTACACTTATCTGCTTGCCTGGTAATGCATCCTAGAGCACTGTTGGAGAGAGGGAAAGGCTTTAATACATTTTATATTTGATATAAGCTATTCGTACTTAGTTGTACATGTATGTGCTATGAGTTGGGTGAGTTAAACAATGAAATTAAAACAACCTGTAGATACATTAGAAATTTGACCCAAAAAATGCCTTCTTTCATTCAATCATCTCATTTAGAAAAGCAAAAGCTCTCAAATGCTAAAACAATATTAATATTAAATACAGTTTTTGTTTGTTTCCACATAATAAAAATGAAATGCATTTGTCAATGTGCTAAGAATGCTTTCCTTAGCCTTCTCTTTCTATCAGAAGATAACCCTGGTTGAATAATGCATTTTGGAATAGAGGTGATCAAAATTACCAGGGCATTTAGTGGAGTATTTATTTTTGTGCTGATTCTTTGCATTGTGGTAATGGATATGCAGGTGGAATAGAGTACATATTTGGATGTTGCTATTATACTTTTTCCCTCATGTGGTCTTGACAATGGAACTGAAAACGCTTCATAAATCCTGAATTTCATGATTTTTTCTTGTTAATTATTAGATCTTTTGCCTGGGTTAAGTGATTACACATGTAAAGAGTCAAGATAAAATATTATTGAAATACAGAGTGTAATATGTGCCATTATAATTAGAAAACAATTTTGTGTTTTTAGATGAAGCAAAATGTGAAACTTTTTTTTCTTCTATTCTTTTGGGATTGCTATGTCACAAATCATCATCAGGTTGTCAGGGGGACTCAGTTTTAGATTTTGACTTACAAATAAATATCTCATGTTTATTAGTTCCCCAAAGCCCATGAAACAAATTGGATTTGTGGGTTGAGAATTAGAAGCTTAGAGGGCATTGACATTTTCTCTTTGAAATTCCTGATGATATAACATGTTTAATAAATGAAAACCCTTTTAAAAAAGTTTTAGAATGTTAGAATTCTCTTAGAATAGTGACATTTGTCGTATTACATAGAACATAGGACATTCACTCAGAAGAAAGAAGGGATTAATTCAGCATATCTACCTGAAGTCTTAGTAGCAATTTCTCCTTCAGAAGTAGTAGGATTTATGAAATCATGAGGATATAAATCTCAGTGATTTGCCTGCATCTTTTCACTTTTGTATTAAGATATAGCATCTTGAGTTGTTCTTCAGCAGATCTTAAAAATGACTAGTTACAAAAAATAGCAGATACAAACCTGTTTTAGTTGAGAAACATGATTGCAAAATGAAAGTACTATCCAAATTTGGCTTTCCTGATTGTATACATCCAACAATAATTTGGGCAATTTATAGAGTTTGTACTTTCTTTTGAGGTATGTTGCTAAGATGAGTATACTTTAGTGAGAAAGTGGCTTCTTACCTTAAAGCTTTATTTACTTTCAGTCTTTTCACTTCCTTTTTTTCCTACTTCCTATTAATAAACTAGGAACATCAAGTTTTAGGGTTTCCAGATTTAGCATATCAAACTCTGAGTTAAATTTGAATTTTAGCTAAAACAATAAATAATATTTTTAGTATATATCCAATGCAATATTTGGGACATACTTAATATTGAAAATTGTTAGTTGTTTAGCCGAAATTCAACTTGGACTAAGTGTCCTGTATTGCATCTGGAAACTCTACCTACTTTCTAAATAAGAAAGTGAGTCTCCAGTAATGGCCTAGAAAATTGGTTTTACCAGTGCCAAAATGGAGGCTCCACATTCCTGTAAAAGTGATCAGTTTTAACTGTTAGGGTTTATGCCTGAAAACTCCTAGGGAAAGAAAGTTACTATCTGAGAAACTTAAAATGGTGTCAAGAAATAAAGGACTGATGGAATCTAAATTACAAATAATAAATGAAAGCCTTCTATAATTACTAGTATAATAAAGGCAGCACATTAAATAAGTGTCAGTAACATTTTGAATAAATAATGAGTATTATACAATTAATTTCTAATTGTCATCCCTTGTCAACTAGAATATTTTCGGGATTTTCCTTCTTTAGCAGGTTTGAGATACTTATTAATTCATTTTGTTTTGTTGTAGTTAAGATGCGTAATGACAGGTGCCTCTTTCAATGCCTTCTCCCCTACCCGTTCATCTGGCCTTGATTTAAATATTTGTTACCCTTTTGATTTTAGGACTTAGTTCTGACTGCCACCTGCTAGATTTCTCAGAGAGGCAGAGTAACTTGCAAACTTGACCTAGAAGAAAATCTATGAGATCCTTTAATTATTCAATTTACCGTAGCTGAATAAAATAGAATAGATACAATATTTATTATGTACCTACTGTGTGCCTCATATGATGTCAAAATATTTATAGGTAGATTTTTATTGAATTCTTTTAACAACTTTATAACATATTAATATAATATTAATTGTACACATGCTAAGCTGTTTACCGAAACTCCATTCCCACACCCAAGCTATCCCAATTTTAACCACACTGCAACAGGGCAGAATGTTCTATCCTGGATATGAATGTTACTCTTAGATATTGGGCAACCTCCCTGTGGAACAAAGGGTCCTTTTCTGAGAGTGTTCGTGTCACTTCTCAGGCCATATTGCAAAATCCCCTTTCCCCACTCAGCTTCTGTATTACCTTTCTTCTCTTTTCTCACTTACTAATATTCCCCTCCTCCTTTTTGTTAATATCCTTAACAGTCAAAACTAGACATCAGTGTATAATTTGATTCTCAAAATGAGAAAAAAAATCACAGAAGTGAACCACATATACTATAACAGAATGTGGTGTTAGGAGAACCTACAGTTGATTAATAAATAATATGGACAACATGTTTGGAGTAATTTCTTAAACCTAACCTTTTTGTTTCCAGTCTAAAATGCCACCTCAGTTCTCTGTCAGTTATGCAACATTCAAACCAGGAACCTGTTTTGAGCCTGAATTGATCAGTTGAATGTGAGTGCCATTAACCCAAGTTTTGGAAATGAATTAAGTCTACCATCCCAAGAAAGTACTTCTTACAAAACCATATCTTCTTTGAATTAAATGTTACTCCCACCAAATGATCTAGTTCATTTTTCAGTGTCTATTGCCCTAGTGGACAAATTCCTATTTTCTTCCCTTTTTTTCTTGTCTGTTAACATATACCCTTATTTCAATCTGATCATTTTAAATCTCTCAGGATATTTTTTGCCTCCACTTATCAATCGGTTTCCCACTTTTGACTAGTCATAAACATTATTGTGTTATGCATTACTTCTTCTACTATTTTAAACTGATATTGGTGGCCTTTTCTTGTATTTAAAGTATGCTCTTTAGGAAAAGATTCTGATCCCTTTTTACTTTAAATACTCTACTCCTGTCCCAATGTTGGCATCAATGTCCTCCTACTTACTTCAGTCCTGTTTGGTTGTGTGACGTGTTTGTTATTGCAAAATACCAATGTGAATCCATAATCTAAATTTCAATCCCTAAAGATCTTCCAACAACGTTTGTCCTCAAATTTTTGGAAAAGGTGCTGAAAGGTAAGTTAAAGTTCCTAATTTGAAGAATTCTGTTTCTTTTAATTTCTTAAAAGGTGATGCTGGTCAATAGCTGTCTTTTCTTGGCAAATGGCAATTGAATGACAAAAAGATGCCTCCCCCAGGGAACACCTAGACTGTCAGAGATGAGGAGCCCTCTGTCCCTGACTTCTTCCAGGGACTCTGCAATGCCACTGGGACATTTAGCAAATCATCTTTTTGCTCACATTTCAAATTTGGTGTGTGAATTTCACTTGGAGATCTATGGTATTGCCAGTTTTCTTTTTTATCTGATTCATTTTCCATTAGTGGTGGTTTTTAAGCGGACAATGGAAGAAATGACTTTACATCTAGAACTCTCCCTTCCTTCTAGCAAGTTAAAGGGAAATTTCTTTACTCAGGATTCTTGGGGGGTGCTGGGAGAGGGCAGGCTACATTTTGAAGAAATTTCAAAATATCCAGGAGTAAGCAGATTCAGAAATGAATCTGTAGGGCTTCTTTTTCTGACATTTTTCCATACTTTCTGTATTTTTTATTATTGCACAACGGGTAATATATAGTTATAATAAATTAATTAAGTCTTAATCTACGAGCTTTTGGATTTTGTGTAATTTAAGTACATAGCCACTTTTGTGTGATTTAGTAAGGTAAGCAATGAATACCACTCTTGCAGTAGTTAGAAATCCTGTAATAGGCTCTGAATCATGCTTTAATTGGGGTAAGGAGAAAATGGGTATGGCTTGGAAATGATCTCTGATGCTTATCACTTGCTTCAGCTACAACTGATTTAACCAGCAATAACCAAAAGTTTGACTAAGCTATGCTAATACTGGTAAATTTTGTGCCAGCCACCATGGTCATACAATTAACCCAAACTAATAAAATCTGGTGAAAAGTGTGTTTGAGGTAAACCTACAATAAAGCTAAACTCCATCTAAGCTGTAAAAAGCTTCAACCGAAGTAAAAATAAACTATAGAAGTGACTTTAACACCCTGAAAACACGATAGCTAAGACTCAAACTGGGATTAGATACCCCACTATGCTTACTTCTAAACCCAAATCGTTCAACCAACAAAACTATTCACCAGAGTACTACAAGCAACAGCTTAAGACTCAAAAGACTTGGCAGTGCTTTATATCCCTCTAGAGGAGCCTGTTCTATAATCGATAAACCCCGAGGTACCTCACCATCTCTCACCACTCAGCCTATATACCGCATCAGATCAGCTCTCCAGCAGCAAATATTATCATTGTCCTTTTAAAATGGAGTGGATGCAATAAATGGTGTATAATGAGACTTAATAATAACAGGAATGATAGTTGACTTTCGAGCTAACCATATGCAAGACGTTTTATACGTATAAACTCATTTAATCTTTACAACAATCCTATAGGTAAGCATTAGGGAAACTGAAGTACAGAGAGATTAAGGTACCTTCCCAGAGTCATCTAGCTAGCTCAGCTGAGATTTGAATTTGCAGTAGGGGTGGAATCCATGCTTTTAACCAGTGCCCTAGACTAGTTCTGTGTGAGATATTTAACAAAGTCTTTGTTGATATTATTTTGTGAACAAAATAGAAAACTCTGGACTGAATGGCAGTGTAATTTCATGGATTTGTAACTGGTTGAATATCTATACCTAAAATCTACCTGGCCAATATTAACTTAAGGGAAGGCTCCAGGACTCTGCAATGACTTGGTGAGAACACTGATGACTTAGCCATTAAATCTGTAGATGTTATCAAACTGGGATAATACATATATAGGAAGACACAATTGATGTAAATCCTGAGCCACCTCCCACACTAAATAAATTAGAATTTCTGCGGCTGCTATCTGGGAATCAATATTTATAAAGCTCCCAACTTGATTCTAATGTGCAGCCTCAGTTAAAAACCACTATTCTAGAAAAGTGGCCCAACTCCAACATGATCAGTTTCAACTAACAGTAAGTGGAGGAAGTAGTGAAAAACGATGTAGGAATATTGATAAAATGTAAACTCATCATATGAGTCAAAAGCGTGATATGATTGCTTCACACAATCTTAGTGGTCTCTTAGATGGGAATTGTAGAAATAGAGTATCTGTAACAATGAAGGCTGGAGTCCTGCTCTTTGCTCAGCTGGGCAGAGCGTGCCTGGAGTTTGGGTGAAATGCAGGGGAGGGCTTTAGGTGTTTTCATTTGAAGGTGACCAGCCTGGTCAAGGTACACTGAGTACCTTATCAAGGAGAAGAGATTATCAGGGGACTTACTTTATGTAACATTTGAATTATATTTTTTCAATAAAGCTCTTGGGTAAAATTAATGCCAGTAGACAGAGTTTTCAAGAAGAAAGATTTTTGCTTGATATAAAGAACTTCCCAGTAGAGCAGTCTGAAGATGAAGGGATTCCTTTTTTTTGGACATGGTACAGATCCCTCATAGATGTTACTGAAGCAAAAGGCAGATTGTGACTTAGGCATATGATAAAGGAGGTTTAAGGGTTGGATAGATTGTTAAAGTAGATGATCTTCTAACTTCAGACTCTATGATTATATGAGCATGTTAAATTTCAAAGGTAATGCATGAGTGACCATTTGTTCATTACATTAGTTCTGCATTCAGGAGAAGCAGTGGAGTAGTGGAGTTATGGAACAGTTTCTGAGGCATTCAAAGCGCAGCTCCACCACAATTTAGCTGTGTGATCATGGACAAATTACTTCACTTTCCAAGTCTCGGTTTCCTTATCTGTAAAACAAGAATAATAATAGACTCAATTTTATTTGTTGCAAAGATTAAGTGAGAATAATATATATAAAGGTTTTTTGCATAGCAAGTGGAGAGAACATGGGGGGAACACGATGTTATCAGAAATTATCCTAGTAAAAGCTGTGGGTTGCAATTGAATTTATGATTTGGCATGTGGTAAAGTACTCAATAAATTCAGCTGTTGTTATTTTTAGATTCTTTTTTTGATTATAGATGTCTTAATAAAAGTTAGGGTCTGAAAGTTAAAACCTAAAACAGGTAGATATTGATGGGCAATATGGAGCCGGACTGCAGGAGACACAAGTTAGATGGCACAACATGTGAGGCTTTGAGTAGGTGGGGGCCACATAAAGAATGGGCCTGGGCAGGAAAAAAAAAAGGGAGTTTCTGAAAGGGAATTGAGGAACTTTATTACTTTTAACTCTTTACCCATTTCCAACTATTATTTCATTTGATCCTTACTATAACCCTGAGAAGTAGAGAAAAGTAACATTTTCTCATTATACTTGATAATAGATAAGCATCATCAAAAAGGTAAGTGACTCGCTGAAGACAGGAGAACTAGAAGTTAAACCTAGACCTCTCAAACCCCACACCCCCACTCAACAGCTTTCATATGTCACACCAAATTCTGCCCAGTTCCATGTGCAACCCAGCTTGAATGTTTGCATTTGAATGACAACTTAACAGTAAAGACTATGAATAAACAATGTGATGAGGTTTGGAAATGAAGGCAAGACGTGAAAAGAGAATAGCATTAGTGAGTTGCATTTACTCCAGTATAAAGTTTTGTTTTGTTTTGTTTTGTTTTTTTGGAGACGGAGCCTCGCTCTGTCGCCAGGCTGGAGTGCGGTGACGTGATCTCCGCTCACTGCAACTTCTGCCTCTCGAGTTCAAGTGATTCTCTTGCCTCAGCCTCCTGAGTAGCTGGGACTACAGATGCTCACCACCATGCCTGGCTAAATTTTTGTATTTTAGTAGAGATAGGGTTTCACTATGTTGCCCAGGCTGGTCTCGAACTCCTGAGCTCAGGCAGTCCACCTGCCTCAGCCTTCCAGAGTGCTAGGATTACAGGCGTGAGCCTACACGCCTGGCCCTGGTATAAAGTTTTAAAGCGTTTCTATTGATTGGAAGACATCATTTAAAGAAGTCTGGAATGATGATTAAAAGCTCAAGAAGTAGCTTTACCAGTCAATGATGTTAACATTATTATCACATTTTATCATATCTGACTACTGAAAGGGCTTTCTGTGTAATATAATTAACTATCCTTGACACACCTCATGCTAAACGGCAAACTTCTTTAGCATGACATACCAAATCCAATAGTTAATAAGAATCACCATATAGTAAAAGTTTAATGGTCCAATGAGTTGAGGGAGGACCAACAACAGGGACTAAAGTTTGTGCTTTGATTTGTCAATCAAAATAAGAGCTAAAAAAAATCTGCAAAATTGATAGAGAAAAAAAAGTCCCATTATTTATTTTTTAGACAAAGTTGTAAGCTCCCAAAGCAAGTATCAAGTAAGATGGAAAGTTTTATAAATTATTCTGCCTACTCTTATTTTAATAAATATAGATGAGTAGGAAGTAAAAATAGTCCTTCACCTAATCAGAACCTATAATTATTAGCTGTAATTGTCACAATCATGGTTCTTGCTGGCCAAGGTATTTATTTTTCTTTTTCACATTTAAATATATTTACATAAAAATAATAAAATAAGATATATTTAAGGAACAGGTTTTTTAAATCCATAGCCACTTTTATACTCAGACAGTATACATATTCTATTATTGTACTTATACTGTGTATTATTTATTTTACGATATCTTTCTCACCTGTTAGTATATGAGTACTTTGAGGATAGGGTCTATGTCTTGATTCTTTTAAATATGTGACTCTCAATATGATACCTGGCATATGATAATAAGTGATAGACTTAAAATGTTGACTAAAGGATAGAACACTTGAATATGGGATCTGTGAATACTTGTGCAGAACTCAATACTTTATTTGATATTGCTGTTCATAGAAAGATTCATTCTTCAATTAAAACATGCTATTTTTCTTACCTATCAGATGGATAAGATCAAACCGTATGGTAGCACAATGAGCTACCTAGTGTGTGGGCATGGGGCACTCTCATACATTGTTGTGTGGAGTATGAATTGGTTCATTTAATATTTGCAGGGCAATGTGGTAATAACTATTAAAACTTAAAAGGTGTATCTCTTTTGACCCAGCAATTTCACTACCAGATTTAGTTAACAGATATACTTGCATATGTATACAAAGACACATAAAATAATAAATTTCCTTGCATGTGTGTATATACATATACATAAAGATTTTATTGCAATGTTATTTGTAGTAGAAAAATACAGGAAAAAATACTCAGCAATAGATAATAATAATTATGGTTCATCCATGCCATGTGATATTATGCAGTAATTTAAAATAATAAGATATGTCTGTAAGAACTGATATGGAATAATGTGCAAAATATAAGAAAAATTTGCAATATGCAGAACAAAGTATATATTGTTTGTGTAAAAGGTGTGTATGTTTGTATGTGTGTATGTACATATATATACATACGTATGGGGGAAGGAGGAGGGGATCAGGAAAAAGAAGAAAAGAATGAATTTATTTCATGGGAGACTGGGGAATGGGTTCAAGGGAGAATTACTTTAAACTGTATGCTCTTTGTACTGTTTGAAGTAGGATTATATTTAACTATTATACTCTCGTACTTTTTTTTTTTTTTTTGAGACGGAGTCTCGCTCTGTCGCCCAGGCTGGAGGGCAGTGGCACAACCTTGGCTTGCTGCAAGCTCCGCCTCCCGGGTTCACGCCATTCTCCTGCCTCAGCCTCCGGAGTAGCTGGGACTACAGGCGCCTGCCACCACACCCAGCTGATTTTTTTGTATTTTTAGTAGAGACGGGGTTTCACCCTGTTAGCCAGGATGGTCTCGATCTCCTGACCTCATGATCCTCCTGCCTCGGCCTCCCAAAGTGCTGGGATTACAGGTGTGAGCCACCAACTCTTGTACTTTTAAATTTTTTAACATATACATGGCTTACTTTGAGAATAACATATATTCACATTAAAAAGAAGGTAACAGATGAAAGAAGTGGAGGGGAAATGGAAGGAATGTGATGTGATCAAAAGTTATCACAGAAAAAGCTTGTAGAGTTGCTAGATGATGACTTTATGGTTTCTAGTCACAGTTAATGGATGGGAAATGATATAGAGGAGAAGTCATCCCACTAGGTAACTGGATGATGATCCAGCCTGTTGCCCTTGTCCTCCTAAGTGTATGTTGCCTAGAAGGTCAAGACAAAAAGCTGGTGTTTGGTCAAGTCCTGAGCAGGAGTTGCACTGACCCTCTATGATCATTTCTGATATCCAGGCTTAGCCTACCTGATGATGCATGTTTACCTTCCATACTTGCTGGAAATAACTCTGCAAGAATTCATGATTGTACATAGTCATCTGAGTGTCCCTCCCTTAAAACTTCTACTTTTCTTACTTTTGAGTGTCTATGTAAAACATTAAGGGTCTTGGGGAATTTCAGCTTTGTGTTGGAAATGAAAAATTTCAAGGTAGCTCAATGCAAGTCACACCATCATATTAAAAAATAAAGGAAGAATGACCAAAACCACATTAAAATAATAATAAAGCATACCTTAAATCTGCAAATGTGACAGCATTCAATGCTGCACTGAGCTCACCCTGTTGTTTTTTAATCTTATACATTTAGTTCTCTGTTTGAGAAACGCATAACACTGGGTGATCTTACCTTTGAGGTTGTAATACAGAATCATGATGAGATGATGGACATTTTATAATGAATTCTTTTGCTTCTAGGAGTTTAATGCTGAGTTAGAATGTTAATTTAACTCATTCTTTTTGTTTAATAAGCTCAAAATCCCAGCTGAGTTGCCTATATGAATGGCTTTCCATTATATAAACTCTTACAAATTATTTTCTTTTTTTTTTTTTTTTTTGCAAGCTCTCTAAGCAATTTCCTCAGTTCGTTTTAGTGAATTTTGACGCTTAATTCTTAATAGGGTAAATTATAGAGTGATTCTACCTTGATCGGCATGTCTTTGGAAGAATTTACATAACTAAAATATTTTTGAGAACCAATTTAATTGAAGATTTAGACAGTTTCTTTCAATACTGTAGATTTTGTTCTTGATAACCACGTATTATCACAAAGCCTTCATTTAGTTTTCTGATGCCTTTGTTAATTAATTTATTATTATTATTATTTTACTGAGATGGAGTCTTGCTCTGTCACCCAGGCTGGAGTGCAGTGGCACAATCTTGGCTCACTGCAAACTTCACCTCCCAGGTTCAAGAGATTCTCCTGCCTTGGCCTCCTAAGTAGCTGGGATTGCAGGCGCCCACCACCACACCCGGTGAATTTTTGTATTTTTAGTAGAGACGGGGTTTCACCATATTGATCAGGCTGGTCTTGAACTCCTGACCTCAAGTGATCTGCCTGCCTCGGCCTCCCAAAGTGCTGTGATTACAGGCATGAGCCACTGTGCCCCACCCGATGCCTTTAAATTGCTTCTTTTAATTTTCACTAACATGAGATTATACTAATTGGTAATACTAGAATACACTAGTTTTTATATGATGTATGAGCAGTGACATTTGTGAGTCCTTGATTTTACTACTTTATTGTTTTGGTCCCAGTTGATAACCAAACAAAGAAATTTAGCCTAATTAATATGTTAAGAATGTGGAGTATTTTTAAATGAAAAATATATAATATTTTCAGAAAGTATATAAAAACTCACATAGCTTTGAAAAATTAGGCACCAATGTATCTACCCCCTTATTCAAAAATAAAACCTTAACCTCAGATAACCCGTGCTTCTTCCTTAGTTCCCAGAAGTAATTCCTGTCTGGAATTGTGTGTTAATTATTCTCTTGCTTTTCTTTAGTTTACGACTAAATATGCGTGTTTTAAAATATATTTAGTTTTTGCCTACTGTCACATACTCATCCATAATATAATTTTTAAGATTCATACTTTTTGATATGTAGCTGTATTTCATTCATTTTGAATGCTTATTTAGTATGGCAAAAACCGCAATTACTTTTGCATCAACCTAATATATTTTTTATATCCTACATTTCAATTTATTTATATGTTCTACTGATAATCCACATTTTGGTTATTACCTTTCTTAATTTAATTAGAAGCAATACTGGTTTGAACATTCAGGTATATACATATGTACAGCTTTCCCTGGGTTATATAATTATACTCTGAGGGCATATAATCTCCAGGAAGTGAGTTTAAGGTTTAAGAGATGTGCATGTTCAACTTCAAATGTTTTTTTTTCTGTTTTGTTTATGCTATAGCCCCAGAATACTGCCAGATGCATTGTAAATAGTCAATTATTATATATTAAGTGAATGAATGAATGCCAAAGTGTTTCCGTAAGTTGTAGTATCAGTTTACACTCTGACCAGCAGCAGATGATCAGTCTATTGTGTCACATCCTCTGCAACACTTGAGACTGACTTTTTAAAATTGTTGACAATCTGCTGGTTGTGAAATGCTATCTCATTGGGGATTTAATTTGCATATCCCTGGTAACTAATGAGGCTGAGCATCTTTTCATGTTTATTGGCCATTTGTGTTTCCTCTTTGGTGAAATTCCTATTCATATCATGTGACCATTTTAATAGAATCACTAATTTTAAAAAAATTATTTGTAGTGGTTATATAGTAGAGCTAATTCTTTCTCAGTTTTCTATGTTGCAGATAAATTCTCACATGGAATGGCTTGAATTTTTATTATTTTTGGTGAATCTTGGTAAAATTAATCTTTAATTTTAATATAATCAAGTATTTTTATTGCTTTTATGAATTGTGCTTTTTAATACTCCATTTAAGAAGTGTTCCTCATGAGATCCCCTGTATAATCCCCTTGAGATTATACAGATCTCAAATATATTAATCTACAATTGCTATAATTTAGCTTTAAATCTTGAATTTACCAGCAACTGTTTTTATGCAGTCAATTTTATGCATTTTTCTTTCTTTTGTGTAGATAACTAGTTGTTCCAGAGTCATTTAGTGAATAGTTTCTTCTTCCCCTCTGGCTTTCAGTATTCACTGTGCCAAAAACCAAGTTTCTGTGTATGTGCAAGTTTCTTTTTATACTCTATTCCATTCCATTGAATTGTTTGTCTCTACACCAGTGTCATAATATGTTAATATCTGTAAATATATAAAAATTCTTCACAGTTGACTGCGCAAAGCACTACACATTGCTTTTCTTCTTTAGGAATGATATCTATCTTGGCCATTTGCTTTTCCATGCAAATGTTGAGTCTTTTTATCTAAGTGCATGGTTTACCTCTCCATAAATTTATATCTTCCTTAAAATCTTCATATATGTTTTATAACTTTCTTTAAAAATGACTCACACATCTCGTTATATATACTTCTAGGTATTTTACATGCTCTGCTGCTATTTTAAGTGATATCTTTTTATAACATATGTTTACTAATTGATCATTGTTAATACATAGAAAGGCAATTGACTTTATTTGTATTCATCTTGTTAAATTGTCCAGTAATTCTAATATTTATCTTCATTTTATATTGTATATAAATATAAATCATATAATCTGCAAATGTTAAGTGTCTTTGTTTCATCTTCCCTATTTCTTAGACCTTGTTTTTTGTTTGTTTGTTTGTTTTTGTCTTATTCCACTGGCCACAACCTTCAGCAACTTAAATGGAAATGGTCAAAGTATGCATTATTGCCTTTATTCTTTACTTTATAGGGAATACTTTCAAGTTGCATCAATACGTATGAGTTTTTTTAATAGCTGTCCTATAAATATTATGAAATTTTCTTATATTACTAGTATACTAACAATTTTTGTTATAAATAATATTGCATTTTATTAAATACTTTTTCTCTCTTTATTGAAATAATTGTATGGTTTTACATATATTTAGTTCGCAATATTTAATTTTTAATCCATTGCTGAATTCAGTGTGCTGATGATTTTGTTCAACCTGTTATCATGAGGAAGAATGAAATAATTTCTTGTATTTTGCTAATATGGTTTTGTTATAGTATGTAATACCCTGATAAATAAGTTAAGAAATATGTCTTCCTTTTTCATTCTTTGGATGAAAATTTGTGAGACTGAATTTATTCCTTAAAAGATTAGAAAAACTCACCTTTATAACCAATCTTATATAAATGATTTGAGTTTTCTAGTTCTACTTGAGTCAATTTTGGTTAAGTTGTATTTTCCTAAGAATGTTTTCATTGCATTTATGTTTTCCACGTTGTGTTATAAATTTATTAATTATAGCCCTTAATAACCAACTTAAAACTTTGAAACATCTCTATGTTTTTCTTTTCATTGCTAACATTGTTCATTTGTGTATTCCTTGGTAATGTATTGAAACTTTATCATTATTTACCTTTTCATCTGTAGTGATTCCTTGGCCTTAAAGTCTGTTTGTTCTGACATTAATATAGTTACTTCAAGGGGCTGGGCATAGTGGCTCATTTCTGTAGTCCAGTGCTTTGGGAGGCTGAAGTGGGGAGAATCACTTAAGGCTAGGTGTTTGAGATAAGCTTGGGCAACATACCAGGACCTTGTCTCTCCAAAAAAAAAAAAAAAAAAAAAAAAAAAAATAGCCAGGCATGGTGGCACACAACTGTGGTCACAGCTACTTGGGAGGCTGAGGCAGGAGGATCACTTGAGCCCAGGAATTCAAGGTTATAGTAAGTATGATTACATCACTGCATTCCAGCCTGGGTGTCAGAGCAAACTCTGTCTCTAAGAATAATAATAAAACTACTTAAAGGTTCTTTAGTATTTTCTTTTATATTTCTTATAAAGAGCATATAACTTTGTTATGTTTTTATTTTTTATATTTAACCTAATATTTATTTTGAATTGAATCCAAATAGTTGAGTCCATTTATGCTGATAGAGATAATTGATATGCTTGGATTTGTCTTCTACCATCTTATGTGTTTTCTCTTTCCCTTCTTTCCTCCCTCCCTCTCCTCCCCTTGCCTCCTCTCCCATTCCCTCCCCTCCTCTTCCCTTTCTTCCCCTCCCCTCCTTCTCTCCCCCACCCCTGCCCTCCTTTCCTCTCCCCTCCCCTCCCCCCTGCTCTCTTTTCCTCTCCTCCTTTTTCATGCTTTTGGATGGAGTACCCTTTGTCTGTTCTTAAAATTTCATTTCAGCTTTCTACATGTTTGGAAGTTTTTATTCTAAATGTATTCTTTTGGTGGTTACACCAGATATTTTAATTTCAGGCTATTTCTCCCAAGGCATTATTATCACTATTTTAAATTGTTGATATGTTTTTGGATTTACCCTTTGAGAGAAGGCATTATTGAGCCTAAATCTGTTTTGCATGAGATGACCTTCACTTTATCCTCTCCCAATGTTGTTTCCTTAGGAACATACTTATTTAAGATAAATGTGGAACATTAGCTCTGTTCAATATTGTTTACTGTGAAAACAACTCCTGATTTGGACTAAAAGAACTGTTAATTAACATACAGACCTGGGAGCTCATCTGATTACAAATATATGAAAATCTGTTGAAGAAAACATAACCTCAGCTTCCTTGGATGGTTCCCTTTTAACTGACTGTATACCTTGCAGGGACTTGGAAAATACATTCACAGGTAATTTGAAGATATGGTCTCCTTCATGTATGAAGCTTCCTTATGTAGAGTAGCCTGCATACATTTGTGAGATCTCATTTCTTAAAATTCACTTGAGCATATTTTTATAGGATCAGGAAAGCAATAGCTAGGCTGCAGCAAGAACATCTATTGAAGATGTATTTGATGCTATCATGTTAACATGCTGTTCCCACTGTTGTTATCTTTCTTAGTAAACCTGGTGGCAGTTAAAATCTATTACTTCCTGTATGAAAGTTAGTCTGAATCCAAACCACTGCTGGTCATACCAAGTGGGCAATGCAGCCCGTATATTTACCAATAGCTTTGGTCATCCCTTCTTGAAGCTCAGATGTTAGTAAGCTAGTATTTCCTTGTCCTTCATCTGCCATTATAGCCTCTGGGGAAAACATAGTGCAAAATGTCAGCTTACAGAGAGGGAGCATGATGTATTTGTAATGGATATATAATGAAAGAGGAGGTGGAGAAACTACACCTTTCACCTGGGTGCAGTGAGCGCTGCAAGAGACAGGTAAAGTTAAAGGTGGCGAGGGGTTCATGGGCATTGTGATTGCCTCCTCTCCAGCTTGGTCGGCTCATGCAATAGGAATGGTCATCTTAAATAGGTTAATAGGAAAGCCAGAAAACAATGGATGTTTCCCTGGATGTCCTTTGAAACCTGGGGTGGGCTCATGGGTGGAGGCAGGAAGGGGAGACTTACTAGACTACGTTGTCCATGGGCAACATATAGAAACTTAGGAGACTGAAAATGGTGGCATGGTATGTTTAGGAGGGCGAGACATGCAGAAGTTCCTGGCAGTTCATGATAAGCTGGCTTGTGAGGAGGATTTCTGAGAAGGATCAGGTAAATTATAGAAAAAAATGTATACACACACACACACACACACACACACACACACAGAGTTTTAAAGTGTGAGTAGATTTGAAATCTTCACAATATCTTCCCCTTCTGTTGTCTGCTTCTATGAGTGATTACCTTTAAAATGAAAATAGAAATTTGGCTTTTGGGTTTTTTTTTTAAATAGATACAGGGTCTCACTATGTTGACCAGGCTGTTCTTGAACTCCTAGCCTCTTATCTCGGTCTACCAAAGTGCTGTGATTACAGGCATGAGGGCACCACACTTGGCTGAAGATAGAAATTTGTAAAGAAACGATATATATAGAAGGAGTCATTTAAAAGCGAGGCATTCATAATTCTCAATGTTTAATTTGATGATTTAGTGTGTACTGAACTGTAAAAGTAGTACATTTAAGTATAGCTCAAAGTACAGATGTTAGAATTGTCCTATACTAGAAGAAATAGATGTATATATCTTTATGATAATACATATAATATATAATGATTATATATAATATATAAAGATATATATGATTATATATCTTTGATCATAAAGTAAGAATATGCTGGAAGGAATATATATATCTTTATGATAATATATGATTGTATGTATGATTATAATATATAATATATAAGATATAAAGATATAAATGATTATATATATCTTTATGATAATATATATCGTTGATTATAAAGTAAGGAAAACACTTTTAAGACCCAGTATCTAAAATTCTCACTATTGATGTGTCAACATGCGTGTGGATAAATAAAATCTTAGATAAATGCTTTCTACATTAAAGAACAATATCCTTTGTAATAGTAAAGATTATTCTTAAGAAATACTGATGCTTCGTATCATATTCTATTTAAAATATTGGTAGAATAATGAAGTCTCATTAATTCAGGATTTACTAAATGAGATATTATGAATGTCATTGGCTCAGCATAGCATAAACATTAGGCTATCTAGTGAGAAACCTGTTTGCCAAGAAATTTAGTAGCAAAAATGTCTTCAGATGACAATATTAATTTCTGTAAGGAAAAGTCGCTTTCAAGGATTCTGATACATTTATGCAAGTAATAACAGCTAATAACAAACAAGATATGATGTAATAACAAATAATTATATACAATGTAATAACAAATTATATACGATGTCCTATGCTTTTCCCTTTCCTCATCCTCATAATTGTTTTTGTAGGTATAATGAGAGGTAGGAAACAACTCAGCAACAGTTGAAAGTATCATGAGAAGGTTTTTGTTTGTTTATTTGTTTGAGACAGGGTTTCACTCTGTCACCCAGGCAGGAGGGCCATGGCATGACCACGGCTCACTGCGGCCTCAAGCTCCTGGGCTCAGTTGATCCTCCACCTCTCAATAGCTGGGACTACAGGCGTGTACCACCTAGCCTGGCTAGCTTCTAAAAAATAATTTGTAGAAACAGGGTCTCGCTATGTTGCCCAGACTGGTCTCAAACTCTGGGCTCAAGTAATACTCCCACCTTGGCATCCCAAAATGTTAGGATTACAGGCCTGAGCCACTGTGCCCAGCCATACTTTCTTATTCTCTCTTTCTGTCTCTCCCTCTCTCCCTCCCTCTCTCCATCTATTCGTCTATCTTGGCACAACAAGGTAGAAGTGCTGCCATTAAGCAGGAGAAAATATTTACGGAAAATCTAAAGAAAATTGGTGTTTATCTCCTCAAAAGTTTAAGCTTTAGAATGTATATATTTGTTTGACTTTGTCCACCTTCATGGAAGCCAAAAATGGAAACTTTCTTGCTATGAGAAAATAAGCAGTCACTTGGAAATAATTTTTGATTTCTTATTTTATATGAACATTTCTACTTTTGGTCTAAATTTTTTTGAATATTCATTTTGAGGGCCTAAACATTTAAACAGTTTTTTCCCAATTATCATTGCTGCATAACAGAGTACCCCAAAACTTGGTAGCTTAATGTGCAGCAGTCATTTAATTATATCTCAGAGTATCTGTGGGTCAGTAATTCAAGAAAAATTCAGCTGGGCAGTTCAGACTCAGAGGCTGACATATGGTTACAGGTAGGCAATAGCTGGTGCTAGAACAGCTGAAAACAAGCTGGATGTCTCTCTATTTTGCTCAGGTTGTCTCAGCTATGTGGTCTCTTCATACAGGCTAGTGTGGGCTTCCTTACTGCATGGTGGCCTTAGGAGAATCTGATTGTTGATAAGGTGGCTCGGGGGTCCAAGCCAAAGTGTTTCAGCTTATATCTCAGCTTCATCACCTTTAATGACCTAGCCTCAGAAAGATATTCACTGCCACTTTTACCACATTCTGTTGGTTAAAAGCAACTTGCCAATTCACCCAGAATAAAAAGGAGAGGAATTAGACTACCTTTTAGAATTGAAGGTTCTAGAAGAGACTGTGGAATAAAAGGGACAAGATATCTTTGGAATATACTGTTTGCTACACAATTTTTAAGTAAATCAGATACATAATTTATATGCAACATTTTTATGAACGTAATCTAACTCAAGTTTTTTTAGTGCCTCTAAAGCATTTTCCCAAGAAAATATGGAAACTGTCTAGATTACCCTGTAATAGAACTGCAACATAAAATGGAAAATAGATCAGGGATTACACATAGTTTTATAAGCCTGTGAGATTTATTGAAGACATATTTCTTCACAACTGAGATTTCAAGAATGAAAAAATATGACCTACTCTATTATGAAAACCATTATTTAAGCCAAAATGAGAATTTCATGATGCCTCTCCTCTCACTTAAACCTTTTCTCTGGGTCTATTTGTCGCTAGAGCATTGACTGGCTCAGTTCTTTAGATGAATTTGGTAAAGACAAAAAAAAAATAGTGACTGATGTCTCCAAATGCAACTCCTCAAAAGCAAGAAGATGAACACAACCCATTGAACTTAACAAAATCATGTGTTTGTTAGGATTGATGGAGTGTTAGACAAAATTTTTGAGGTGGTCCTTATTATGCCTTGCATTGCATTATGTAGCTATTATGGGTCGTGGAATTCAACGATATTGAAAAGCAGACAAAATACAGGCATAAATTATTTAAATGGGCATACCACTCCCACATTTTTAATGAAAGCAAGAATCAAAGCAAAATTTAACAATATATATTTATTCCTGATGGGTATTTGTCGTTACTTTATGATGGGTAAATAATGAATAGTCATTTACCCATCATAAAGTAAAACTTAATATTTATTTAACATTATTTAATAGTTTAACATTTATTTATGATGGGTATTTATCATTATTTTATAATGGGTAAATATTAATTTACCATCATAAAGTAAAAGGGTATTTTGCATATATCAACCTTAATTTAGTATTTTATCACACAGGGCAAAGAAATTGTGTTCATATGTCCTAGATTTTATTACATGTTGACTGCAGTAGACTCTGAACTTATTATAAAGATCTAGGTATGGGGTATTCATTAGCATACATTCTTAACTCATGGAACTGGCTGTAAATGCGATTTTTGGTCCCAGCGCTTTCTCAGTAAATCCCTTTTTCTGGAGTTACCTACAATCCTCATGCAAATACACTTCAAATCTTATGATTGTGAAGAAATCTGTGGTTTGTGGTTGTTTACTCTGTATATGACATCTTAGACATTTAGACTAAAGAGCAAATATCTGGAAGTTAGGAAGTCAGAGGTGGGGTATGGATTCTGGGATTATCAGTGGTTCCAAGTGAGATGTGAATTTGGAAGTCGTCACCTACAGTGGTGGGACATGGCCAGTTTGGGGGAGGGTTCAAGTAGTACCAAGAAGTATAGGATTCGGCATGAGCTGTTATCACATGAAAGTTATCCTTATTCTCCTGAGAGTTAGAATTAGGTTATTTGTGAGTGAGTGAGGTTATTTGTCTTAATGGCTTGTATGTGTATATATGTGTTTAATTTTGTCAGCAATAACAGATGACTTGGATGTGCATGGTTTGGGGGTAGGTATAAACAGGAAAATTTTTGACAGATGTGGGAGATAAAACTGCCAGTATTAGAACAGTTCTACATTCAGGAAACTTTTTTTTTTTTTTTTTTTTTTTTTGAGATAGAATCTCGCTTTGTTACCCAGGCTGGAGTGCAGTGGTGCTGCTCAGCCCACAGCAACCTCTACTTCCTGGGCTCAAATGTGCCTCAGCCTCCTGAGTAGCTGGGATTACAGGCAAGTGCCACCACACCTGGCTAATTTTTTTTTGTAGTTTTAGTAGAGATAGGTTTTCACCATGTCGGCCAGGTTGGTCTCGAACTCCTGACCTCAGGTGATCCACCCACCTCCTCCCAAAGTGCTGGGATTACAGCCGTGAGCCACCACGCCTGGCCAGGAAATTCTTTTTAAAAGCATGAAGATTTAAGGTTTGGGAAGGATCATAGATGTTGTCCTAAATTTCAACCTTCCTAGGGGTGATACTTCTGGCTGTTACCCTAACCCTTTAACAGCCATAGCTTTTGACCCCACAGCCTTTTTATTGTTATATAATACGACACTTGCCCAGATCTGCCTTTCCTAACCTATCTCCTTTGTTAAGGAGGCATTGCATGGTTGAAAATAAAGCTGACTGCTGGGTTTAAATCCTAGCTCTACCACCTACTTATTGGATATTCTTCAGTAAGTAACTTAAGAGCTCTTTGCCTCAGTTGCCATGTACATAAAATGGGAATAACAATAGTCCTTGCTTATGAAGGTATCATGGAATTAACTGAGATAATGTTGCTGGAATAACAGACGTTGGCACATGTACTCAATAAATATTAACTCTGGTCGTTGTTATTGTTATTATTTGTAGTAGTATTATTCTAGCCCCTTACTTTTTCCATGGTCCTTCCTATTCCTCCTCCTATGCCTTAGACTTTTTAAGTAGCTCAGTTCTTCATAGGTTTGTCTGACTGGGCATGGCTCTCTGCAGGGCAGAGTAAACTGACTTGGCATTTTGCTTGACTTTCCAACATTCAAATGTTTACCACTGTACCCATTTTGCTTAGAACCTTTCCTGACATGATAAGTATTTATCAAGGAATATTATTTTATGATATCTATTCTGGAGGCTAGATTATTAAGAAAATTAGTATGTCCTAACCTTATATAGGGCAAAAATAGGGGACTGGAATTACAAGAAAATTCTTACACTGTGAGTGGACCAATATAAACATTTATGAGTTAAGCAAGAAACACACAGCTCAGTGTTTTAGAAAACACTTAGGATTCATCTAATCCCATTCCTTACCCAACTAGAGGCTTTTATAACATGCATTTATTCAGTCAATCATTAATATTTATTAATAACCTATTTTGTGCCAAGCCTTATGTTAGGCACTGAAGATACATGGTAAGTAAAGCAGATTTGGACCTTGCCCTGATGGAGCTTACAGTGAAATGAGTGCAGCCAATATTAATCAAATAATCATGCAATTATGTGATAGGTACTGTGAAGGAAGCACCTAGGGAAAAATTAGAATAAATAGCAGGGAGAACTAGCCTAGGTTACAGGGAGAGGGAACAGTTATAGTGGTCAGAGAGGAAATTAGCTGAGATTGAAGATTAAACAGGAGTTAACTAGTTGAAAAAAGAAATAAGCATTCTAAGGAAAAGGAGAAAGTGGGATGATGTATTTGAAGAACTAAAGAAGACCATCGTGGCTGGAGCCGAGAGAGAGGAACAGGAGTCAGAAATGATGTAGGAGAGGTAAATATAGGTAAGAACTAATTCCATTTCATCCAATGCATTTATCCTGTTTTCCACTCTTGAAAATATAAATGCTCCTTGATTTAGGATGAGGTTGCGTCCCCATAAACCCATCTTTAGGTGAAAATATTGTAAGCTGAAAATGCATTTAATACACCTAACTTACTGAACATTGTAGCTTAGCCTAGCCTACCTTAAATATGTGCAGAACACTTTTGTTAGCCTACAGTTGGGTAAAATCATCTGGCGACACAGTCCACTGTGGGTTGTTTACCCTCCTGATCACGTGGTTGACTGTATGTTGTGACTCACTGCTGTTGCCCAGCCTCACGAAAGAGTATAGTGCCGCATGTTACTAGCCCAGAAAAAGATCAAAAGTCAAAATTTGAAGTATGACTTTTATTGAATGTGATTCACTTTTACACCATAATAAAGTCTAAATATTGTGTTAATAAGCCAAACTATTAGAAGTTAAGGACTGTCTACACAATGGATTGAAGGGAGGGCAAGAAAAGTTCATAGGAGACTATTAGGAGAGATGCTTCTCAAACTTCAGTGTTCCTGTAAAGCATCTGGGGGTCTTGTTAAAGTGCAAATTCTATTTAGCACATCAGATACGAAGCCTGAGAATCTGCCTTTCTAACAAGCCCTCAGTGATGCTGGCGATTCTTGTCCTGAGATCTCACTCTGAGCAGTGAGTACCTGGATGAAACTACACTAGTGGTGGTGGAGATGGAAAGGGACAGATTCCAGACAGATTAGAGAAACAAAAGCAAAAGAGCATATTGAAGAAGAAGATGAGAGGCATGGTGAAAAGAGGAGATATCAAGGACAGTGTGTGTATTTCGGGCTTATACAACTGGCTGTGGATAGTGCTACTCACTCTAGAATGCTTAGGGAGTTTTAACATATTCTGTTTTGTGTATGAACAAGGAGGCTAGTAGTAGGGTAGAATTCTTGAGAAAAGTGGAAATGGTTTGAAGTTGCTACCAGGGAGTGTTGAAGAGAACATGGATTAAGAAAATGTAGAAAGTTTACTATGAAATTTTGAAGATTGGGGATTGGAGACTAGAAATCATAGTATTATCAGTGGGAGAAAGAATAATTTTATCCAACAAAACTTAGCAACCCAGAAGTAGAGAATGTAATAGTTGAATTAGTGTAAGATTTAAATTTTTCTGTAAATGTTGACCAAAGATAGTGTATCACTAGAGTTATCCATGTTGATGAGTGTCATGCCAGACACCTGTTGACTTCAATAGAGATGGCATCATGTTTGAGAGGCCAAAGAAGGGACCCAGAGCCGGCAACCAAAACATAGAGTTTATTGAGGGGACTTACATACATGGCAGTCCAGTGGCAGTAGGCCGAACAGAACTGCTACCGCTTGTAAAAAAAAAAAAAAAAAAAAAAAATGCAGTTTATATAGCATTTTTGCAGTAGGAAACAGAACTGCTACCACTTATTTTTAAAAATGCAGTTTATATACCATTTTCACTTAGCATCCTCCCCCTAGCAACCTCTACCTGGCAACCTCCATTTAACCCAAAACAAAGGGCTCTGATTCCCTCTATAGCCTGCGTTCCATGGGATGGGCCGGGATTCAGACGTTCCTGATAAATAAGGAATGAATCTCTGGGTTGGCCACTCCCAGATTCTTTAGCTTGGATTCTGAACACACATTCTTTTTATACCATAGAGTCATTCTCAGCATATGCTTAAGTTAAACTCTTGCTATCAGGTACATCTGCCGTACATTCCACCCCAGCATACCCTCGAATGGACCTCACATTCTTGTCATGTCATTCTTCCACTATTTCCCTGGGGCCGGGTATATAAAGAGGAGCATTGCAGTCAGACATTGCAGCAGCAATACAAACTACAACAACAGAAAAAAATAACATATATAATAATAGTCTCAGAAAGTTTTGTCAAGTGTTGGGGAATTGATTAAACCACATGGTTATAGGGCTGTAAGACAGAGATTCTATAGCAGGAATATGTATAGCTAGGGCCTGCATGGCTTGGGTTATATTGCGAGAGTAAATCAGTGATAGATACATCACATTTCGTGTTAATTATTGCTCAGGTTCCACCTGGGCAGCAGTTATGATGTCCAGGGCCATGTGATTTTGCTAAGAATGGTGCACATCCCACTACCTGTATCTGCTCGGCCATTATCCACCCTATCCCATCATGTACAGCCTACCCCACAGTGGGGGTAACATTAACTTGCTTCCATACTAGGAGGAAAATATGTTGTCTCATCTTGTTGATGGTGGGAAACTCACTACATGAGGTGCAATTGTCACTAAAGGAAAATGGATGAGGGTCATTATACTAAGTACAGAAGTGGCTCCAGGTACTCAGGTGAGGTGCTTGGAGCAGGCCTGTGGTGGAAGAGAGCGGCAGCTCTCTGCAGTCACAACCATCTGTTTGTTATAGGGAGAGACCAGCATCTGTGCTCAGTCGGTGAAGAGGTTTGCTGCACACCACACCGTCTATGGGTGGAAGGGGAGATGTTTAGTGGGTACAAGAAAGGGCAAGTCATGGCCGTTTAACAAGACACAAGAAGTTCTGTCATTTAGAGACCACTACCCCTGGTAGCGGCCTGGTGCCTGGATTACAATACCAAATGGACTGGCCCCCGCTCTTCAGCACATGGTAGGAGGACAGAGTAAGACAATGGAGGTATTAAAATATTCCATAATGGGAGGATGATAGTCCTCTTGCACAAGGGAGGACTAACATTCATTATTTTAAATGTACGAGGGGGAGTAGGATGTAAAATAGATGTGATCTGTATATTCTGTTCTAGGCCTTTCCTCCATGGAGTGGAAATACCATACAATTGGGGAATGGTTTGCTATTTCCAGGGCCATGTAATGATGTGCTCCCGGGTAGGTAGTCCTGTGGCAAGGGCGGTAGAGTTTTCCTCGAGTCCCAGGTTGGGGCAAAGGTATACTGTCCCTCACACTGTCTACCTGGATCCCAATGGTGGCATCTAGTCCTTGTGTCAGGAGAGTATAAGCACTGGGATGATGAGACATGCATGTTCATCCAGGGTACAAGTAGCTGCTGGTAAGTGGCATGTCCACAGAGCCAGAGAACACACCTCCTCTGGAGTCATTGCATCAACAGTCCATTCATCCATTCAATCAGCCCCACTGCTGTAGGATTGTATGGCAGGTGGAAATGTCAGTGAATATCCAGGGCCTCCTTCCATTCCTGCACTTTGTGTCTGGTAAAGTGCGAGCCCTGGTTACTGTTGAAATCTGTGGGGATGCCGTGGGTCACACACAGCTGCACTAGTCCTACTATGGTACTTTTCTGTGTGGCATGCTTGCTGGGATATGCCTGCAGTAGCCCTGTGCAGGTGTACACACAAGTCAAGGCATAGCAAACAGGTAAAGGCAAAGGTTGTAGGTACTCTCCCTGCCACTGTTGCACTGGGCTCTGGCCCCAAGTGACCTGTGCCTATCATGTGGCAAGGGCCTGGAGGCCTCCCTGTGCACAAGTAGGACATTACTGTCAGACACCTACTATGATTTTATTTAGTAGTAGCAGGCCCCAGTTCTTCACTATGGCTCAAAGGGTACATTGTCCCCAATGTCATCTTATGTAGCCAATGGGCCATGTCTTCTGTGGGAACTTCCTTGAGAAGGCACATGCAGGCTAGCTCATCTGCCTGTTGATTTCCAGGTGGGGTAGACGCAGTGTGGGCATCCTCATGGTAGACCATTATATGCGTGCCCTGAATATGTTGTGGAATGTCCTTCCATGTGTCAGCACCCCAAAGTGGGTGCCCTGCTACCATTCAGTTCTACAATCCTGGGCTTCCTATTGCAGTGGCCACATGGTGAGTCCCTTAAAGAAGGCCTATACCTTACCTATAATGGCAGACAGAACAACATTAGTCTTACTGACCAAGTGAGACAGCAAGGTGAGGGCTGCAGTTTGTCAGCTGGAAAAAGACTCAGAAGTTAGCATGATGTCGTCAGTGTAACAGAAACACATACCCGCTCAGGGTGGTTCATCCACTGAGATCTGTGGCCACTAGGCTAAGACAGATAGTAGGGACTATGTAAATATTCCTGGGGCAAGATGATAAAGGTTCATTGTTCTCCTTCTGAGGTGAATGCACATTGGTCTTCACTCTCTGGGGCAAGGGGGATGCTGAAGAAGGCATTGGCTAAATTTACAACAAAATGGTATGTGCCAAACGCCTCTCTTATCATTAGATGGGAGGCAATATTGGAAACAGCCGCACACATTGCAGAGACCACCTTATTTAATTCCCGGTAATCAATTGTTCTCCATGTCCCATCAGGTTTCCACAGGGGCCATACAGGGCTGTTTTGTGTGGGGTATGTGCTGGCCCTATAATGCCTAAATTCTTAACAATCCTTGTAATTCCATCATGCCCCCTCACCTGCCTGGCAGTGATATTGGTATTGTTTCAGTGCTACTCTTCACCATGGGACTGGCAGCTGTACTACAGTGCCCATTTCACATTTCCCTGAATCCCATACTTCACCATCCTAACTCTCACTCGAATTCCCAGGCCCATTGTTTAGACAGTCAGGCTTGATAAGTTATCAATTCCCAAGAGGTATTCCAAGATGAGAGCCATGTATACTAAATATGGTTTTGGTAGCAGTCTTCCCACTTATAATGCTAGTTGAACCTGTTGATCACGGCCACCCTCCCTAACCATCTATTGCTGTTATAGGCCCTTGGAACTGATGATGCAGGTCACCATGTGTGAGAGTGCATTTGGCTCTTGTATTAGTCTGTTTTCACATTGCTATAAAAATACTACCTGAGACTGGGTAATTTATAAAGGAAACAGGTTTTATTAACTCACAGTTCCACATGGCTGGGGAGAGTGGAAGGCAAAGGAGAAGCAAGTACTTTCTTCACAAGGCAGCAGGAGAGAGGAGAGCATGTGAAGGAAGAATTGTCAAACACTCACTATCAAGAGAACAGCATGGGGGAAACCACCCCTGTGATCCAATCACCTCCTACCAGGTCCCTCCCTCAACATGTGGGGATTCTAGGGGTTACAGTTTGAGTTGAGATTTGGCTGGGGACGCAGAGCCAAACCATATCAGCTTCAGTGTCCAGTAGGGCATGTACAGTCTGCCTATTGTTAGGTGACCAATATGTAGCTAGTTCCACCTGTGGCCTCTGGTCCCTGGACACCCTGGCCACCACTGCTATTATCGAGATTCTGGAGCCTTGGCTTTCATCCTAGTCTAACGGGGTTGGTGCCTGCTATTCCTCTGCAGAAGGGGTAGTGGACTGAACTTGAGGCTCCTTAGTGATCCACTGTTCTGGCTTGAGCTTCTGCCCCAGTCTGACCAGAAGAGCATTAGGCTGTTTATCTATTTTCTCAGCGGGTGTCCCTGCCACTACCAGGTCATACCACATTGCAGACCACCCTGGTGGGTCCCTTACCTGTCTCCTTTCCTTTGGCTCCTTTGTCTTTCTTCCTGACAGCACGTACCCTGTGCCTATGCAGTTTCTCCATTTCCCCTAAGTTGGGGGCTGCTTGGGCTGCCCAAGACACTGGTTGTCCTACCAGGGGACTTAGGATAGACGCTGGTGAAGTATACCATTGGTTGGGTGCCAAATAAGGTAGTGTCTTTCATGCTGGCAGTGAAAGCTCATTGGAGCTTGGTAATGCCCAGCATAGATAGCATGCTTCATCTCTAATTCTTGGAGGATGTCCTGCAATTCCTCCATAGTCTGTAATTGCAAAGGAGACGTGAGGATGTTGCTCTCATTTGGCCAGGCTTCCTTACAGCCCACAACCACTCAGCTAAGAAGGGGATGGCTGGTCCTCATTATTGGCATCATAGAGGTGCTTCCTCAGGGCCAGGTGGTTTGTGATGGATGCCATTTTAACTCATCTTGAGTCTGGAGAGTATAATACTCTCCGCCCCCATGTCCCATAGATGGAGAAGCCACCACAATAGACTCTCTTCCCTTCTTCCTGAATCTATTTCCCAGCTCCACTAATTCCACAGGCGTGCAGTACTGCATTGTAGTGTGCTGCCATCTTTTAGATGCGGGCAAGTCTTATGGGGTTACCCCCTGTAAGTGCAGCTGATCAGCTTTTATCTTGATGGTGACTACTGGATGTGCAGCTAGGACAGGAACCTTTATGGGCTCATCTCACCCCTCACTCTTCTCCCCACTGATAGCACACCATGGGGTTCCCAGGTATCTTGGGGTCCCAGGATGATTTAGTCATAATAGTCCTAACTCATTGGTGTGGGGGTCAGCAACCCTTCAAACAGGCTACCCAACAAGCCAGGGTCTCCATTTTGTCATCCTGTGTCCATAGGTGAGACAGCAAGGTCTCTGATGTTTCAGCCTGAGCTAATCTGGCATCTCTTTCTAGTCATAGCTCATCTTGTAACTGACCAACCCCCACCTATGCTGCAAGCTCAGCCTCAGTGACTGCTCAGAGTGCAGTCAAAAACAGCCAGTGAACTGCAGTTGCCACGCTCAGGCATCTGACCCTTGCTCAGTCAGTTTCAACCCCTGTAACGGCTCTTTCTGGACCTTCAGTGTTTTCATGGCATCCCTGTACTCATGCAGTGGGAACCAACCATCAAGGACAGTGGCTGTTGTCCTTGATGGATGGAAAGGGGACAGAGACAGGGACCCACATAGACATGGATGGCCAGCCCAGGATTTCCCCCATGGATTTTCCCTTCCCCAATCCCATCATCTTGATGCTCATGGGATTTTCTTTGACGTCCTAGTTGTCATGCCAATTGTTATGCCAAACCCCTATTGACTTCAAATAGGGATGGCACCATGGTCAAGAGGACCCAGTGTTTATTGAGGGGACTTACGTACGGGGGACTCCAGTGGCAGTGAGCTGGACAGGAGAACTGCTAACCGCTTATAAAAAACATGAAGTTTATATCGCATTTTCACTTAGCATCCTCTTCCTAGCAAAACCTCTACCTGGCAACCTTCATTTAACCCAAAAAGGGGCCTTGATCCCTTGTACAGACTGAATTCTGTGGGATCAACTGAGGTCTGGTGTTCCCCATAAATAAGAAATGAGTCTCTGGGTTGGCCACTTCCAGATTTCTCTGCTTGGAATTGCAAACACACATTCTTTTTATACCATAGGGCCATTCTTAGGGTTAACCTATTGCTTTCAGGAGCATCTGCTGTACAATGAAAGAATGCTGGAGGTAGGGACTAAAAGGAGGATTAGGAATCAATAGATAAGGAGAAAGGGGACAGAGAGAGGGAAGAACATGATCTGTTTCAGGGGTCACCAAACTATAGCCTGTGTGCCAAACTCAACTCACTGCTTATGTGTGTATATCAAGTTTATTGGAACAGACTTGCCTATTGGTTTAGTATTCATCCTCTGTGGCTGCTTTTGCACTAGAATGGCAGAATTGAGTAGTGGCAACAATAGGCTGGCAAAGCCTAAGATATTTGCTGTCTCATCTGTTGTAGACAAAGTGTGCTAACCCTTGGTCTGTTTCGTCTTCTTCATTTCTTTTACTGAGGTCAAAGAACATACATAGTGTCTAAGGGAAAAGAATAGGAAGATGAAGTAAAATAGAAAAGAGCAAAAGTTTCTAGGGATTACCACAGCCCAGGGTGATCTTGAGAATAGACAGGTGAGGTGAAGTTGAGTCTCTGAAATTCCTCAAATTTTTCTTCAATAAAGGACCTGAGAGTACAAAATGGGCTGCCCATGTGGATGTTGAAATCACATAGGATACTGATGTTTTTGTGGGTGGTGAGAAAGATGGTGAACCCAACACCAAAGTCTTGGAAACAAATGTTTGGTAAGTCTTTGGGATGGAAAAAGATATGGCCTGTTAACATAAACTGTGTTTACAGACACAGAGTGAGAACTAGTAGTCCTAAGATGTAATTGAGGAGCAATGAGGACAGGAACCCACTCCTAGCTCAGAGATGAGTGGTACTCATTGAGAGGGTCCCAGGAGAGCAATGCCTTCAGAGATCTAGGCTTCCTTTGGGGCAGGAAGTGAAGGAAGACTTAAGGGCAGAGATGGAGGATAGTAGGGAATTTTTTTGTTTTATTTTCTATGGAATGAGAATTCTGGAACAAAAAAATAGAAAGATTTATGAATGAGATACCTTCCATGGGTTTAGGCCAGGGGAAAAAAAAGGGGCAGAGCAGTATAGGTATGAGAATACAGCAAAGAATAGATAGCAGGATGTCCTTCTGTATGGAGGTGACCAAGTGTTAGATAGCTGCAACTATTCTAAGGAATTGGCACCAAGGGTTGTCTGGTGGACACAGAGGAATAGTCTGGTTTTGTAAGAATACTGTACTCAAAAATGCCTGGGGGGATTGTACCATATGGTAATCCCAGCCAGCTGAGCAGGCAGACCATGATATTAGTTAATTCCTGCAATTCTAAGTAGGTGTTACACGTTGACAACAGATCCTGGTGGAGAAGAAACTTTGGCGTCTTCAGAGTACCTTTGGCCCTGGCATCTGCTCATTAGTCAATAACTCTACCAAACATATGGCTGCTCAAGCTGGAGATCTTACAATCACCTGTACCTCCAGTCTACCTTCTTCATTTCTTTTTTTTTTTTTTTTTGAGACGGAGTCTTGCTCTGTCGCCCGGGCCGGAGTGCAATGGTGCTATCTTAGCTCACCGCAAGCTCCGCCTCCCGGGTTCACGCAGTTCTCCTGCCTCAGCCTCCAGAGTAGCTGGGACTACAGGCGCCCACCACCATGCCCGGCTACTTTTTTGTATTTTTAGTAGAGATGGGGTTTCACCGTGTTAGCCAGGATAGTCTCGATCTCCTGACCTCGTGATCCGCCCGCCTCGGCCTCCCAAAGTGCTGGGATTACAGGTGTGAGCCACAGCGCCCGGCCTCTTCATTTCTTTATATTCCGTCTTCACATTCTCCCTGGATTCACCGTCATGGTGTCTTAGTAGGCCTTTCTTCTTTAGCCTAATCTCCAAGAGGTGTTTCCTTTTGTTACCCTCCAAAATAAAAGTCTATTTTTTTCTTATGAAAGCCATACATGCTTCCTGTAAAATCAACTCAGATAACACAGAAGGTATAATAAAGAATGCAAAATTATCTCAAATCCTACATCCTAGAGTTACTACTATTAACGTTTTTCTATATGTCTTTACAGACTTTCTCTATGCAGACACATTTTTAAAAAATGTAGTAGAACCATATTATATGAGCACTTTCTTAAAATTTATTATTTTCTAACAATGGATTATGGAACTCTTTCTCTCAATAAATATTTATATCATTTTTAAAGCCAACAGTATTCTGTTATAGGGCTTTATCGTGATTTATTATCCAATTGCATATCACTGGATTTGGTTTATATTTATTTGCTACTATATATAACAATATAATGAACATTCTTATACTAATGACTTTTATAAAACAAAAATCTGATCATGTCATAGTTTCTTGCTCAAAATTCATCAGTGGCTGTCTAGCCTATGACTTTTGGGATTGAATTCAATCACTTAGCATGACAGAAAAGGCCATTTATCATCTGACTTGGTCTGTTTCCAGCCTGATTTCTCAATACACCTCCACACCTGCTACTCTGGTCAGGAGCCTTGCTTAAGCACCCATTAATACCTCCATCATGAGGCATTATCAATGTGTGTTTACATCTTCCAAGCTGCACTGTAAACTCTTTAAGGGACTATGTATTTTGTCTCTGAGAATAGTTACATGTGGGCACTCAGTATTTGTTTGGTTGCAAGAAAGGCAATGAATGCATGCACACACGTGTATTTTATTCCTTATTTCTCATTCTCCTTCCCTGGAGGTATTTTAACAAGTACTGTCTTTTTTGTTATAGATTATGTTTTCTTATAATCTTGAATTTGCTCATTCTTTAGTTCATTCCATTTAACAAAAGCAGAGTGAGCACCTACTATATGCCAGACACTGTTAGATGTATTGGAAAGTAGTGAACAAAACCTCATGGACCTGACATTTTAATGGGGAGACAGACAATATACAAGGTAAATAAATGACATATATACTATGTTAAAGAATGATGAGTACTAAGGAAAGAAAATAAAGTAGGGAAGAGGGTTTTGAAGTGCGTGTATGTTGAAAGAGTGGGGTTGATAGTTTAGACAGTCTGGGAAGGCAAGCCTGTTTCCTTAAGGGAGGAAGCTAGTCATGCAGTTTCTAGGGAAGTGCATTCTAAGCTGAGAAAAGAGTAGGTGCTAAGGTCTTGAGGCAGGTGCATATCAGATAGGTTGGAGGAGGTTCAAAGAGGCTAGTGGTACTGCTTCAGAGAGGACTAGAGGGCGAGTAGACGAAGTCAGAGTGCAGATAGCAAGCCAGATGGCTATAGCATTGTTAGAACTTTGGCCTTTGCCCTGGCTAAAAAGAAGAGCCAAGGTTATAATATAACTTTCTTTTTAACAGAATCTTCCTGGCTACTGTGTTGAAAAGAGGCTGAAGGTGAACAGTTAGGCTATTGCAATCATTCAGACAGAAGTTTTTGTTGTCAGAACCAAGATGGTGTCAGTGAGAGTGACAGTGAATGACGGAATTGTGGAATTCCTTTTGAAGATGTTCATTTATGGTACAGACATGGGATGTGAGAGAAAGAGCAGAATCACAGATAACACCAAGAGTCTCCATCCCTCAAAACATAAAAACAATAAAAATTCTATTTACCGAGCAATTACTTATTTTTGTCCCATTGGCCTAATTTCAGACTCATACTTAACTGATCTTAACTATATTTAGTGGAAATTGTCCCATAAAGAACTCTGTTTTTGAATACTTTTGTTTTTGTTTTAGTGGTGTCACTGTAACCTAAGGAGACTATTTTCGGTATGTGTATCTTACAGGAACCAGTCTCATTATTTGATAATCATATCATGTACAATACCTAAATCTAGTTTTCATATTTGTCATAAAATATCTTGGACCATGGTGCTCTAGTAATACAATTTTCCTGAATTTTGTAACTGCACTTGTTTAGCACTTGGATCACTTTTCAATAAACGAGTCCACATGACTCTGAATTTATTGTTAAAGCAAGCCTGCCTTTTACTCACAAATTTTCTAGTGACTATATTAATAATATTAATAGCTACAAATTGAAATAAAGTACGTACAATAATCTGATTGTTTTCTATTTTGATTAAATTATTTTAAGCAGTCACAGAATTTCAAGTCTTAAAATACAGAGTAATATTAATAGATTTGCACTAGCATGTATTTTAAAATAATTTGGGTATGATTTATTTAGAAATACAAGATGAAAATCATCTTTTTTTTTAAATTATCTAAATTTTAAAATACCTGAAAACATTTTTTTATTATACTTTTAAGTTTTAGGGCACATGTGCACAACGTGCAGGTTTGTTACATATGTATACATCTTCATTGAAGGAATGTCACTTTAAAAAAATGAAAACGTGAAAAGTCTTTTGAAGCAGGAATCTGGTCTCTTTGGGCACTGCTAGATACAACGGGTATTTGTCTGCTTTCACTCACATTTCTTAGCTGAGGATTCATCTCTAGGAGGCTGAGGATGGAACAAACAGTTTATACTTGGATGAGTGCCCATTCCTTTCCACGGGATACCTTTATATGTGGAAGAGCTAGAGATGTACCTATTTTCTAGGTGTGACAGAATGGCTTCCAGTGGATTTTCAAATTTTGGCTTTAAAAACATTGTTGAGATGCCAGTTACTGAATTGAAATGTCCAAGATACCCAGCAAAGGCACCTGAGATGGCAGAAATCTGAGGCATGACTAACAAATGCCAGGCATTTCTGAGGAACAATATGCATGCTGTTCACTTCTTTAGAATATTTAAAAAATGATGAAATAAAAAATGAAAACAACTTACGTGTGGAAAATAATACTGACATTTAAAACTAATGATTAAGAGTGTGATCTGACATTTCTAGTGATTTTGGACAATGTCTGGGTGAACTTGGGTAAGCTTAATATCTTTTTTGCTTTCTTTACACTGTATATTAAATATGAATAATAATTGTTTCTACTACACAAGATTGTTGTGAAGATGAACAGTTTAGTTTCTAGCACACTGTAAATTCTCAGTAGTCATTAGTTATTATTGTCTAAGAATACAACGGAACTCTTGAGTTTACCTATAAATTGCATCTTAAGAAGAATGTGTAGAAAGATGAGAAGCATAGAAAGAAAATAGCTCCGGGGAATCCTTACCCTGGCTATTTTTAGTGGATTATTTTGTATTAATCACTGGGTGATATTCTTGCCAGAAGCCAGGTGGGGAGGATGTCTAACCTTCATGTGAGGCTTTCAAAGTGTATGATTTATAAAATTTTCTGTCAATATTAAAAAATATTAGAAAATTAATAGTGGTTTGTATTGTAACGATTTTTAGTTCTGAAAAATAAACATGATATAGACGATACCAATGAGTTTTTTTTGTTTTGTTTTTGTTTTGTTTTTTTGAGACGGAGTCTTGCTCTGTCGCTCAGGCTGGAGTGCAGTGGCACGATCTCGGCTCACTGTAAGCTCCGCCTTCCCGGTCAAGCGATTCTCTTGCCTCAGCCTCCCGAGTAGCTGCGACTACAAGCGCGTGCCACCACGTGTGGCTAATTTTTTTGTATTTTTAGTAGGGACGGGGTTTCACCGTGTTAACCAGGATGGTCTCGATCTCTTGTCCTCGTGATCCGCCTGCCTCAGCCTTCCAAAGCGTTGGGATTACAGGCGTGAGCCACCGGGCCTGGCCAATACCAATGAGCTTTATTGTAAAAATGGCACTCATGATTTACTCTGAAAATTGGGACACATTGTCTCTGCTTTATCATTTCCACCATTCTTGAAACTGAATTTATTCAGCATTCCACAAAGACGAATCGTCTTTCTTTGCTATAGCACTGTACTCTCTATCATCATCTCTGAGCGTCTCCAGGTTCTTTAGGTAAAGATATATAATCTGAAGATCAAAAGATGACATTAAAGAGAGCAACATTAAAGAGAGCAACATTTACGCAAGGCCAGGGAGTCCCTGGCACATGGCATATTGATGTGGCAGTTTGGATTTTAGAATAAGGATGCAAAACCTAGAGTGAATGAATATGGTATATACTCAGGCACTGGAAAAGTTAGATGGAAAGGATTCCATACCATACAAGCGATGGAATGTGGATCCAGTGGAATAAATGTGACCTGTGAGGACATAGTCAGCAATTTGTTCATAATGCAAGGGTACATTTTGAAGTCATGGGCTGCAGAACTTGAGGAGTTAGTACAGAGAAGGATCATTTAAGACATAGATATATGCTCCCTTCCATTCAGGGAAAGTCATTTGGATAAGGTGCTTTTTGGAGGCTTTTTTGATGAAAATGGTAACTTTTTTTTTTTTTGGCAAGATCTGTTTTGTTTGTGTGTGTATTTTTTTTGTGTGTTTGTGTATGTTTTGAAAAACATGCTATTTAAATTTTCTCCTCAATGAAGAGAGCAGGGAATGGAGAATTGTTATTTAATGGAGTGAGTTGCAGTTTGAGAAAATGAAAAAGTTCTGGAGGTGAATGGTAGCAATGATTGTATAACAATATGACATTTATGAGCAACTCTTTCTTCCTCATTTATTTCTTAAGTTAGTTTTTACTGTCAATTATTGAATTTCCCTGTTCATACACCATTTCTGGTATTCGTCTACTCACAAATATATGCCATCAACCGCCAACAGAGGATATGTGATGTGGAAGTATAGATGAACTCATATAAATACATAGCCACCTTTAGGGAAATTACACAAGAAACCTCCCTGCTCAAGTGGATCAGGGTTGTCATGTGGGTATCATGTCAAGTGGATCAGGGTGTCATGTACTGTTTATAGCCACACCCCCTACATATATTCTGCATCTTTTGTTGAAAGCAGGAATTATCCAATCATATAAGAAATTATTCTTTACTATTTACATATTTGATAATTGTGTAGTGAAAAACCCAAAATATATAACTGCTCTGTAACATCCACAATTATGTCTACAAATAGCATGTGTCACTAGTGCCAGCAATATTTCAACAAATGACTATGTTAAATCATTGTTTCTAAAGTGCAAAACAGAAATACTAGAGCCCTTTGAGGATTTCTGCTTGAGTGTTATTCCAGCTTATGAGTGTATGTTTTGAGTGTACGTTATTTAAATTTTCTCCTCAATGAAGAGAGCAGGGAATGCATAAATATTATTTAATGGAGTGAGTTTCAGTTTGAGAAAATGAAAAAGTTCTGGAGGTGAATGGTGGTGATGATTGTATAACAATATGAATATACTTAATGCCATTGCACTGTACGTTTAAAAATGGTTAAAATGGTAAATTTTATATATGTACATTTTAACACAAAATTTTTAATTGTCTCCCAAAGAGCTTTCCAGCATATTTATAACATTATTTGATAATATCATTTTCCTTGAAATGACTTTAAATCCAATATGAATATGCAAGTAAAAAATGCATTAACAAAAAACATTTGTCAAACTTCAATAGTGAAATTATTTAAATAAACTGGTCTTGGTATTGAGAAGAAAAACACTAAAACATGAGTTAGCTGGGATCAAAGACGGTCTTTTGATTTTATTCTTACCTTCATGACCTTGTAGTTTAATGTGATGGTTGCTAGCTTGACTGCAAAGCTTAGAGATAACTTTTTACTGACTTTAGTCAGAGAAGGAGATTATTCAATAAAAACCATAAACATTAAACTTCTGATATCTGGAAGTTGTATTAGATTGAATTTCTGGTATTATGTGCAGAATAAAGTGCTTTTATTATGATCACTCCTCTTTTCAACTCTATATATTTCCAGTTTAATGGCATAATAATAGTATGACTGGGATTTACCAGCCAGAGTTATAAATATGTAACATTCATTTCTAGGTAATATATTACACAATTCTTTTATGAAGAAGTAGTTGCCCTTGATTTAAAAATGGATATTTGATTTGAATAAATGATGCTGGAATTTATGGGATACTCTAAGTTATTCTGCCCTTTCAGATGCTGAAATGCTTTTGTGAGATGTAGAGTTGGATAAATAATAATTGCCTTCTAGAATCTTCAGTATATATTATGGTTATTTTAAAACCCAATTTAAAACCTTTGTGATAGAAATAATTTTTACCATACCTACTGCTTTAACCGTGTTTTATTGAAAGATAGCTAGCTGTGTGTTCTAATATCAAACTATGTTTCCTTCTGAAAGGACTCACCAAAAACTATCTTTTGTATTATGTAAATGGTTATCTAGTTAGCATGTTCTTTTTTTTTCTTTTTTTTAAATTATACTTTAAGTTCTACGGTACATGTGCACAACGTGCAGGTTTGTCACATGCGCCATGTTGGTGTGCTGCACCCATTAACTCATCATTTACATTAGGTATATCTTCTAATGCTATCCCTCCCCCCTCCCCCACTCCACGACAGGCCCTGGTGTGTGATGTTCCCCACCCTGTGTCCAAGTGTTCTCATTGTTCAATTCCCACCTATGAGTGAGAACATGCGGTGTTTGGTTTTCTGTCCTTGCAATAGTTTGCTCAGAATGATGGTTTCCAGCTTCATCCATGTCCCTACGAAGGACATGAACTCATCCTTTTTTATGGCTGCGTAGTATTCCATGGTGTATATGTGCCACATTTTCTTAATCCAGTCTATCAAGCATGTTCTTTTTAATGATTTCATTCCTTACAGAATTCAACTGTACAATTCCCACATTTACAAATTTCGTTTCCGTTTACCAAAAAAAGGAAAACAGCACATCCATTCTTTTGATTAGGATCATCTTAAAACAAGTAGGGATCAGATAGCACAGGTAGGGATCTTCTATTCTAATCTCCAGTTGGACTGTGGAGAAAGCCAAAAGCCTTAGCTTACTGTATTAGTCCATTCTCACATTGCTATAAGAACTGCCCGAGACTGTGTAATTTATAAAGGAAAAAGGTTTAACTGACTCACAGTTCAGCATGGCTGGGTAAGCCTCAGGAAACTCACAATCACAGTGGAAGGCGAAGGGGAAACCAGGCACCTTCTTCCCAAGGCAGCAGGAAGGAGAAGTGCATGAGAGCACAGGAAAAACTACCATTTATAAAACCAACAGATCTCATGAGAATTCACTCACTATCATGAGAACAGCAGTGGGGAGACAGCCCGTATAATCCAATCACTTCCCATCAGGTTCCTCCCTTAACACCTGGGGAATACAATTCAAGAGGAGGTTTGGGTGGGAACACAAAACAATCATAGTCAGATGGACATAGGTAGTGGACCGAGTATGAATTTTACTCCACAAAATCAGTTGTCCAAAACAAAAAAGGCACATAGGCTTTTTTGGCATATGGCAAAATTAAATCAGACTTCAAAGGCTGGGGACACTTAATCCTAATTAACTGGAGGCTCCCACACCCCGAAGATCTCTGGAAAATACCAAATTCTTACACAGAGAAACTAGGGAATGGGAATGTTGTTTTGGTCTTTGATTATCACTGGTCCTTGCTGTGAGCTTCTGTCTGTGTCTATGCCAAGCTTCGGCATTGTGGTTCAACTATTGTTGTCCCTTTCCTTCTTTACGGGGCTGAATTAAGAATGGTAGATGGTCCCAGCATTGAGAATATTATAATTAACATAAGAGTCATACTAAGCTTTCCAAACCTGGTATATCAATGTTGAGTTCTGTTGGATTTCAGGTAGTGATGCATAATATGTATGTTGATATGAAAATAGCTTCCTTCTATAGTTTTTTTAAATGCAAAGTTCTTGAAAAGTTTATTAAAACCAAACCTGGATTTGTGTGTACTCTAAGCACATGCTTAAGCTACCTGTTAGGTGGGCCAGTGCTGCTCATAGGTGTATTAAAAGTAGCCTGGGGCTACTGTGCATGGGAGTATCACTAAGTGACTACAAATTATTTCTTCTCATTTGAAGACATTTTCCTAGCCACTTCATTAGAATACATTGTTTTACTTGTGCTTTCAAAACAGTATCAGTATAGCTATTAGAACTGGTCAGGCTTTCTCACCACCAGTCCTTCTCCAGAAGAGTGGAAAGTAGTTGGTCAGACACTTGGGTGAGGTTAGAGGTGAGTCAAAATGCATCCAAATTTGCCTAGGATGCAAAAAAAAAAAAAAAAAAAAAAAAAAGTCCCAGTTTGTACCTAGTGCCCCAGTATAATTTCTTTTCTTTTTAAACATATTTAGTGAAATATAATTTATGTGACATACAATTTTGTGTTTTTTAGTATATTCACGGATACATACGATCATCACCACAGTAAGTTTTACAATATTTTCATAACCTCAAAAAGAAACCCTGTACCCTTTACCTACCACCTGCTTATCCCCCTGTCTACACTCCCCACAACACCTTCAATGCTAAGGAAACACTGATCTTTCTGTCTCTATAGATTTTCATATTCTGGACTTTCATATAAATGGATTAATACAGTGTCTGGTCTTTCATGACTGACTTCTTTCACTTAGCGTAAGGCTTTTAAGACCTAGCCATGTTGTGGCATGTATCCACACACCATTCCTTTTTATGGCTGAATACTATTCCATTGTATACATATACCACATTTTGTTTATTCACTTGTCTGTTGATTGACATTTGGGTTGTTTCTACATTTTGGCTGTTATGAATAATGCTGCTGTAAACAGTTGCATACAAGCTTTTGTGTGTATCTGTGGCTGCATCATTTTGCATTCACAGTAGTACTGCATGAGGGTTCCAATTCTCTATGTTCTCATGAATACTTATTATTTGATTTACTAATTCTGGGCATTTGGGTGTAAAGTGATATCTCATTGTGGTTTTCATTTACATTTCCCTAATGACTAACCATGTCAAACATTTTTAAAATGTGCTTTTTGGCCTTTTATATATCTTCCTTGGGGAAATATCTGTTTAAATCTCTCTCCCATTTTCCAATTGTACTTTTTGGTTTTTTTATTCTTGAGTTATAATAAATATATAATATCTTTATATATTCTAGATACAAGTTTCTTTCAGTTATATAATTTAAAAATATTCTTTCCCATTCTGTGAGTTGTCTTTTCACTTTCTTGACGGTGTCATTTGAGGCACAACATTGTTTAGTTTTGATGAAGTCCAGTTTATCTGTTTTTCCTTTTGTTGCTCATATTTTTGGTGTCATATCTAAAAATCCTTTACCAAATTCAAAAATTCATGAAAATGTACCCCTATATTTTCTTATAATAGTCTTCTAGTTTTAGTTCTTACATTTAGGTTTTTGATCCATTTTGAAATTTTTAAATATGATTTAAGTGAGTATAATTATTAATAGCATTTCTTTCTACTCCCTAAAATGTCCCTGGTTTTGTGGCAAATTATATGGTCACCCTAATTAGCAGTGCAGTCAATGAAGTACAGTAAAACTCCCTGATCTATGACGATATCATAACTCTAGTTGTAATCTCAGGAGCATCATATCCTAACACAGTTTACCAACTCAAATTAACCACATATAAAAGTAAGAATCATATGACACTAAGGAAATATAGAGAAAACCATTTTTATAAGATAGAATGCATCAGAGGGTAAGAAGAGAAACCAAAGCTCACAGATGTCCTCCTTCTTCTTCTCCTCCTCCTTCTCCTCCTCTTTCTTTTTTCTTTTTTGAGATGGAGTCTCACTCTGTCACCCAGGCTGGAGTGCAGTGGTGCAATCTCGGCTCACTGCAACCTCCACCTCCCAGGTTCAAGAGATTCTCCTGCCTCAGCCTCCCGAGTAGCTGGGACTACAGGCCCACACCATCACACTGGCTAATTTTTGTATTTTTTAGTAGAGACGGGGTTTTGCCATGTTGGCCAGGCTGGTCTCGAACTCCTGACCTCAAATGATCTGCCTACCTTGACCTCCCAGAGTGCTGAGATTACAGGCATGAGCCACGTTGCCCAGCCCAGATGTCTTAGCCTATAACTATACTTTAAAGCCTCAAAGTCCAATCCCTTTTTTATTCCTAGAATATTGTACTCAATTTTTGCTGTTAAAACAGTGTGTCTATTTGTCAACATGCTCAGTAGGGTGTCTATTAACTTTAAAATGTCAGTTTAAAGGCAATTTTGTATTTTCTCTTAAGTAATTTAAATGTATTTTACAAGTGAATTTCATAATTTGCTGGAATTAGTGACTAATAGTTACACAGCTAACTAACTTTAGTGATATAAATCCGCAGTCAAAATAAAAAAAAAGTGTAATTCAGCTAAGCTGAGGGCTATTCCAAATTCTAGATGTGTCATCTCTCTACCAGTTCTAAGGATATCAGCTTCATTGTCCTAACTGTATAACTCTACTGAATGAATTACAGTATTGAAGTTTAGACCTGATAAACAATCTACATGGCTATGAATTGGTTATCAGGTCAACTTAGTTATGAGTTAACAATGGCATGTGGTAAACTCCTGTTTAGAATTTAATGACAATAATAAATTTAAATATTTAAGAAATGTTTCCCCATTTCTAAGATATAGTTTAAAACAGATAAAGTTCTATATTTGAAGATAAACGAGTCTATTAATCATTGTATTAGTATTTTCAGGCTTCGTATACAATTGGGTCACATACTTTTGATGACATTGCTCTGATTGTAAGAAAAAAATGTGTTTTGATTTTTGATTCTGCAAATTTGAGTTATTTAAGGATTTAGTCTAGAGCAGAATTCTTTTTTTGTCTTTTGGTTTAAAATCCAGAGATTAATATTACAGTCAGACAAACACCTGATTATTTCACATTTGCTTGACTTTGTCCCCTGGGGCTGAAGGAGATGGAGGGACCAAATGTGTAATTTACCAAGACAGGCAGTTATTGCTTTCTTGGTTCTGTCAATCTGTTCGTACCTGTGATTATTTCATAAAAAGTATTTTCAATGATGTTACATGTTTATTAGTTTCAGGAACAGCTCTCTGGAGCAGGACACAAATGTCAAAAAACGTAGCCAATGAAACTCTGGATTTTTTTTATTAGTTATTGAGCTCTAAGAACTTTGAAATTGTGTTTTTAAGTTATTCTTTAAACATTTCTGTGTCAGAAATAATTCATTATTGCATTATTCTCTCCATTTTTATATTGGGTCTATTTATTTGGCCCTGTCAGCCAGTAGGAATAGAAGATCATAATTCATATTTCCCTATTCATATATTTAGAGAATAGTGTTACAGATATTGAGACATGGTGGCCATGTTTCTGCCCTCTTCTCCTTTCAGTCATTCCGCATCCCACGTGATTAACTAAAAGAGTATAACTCACAAAAGGAACATGTGTGGTGGGTTAGATGAGAATTGCTAACATAAGTGAGCCTCTCTTCTTTAAATGAGTGTGCATTATCCTGAGAGTTGGTAGAAACAAGGTTAGGAGCCATTGCTCCTGGGATAGGCTAATAAATATGGACCAAATTATACACTTCTGATCTCTTAGAAAAATAAGAAAGAATTGTGCCTGACTAGAGGTGTTCTAAATCAGTGCTTCTCAAACTTAAAAAGGCAAGCTCTATTTAATAGTTCTTGAGTGAAGTCCAAGATTGCATTTTCTAACAAACTTCCAGGAGATAGACACTGCTGGTGCAGGGACCACACCGAGTAGCCAGGGTCTATGAGGTCCAGGTTTGCAGTGGTCCCCTTAGGGTACTGGAGTTGAAAGGTGAAATGACAGGGCCTGTCGCAGGAGGAGGCAAGTACTTGCTCCTGGGAACAGAAGGGGCAAGGAGGAAGCTCCAGCAAGCACTGAGGGAGGGGCACTAACCATGGAAGAATGATGAGTCAGGATCCCTGCAAAATCTTCACCAATGAGAGCAGACTTCTTTTAATTGAGAGAAGGTCTCTCAGAAAGTTGCTAATATTTGGAGAGGTAAATGAGAAACATTATTTACACAGTGGCATGAAAGACAACTTTAGCAACCAGCTTCTGAGTGAAATACAGGAAATTGGCATATCAAAGTGCAGTAATACGTGTGAAAGCACTTTGTGAAACATAAAGTGCTGCTCAAATATAGGGCATTTATCATTAATCTAATAGCCTTGGGCAAATCAACTGACATGGGGTTGGGGAGGTCACATCAAGATTATCTATAAGGGATACTGAGGAAAAAGGGGATTTGGAGCAGCAATGAACAGCTAGTTTTAAAGTCCACGTAGAGAATGGAGGAGAGGGAAGAATACATGTGGTGACAAGATCTTTTGCTTGGGGAAGAACTGGAACCAGGGAGCTATAAGTGACCTTAAATGTCTCTTGAGGCAGATCCCACACTTTATATGTGAGCAAACTGAGGTCCAGGAAAGCTAACTTATGTGTACAAAATGACTCAGCAAGTGGGGAGCAGAGCAGTGACCCACCCCTTCAGCACTTGGAGATAGAGAGCAGAATGATGGGTCACCAGAGGCCCGGGGTAGAGGGGTAAGAAGGGGATGTGGTGAGTGGGTACACAAATACAGTTAGATAGAAGGAATAATATCTAGTGTTCGGTAGTACAATAAGGTGACTGTGGTTAATAATAATTTATTGCATATTTCAAAATAACTAAAAGAGTGGAATTGGAATGTTCCTACCAAAAAGAAATAATAAATGCTTGAGGTGATGGATACCCAAGTTAGCCTGATTTGATCATTACACATTGTATGCTTGCATTAAAATATCACATGTATGCCATAAATATGTACAACTATTATGCATTCATAATAATTTTAAAAATATTTTTTAAAAGAATTTAAAACAAATTTTAAAAACAATAAGATACCCAGTTAAACTTGGATTTCAGATAAACAAAAATAATTTTTAGTTTAAATGTGTCCAATGAACACCTCTCATAAGGCCCAGTATATGTGATATACTGAAAAACTACTTGTTTTTTCTCTGAAATTCACATTTAATTGGACATCCTATATTTTACCTGGCAATACTAGACTCTTTGAAACTTCAGTACTTTTTAGTAAGTAGAGATATGCGATGAGGAAAATAAATTTCTTGAGCTGCTATTCACCTTGTATTTAGGATGCAACTTTCATCAGGATGTGAGGTTCTGTGTGTTTTTGTTCCTCAGAGTTTCTCCAGGATCTAGATCACTCATAGCATTTGGTAAATATTTATTGAATGAGACAGTGAAATGGTAATGGTAAAAATATTGTGGCATGCAGGATGCTTAACATAATAAAGAACAGAACTGACATTTAGATATTTCTTCTTAAAGAATATTCTCTGGGGCTCATATTTCATTTTTTTATCAGAGCAGATCTTGGGTAAACTTCTCAAGGATGTTCACTGTAACATAAATGATACAAAGGATAGATTTTGAAAATGAACTTTTGAGTGATATTAGGGTTTGAAAGTTCTGGATGACTAGTTTATTAGAATTACAAGATTAATTATTAGGACTTTAATTGATTAATAACCTAAGGATTTAAGATGTGGCATATAGCACAGATCGATGTGATTTGGGATATATTTCTAAAAAGAAAAAACAAAACAGTTCAGAACTCATTTTTCACCAAAGGGAAACATGACAGAGGTGCTGATAGCCGAAGCCTTGTCACTGCCTCCCTGCCAGCAAGGTAGGTGCAGATGAAATAGATCAGAGTCATCTTCACCTTCCTCTAGACCTAAATCAGTGTTCAGGAAACTGATCGAGTGCACCCAGATTCAAGCACCTTTGATAAAACCATAAGCTTGTAAGAATTCTTAAACTGAGACTTGTGGCAGAAAAGGATTTGGTGAAGTGCACGAATAACAATTACAACTGTTAAGGATTTACTGTGAGCAAGCATGATTTCATTTAATTTCATAAGGATCCTGTGAAGAAGGTCTGACCCCATATTTCAGATGAGAAAATTGAGGCATAGAAAAATGAAGTGACTGGACATAGTAAGTGGTGAAAATGGAATTTGACCCTAAGTTTCTTTCTATGCTACAACACTGCATATCAACTAATTCTTAGAATAATACAGTCCTGCAAAATATTGCCTTATTTTTAAAAAATCAGCAATTGAACACAATTACAATTGGCCCTTGAACAGCATGATTTTGAACTGCACGGTCCACTTATACATGGCTTTTTCCAACCAAATGCAGATCAAAATACAGTATTAATGGGATACAAAACCTGCATATGAGGAGGACCAACTTTCCTTATATACAAGTTCTGCAGGGCCAACTGTGAGACTTGAGTATGTACAGATGTGAGTGAATGGTCCTGGAACCAATCCCCTACTTATACTGAGGGACTACTGTACAAGTAGATCACTTTTCCATGAAGCTAGCTCAGAGTTCACATGAAGATAATAAGCATTCTCTAACCCAAGGTCATCAGTCCAGTATCTCAGTTCTCTCTCTTTTTTTTCCCCTCTGTCATCTCTAGGAAGGCGACACACTCCCTCTGCATTTTCTCATTGTGCCATTATCATCTTACCTGGGTCTATCAGCTGGTGCCTGGGCAGGCAACAGATGGTATATTCAAGTAGAGTAATTGAAGAGAGTTTAATGAAGTTAATATTTTCTAAGGTATGGGCAGAATTAGGAGAACCAATGGAAGAGTGAAGAACCAGAGACTAGCAATGCTGGAATCAATTGTTCCTAGACTCTGACGTTACTAGAAGACAAAGAGAGCTTTAGCTATAGGAGAGAGACAACCAACAGTTAAGGAGCTACTGTCTTCCAGGAAATGATACAGCTAATTCATTGACATCAGGAAAGTGTAGAACCAAAGTCTGGGATAAAAACAAATAAACACACACACAGATGCACACACACACACACACACACACACGCCCCTGTCCTCACGCTCTTCTTCATGTAGTCTTGTCTTTTGCTGGTGGCTAACATTAATGGAACTCAACGAGAAACCAGAGCAGAAAGGAGGCACTGATGTAGTCCACAAAGGTCAGTCTCCTGGGCACAGTGCAGGGTGAGGAATGGGGAATATTTGATGTAGAAGGGCAAATGGAAAATATCCATTGCATAGAGCTTCACTGCCATGGTCGTGTAGACCAATAAGCTTACCTTCCTTTCTCCTACACTCTTGCTTTCCATGTTCCCTTCCTCTTCTCTCCCAAGTTCTCTCTCCTGCAGTTGTCCCTCCATGCACTGCTCTGCACGAGGGCCATTAGTGCTCTGTCCTTCACTTAAGTGATGTTAGCCCAGTACTGGACTGAGTGTCCACAAAGCTTCAGGTTCTTTCCAACTCTGTTCTTAAGTCCACGCAGAGATGCATATGCATATGCTGTGGCAGTTCTCCCTAGGAGCCCCCTCCATCATCACCTAATTCCTTGGTTCTCGGCTTTTACCTGTAAAGCTTTTCTTCCTTGTCATAATCATTGGCAGACTGTTTATCTGCCTCAGCATACCCTAGAGTGTTAGAGTCCTAAAGGTGTTTCCCTCCAATAGCCACACTCCTAGGAAATTAAGTAGACTCTGTCTCCATGGCAGTCCTGATTTCCTACATTTCATTTGAAAATTACATTTATTTTATTATGCACTGAAGTATAATTATTGACACATCATCCTCTAAACATAGATCTCACTGAGGTTGGAGGCAATGTCATACACATCTCCTCATCACCAAAAGCCCAGGAAGAGTTCCCTTCCCATACAAATATTCAACATATTTCTTTAGGTTGATTGTTACAATAAATGCAAGAATTCAGAATGATAAAATAATATATTTTTAAAACCTAGTCTTTTTAAATAATTGACGATAAAATTGTATGTATTTATCATGGTTACCATGGTCTAGGGCAATTGGTAGGGGTTGGGAAGATGTTGGTCAAAGGATACAAAATTTCAGTTACAGAAGAGGAGTAAATTCAAGAGATCTATTGTACAACATGGTAACTATAATTAATAACAATGTATTGTATCCTCAAAAAATGCTAGAGAGTGGATATTAAGTGTGCTACGACATTTCTGTCCCAGGAACAGTGGAAGTCCCTCTGCCTTTAACTGATTGCCCAGTAGTATCCAGGACACATTTGGCACAGCCTCAGAGCGTTGGCACTCAAAGGAGATAGTCCAACAACGAAAGGCTTGTCTTTCTTCTTTCTTTCTGTTTTTTTTTTGTTGTTGTTGTTGTTTTGCAGGGGGACAGGGTGGGGTTGGGGGATGGTCTCACTTTGTTGCCCAGGTTGGTCTTGAACTCCTGGGCTCAAGAGATCCTCTCGCCTCAGCCTCCCAAGTAGCTGGGATTTCAGATTGGCACTACTGCACCTGGAAGCTCTTTTTAAAAATAAAGGTTTTTACTTACTTTCCTTGAATATTCTGAAAAAGATCTATAACCCCCCACCCCAAACTTTGTACTTCCCTAAACTTCTGTGTACATCTCTTAACTCCTTAGGCATCTTTTCTCTAATTGTCCCCAAGCCCCTTCCCCACCTCTAACTCATATAGCTGCTTTCTTTCTACTCTTCCCTCTTTCTTTCATTTCTAGACCACAGATGTCCTGGAGAACTTGCCAGGCAGCAAAACCCTCCTTGAGGGCAGAAAAGAGACAGAAACTGAGCTGGCAGAGTCAGAGTCCCAGTTTGTAGCTAGGGGATTAGAAAGACCACCCTAATGTTCAAACCAAATCTATGGAGTAGGTGGTACTATCTGCAGCTTATAAATGAAGAAGTTGAAATACAGAGCCATGATTTGAACTAATTATGACTCTAGTATGTGCCCTTTTCATGAATAATAGCAATATAGTAGCTTCTAGTAATTGAACAAATACTTTCACTAGTCCTGTGCTATCATGCATATTTCATTTTAAATTTTCACATAAACCCCATGAGGTAGTAGTATTGTTACTACTATTTTATGCATGAAGATACTAAGGTATGGAAAAATTTTGACACTTTGTTGGCCACACAGGTACTGTGCTTCAGAGCCACAACTTGAACTAAGGCCTATCTTACTCCAGATCTGACTCCAAATCACTGCTCAATGTTCCCATGATACCTACTTTATGATATTATATACTAGGAACATAGGGATAATATAGTAGCTCTTTTTTCATCCCCTGGATAATTCTAGATAATTCACTGGGGTTGGGGGATATTTTTAAGAGGTGAGAAAGAATCAGTGTGGTAGGACCTACTGAGATATAGCTTGAAGTAATGCAAGCCAGTTAGTCATACAACAAAGTCCATGCCCATAATTGAAATAGAGAAATTTGGAGTTTATAATGTGAATGAAGAGAATCAGAAATAGCAGATGAGTCCGTGGACCTGGAACCAAAAGAAAAATTACAAAATGTAGATTCCTCAAGTTGATGTTTATCAGTTAGCCCATTCTCAGATTTGGAAGAGATTGAAGATTCACAGTATTCCTTTAAAGATCATCTAGTAATAGTCTTTTTCCCCCTGGGGAGTTTCCCAGTTGTGTGGATCATTTCCTCCATGATTGGCTCCTGTTTTGTACTGGACTGCACTCAAGCACCCATGGGTATTCTTGACAGCTCTTAGTCACTCCAAATAATATCAGAGTAGAAGGTAAGGAAGTATACTGCATTCAGTTGAAAATATGGCTGTGCTAATTTTGTGGAAGATGAGTCCTGACACTAAAATTAGCCTACTAATTCTGAAGTGAATAAAATATGAAGATATTTTGAAAAAAAAAAAACAGTACAAATTTTGGCTAGGCTAGTCAGTTACCTCGAGAGAATTGACACACACACAAAAGTTGTGAAATAAATATCAGGAGCCCACAGATGAACTGTGCTGTAGAGTTAAGGTAATTTTCTAAGATATGTATTTCTTAACAAAATTTCAATTTTTTTAGTTGAAAGGTATTCAGTTTTTAGTAGATTAAGATAATTTTTAGTGTTAAAATATAAATACTTTTTAGCTGATTTTTCACAAGATTCATGGAGTGTTCGGGTTTTCTCTCCTGATTTTAGGAGCGAAGAGGTTGAAGGAACCATGCTTTTGGGATCATGGAAAGGTATACTAAATTGTAAACTCAAAACATTGTCCTAACTGCCGACCATTCATTCACATTGTTTACCCTTCTACCTGTCCTACCACCTAACTTTACAGGTGAAGGAAGTGAGACTCAGGAACATAGTGTATAAAAGAGCACATGGTAGAACCCAGATCTCCTTCAGCCTTCCTTTCCCCAAGCCAATTTCTAATGTAAATCCTCCTCTTTCCAGGCTAACGTCTCTTTTCAATGTCAATTTTATTGAATTTTTATAACATCGTAGGCACTGTGGCAAGCACTTGGAATATAGAGAGCATGGAGTGCTCCAGAAGCTCACAATATGGGGCAGTTGTTTTTAAGAACAGCCCAAAGACCACAGCTCAGTGACACTGGGGCTGCTTATAATATAAAGGCCTAAGGAATCAGCACCTATGGAGAGGTTGTCCCTCACTACAGCTGTTAAAGGGGACACAGCAACACGAACAACTGATGGTTAGTGCTCAAATAAAGGGAGGGAAATATGTTTATATAAATGGATTTGTAAACTCTTCCTATCATGTTAGCTGAAGGTTTTTTTATGACCCTTGATTCAAGTGGGCAAATGAAAGAGAGCATGTGTCTGAAAGGAGCAGTGGTGCTGAAAGGGAAGAAGGGAAAATAGAGAGGAGGTGGTCTCCACTCCCTTCCCGATTAATAGAAGGCAGCCAGGTCAGAGCCTTCCATATCATCTTTACACTGGGTCTTATTGGCCTTTGATGCCAGCTAATGTGGAACATATATGTGATGGTGGGTGTAGTCCATCCTGGTTATCAGCTTTTTGTTAGGACTCTACCAGACCTATTTTTGCTAAATATGGTTTGCTCTTCAAAATCATGTAATGTTTAGCATCAGAGGGTGATTAAGTTTTAGGTACACAGGCTAAGCCTAGCAAATGAGGAGAGGGAACTGACTTTTTTTTTTTTTTTTTTTTTTTTTAGCCCTTTCTGTGTCAGGCCCTGTGCTGGGCACTTAAAATGTAGCATTTATCAATAGGCAGTAAAAAATTGTGCTGTCTGTACAGTCAGGATGATAGCAGTTACTATACTCCATCTATAGTCCGTGAATGGGTACTGACTTCCATTTCTCCTTCCTAATGATTATATAACTCTTGCACTTTTAATTAGGGCAATGATGCTGATACCAAGAAATTCAATGCAATGAACTTTTTATTATTAGAGATAAAAATTAATCCTCAATTCCTTTGGCCTTTTAATTGTTAACTATGGAATCAGTCAAATGTGGAGGCTGAAGAAGCATCAAGGGATAATGTAATTGCAACACTTCAAACAATTGTATCTGTCTGGAGAATGAAGATTGATGATCTGGAAAATAGATCTCATTGTTTCAGTAGTAGAATTATGGGTTTTGCCAGTGGCTATTAAGAGAGCCTCTCTAAGAAACTTTTTACCGAAAGAAAAAAAGTAATACTTGTTAAATGAAGAAAATTTAATTCAGCCACTTTTCATTAAGCAAGGCCAGAAACTCTAATTCCCAAGTTCATAGTTGATGAAAGGCCCCAAAGCAGTAATTACCCATTTTTCAAGTTTCTTGATAGAAAACTCTTCAATTAGATATAGACAAGGGGAAAATTATAGTATAAGGCAGAGTATTTTGTCCTTTCTAAAGAGCACTAGGAAAATACAGACAAATCTAACAATGTTAAAACATAATTATTTTAAATAAGTTAAGCACTTTGAATTATCTTAAAAGATGTTATATTACTTTCAGTATTGCTATTTCACTTAAAGTGCCTAAAATTAGCACTCAGAAAGTATTTTCCGAGATTTTAGCTCAGAAAGTAAACTTGCATTCAGTGTTCATGTATGTTTCCTAAATCCTCGGGGAGGGTAGGTTGCCTTGGGTGTCTCTGGACATCCCTTGGGGAAATAGGTTATTGTGAATGAACTAGGTAGGGTTTGCTGTTCAAAGTCCCAGTGAATGTTGGAAATGTGATTCAGTATGTCACGATGTTAGGAATATTGATCAGTTGTCTCACTTGTTGGTTCTAATATCACTTGACAAGCATCATTTGCACAATAATGATTTTTTTCTTCCTTCCTCATTCATAAATAAGGTAGATGTGAGTGTAAATTATTGACTTGGTATAAGGCTATGGACAATCATGGATTAATATGAAGAAGAGGAAATGCCTTCCTCTTTGTTAAACCACATAATGGTAGCACATGAATATTTTATTTTATCTTTTTGAAGTGAAACAAGTTTAGAAGGTGAGTTTAGGTAACCTAAGGCTTTCTTGTTTTCTTTGGGAGATAGTGTTTCTTGTTATTTGCTACTAACCAGAGAATGAAGATGTAATTGTTTACCTCAACAGGATAAAATGAAAACCACTCCAACTGTGGTTCACCAACAAGCTAAACTCTGAGTACAAATATGTCCAGGAATTATTTCTAATGTGAACACAAAGGCAATTCAGAACACATATTGAGAATAATTAGAAATAGTCACTGATATTCTTTATGATTTTGATATGCTAACGGAGGCTCCTGATAGCAGATTGTGAATTTAAATGGGAGGTTTCTAAAATCTCAGTCTTGAAAACTAAATTGTATGTGCTCATTATTATTAGACGGCTCCAAGGTCCATCTTTCAGAAATGAGAAAAAACTACTTTACCTTAAATTTATAACGTTTCTTATTTTAAAGTAAAAAAAAATTAATATGAGAATAGTGCTAAAATATGATGAAATTGGGGAATCAGGGAAAATTGAAAACAGAAAAAAACAAATTTAAGCCCTTAACACGGTTTGTTCAGGGCATTTGAGATAAAGTTGCCAATGACATGGTTAGAAAAAAAAAAACAAACATAAATGTTTTCTAATGGTAATAATAATGCAGTTTTGTTGTTATAAAACATTTCAAGGCCAGGCACCATGGCTCACGCCTGTAATCCTAGCACTTTGGGAGGCCAAGGTGGGTGGATCACCTGATGTCAGGAGTTCGAGACTAGCCTAGCCAACATAGTAAAACCCCATCTGTACTAAAAATACAAAAATTAGCCGGGCATGATGGCAGGCACCTGTAATCCCAGCTACTAGGGAGACTGAGGCGGGAGAATCACTTGAACCCGGGAGGCAGATGTTACAGTGAGCTGAGACTGCGCCATTGCACTCCAGCCTGGGCAACAAGAGAGAAATGCCATCTAAAAAAAAAAAAAAAAAATTCAAAAATGTAAACATGAAACCCCAACAATGGTCCTACTGTACTTCTTACATACCACTCAGAGATAGCCACTCTTAGCTCCTTTTTTTTTCTTTTTTGAGACACTCTGTTGCCCAGGCTGGAGTGCAGTGGCATGATCTCGACTCACTGAAACCTCCAACTCCCGGGTTCAAGTGATTCTCGTGCCTCAGCCTCCTGAGTAGCTGCGATTACAGGTGCCAGCTACCACACCCAGCTAATTTTTTTTGTATTTTTAGTAGAGACAGGGTTTCGCCCTGTTGGCCAGGCTGGTTTTGAACTCCTGACCTCAGGTGATCCGCCCGCCTCGGCCTCCCAAAGTGCTGGGATAACAGGTGTGAGCCACCGGCTCCTGGCCTGGTGTGTCTCATCTTAACTTTATGTGTGACTGTGGAGGACTTTTTTTTATTGTACTTAATATTTGGCAGGTACTTTCTGTCCCACCTAATTATTTGCTATTATTGGTTTATATTATGTCATTAAAACACATTCAAAAAGAGAAACTGAGAGAGAAGGAAGCTGGGAATTTGCATAGCCAGGCTGCTCCTCTACCAGCTAAAGGGATGACTGTGCTTCCTGACTAGGAACGCTTAACCTATAGTACACAAGCTGTGATCTCAGCTGTGAAGTTCAGAGACCCGAAGTATGGATTCAACCTCATGGGGCAGTGGAGTCAATTTTTAAAAAATGTGTATGTGTGTGTGTGTGTGTACTTATATATCACATACATACAAATGTAAGAGGATTGGAGACCCCAATTCTCGGAGGAGGGTAGTGGGTTTATTTTCTTCTTGGATTCAGGAGGAATAAAAACTCAGTGAAACTATCACAAACCCAATGCTAGGAAGGAGATTACACAGGCCTGTGCCATAATCAGTTTAAATTCTGTTACATAAATTTGTTCAGAGACAGAGTTAAACCACAGTGAGAAGGCAAAAGTCATCTGAATGTGGTAAGTGAACAAGGAAATGATTGCCAGGATTTGGGGATCAGAACAGAAAGGAACAGAAAGAAGGCATAAAAGAGATCAGTTTTAAAAATAATTTGAGAAAAGGATATTTACTTTGCAGTTATAACAGGAACAGTAGGAAATAGAAGCTAGGAGGACCCGTAGACCCAGCAAATCCTGTTTGCCCTCCATGTGGAAATAGAGGGAAAGATCTTAAATAAAGCAGAGCATAAATTCAAAAATTGCATTCTGGATCTGCTGAAAGAGAATAGAGTCACAGAAAGGGAGGGTGGGGAAGAGGAACACTAGAATAAGTAAAAGCAGGTCCTACTGATGCAAGATAAAGGTGTCAGCAAGAACAGTTTCTGCTGTCATGTATTGAAAATTATGGGAGCCTTAGCATAATGTATTCCTTTACTTGACCCTGGCATGTGTGCATATATGACCTTTGGTGGCATTACAGGTAAACAGTGACTGGTTGAGGACACGATTTGAGTATTATTGGTTTGCCCAGCCAAATGCTATATCTTTACTATTATAAATTATGCTACAGCAAACATCCTCATATGTAAATCTTACAAGATTATAGGCATGTCATTAGTTGTTTTCTTTGAATAATTCTTATAAATTGAGTTACAGGGCCATAAGTCATGCCCATTTTCAACTGTTAATACTTCTGGCCAAATGTTCTTCCATAAAGTTTGTGCCAATGCATACTGCCATCAACAATGGAATTGCATCCACTTCCCACAGTCAAAGATGAGACTGCTAACACATGATCAGTTTTATAGAACTCTGAATTATTTTTTCTAATAATGTAGAAGACGTCAATTAAGTTACATGAACTCTTTTTCCTGATACCCATTGTGATCAAAAGTATGCAATTTTAAAATACCTGGGGGAAATTAGAATTGTATTCTATAGTGATTGAAGAGTATTTAAGCTATACAAAGGGATCACAGTCATTAAATTATTTTATTACCAAAGTATTTCAATCCATTTGTCTAACCATAATGTAAAACACTTATTTTTCTTTCATACTTCTTATTGTGTAGCCACCATTAAGGAAATTAACAATTCTTTCTTGCCCTAAGACTAGAAAAATGAACTAAAGAACTTCAGAACATACAGTCCCTGAACAGTTTGGTTATGCTACCATGATTCAGCTTTAAAAGAGCATCCAAAACAGAATCCTACCCGTAACTGAAATTTTTTACTGTGTTTAACAAAGTATGAAACATTGTTCATGTACGTTATTTAATGTGAAAAAAATAAAAATAAATGGAAAATGTCCTTTCTGTTATTGACCTTAATAAATTTATGTAGTTTTAAAAACAAAGAGGTTTAGGAGAAAATATCAGTGCCAGTTTTGAGACTCACAATGAGTCTAGTTTGAATCAAAAGTTTCAAAAAAAAAAAAAAACCGTTGTTTAAGTCATAGATAATTTATTCTGGTCTCACATTATTTTAAATAGCTGCATGTATAATAGAAAGGATCCAGGGATCAAGAATTGAAGTGTTAGACTTAACACTGCCACTTTCTAGATGTGTGAACTAGGGGAACAAAATTTGACCATCTCTGAGTCTCAGTTCATATATCTATATTTAGAAGACAATTTTCAGTGCTTCTTATCTCTCACAGGGTGGTTCTGAGTATTGAGATAAAGGACTGATAATTTGTGAACTTTTTTGCACCTCTAATATTACTACTACTTTTAATAATTAGAGTAAGATATTTTCTCTCAAGACATCAAGATCTTAGATTTTAATATTTAACATTCTTAAGTTAAAACCGGTAAAGGTGAGAGGAAATTGAAGGAAAGTCAAAAAAGAAGAATATTTTAAGTAAGCTTTATATTGAAGTATAACATACCTGAGAAGAGTTTATAAATCCTAATCGTTTGTCCTAATTAATTATAACAAAGTTAACAAACTTAAGTAACTACTAGCCAGGTCAAGAAATAGAACATTACCAGCAATCAGAAGGTCCCCATATGCTCTGTTATAAACCAATAGCTACTATCCTATTTTCCAAAGATAACTACTATCCTGACTTCTAACTTTATAATGTAGGGTTGCCTTTTCTTGACTTTTATATAAATGGAATTATACAATATGTATTTTAAAAATCAGCCTTCTAGAGATGTTATATATAACCATAGTTGAGTCATCTTTATTACTAAATAGTATTTCATATTTCAAATATACTATAATCTGTTCAGAAATACTTTTTCAAATTAAGGAAGTTCCATTTTATTTATAGTTTACTAAGCTTTTTTGTCAAAAGTGGAAGTTTCACTTTTTAAAATGCCTTTTCTACATTTCTTGAGATGATCACATGATTTTTCTCCTTTATTCTGTTGAAATAGTAAGAATTAGATTGATTTTAGAATGTTTAACCAATCTTGCATTCCTAAAATAAACATAACTTCATTATCCAAAGTAAATGGTACAAATTTTATAATTATTTCAAAGTGAAAAGTTTATTTCTTAAAAGAAAGAAAATGAGAAACAAAGTGGAGCCATTTATTAGCCAGGTTTAGTTGTGGTCAAAACTAATGTACAGTCACTTTAAAGTCGTGAGTTTCAAACAAAGTTAAAACAAAATGGAGAGAAATCAGGGATCAGGTTTAGACTGATGGGGTAGGCAAAAGCATAAATAAGAAACATAAACAGTCAATTTAAAACTGTTAAGACTCATAATTTCAGAATCAGTTGATAAACTGTGAACAGCACATTAGAAGGCATAACTGGGTGGGAATCTTTAGGGGTGGGAGGTGATTCACCTGACTTAGTAACCCCGCCATGGGTCGAAAGCATAGGAATCTCTACCAACCATTTTCTGTTCTTCTTTGCTATAATAATAATAACAACAACAACAATAATAGCTGTTAATAAGAAATAAAATGGAAGAAGGCTTAGAATTTTAATGGAAGCTCAGAATGATTACCATTACCATTTAGTCCAAGATCCAGTGGTACATCTATAAGCCAAGGTCAGTTTAGGACAGTTTTTCACTGGTGCTGACAGAAATTAAAGAACTCAGTCTTCTTGCTGAATTTGCCAGATTAGAAGTATTTTTCAGTTGCTTGAAACAAAATTACAGTCATGCATCACTTAATGATGGGGATACATTCTGTGAAATATGTCATTAGGCAATTTTGCACTGGGAACATCATAGAGTGTAGTTACATAAACCTAGATGGTATAGCCTGGTAAATATTTGTGTATCTAAAAGTTTCTAAACATGAAAAAGGTACTATAAAAATACATTATTATAATCTTATTGGACCACCATTTAAAATGGGATCTATCATTCTGTCATTGACCGGTGTCTTTGAACTGCAGTTCAGTCATTGACTGAAATGTCATTATGTGGTACTTGACTGTAGTTCCTTCTATATATTAGACTACTGACAGTTACATGAGTGTCTAACACTTCCAAAACATTGAGAATACGAAGTGTTCTTTGTGTTCTAAGAAAGCACAATTTCTAACCTTAAGGAAATTATAATTCAGTTGTGGGAACATCGGTTAAATTCAAATTAATAAATTTTCATACACATTATTGTTAATGCTCAACATCACGTGGGAATGTGTGGATAGCAAATCTTAGTTAAATGTAGAGAGAAAGTTCCGTGGGGATAGGAGGTTGGATGAGTTCCCAAAGAGCATATAACCTTAACTCCATTGATACTGTTTAAAACTTAAAATAACATAGAGTATGGCAGAGGACACAGCTGGTTAGGAAAGTGGACTTGAGAAGGCATTGTTTGTTTGGATTAAGGTCATCTATACTGACAGAAAACCCAAAATAACAACGGCTTAAGCAAGATAGAAATGTATTTCTTCTTTTCCTAGTTTGTCAATCATCTGTGTCTGGCATGATATTCCAAGGTATCAGGAAACCAGGTTCCTACTTTCTTTTGCTCTGTTACCTTCAAGCACACAGTTTCGCCTCAGTGTCCTGTATGGCTTCTCAGGCACCAGTAATTACATCCCAAGCACTAGAAGTGAAGAAGCACAGGCGCTTCCTCTTCCCTTAAGGAAATATAGTACCTAGAAGTCCTTCATGGCCTGAGCTTTGTCACATGGCACACTTGCCTGAAAGAGAGGCTGGGAAATATAGGCTTTATTCCAGGTAGCCATGCACCTAACTAAAGATTAGTGATCTGTTTATAAAGTAGGAACAAACATATACTGAGAGAGTAAGAGAACTCTGCCAAAGTTATTGCCACACGAGTGTAGGTGTGAGGAATGTTGGACAAGTGTGAGGAGACAGATTGACTGAAACATAATTTTTGTATCTCATATATCCAACACAAGAAAATAACTTGGTCATGAGTGAAGGGAATCACAGATATTTCTCTTAAAGAAAAATCAAGCCTTATTCAGTGTGACTTTAACAATGAAGTCACTCTTTTTTTCTTTTTGGTTTGTGGCCCCTTGATAGAAAAAAAAGAGAGCTATTTATATCATCCTTGCTAAGAGGGACTAATTCTGCAAGGTCTCTAGGTTCATTCTTCTGTGGTACGTATCTGCTCAGATTATCGCACAATGCAAATTGGAAGTACTGAGAACTCTACTAGAAGGAATGCATCTTGAACTAGAATTTCAGAAAATAACACAATTGTGTAAAAAAAAATCTCAAATAGTGTTTTAGAAGAAAGACCCTGTGAAGTGGACAGGGAAAAAATTGAATCTCTTCAGGTTAGTCTGGTTTTTGTTTATGTAGAAGAGAGATTAAACATATAAATGAAGGCATGAGGCACCATCCTCATCTTTTCCCATTTTCAGGCATAGGTTTGGCTCTGCCCTTCCCGTCTCAACTATTATCTAAGTCACATGCTAGGCAATTAGTAGATCTTTTCAAATAAAAAATGTTTATTTGCCTTTCTAATTTACCATTGTAACACTAGAACTCAGAGAAAGCATTTTAACTTTTATAGTAAACAATAAAAAAGCCTCATAAAGCTTCTCACAACAACTTCATTCGTTTCAGAAGTTAAGATATATTCCTTATGAATACCAACATTGTGACATTTGTGTTGCCAATTAGTTTCTCTGGAATCATTCTTTTAACTTCACTTCCTGTTGTTTGGGAAGACTTTGAAGAGAACATATTTTTAATAGGCTATAATCACACAGGCAACGGAGATCTTGGCAAGTAGCTATTAACAGTATAGACAGAAACTTGGAGTGTGATGGTTTTAGACTTCCTGTGCTTCATGATGCTATTTTAATGCACTAAGAGTATAAACTAAATTTAGATCCTGCTGACTGTTGCTGGAGTGAGTGCATGTCTCTTTTGCAGACAATGCTAGATTTAGTTTCTGTGTATTTTTGTCAAGCTGGGAATGCAGTTTGAAGCTCCCAGCCCTTCTAAGCATTTTTATAGCTATACATATGTATTTCATGACTGCTTTGATTTGCAACTGGTCACTTAAGTTTTGTTTTTCTTAAAGCGGTTACTGACACTTGTGGTGTTTTGTGTGTGTGTGTGTGTGTTCGTTGCATTTTATTTTAATAAATCCTGGGGTTATACTAAAAGTTAATTTCTGACATTAAGCCCATATTACTCCCTGAGTATTTCTCTATTCCACAGTTTTTCAACCTCAGCACCATTTGGCATGTTTAGCAGCATCCTTGGCCTCTACTCATTAGATACCAGTAAACACTTCTCTCCACCTCAGTGGTGACAACAAAAATGTCTCAGACATTACCAGTTGACCCCTGAGGGACAAAATCCCCCCCAGTGGAGAATCACTTTTCCACTCTAATCCGTCCACTTCTTTCCAACTCCTTCACTACTGCCACAGTCCAGGCTACTGTCGTCTCTCAGCAGATGATGGCAACAACTCCCTGTGGGGTTGTTCTGCCTGTCCCCCCGCTGCTCTCCAGGTCATTCTCCATATTGTAGCCAGAATGATCTTTTCAAAACTCAAATCTCATCATGTTACTCCCTTTAAAAATGCTGTCGGCCTCACACCTGTAATCCCAGCACTTTGGGAGGCCAAGGTGGGCAGATCACAAGGTCAGGAGATCGAGACCATCCTGGCTAACATGGTGAAACCCCATCTCTACTAAAAATACAAAAAAATTAGGCCGGGCACAGTGACTCACGCCTGTAATCCCAGCACTTTGGGAGGCCAAGGCGGGCAGATCATGAGGTCAGGAGATCGAGACCATCCTGGCTAACATGGTGAAACCCCGTCTCTACTAACAATACAAAAAATTAGCTGGGCGTGTTGGCAGGCACCTGTAGTCCCAGCTACTCAGGAGGCTGAGGCAGGAGAATGGCGCGAACCCGGAAGGTGGAGCTTGCAGTGAGCCGAGATCGTGCCACTGCACTCCAGCCTGGGCGACAAAGCGAAACTCCGTCTCAAATAAAAAAAAAATACTGTCAGCCAGGCGCAGTGGCTCATGCCTGTAATCCCAGCACTTTGGGAGGCTGAGGCGGGCAAATCACGAGGTCAGGAGTTCAAGACCAGGCTGGCCAACATGGTGAAACTCCGTCTCTACTAAAAATACAAAAAATTAGCCAGGCGTAGTGGCAGGCACCTGTAACCCCAGCTATTCGGGAGGCTGAGGCAGGAGAATCACTTGAACCCAGGAGGCGGAGGTTGCAATGAGCCAAGATCATGCCACTGCACTCTAGCCTGGTGACAGAAGGAGACGTCATCTCAAAAAAAAAAAAAAAAAAAAAATTACTGTCAGTATTTTTCAATGACTTAGTACACAGATACAACTCTTGAAAGTGGCCTACCAAATTCATCCTAGTTGGACACAAAGCACTCCTTGGCCTCACCTCAACCCACTTTCTCGTACCAGTTCAGGCCCTTATACCTGCCCTTTTCCTCCTGCTCTTGCCTTACTCCACCCCTTTCCTCTCACCTGCATGACTCACACTCACTCTTCAGTTCTGCCTTCAGCCTCAAGCTGCCAGTATATTCTTATTTGAAGATGTAGGAACAAATCAGATTGACATGGTACTGGTAATTCTAGGTCAATTGGATTAGAGTCAATTATCCGAAAACTACTTTATCAAAAGACCCGATTATTGAATTAAGTCACCAAATACAGTTGACCCTTGAACAATGTGGGATAGGACTGCATGGGTCCACTTACATGCAGATTTTCTTCCACCTCTGCCAGCCTGAGACAGCAAGCCAGTGCCTCCTCTTCCTCCTCCTCCTCAGCCTATTCTACATGAGGATGACAAAGGTGAAGAACCGTATGATGATCCACTTCTACTTAATGAATAGTAAATATATTTTTCTTCCTTATTTTCTTGATAAAATTTTCTTTTCTCTAGCTTACTTTATTGTAAAAATGTAATGTATAATACATCTGCTATCTAAAATATTTGTTAACCAAACGTGTTATCGGTAAGGATTTTGGTCAACAGTAGACTATTAGCAGTTAGGTTTTTGGGAGTTGAAGTTACTTGTGAATTTTTGACTGCATGGGGATTGCTGCCCCTAACTCCCATAGTATTCAAGGGTAACTGTATACAAATTTAACACAACCTTGATTTTCTTTTTACTCTGTATAGTGTTTCCTACAATGAGTTTTGCATGGGTTAGATAGGATTTTAGGGAACTATGAGGATTGTGAGGAGTTAGTATTTGGGGATATGGGGGTTACAAGGCTTTCTCCCTACCTGTGAGCCCTGTCCCTCTATTCAGTTTTCCCTCTCTGGGACTAGACCACCCATGTGCTGACCTGTGTCTCCATCTAGCAGACAGCTGGAGTCAGAATCAAGTTTAAAATTCCTTAAAATGCAGTAATGATAACATAAGGAAAAGAAGAAATCTTCAAAATCTATTAAAATATTTCATACACTATGTGTCACTTCATAGTTTGTAAGCAGATAAAAACACAATTTGCTAAATTGTTGAAGCTAATAAATTCAGCAGTTTGTCTTTTGGAGTTATAAGGAAAGGATCCTGAAAATTCTAGAATATTGTCAAGATTGATAATGACTTTAAAAGAATTCAACAGAAATCAGTATCAGGTGAAGGTTTCCCATATGAAATTTGGGTTATATTTATAAGAATGAATTCATTCATAAGACAAAACCACCCATTGCCCCCTAACTTTTCACAAATTAAATATTATTTTAAAAGGTCATAAAGCCAATATATTTTTACTACAGTCAAGAAAAATATGTCATAGCTGCTCAATTACAATTCTACATTTACTGGATTAATAATAACCCATCTCCTTCACTACATTAAAAGCTCCATGAGAGCAGGAATTACAACCATTTTTTGCTCATTAATTATCTACAGAGCATATTGTAGTACCAGGCATAAAGTAGATGTTCATTTAAATCTTGTTGAATAGATAAATACTTTTTTTCAAAGGAATGCAATATTAGCCTTTAATATATAATAATAGCATTGCAAGTAGTCCCTGGCCTTACAAAAACTATTGATAACTTAGGATATAATTCTGTATAAACAATGATATATAATAACATATATAGTAACTGTGCTTCTAATGTCAATACATTTAATCTTTTGATAGTTATATCAAACATTTCATTTTCAGATAAAAGTCTGCATGATTTTATTTTGCATAAAAAGGTTTATAAATCTTATTTACTACTGTAAATGAAATAATGTGGTTCTGTATCAAGTTTAAGAAATATTCCATTGTGAGAGTATTTTAAAAAATTATGAAATAGTATCTTCAAATAAAACTAGATTATGAGTATTGTCTTTAGATTAAACAGATTCTAGTTAATTGTTGGCAATGATGCTTTTGTAGTTTGAGTTGATCTTATTCTGAGATGAGTCAGAATGCATATGAATATAGTAGGCTTTCCAAAGGGGCTGGAAAAGAGGAAAGCCAAGTGAAGGAGGCAGAAGGAAGGGGGGCAACAGGTAGGCCTGAGAGAAAAATTGCCTTTTTAATTTTATTCAGGGTCTTGTTTGAAAACTGCCATAATTCCAACACATGTTCTCATTTTTTCTTCTAAATTCTTCTTCCACATAAAACATTAATACCAATTATTTAATCTCTTAATGATCATTATGGGGTCTACTATCCATAATTCTTCAACTATTTCATATTTTGTATACTATACTTTATAACTTTAAGAGATTTGTGAAAGCGTATGATGTTTTCTGTTTCTGTCTTTTGCTCATGGTGGCTCATAATTTTGGATTGTGAGCTCATGTTTCACTGGGCTTTCTCTGTGGGAACTTCAAGCCATGGGATGAGGATGCACTTCTCTAGAAAGAATCACTTTAGTTACTTCCAGGTGCTCTAGAATGCAACCAACCCTGGAACATATATGTTACTTCGCTTGGCTTGGGGTTTCTTGGACCAGGAAGATAGTGAATATCTAAATCCTGAACCATGTAAGGGTAGGACTATGGTTATAAATTCTCAGAAAGCCACTCCCTCCCCTCAATATCTAACCAGAACAGACGGCTTTTCTTGCCATCTCGCTTTGCTGTTGAGTAGATTTCTCTGCAAAGGATTTGGACTTGAGTTTCATTTTTAACTCCCCACCTTGCAGAGAAGCAAAGCCTTGATTTTTGCTTCTATTCAGCTGTCAGACTAAGGCTCTAGGATACCCACATTGGAATGCCCTCAGCTGTCTTGGTTCATTTTGGCTGCTATAACAAAAAAATGTCTTAAACTTGGTGGCTTATAAACAACAGAAATTTATTTCTCACAGTTCTGAGACTGGGAATTCCAAGATCATGGGGCTAGCAGATTCTGTGTCTGGTAAGGACTCACTTCATCATAGATCAAAAAGAGTTTTCTCTGCATCCTCACTTGGTGGAAGAGGTAAGGAGTCTCTCAGACATCTTTTATAAGGGCACTAATTCCATTCATCAGGCCTCCACTCCCAGTTGTCTCCCAAAGGTCTCACCTCCTAATACCATCACCTTGGGGGTTAGGATTTCAACATAAAATTTGGGAGGGACACAAACATTCAGACCATAGCATTCTACCCCTCACTCCTCCCCTAAACCTCATGTCTTTCTTCCATACAAAATACATTCATCCCATCCCAAGAGAACCAAAAGTCTTGACTTGTTTCAGCATCAACTCAAAAGTCAAAAGTCCAAAGTCTCATCTAAATATCATCAAAATCAGATATGGGTGAGACTTAAGGTATGGTTTATTCTGAGGCAAATTCCCCTTCAGCTGTGAGCCTGTGAAATCAAACAAGTTTTGTGCTTCTAAACTGTCGTGGTGGAATAAGCACTGGACAAACATTCCTATTCCAAAAGAGAGAAATAGGAAAGAAGGAAGAAGTGATAAATTCTGAGTGAGAACAAAATCTTAAGGCTCAAGAATAATCTTCTTTGATTCAAAGCTCTGCCTTCCAGACCCACTGGAGCTGTGGTCCCACCTTCTGGACACACTGGGGCAGAGGTTGGATCTGCAGGATTCCAAGCAGCCCTGTCCCCACTGCTTTGTAGGGCATAGCCCATGTCACAGCTCTCAAGAGTTTGAATTGGACACCTGCAGTTCTCTTGAGCTGGAATCTTACCCGGGTGTCTTTACCACCCTAGGGTCTCAGGAGCAGCCATTTTGTCCCAGTTCTGCAAGGACTTGCCCTAGTAGGGGCTTTGTGCAGTGGTGCTGTCCTGGTGACAGTTCTTTGCCTGGGCCCCACAGTTCTCCAGGGCATCCAAATCTAGGTGGAGGCAGCCACACCCCCACTGCTTTGCTGGCTGCAGTGCATGCTACATCTGGGGCAGCCAGGGAACATAGGATGGAGTTCAGAGAGTGGAGTGCAGGCGGCACAGCCTTGAGACAGAGGGGCTGGGGGAACAGTGCCACAATGAAGTTTCATGTGTGCCTGCAGCCCCTTCGTTGAAATTGTACTACCTACCTCCCTTCTACTGTGTGCCAATGATGAGGGTGGCAGCCCTGATGATTTCTGAATTGCTTTTGGAGTCATTTGTTTTAGCATCTTGGACAATAATAAGTCCTGGATTTTGTTTAGACAGCTGACTCATCTTCTCAGATCATCATCATTTGGCCACACCCTTCGTGTTTTGTCTTGAACATGTTTTTCAATATAATAGGTTGTGAATTTCCCAAAGGTTTAAGTTCTGCTTCCTTTTTATTAATAATTCCATTTTTAAATTAGCTCTCTCTTCTCACATTTTACTAAAATCCCTCAAGAGGGACCAGATTGCATCCATGATGCAGGCTAATCAGAAAAAGAGAATATTTTTGAGCTGAGCTGGAAATGACATGCAGGAATTCAGTATTTCAAGCAGGAGGAGCATAAGAAAAGCCAAAGACACTCTTGGAAGTTCTTATTGTGTTGAGGAACATTAAGCAGCTGACAGTGGCCAGAACCATCTCAAATAGATGAAGTTTTTATACTTGAAGGCACTTTGATACAATAGTGGTAGCTAATATTCACCAAGCATTTGCTGTGTGCCGGTCACTGTTGCAAGTGCTTCACGTGTAGTATCTCATTTAATTCTTTCAACAATTCTATGAGGTGGGTGCCATTATCATCACATTCTGTAGATGGAGAAACTATAGATAAGTGACTTTTCCAAGGTCACAGAGTTACAGATGGGCAAGCTAGGAAAACTAAGTACAGTTATTCTGACCCAGAGCCCACACTCTTAGCCTTTATCCTCCACTGCTCACAATGAAGGCTGGATTTGCTCTGGAGGATTTAATCAAAAGTTCTCATTTTTGAGAAATCTCAATTAATGAAGAAACTTTATCTCTTTAGGCTGTATGTACCCCCTAAATTCACTCATTCTTATTCAAATTATTTCATTAAATATTGTCCTTCTCCAAGAAAACTCCGTGATTAAGTGGATGCCTTTTCAGTGGTATGTTGGACCAGCTCATGAGAACCAATCATTAGCTTTTCAGAAATTTTGCCAGTTATTAAATATAGCTGTTTTTAAAATAAATTATATAAATGTACATTAAATGAATTGTATTTCAAAGTAATAAATATTCAAGACCTATTAGTTCCTATGTTTTTGTTTGTTTGTTTTTATTTTTGTTTTTACATTCTACTACTATCCATGCTCTTGAGTTTTTTTTATGACTGTTGCATCTGTATGGTGGAAGTACTATAGAGTAGCATGCTACTGCACATCTCCTCCCAATTCCACACTCAATAATGTCATGCTGTTAGCTGTCAATTGGCAATGGTGAAAGTATTAACACCATGATTTTGTAAACACTGCTAATCAGGGATTTTCCCTCACCTCCAGAGAGCTGGTTGCTCAACATTTACTGCCACACCACCACCATTATCTCTTCTTTAAAACATTTCACCTTAAGTTGATTCTCAGGAGGGCTCTATATTATATAGAGGGTTTAACTTGTGAGACCTCTGGTGTCTAAACTGTATTAGTGCTTCAGTACCTAAAAGAAGTTTGGAAAGGTTCATCAGTTTCTCATTAACATAATTGTTTCAGAAAATTGAGAATCCATCTTAGCTTTAATAACCTCCAAAGAAACCCCATCCTTGTGTTTCATGATCACCAGTGAATGAAAGCTTCTTTGTTTAAGAAACTCAAATTCATTACTCCAGAGTAAAAATGTGTTTCTTCATTTTCCCCCTCAATTTGCTGAAGTTGGGAGCCGCTATCATGTAGAGGAAAAAGTCAAGATACCTAGAGGCTGCTTCTGGCTAGGCCACTAAATAGCCAGGTGATCTGGGCTTAGTGGTCACTGTGCACTTTAGAATCATCTGGAGACTTAAAAAATATGCTGGGAATTTTAAATATGCTGATGACAGGCCCCACCTAAGCCCATTAAGTCAGAGTCTTTGGGAGTTCGAGCCTATGTGTTGATGTGCTTCGAAATGCTCCTGAGATGGTTTTAATGTGTAACCAATTTGAGAACTACTGTTCAAGATATTTACAGAGGATGGACAGTCTGTGATTAAAGGGTCCAGCTGCAGGGCCAGAACTCCTGCTTTCAAATCCCCACTCCTCAACTTCCCCTAGCTGTGTAACCTTGGGTAAGTTACCTAGAGTCTCTGGGCTTCAGTTTCCTCATGTGTAAAATTAGAATAATCATAATATATTAGTTAATACAGATAGAACCTTTAAAGCATCTTCTGACACTCAAGTATTTTTTGACAGTATTGCAACTAAATATGCTCTCTTCATAGTTCTGTGTTGTCTCTATGCTTTGTAACATACAGCCATTTACATACTTGAAGCTGTACCTTGATATTCTTTTTACTATACTTTTTAAGCTTTCCTTCTATTTTCTAGCCTTTTAATTATATCAATATTTCCCCTTTTAACTGCCCAAAATTCTTTATTTTCCTTTTAGTTGGAAAATCCCAGACAGGATAAAGTGCTTCAGATGGCTCCAAGCCATTGCTGAACAATATCTACTGTATCATTTTAATAAATCTTTAGAATTAAAACTATGATTGGCTAAAAATGATGTTTCCTTTACATCACAAAAAATTAAAATTGTCCCTTTTTTCCCCTAGCTTACGAGGTAGTAGCAATGAATTTTTGTAGACCCTCCTCTCAGCAGAAACAAATCAAATATAGAAAGTTAAAAAAAAAAAAAAAAAAGAAAGGTGTTGGCTCCAGGAACTGTGTGATAAGATGAACTTGTAGAGCAAAACACTTCAACCAAATCTTTATGTGCAAAACAAAAATAGAGAAAATGCACTGTTTCCATCCATTTAGCTTGAGGAGGGTTAGTGACTAATGAAATGGAAATAAAAAGGAACCCATCATGAATATACTATTTTAGGAGCAAAATTCACTGGAAGAAGTAGCTAAAAAGTAGTTTGATAAAGGAGAATATGAGGGCATGGAAAATCAAAAGGACAGACTACTGTATTTTGTGGTCTCTTCAGATGCCTGTTTTTCAGTGCCTTTGATAGAGAAAAGGGAAAAATTAAGGTAACTGTATGAGTATTACCAACTGATATTTTGAGGTTAAAAAATGGAAAAGATTAATTCAGTACTATGGTCTTGTGTGACCCTCATAATTTTATACATAAGAGGTTGTAGAAATTATTAAATATCATCATGCCATTAATATTAATGCATATGAACCAGTACCCCAAATTGACTTATGGATAGGGTGATCCTTCAGAGACTTAAGAGGAATTGAGTACCATCACTTGTGATTAACTTTTGCTCTTTTCTTGTGGAGAAAACTAAGTCTAGATACATGAAAAGTCATTTTCTCTTGATTAGGATTTGTTTGGTTACAAGGAATAGACAGAGTCAGGCCAAGTTAAGGAGGAGGAGATCTCTTTTGAGAATACAACAGTTAATCTCAAGAAATCTAAGGTCAGTGATTGTAGCTGGCTGGGACTTAAATACAACTGATGTCAGTTACCTGGAAAATCATAGGGAATCATCTTTTCCCTCCATCAGTGTATACCTGTCTTATGACATCTGGTCATCTGTGCACTGTATGTTGTATTCTCCTCTCTCTAGGGACGTTTCCTTCTTCCCTATAAACTCTGGCTTAAACATAGCTCCCAATGAAGCTGGTCAGAGCTTGGCACTTTCCAGCATTTACTCCACTGTTCCACATCTTCCCAGTTCCTGAGGGATGGATTAGCACATCGTTTTGAACCAGGCCACCAGTCACATTGTCTCTGATTAGCTGCCTCTAAATCAGTGACCCACACCTGGTCCAGTCAGCTATGGCTGGAATGGGATAGAGTCATGTGGTACAAAAAGGGGTTAGATTAGGTAGAAGAGGCTGCGGGCTGGCAAGCACTGGACACATTTCTGGTATTCTGCCTTAACTACAAAATGGTAGAGGGGAGGGAGACTAAGTTTTTTCCAGCTAAAAGTTGCAGCACATGCATGGTACATGATTTCTGCAGAATATTAGTGACAAGAACTCAGAAGTCTTCCTGATTTACTATTGTGTTTCCAGACTGTTTTAAGCTCACTTGATATTATATGGCTATTTCTCTAAATTATTTTGTTGAATATAACCATATAATGACTAATGACTACTGAAGGTTAATGTAGGTATTAAGATTGAGTTGGGGAAAAAAATCCACAGAAATAGCATATCAATATCTCTGAATTTCAGAATCTTTCCCTTTTGGTGGAGGGGAAGGGGCAGCAGAGATGAAAAACTAAAATTTTGCCAATTGTATTATGCCACCAAACCCAAAAAATGTTAATTAATATAAGAAATGTAATACATATTTTATTATGCAAGTTGTTAATTGAAAGACACATAAAGATCTGGGAGTTTTCATCTTAATATGGATAAATGTGATAATCTTCAAAAAATAACCATGATAAATGAATCTAGATAAAACAACAACAACAACAGCCACAGGTATTTTTATTAGATGTTAGAGTCTGTTCATACATTTTGTAGATTAGCCCTTTTGGTGAGAGAAATATGTGAGCAAATGAAAAGAGCTCTGTGATCAGAATCAGGAAACATTAGTCTAACATAAGCTCCATGAGAGCAGGAGCTCCCGTAGCCTCAGCACTCAGAGCAGGGCCTGGCCCAGAGTGGAAACTCAATAAAGATTAAAAGAATGAATAAATATTCTTGTGATTTTTCACTGAACCAGCTAAGTGACAAAAGATGATTTTCCTCTCTTGGTGTCACTTTCTTCATTAATAAAATGAGATGGTTTTGGAGTCATTTGAAGAATTGAGATTCTGTGATTATATGACATGTATTCAAAATTTTAAAACATCTGTTTGTTAAATCTTTTCTTAAAACTATATTCTCCATTTGAAAGCAAGTAATTCCTCTGAACGAAGCAATCCTTTATCTTTTCATTAGTAAGATGGTTTGGAATTTATATGTGTGAATTATCTTGGAAAACAGTATATTACTGATAAAAATATTTTATAGCTAATTTAACAATGTTAAATCACAGGAGGGGAAGCTATTGCCATATGCCTCTCAGACAATATTTCAGCAGTTTTGACTTCAGCTAACTCAACTCTTATAAAATACATGATTTTCAGTCTCATAGGCAAACATCTATTGTAACCAACTCTGGAAATAAAACAAAAACCTATGGTGATTTCCTTAATGAAAATTTTTTTAGATTTTATGTTTATAGGGAGCAAATCTTAAAATCTTTTTGGGTTTTCATCTCCCAACATTAGATGTATCTTAACATTTTTGTTTGCAGAATATCATCTCACTACAAAATAGTGCGACTTGTACAAAGTTTCATGGTCTCGTCCATCTCCCTCTGAATATACGCCGTGGGCAAACTAGGAAAAACACATTCGTCCCAGCTGGCAATCACTCACACGGGATAAACAGTTAGAGCATTTTGCTGCCCTAGGCAAACTCTGCCTGAGAGGACCAGCTGGCTTTGCATAGAAATAAGCAAGGTAGAGTGGGTGCACACTGAGCAGGTAGAGAATTTTTTTAATGAAAAGAAGAAAAAAAAACATAGCACTTCTAATTTAACCCTGTTGAAAAACTTGACATATCTGAGCATCTATTTTAGGAAAACCTACATTGCGTTATTTGAACATCTGCTATCCAGTGTAGGAAAGGAGCGGGTGCTCTGTCTGGTGGCATCAGTGATGATATAATTCAATTATTTTGATGTGTCCAGTTGTGCAAAGATGTGACTAGTTCGAACCATGTTAATTATACAGCATGATGTTGTCATGGAAATCTGATGACACTGCTAGAGAATAAATAGTTTAATGAGGGCCAGGTTATAAAGGTTTCCGGGGAGCCTCAGCTTCCAAGCATATAAATTATTGCCTTTGTCCAAGTTAAATGTCTGGGTAGAAATGGCAATGTCACCGTAGTGGTTAAAAAGATTTAGTGCCTTGAAAAAAATCATGCATGTAAACCAGTCTCTGAGCTGGATTCTCGCCGTCACCTCTCTGAAAGCTTCTGATGCTCATCTATATGGATGCAGAGATGCAGATACTACAGGTGAAAAGATTAAGTCACTGAGGAGTTGCGGGAAGTGATCATTGTAGCTCACTATAAATATTGTATTATCATTATCCTCATTTCCTTTATCTTGTTTATTTCACACCACTTGCTATACATTAGCATTGTGACAGTGATCAGTGTGAGCCTCCCACGTGTCTTTAGTCCATGTGCTTGCACAGGCCTAGCACCTTACTCCTGTGGAACCAGAGGATCAGTACGGCCCAGAAGAAACCTGAGAACTTGTCTAGTTCTCAAGATTTACTTACTATAAAGTTTTTAAATGGGTTTATTTAAATTAGCTAATTCTGAATCCAGGTTTTTGTAAACTGTGTAAAATTTTTTTCATAGTCAAACACTTCCCACTATCATTTTTTAAATGAGGGCTTTTATAATTTAGTGCAAAAATAATAAAAACACAGAAAATGGTAAATAATAAACAAAAATCCTGCAATGTTAACATATTTTGGAGTACTTCCAAATATGTTTCTGTAAATGTGCACAAACATTTACATCAATATATGATATGTATATTTTTACGTAGTTGACTTCTATTGTATATCCAGTTCTACATTATTTTCCCCACTTGTTACATAGTATACATTTTCTTATATCACTTAATATATTTTATAATATTTCATAATACAAGACACATCCAGTCTTCTGCTGTTGGACATTTAGGATGTCTCCATATGTTTGTGATTATACATAATGTAATGAACATTTTCACTCACACAACAATTTTTTCTTTTTGTTCTTTATTTCTCTCTTCTGGATTTTCAAACTCAGAACTCATGTAACTCCCTCAGTGTTCAATCTATTCAAATAAGCAGTAGCCTAGTTAACAGCAATTATCTGTATCTACAGAGAGCTGTACTTGTGAAAAATTGAAAAACTATTCGGCTACAATTTTTCCTCAGTTAAGCATAATTTCACCAGAAATAATATTAGTTAATGCCTTTAGATGGTCTTAAGTGAAGCCTAAGTATTAAAATGAATGCAATTGAACAATTGACACATATTTTAGACAATAAATATGAAATATTAATGGATAATTCAAGAACTTAATATTTAGCATTATAGAAAAATGTGAAATATTGGTATGGTTTAAACAATCTACTCTTAGATACTTTAGTTCTACCCTGAAGAGGGGAATAAAAGAAAAAAAAAATCCCCTGAAGGAAAAAAGAAAGCCAAAGAGAAACAAAAAGAACCACTTGCTTTTTTGAAAAAAAAAAAAATTTTTTTTACTTAAAACTATTTATAATTCCAAAAAAATATGAAATTTTACATTTTCTGGAAATCATTACAGAAAAACTTTAGTTTAATTCTGCTGCCTCAATTCTCTGGATTTTACAAGGAGGAAGCTTGGTAGGACCACTGGATTTAGATTTGTGACCCTGGACAATTTGCTTATGCTATCTTGGTCTCATTGGCTTAATCTGTACAATGACTGTATGAGAACTGAATGTAAAGTCCCCGGAAGGATGCCTGACGCATAGCTAGCACTTAGTTCCTTCTGTTCCTGCTTTTAAATGATAATGAGAGATTATTTCATGAGATAAATTTTTTTTTTGAGACGGAGTCTCGCTCTGCCGCCTAGGCTGGAGTGCAGCGGGACGATCTCGGCTCACTGCAAGCTCCGCCTCCCGAGTTCACGCCATTCTCCTACCTCAGCCTTCCGAGTAGCTGGGACTACAGGCACCCGCCACCACTCCCGGCTAATTTTTTGTATTTTTAGTAGAGACGGGGTTTCCCCATGTTAGCCAGGATGGTCTCGATCTTCTGACCTCATGATCCGCCCGCCTCGGCCTCCCAAAGTGCTGGGATTACAGGCGTGAGCCAACGCTCCCAGCCTTCATGAGATAGATTTTTAAAATAATTGCTGTCCTTGATGAAAGACAGCAACTAAAACTGAGTGCTAGTAGGTGAATGGTTATCATTTTTCCATAAAATCGTAAACCTGTAGACAACTTGAGGGATGACTGATAATACACTAAACATAAATGAAGAATTAAAATTCAGTTAAGCAATTCTGGTGTCCCTAAGGTACTCTGATATTTTTATGTGTAGCTAATTGGTCAAAAAATAATGAAAACAATAACTTAAATATGTATAGCAATTTATGGTTTCAAGTACCATCATATTTAGTTGGTTTGATCCTCACACAGTCAATATTACAGAAGTTCATGCAAGGTGAGTAATTGGCCTTAGGCAAAAACAACTAATTAATATTAAAGACAGAATTGAAAGATAACTTTTTATTTCTCTCTCAGTTAAGTCTTTAACCATCAAGTAAGGAGAGAAGAGGAAAATCAAAACTAAAATGATAGAGTATCTAAAAGTTAATGGAAGGGAAAACTTCTTATTAAAAACTGTGCTCCTCAGTGATTTTTAGTATTTAAAAAAAACAAAAATTGAAAATAAATGAGCCATGTATGCATCATAAAAACTAGAAAACGTTTATCAAAGTAAAAGAACTTGGAAGCAGACATTAATAAAGATAAAAAGCAAATATTAGTGGAATGGAAAACAGAAGAAATAAAAATAAAGCAAGTATTTTAAAAAGCAGCTGATTCTTTTCGGGGGGATTCACTTAAATAGACATCCATGGCCAACCTGATGAAGGAAGAATTAAGGGGAGTACAAATGGAAAACATCCCAGTTCCATCTAACCTTCCAAAAACAGATAATCCTACTGCTATTCAAACTTTTTAGAGAAAGAGCCAGATGCTCAGTTCTCCAATTCCTTTTATGAAATTAGTATATACTTAATGTCAAGCACCTGGTAAAGATGCTGTATTAGTTTGCTAAGGCTGTGGTAATAAAGTACCACAGACTGAATGCCTTAAACAACAGAAATGTATTGTTTCGAAGTTCTAGAGGCAAGAAGTACCTCACTGTCCACAAAAAAAAAAAAAAAAAAAAAAAAAAAATTGCCCATAAACTATAACACAGACCTTTAAAAAAGTCCCTCTGGATCTGTTATTCACACCAGCCACTTATCTTTTGATATTTCTATTCAGAAGGATTAGCAATTTCTTCTGCCTTCAGTTAGCTGCATTGCTGGGCCTGTGATAGGCAAACTTTTGTATATAGCACAGCTTCCTCCACTTGTGGTTACCTTTCTCCTGTCCTTTCATGCAATGGATTGCTACTTTGCAAGACAAGCTGAAACTGCTGTAATTCCTCCAATAATGAACATCTGCTTCACTAATAACAAATCTATATCCCACACCTGTTTATATGCTAGCTTAGTATTTAATGACTTTTATTATTAAAGCCAAATCACATGGTTTTTAAAAAGTGACCTTAATGCCAAATCATAGTACTTCTTTTTAAGTGTAAGTGTTCAAAACCATTTTTAAATGGCAATTAAACTGAATACATGGTATATGACTCAAAAATGATGTCATTTATGTGATTCAAAAATGATATCACTCAACTGAGGGAACGATATGAACAGCTATGACACAAGTTCATGCACACACTGATATCAACCACCACAGTCGTGAATACTTCCTTGTGGGTAGTTATTATAAGATGCAAATGATTATGGATGCACACTGATTTAGAGCTGTGAAAATGTGTTTGAAAAGTCTTAGATTCTAAGTAATATGGCAATAAAGCAATTTATAATGGATATTATCCTCATCCTAGATGTTAGGGGTAACCTAATAAGGTAGAGCAATGGTTCTCAAAGTGTGGTCCCAGGACAAGTAACACCAGCATCACCTGGTATATTAGACAGGGTTCTCCAGAGATGCAGAATCAACAAGATATAGATGTAGATATCAGATATAGATATATGAGGGGGATTAAGGGAATTGACTCACACAATTATGGAGGCTTAGAAGTCTACGACAGGCTGTCTGCAAGCTGGAGACCCAGGATGCTGGTGGCATGGCTCAGTTCAAGTTCAAGGCCTCAGAACCAGGGAATATACATATATTTGATATATCTATTGAATATGCAAGAGGCCTAAATTTCATAATGGCAAAAATAGGCCTTGGTCTCTTTTGTAATTGTCATCCTTAGCCATTTCTCTTTCTTTGTTCCCTTTGCTTTAAATTATCCTGTTTTCATAGTCCTTCCCCATTTTCCTTTTACCAACTTAGATTCATTTCCCTTTTACAGTTTTCTGAAACCTTCTCTCCCTCGCTTTTCCTATTTTTAACTTTTTAACCTTGCTTTGGCCAAAATAAAAGTAACTAGTCATGTTAACATTGAATCTCCAAATTAAGGAATAGAGAAATATAGAAGTATGAACAAGTACCGATAACACTTCACTATTAGGACTCTGGGAAGCTAAACTGCTGTCCTCTGTCATTATAACAAGTAAAAGACAGTATCTATTGGAGGATAATATAAAAGCAATTGCTAAAATATGCTAATATTTGGGCATGTCATTTTATTTTCTATTTTAGAAAACATAGTCTCAGAAATCACATTCATCTCATTGGCTTTAGTGCTGGCTTGCATGCTATGTATTCTTCTTTTGGGCCCAGACAAATTTTATTTTTTAAAAATTGTTAATACACATGCCATAGAAAAATAACAAGAGACGAGATGTTCCTTTGTTGAATGTTCACTGTAATATCCTTATTGCTTAAAAACTGTAAGGCTTGTTCTTCTCTCAGGAGAAGCCTATTTCAGAAATAATTATCTTTGTATTGGAGTCAAACAATCCATCATGAAACTGAAATATCATTGGAGGTTCAAGCTCATAGCACCAAATAATAAATATATCTGTATTTTCTTATCATTGGTGAGCCATGTATGCATCATAAAAACTAGAAAAAGTTTATCAAAGTAAAAGAACTTGGAAGCAGACATTAATAAAGATAAGCAAATATTAGTGGAATGGAAAACAGAAGAAATAAAAATAAAGCACGTATTTTAAAAATACTTTGTGAATTGAGTAGAAAATTTTACTTGGGAATTTTAAAGAAACAGCATGATCAATTCAGAATTTACATCTCAAACTCCAGTGAAGTAACCTACTTTTCCATAATTTTTGTTGGCTCTGTAGGCTGAGGAGGCAACATCTACTGACAGTCACTGTATTGTTTGTTAGTTTCAAACAAGGTACACAGTGAGTGAGTGGAGTCAGGCCAGTACTCCAGATGACTTAGGATACAAGGAGGAGTTTGTGAAGGCTCACACTCAATCTGCAATAAAACCGGTGGCAGGTTAACGTACCTCTCAGCTCCTGATACATTTGTTATACAGAAATTATAGACTGGCTGACTTAACTATTGCTAAGAAACATGCTTCTTGGTAAGTAGCATAATTTACAAATGTTGATTTATTTTAAAATGATAGGAGATATACATATCTGGCTTTCGTTGTAATTTTCCAGAGTTATACAGATTTCATACAGTGCTGGGCAATGTCATGATTAGTATTATTTGTCCTACTAGATTTTTAGGTGACAAGGTTTGGCAATTTAGAATAATCTTGGAAATGTATATATAAGTTAAAGAAGCAGTCATGATCAGTATTTGACCTGTATTTTTTAGTTCCGTTAAAATCAGCATAACATTTTTGGGTTTAATCAGTAGTTGTGAAAGACAATGGAGTCTTCATGATCTAAGTGTTAGCACAACTTCTTGTTTAAAATATTTTGGACATCTATATGTTGTTAAATGCTCTGATATGTATTCTAAAAAGGACTGGTTCTATGTGATTATTATAATACTTAAGATAAATGGAAATCCCTAGATTGTCAGTTTTAAAATTAGTTTCAAGAAGTGGAACAATGAAAAGGTAAAATTTTAATATGCTGTATATTTTTAGTAATATTCATAATTGTATATTATACAATATAAAATATTTGTACGTATAACATTTGCATGCATTAGTCTTAATAGAAATCTGACAGATCTTTCAAAGAAGGTGATATAGGAAGCTTTCTCATTTTATAAAAGAGCGTAATAAGAATTTCATTGGAAAATATATAAATGTTTTTAAAATGCTTCTTTTACTATCAAGTTAATATTGTAAAATACTAGTGGAATTTTAGGGCTTGGATTATTTATTTGGAAAGCAAACGTTTTCGTAAGAGAGTCTATTGGTAAGTACCCACTGAGCTGAGGAATTTTCCAGTTAAAAGCTAAACAGATATCTGAAATCTCCAGGAAATTTAGGTGAAAATATATTTTATTGCAATGATTATACTTCGAACAGTTGTGAACACTACCTCATGTGTGAGAACAATTTCAGTCTTTATTTTGGAGGTATGAAGAATGTCACTATTTTGGCCAGGCATGGTGGCTCACGCCTGCAATCCCAGCACTTGGAGAGGCCGAGGCAGGCGGATCGCCTGAGGTCAGGAGTTCAAGACCAGCCTGGCCAACATGGTGAAGCCCCATCTCTACTAAAATACAAAAATTAGCTGGCTGTGGTGGTATGTGCCCGTAATCCCAGCTACTCAGGAGGCTGAAGCAAGAGAATCACTTGAAGCGGGGAGGCGAAAGTTGCGGTGAGCCAAGATTGCGCCACTGCACTCCAGCCTGGGAAACGAGTGAAACCCCATCTCAAAAAAAAATAAGAATGTAACTATTTTAAGGAATGTTTGATAACCTATTGGGGATATAGTAAACGTAACTATATTAGTAGCTTAAATGATACTTTCACTTTTCAGTGTATTTAAGTAATTAAAATATTAGGTCAGTCTGCACAGAGAAAGTCTATAATTGATTATGTATTTGCAGTTCAAGTTTTGCCTTAATTTCAAGCCCACTATTCTACTTGGTAACAGTATTATAAGTAAAGAAGAGTACTAGTCTAGGAAATAGGAGACCCAGGTTTTCATCGTGGCTCCTCAAGACTGCTTCTAACCATTGGGTCATTTCCTGTATAAAATGATTTCTTAAAGTTTTACTCTATTTTTGCAAATCCACTTCTGCCTTCTTGGCTTCCATTATCCTGTGATATTGGCGACACTGTATACCTGTGTAAAATGCATCGGATATTTTAAACAAGGACAATCTTTTCACATGGGAGCTCCCTTTAGGTCATAAGGTTCAGTGCCATTGGTGGGGAAATAAGTGATGTTGGTGATTTAGGAGAATGATCCCAGCCTCTGGAAAGAGCACCTACGCTTGTGTGAAGTGTTCACCACTTTGTTTATCATTTACCAAGGTCCTGAGACATGCATGTTTGATGACCTTCAAAGAAAATTCTGACCAATACCCACCTCGAAGACACATATTTTTTAAAAGGGATCCTGCAGTTGAATTCATCTATGCAGTAGCTTCTCACATGCAAAATCATAAAATGTTTTCATACCATATCCATGACCTCTTCATTTGCCCAAGGTTTCCTCCCTTTGATTGAAAATTTAAAGTTTGCAGACTTGAGTTTTCCATCATTTCACTGTGGTGAGATGGCAAAGCATGAGCTTGAGATGATGGGAGTTCAAAACCCTTCTCCTCCACTTCCAAGTGGTTTCACGAAAACTACTTGTCCTTTCTGCACTCATTTTCTTTGTAAATAAGGATACCAATATTAAAGATGGCTGTAACGATTAAATAGGTAATATTTATAAAGTGACAAGTGTAATACTTTAACCAATAAATGGTAGACAATTATTGTTGTCTTACTAAATTTTTTTATCAACTGTCTTATTAAATTATCAACTGTTTCTATTTGGATTCACAACACTTTCTAGGATTGCTGAAACTGTATGGGTTTTATGAAGTTATTTACGTCAATGTTCCAGTAAGATGAGTGAATTATTTTCCTGTGTGAATTTAGAGTCAACCAGATCTAACTTTAAATTATAGTTGTGAGCTATAATTACTTCAATGGTTAAGACCATTTTGGCCTGGAGGAGTAAAAAGTTATATTTTGCACTGCATGTGAAAGAAGTATTTGTGAATTCATTTCTGCCTTCTATTCATACCTTGGTTAAAATGAGCCACGGTTTTGAGCAGTTTCTTTGGAACGTTACATAAACTTACTTATTCTTGGCCACATAGCAGTTGGGAATACGCAAACAGGCCTGAAAGGAACCAAACAGCAAATTCTTTACAAGCAGGAAACCTAATATTTACACAATAATAGGGTGATGGCCACTAAGGTGGCTTATGACTAAGTTTTCTTGTTCATCATGAATAGGAGCTAGCATCTTTTCTTCAAAGACTTGTGTTAATATGTTCAACGGGACTGGACTGAAGCACAATTGTGATGCAGGCATTTCAACACCAGAGGCTCTCCGCTCTTCCCCTCCCCTGCCCCGATACAGAGTGACCTCCCATTCTCCTCCTTTCCCTTATGAAACTGGCTTTCTGAGCTTCTATTTTATACCAAGATACAAATGGCTTGTTGTGGTTCATCGACGTTTTCTATATATTTGCATTTTAACACACTGAAAAACTTTAAGCTAAAAATCTAAAGCTCTAAACCCATACAATTGTGAGCAGTAAGAGTGACTTGAAAGGTTTTGGAGAAACATAGAGGTATAATATCTAAATCATACATATTCATTGCTCCCAAAGGGCAAAAAAATTATTCTAAGGAGCAAAAACTTATTCTTTTTATGTATGAGCACAGATATACATATGGTACATAGATATATGGTATATCTGTAGTATTAAAATTTCATGGAAGACAAGTATGAAATAAATGTCTAAGAAGGTTCCTTAGGAGAGCAACAATGAATAAAAAGGTTGAGAAACACTGCTGTAGATGAGGGTATCAAAGGACTCTATGAGCCTGCAGAGTATGAATTTTTGATGAATTGTTTTTTAATGTTTTTAGTAGGAAGGAACTGATGCCTGATTTAGTACTTATATTTGACACCAGTATTTATGTTTTAATACATCAAATATGATCAGCTGCTGTGTCATTACCCTTTTCAGTTTTAGTAGGAAATAAAGAGGAAAGACTTGAGGACAAGATATACTTAAATTTGAATCCAGCTGTACCTCTTACTTGTTCTGTGACCCTTGGCAAATCACTTACCCTCTTTAAGCCTCAGTTTTCTTCTGTTTAGTTTACTTGGGAATCAAAATGTCTACCTGATGGAATTCCAATATCATAAAGATTAATAAAAATAATATACATAAAACTTTCTGCAAATTGCCTACTGTATAATAAATACATGCCCATTAGTAGCTATAATTTTATTTGTTGTATCTTTTTACATCAATTACTGGTTTAAAACTTATTATAGAAAAAGAAATCTAGATTTAGCAGGTAAAGGTATTATCCATGAAGGGCAGAACCCCCTCTAAGACAAATGTTAATCTATTCATAAAAATAAAAGATAAATTTCTAATGTTTCTTTAAACCAGTAACCAAACCTATTAACATAAATAAAAAACAGAATAAAATCCAAATTAACATATCTAGACTGATATAATCTCTGTTAAATGTAGAATAATTGTCTGGGCTGTTCTATCGAAATACATTTTCTTTAAATACTACATTGCACTGAGCTGTAAAGTAATTGTTTTATTCCCCTAGAACCATGACTCAGTATTAGTTGGAATTCCCATCTGTTTGTGACGTCACTTTTGCCTCGAATGTTATTCCCTTACTGGGTAAACATATTTGCCTTTAGATTTCATGACATGTAATTGTAGGATAGATGAGTTAATTGAAAGGAAATAGTATTTCTTCCTGAGGATTCACATGGAGTTAGTCCAATTTAAGTATTAATGCAACTCTGTGGAAAATTTTTGTTTCTTTAAAAGGAGTGTCAACAATTTACCCCATCTCTCTCTCTCTCCCCCTCTCTCTCTTTCTTCCCGTTTTTTTCCTCCAAGTACTTGTTCTGCTTTTGTGATTTGCTCTTAAAACCCTAACCTATTAACATTGTGTTCAGGGTTTTTTTTTTTTTTTTTTGCTTTCTTTTCTTTATAAGATTAATATTTAATACCTCTAGAGACAAAACTCCAATGGAGAAGGGAAGTGCCTCAATTGTATGCATTGTTATGGCAAAATAGCATAAATGAGCAACTCTGATATGCATGATATATTCTCCATTGCCTTTTCAGCTTATCTTCTATTTTGGTAATTTATCTCCTCCACAATGTTTTTTCACTTTTCTGTACTACAAGTCATTAAGGATGAGTAACTGTAGAGTAGTATTCTCCGTGCCAAAGTGTGGCTTTGTAATTCTTGACTTGACAACAGAAAATATAGGATTTTGAGAAGCAGGGTTAAGAGAATTCTGTATATAGGCAACACATTTATCTAGCAGAAGTAGCCCACAAGTAGTGGAATCTAAAAACTACCCATAATACAATTATTCAAAACCTTTCCTAGCTTTCCAGAGAGTTGAAAGGGCAGAGTTTTCCAGGGTAGACAAACATCACATTTCAAAAGCATGTGAGAAATCAAAGAGCCTCATTTGGAATAAAATATATTGGCTCAGATTCTGTCTCCATATGCCTTAAAAATCATACTGCAAAAGGACTATGGAAGTTTTGACTTTAAAAAGCCATTAGGCTGCAAGTTGGGTTAAGAATACACACATACTAAATGACATCCTGGAAGTTGGGTGCATTATAGGTAGTCTCTAATCCATGTAGCATTGTCTTAAGTTTACTTACTGCCATTTCAATGAAAGAATCTGAGTTTCTAAGATAGTAAGAGGCAAATGTTTTAGCAGAGATTTCAAATAGAGCTCCTTTGAGAACCTCCCAGTGAAATAATTTCCCCAAACCTGGAAATCTAAAAGTGCCATCCCCAAGAGGTTAGAATGATGTTCACATACTTGAACTTGGAACTAAAGTATCATGAAGAATTAATATGGTATTCTTCATCCCTATTTATTTTAGTTAAGACAGGGAAAGTGACTTAATCAAGATGTCTTATCTAGGAATTTTTGAATTAAAATACAATCTTCTTTCCAAACATTTATTCTGCTTCCCTCTGTTCTTACCTAGTAGGCTGGACAAGAGCCCTGGCCCATGTGACAGGCTCCTATCCCCCTGCACTCGAAGGGGGTAGGGGGATAGGAAATAGGAGACCTAAGTTTTCATCCTGGCTTTTCAAGACTCCTTCTAACCATTGGGTCACTTCTTTTATGAAACTTCTTAAAGTTTTACTCTATTTTTGCAATTCCACTTCTGCCTTCTTGGCTTCCATGATCCTGTCATGCTGGAGACACTGTATACCTGTGTGCAATACACAGGATATTTTAAAGAAGGACAACCTTTTCACATGGGAGCTCCCTTTAGGTTAAGATTCAGTGCCATTGGTGAGAAATAAGTGATGTTGGTGATTTAGGAGAATGATCCTAAATCCATCCGTTGATTCTGTTTGCACCTCTGTCACCAAATCCAAGGTCTTTCCTCCTGTGAAATATACTAAAAAATTAATTGAGGCAGACCCGTAACCCTTCTCTATTAAAACTGTTTCTGTTTCTCCTTACCATTGTGCATCTCTATGTCTTTCTCTGGAAATATTTCAAAATAATTTGGAGAAACATTGTCAACTATTTTTCTTTCCTTTAGAAACATTAAAGTGGCCTTGGCTAGTGTGGGGAAGGCACTGGCTCGTCTGAGTTTGTTCACTAGCTGGGGTATTGTTAAATGAGTGAACACTTGTCACTGCTGCTCGTTGTCCTTTTTTTCTCCTTTACAACTCTCTTGGGCCTTTTAGGGTACTCCAGTGTGGTAGAAGGAAATAGAGATGGCTTGATAATTGATTTGTTCCTGCTATATTGGTTCTATGTCTCTTATAAAGTAGCAGGGCCTGATTCTATTCTATGTGGTATCAGTCAGAGTTTTGACTGAACACTGAAGGCATAAACAGCCAGATTTTCAATTAGAATTTAAGGACGTACTTACAGAGATGTGGACAGGTTTAGGGGAGTGAGTAGCTGATGTTAAGGTACTTATTGACCCGCCATAAGTCTCCCCATTCCTGAAAAGGAAGGGGAGGTAATGGAGTTGCCTAAGTTTATTAAGAGCTGAAACTGGAGGCTGTATGGAAACTACTCAACAAGAGCTGTTCTTTTAGAGAGAGGCCATTGCCAGAATGCAGGCATAGAAGGAACTCAAAAGAAATACCCTGACTTCTCCCTTCTTCTGTGCAGCAGTAGTGCACGGGGTCTAGTGAGGGAGATCTATTGACTCCTAAAAGAAATGGTCCCAACTTGTCCTTTTGCATGTTGATATGCTTTTTGATGGTGTCCTGATGTTCTATGACATCAGCTGGCATGTGTCACAGCCATCCATGTACCTGTCTGTAGCAGCACCAGCTCCTAGTTCTAAACTCAACTGTTTTCGTTTTTCTATGCATTTAGAACAGAGATAACCATTACTTTAGTCAATAACTTAACAAATTTTTATTGAGCATATATTATGGGCTGAATACAATGTTAGGAAGGCCCCAAGGATATCAAAGTGAACGAAGCAGGAAAGAACCCTATCCTTAAGCAGTTTATGTCTCGATTTTTTTTCCCTGCCTAAACTAAGACTTTAAGAACTCAGAGACTCTTCTAGAAATCTTTAATCTTCTGATTTTTTTTTTTTTTTGGTGCTTTTCTCAATTCTAAACAATTGAGGTGACCAAATCAATAGGTAAGGTATTTATTTATAGTACTCTATTATGTATCATTGTCATTCATTCATTCAAAAAATTACTTCTGATCATCTACTATGGTTAGTATATGTAGAAATTGATAAATTAGTAAAATATCTAAGGGTTTAGGGTTCTGCTCATCTAGCTAAAAGCAGATATGCAAATAACTACAATGGCAAGGTGTCAAGAGCAAGGGACTAGCAAATGATTCCATTGTTTTGGATGAGGGTGACTGAGAGTTATGGTAATAACTATAACACCAATTTCCTGGCTGCTCAGACAAGCAGTTTAAAGACTCACTGCTAGTAATATGTGCTTTTATTTAATGGGAATCCGGTAAGTACTTACTTGTAAAAAGCAGGGTTTTCCAGAATCCATTGGCACAAACTGTTCAACTCCTTGACATACACACAGAACAATTCAGTCACAGTGTTAACACTGTTTGGGATAAACTATGTGACTGTGAATTAGGGAGGTCAGAAGAAAGTATGTTTTTAGACATCATTGGATGTATACTTTTTATTCGTCCTATAGCCTATACTTTAGAAACATACTCATTGAAACTGTGAAAAATGAAACCACACCATGAAAAAGTTTTCCTAATAATAGCATTATTTGTGTATCTTAACGGTAACTATGGGCTCTTTATAGCTACTTAGGAAATAGCTCTTGTCATGTTTCCAAATCTATATCTTAAAATGCTTTGTCTAGACAAGAGTTTGCTGATCCTGTGACATATTAAAAATGGAGCTCAGTTCTGTTTTTTAATCTGGGACTAAAAATTTTCTCTGGCAGTACACTTTTGGCACACAATTTGGCTCTTTCTATCTTCTCTAAATAACTTTTTGATTCTCTTTTCCATTATTTTCTGGAGAAAAGGTGTCCCTGATAAAGATAAGGGAAATGAATCTTAGCCATTTTCCGTTAGGAGCACAATCTTCTTCAGGTTCACCACAACATCCACAGAGAATGGATTCATACCTTAGCTCTGACTTTGTTAACACCAGCTCATCATACAGATGGTTTAGTACTCAAACACCAAGGAGGTCTCTGCCAGGCAACATTCAGATTCTCCTCATCCACTTACAGATCCATATTTGGAGGTTCTCATAAAAATCAGTCTCGGGGACTGTCTTATTGGAATTTGGGGTTTTATTTTTAAAATATTTTTATTTGTAGTGAATGAGGTTGAGTGTTTATATACTGTAGAATGTACAGTATATTCAAGTAACTGGGAAACAGTGTAAACTTATTTTTGTATAGTATGTTGGTTATATTTTAAAATATTATGCTTGGTGTGTTTTCTTTTGTCTCCAGACAGCTTTTCCAATGAAGGACCTTTAAATGTAAAGCCATTTGTCAAATTATTAATCTAAAAAAGTGAAACAAATATCTTATTTTCCTGTTTCTGGACTTTTTGGACATGCTCAGTGTTTGTTGATTAACTTTCTTTTTCAGATGAACCATTGAATGAACGCACTGCTTTACATTTATTGATCCCTCACCTGAAAATATATTATTGAACATTTTGTTTCAAAATATAGCATATACACTATTGAAAAATAAGTGTATCCTGTGTCAGTTACCTAATTTGAAGACAACTTGTGTGATTTTACCCTTTTGCCAGATTTTCCTTGCATGGTTAAAAAAAAATCTTGGGAGAAAACATGTACTCTGAAGACATTAAAGTCTTCAGAATTTTAACAATTATTTAAACAATTATTTAAACAATTATTATGTCTGTCTCTTATATTATGCAGTTAAGGTAAGTCATGTCCTTTCTTCTTTGAGTAATACCAGTGGCACAGGGGACTCAAAAGGCATTGTTTCCAAATGTTTGCCATTTTGATGCTAATGATAACTATTATGATATTTTGCCTTAATAAATTCTTACATTGTAATAAGGTATGATTGTATCAATTGTCTAGTGGATTTAATGCCTCTTAAATGTCTGGTAAGGTAGGGAAAGGATTACCTATCAGTCAGCCAAGTCTTGTGCTGTGACACATTGAATCAAAGAAAATTCACTTCCTTGCTATAGATAAACACAAAAGACTTTCGTTTCTTGGTTTCTCACTGCCCTACCTTATTGATTTGCTTTTCTTCTACTTCTGATAAAGGCAATGAAATATCTATCCTGTATGGAATAAATGTGAGTTACTGATGTAACCAAATGACTGCCAAAGGCACAGTGCCACTCTACACATGACAGCTTGTTACAGGATTCGTCTTTCAACAATAAAACCCTACAGCCTTTGCACTAAGCTCAAGCATGAAGGATATCATGTTATCCTTTCAGCATTTCATAGTATCTTTTACTTGGGCTTTTATTTGTCTCCAGGTATCCCTTATCTTGAATAATGTATGTCACTTTCTCTCATACATACCTATTTTTGTGATTTCCTCTGAATAAACCTTATTTATCAAGGAAATATTCTCCATGGACCAGTGTCCTGAACATGAAGCTTTGATATAATGGAACTAAATGTAAATTAGAATTTATTTCCTTTTCTCCTACTTCAAACACATGGATCCTTTCCCAAAATATGTATATATACACCCAATCTTTCCTGGTGAAATCTCTCACTCTACTTGTTTAGTGTTCTAGAATCTCCTAGAGAAGAACTGTTTTGAGTGTAGTCTACATGTTACATACATGACAGTAAACACAGATAGGTGCTTCAAAAATGTTGAAATCACACATTTGTGAACTGGCTATGTATATGAGGTACTGGCTCATGCATTTATTTAACCATATGTCATTATTGCCCGCCATGTGCCAGACTCTGTGCTGAGCACTGAGTCTCCAGGCGTGACATTTCTTTTCTCTTAACAAAGTGGACAGCAGGAAAAGGAAGGGTGCCAATACTAGGAAACGTAAACAGGTCTTATGATTAGAATTATGTTCTTAAAATGTATTTTGTACTGATTTTATTTTATTTTATTTATTTTATTATTATTATACTTTAAGTTTTAGGGTACATGTGCACAATGTGCAGGTTAGTTACATATGTATACATGGCAAAATGTAACATGGTAAAACTTAAGAATCTAGAAAGAAATGTAACAAAAAGCTAAACTTTCTTTCCTCTTCCCCAAACCTCCAATGTTTATTTCCCCAAATAAATTTTGCTAGTGGATTTTGTGCTTTGTTTCAAAGTAAAACAAAATAAATCAAAACTAAAAACACACAAGCACGCAAACATATATACATGCACACAAATTGTATTATATGATATATTCTGCACCTTTATATTTTTACTTAGTACTATATCTGGTGTATCATCTTATAGCCTTTTTCATACTATGACATATTTACCCCATAAGATAATTTTAAAATTTTGAAACAATCTCAAAATTACAGAAAATCTGCAATATAGAACCAATAACTTTTTCTTTTCTGAGTGAGTTACCCTGTCACCCTGGAGCGCTGTGGTATGGATTTTTTATAAGCAAGGCAATCTCCTATACAACTACAATACAATCATCAAAACAGACATAGATACATCCTATACCCAATCCTCAGACCTCATTCAGGTTTTGGCATTTGCTCTAATATAGATAGATATAAATCCATTTCAAAATCACTGATTATGTATCATTGTCATGCCTATTCAGCCTTCTTTAGTCTGGAAAATTCCTCAGCATTTTGTTCTGTGGTGGTGGTGTTTTTTAATTTTCATGATCTTGACTCTTGAAAATTACTGCCCAGTTTGTGTTTCCTGCTGTTTCCTTTTGATTGACTTCAGGTTGTGTATCTTTGGTAGGAATATCATGAAAATGATGCTGTATTCCTTTTATTATATCCTATCAGATCTCAGGTAGTTTTAATTTCTCCCATTACTGATAATGTTCACTTTGGTCCCTTGTTAAAGCTCATATTTTCCAGGCTTTTCTACCGTAATCTTTTCATCCTTTATAATTAATAAGCATTTTGTGCAGAAGTATTTGAAACCTTACGAATATCTCATTCTTTGTCAAACTTTCCATTTACTCATTTATTTCTATCCGTATGGATGACAGTTTCCTGTTTTATTCAGTGAGTTATAACCCCTTACTATCATCAATTATTTTGATGTGCAAATTTTCCCAGATTGGGCCAGAGGGAGTTCCTTCAAGCTGCCTCCTGTGTCCTTTTGACTCAGGAGCCTTGTCATTTTTTGAGCACTTCCTTGCTATCTGTTCACAGTAAGACATTTCAGGCTCATTTTGTACTTTCCTTATCCCAGCCCTGATGTCAGCCTTTCTCTGAGAAGTCCTGGTTGTTTGTAATGGAGGGTAGTATTTGGAAACCAAGATTTGGGCGTTTTAGGGGGTGTTGCTGCTCTCAAACCTTCTTAGTGGCCAGTGCTCGGAGCAAATGTATATATGTGCATGCACATACACAAACGTGCACATGTACATCCATTTATATCTGTCAGTGTATGTTGAAAACCATGACTTTACACTGATACCTCCAATCAGACACCACAGAGTGTACTCTTATTTTCTCCCTTTCCCTGTTTATAACTTCTCCAAGATTGAGAAGCTGGTTCTTATTATCCTAATATATTTATGAAAGTGATCAACACCCCTGTGTAACCATCTCTCGTTGCCACTGCCACCTTTCCTTATTAGATGCCTCCTCATCCCAACTGGGCTCTGACACACCACATGGGGCTGCCAGCACCCTACCCTTCTACCCCCATGTGGAAGACCTCTCTATTCCACCCATGCACCAATACCCCATGGCAAGCTGAGTCCTACCCCGTAGCATGGACATCCTCCTCACTCCACTCGGGTTGCCCCCATGTGTGGACACTTTCATTGTCCTCTGGAGGCCCTGACTCCCCATGCTGGGCACTGCTCTGCCACAGTCACCTTTCTCTGTTCTGTTCTGACCCCCCTTTTCTGAGTCCCCAAGGGTCCCCCACCCCCACGGTGAAGCAGAATATACCTTGCTCTGTTTCATCTAATAACTTTAGAAAAGAATTGCTCAAGAAAATTAAGGAGAGAGTGAATTCTTATCATTGTCTGCCAGTATTTTAATTTGAATAATGATAAAGGAGGAATAAAAAAAGTGGCTTAGACCACCTCGTCTCTTGTTTCTGAGTCTCTTTCTCTCCCCACAGTGAGAGTAATCAGTGATTAGTGATGTTGTTAGTGTATATTTTGCCTTTTTAATGTAGGTAGTCCTTAATTTATGAACCCTATAGGAACATTCTGTGTACTTGAATATCTTCTCCTGGTTTCCCCTATCCCTGGGAACTCCTAGCCACATACCTGCTCTTTTTGTTTCTGGTATAGCTGCTATTAAGGGAAACCTCATTCCAATACCATAGTCACTAACACAGGAGATTGTGGTCCTCTTTTGTCACTTCTTACTTATTTAGAGCTCAGTGATCTCCTGGTCAGACTCAGGACCAGGACTCAGCAGTATGGTATATAGGCCTATGGCTGGGGTTGGGTAGGAGGGCTCTAGACAGCTCTAAGTAGCAATGGGCTGGACACTTCAGGGCATCCATAGCATGGTTTGATTTTGTTATATGCGTGTAACAAAATGTTGATGTACCACATAAATATGTTCAAATATTATGTATCAAAAAAAGATTAAAGGAACTTCAGGGCTCAGGGAATTTGAGAGTTCCCAGATAGCATAGTGACAACTTTAGCCACATTAAGGTTTGTTAGATTCTTTCATGCTAACTACAGAACATAGGCAATTGTATCTGGGGAATGCTGCAGACTGCAATAGAAGTTTGCAGCTGTTGGGTGTTCTATTCACATATAGATAAGACATGGTGTGGGAGGTTTGTGCTGCTGGGCGAGTTTGTGTCGGCCTGACCCAGAGGGCAGGCAGTCTGTTTCTGTCTGTCTAAAAGTCAAAGCTGTGACATCTGACACTGATAACAAAAAGTAATGTTTGTATGAAATTTTAATCCCTCAAAGTTTGCTGCTCATGGGTTATAGCTTTATCTATGTCTCTGATTACATATTAAATAGTTTATAAATTTATTCATGCAATAGATCTCGGAAAATTTTCCCCAGAGGAGGACACTCTTGCCATTTTAAGCAAACTCAAAAATCACATACCTATTGACCTGATTGTAATCTGTTTATTCGTGACATTTAAACTAGGAGCACATTTTTGTAAATGTACTCACTTTGCAAATTGTAGGCTACGATTTTAATTTGGCATGTTAAAGTATCTTTCATTACACCAAATAAAGTGCCAAGCCCATAGGCTCAGAGAACCTGAAGGTTTTACAGGCAGCAAGTCAGGGAGATTTATTTTGGGTCCTGGGCTGAGGGCTCAGGCTGTCAGCAGGAGCTCATTTATTCATTCCTTATTCAGTGGATATTAATGAGCACCTCCTGTGCTCAAAATACTGTTAAGTAGGTAACAGGATACAGAGAAGTATGACATCAGGGTCAGGGTTTTTTGCTTATTTGTTTGTTTGCTTTTTGAGACAGAGTCTCGCTCTTGTCGTCCACGCTGGATTGCAGTGGCACAATCTTGGCTCACTGCAACCTCTGCCTCCTGAGTTCAAGCTATTCTCCTGCCTTATCCTCCTGAGTAGCTGGGTTTACAGGCATCTGCCACCACACCCAGCTAATTTTTGTACTTTTAGTAGAGATGGGCTTTCGCCATGTTGGCCAGGCTGGTCTCGAACTACTGACCTCAGGTGATCTGCCCGCCTCGGCCTCCCAAAGTGCTGGGATTACAGGCATGAGCCACCACGCTCAGCCAGGTTTAGGTTTTTAAAGATCACTCTGGCAGCATTGTGGAGGATGGAATTCAGGAGAGGTAGTCAAAGGCAGGAGCGCTAGCTAGAGATCACTACAGTGTTTAGGGGAAGAAGCTGGCTTGAGGTGGGGATGGCGATGGAAAGAACGAGACAGATTATATCCTATGTGGTTCTTAAACTTCCCCAGGGTTGTGAGCCACTCTCATCATCAGATGAAAACCTTTGACCTCTACAGAGAGAAAAGTGCATATAGGCATGAATAAAAATACAGTTTCACAAGGCCTGCTGTTCATCATCCCCATCAGGAAAGCAGGGCACAGGCCTGGATTCTAGAGGTCTCAACTGACACCCATCAATGAGCCCTGCCCTATAGGACTTCAGGAAAGGAGAGCATGCATCAGGCTGGACTCATGAGAAAGAAAGCCCCACATAGGAAGGGGTACATGAGCCAGGACCTGAGATGAGGATGGGGAAGGCACTTTAGATCGAATAAGCAGTCTCCAGGCTTTTAGCACTGTATAAGTCTTCATTAACTATATTGGGAGAACCATAAAGCTCGAGTCTTAAGAGTAATTGGTTCCCAGGGGACGCCTCAGAATTCTTCCTCATTACATTATGTAATAGTGCAAATGAAACCCATAACATATTGCCTGTTAGGTAGACCTCAGTCAATATTAGTTCTTTTTATTATTAAGTACATCAAAATACATAAAAGATTTGTGATGTGAGGATGTTTCTCCAGATTGATAGTTATTTGACAGCAATGGCTTAATTGTATCAGCAGTCCCCAGTATTAGGAATAAAAATGGGTTAAGAGCCAGCCCTGGAAAGTTTAGCATTTCTCAAACACACTGTCAGAAATTACAAAGTTCTGCTTTGTAGGATTGGGTGTCACAATACGTGACTCCTGGAAGTGACAGAATTTGTTCCAGCTGCTGTGCTGAGCCACATTAAAGTTAGACGTTTCTTTCATTTGCTGTAAGTCTAATAAAGTGGTAATTTGGAGTGTACCTGTAGTATTTTAATGTTTTTCACAAACTTCTCTACCGCTAAAATTCTGACAGCTCCTTCTCTGACAAGAGTTCTACAGATGGATGACACTGCCTCAGCATAAAGCCATCTCTTGCCAATAAATAATAATGGGAAATTATAGTATGTATATATGTTACATTTTTAAAACAGGTTATAACAAACTTTGAACAAATTATGTGATCTATATGAGATGTAACAGTATATAAAATGGGACTGTAAGACAGGAAGTTTTACAAAGTGAAATCACCATTTCAAACACACTGTGATCAGAGGGGTGCTCAAAGGGATGCTTTTTAGGAAAATAAGAAAAAGGAGACACAGCAAGTGATGGAGTCTGTGAGTAATGAGCATGTTTATTTGATCAGGTGATGGGCTCAGACTTTCTTCAGGTTTTATTTTAGTCTAATGTCCCAGTCCTACCACCTATAATTCAGGAAATTATAGGAATAAAAAGTTGCCAAAATTATCTTTGGAAAAGTTGGCAACTTGATTTGAACTTTCACAATGAGAGTAAGTCTTTCACCGGAAACTGTTTGAAATACATATCTCTCTTAAATTGAGTTTTAAAATATGTGTGGCTTATAGACTATATAACAAAAGGCAGCTTTTCTGTTACATCTGTTTTTGGTAAATATCAACAAGTTGATAACTTCGATGCAGAGCATGTTTTTTACAGTGGCTGTGTGCATGCATTTTGTGGTCTGATTGCGATCTAGCTATATGACAGTGAAAGTTTAGGACCTAACTGGTAGGATTGTTCTGAGGTTTAAATGAGATAATTGGGTGTAAACCTTGGCAAGGGGCTGAAGATAGCAATCATTCAAGGCAAGTGAACTGCTAACATTACCTTCATCGAATGCTGGTGGCACTAACAAAGCGAGCTTCAAAATATCTAGGATATTTTGAAGTGATGATAGAATGGATTATGTCTGCTTTCCTATATAGTAGTTAGAAGCCAAACTGGAAGCAAACTCCAGGATTTCAGATTCCATATTCTTCTTGCCAGACTAGCAGTTCTCAAATATGATTAAACTTTAGTATCATCAGGGAAAATAGTTGTGGGGTGAGGGGTGTTTTGTTTGTAAGTGTAGAATCTTCTCAGAGAATCAAATTAAGCAGATTTAGAGTGGTGCTCAGGATTTTGAATGTTTTTAACATTTATAAACATAACATTTATTGAAGTATCATCTGTGAGCTAACATTGTGCTATATGATTTCTTTTCATTTTTTAATAAACAATAAAATTGACTTTTTTGAACTAGGAGTTTTGACACATACATATAGAGAGAGATTCATGAAACTACCACCACAGTCACAATTCAAACAGTTCCATCACTCTAAAAACTTATTTTGTCCTATACCCTTGTACTTACTTACACTGTCTCTCCATCCCCAACCCTTGGCAACAACTATGCTCTTCTCCACCACTATAGTTTTACCTTTTCCAGAATGTTACATATATGGACTCATACCGTATGCTACCTTTTGAAACTGGCCTCTTTTGCTCAGCATAAACTCTTTGAGATTCATCCTTGTTTTTGCAGGTTTAAATAGTTCATTCCTTTTTTATTGCTGAGCAGTATTTCATTCCATTTGATACCACAGTGGAACTAGATGAGTGGTCCTTTTGGAAACCTCAGTAACAGTCTGGAATCTGAAACTATATCAGTGACTTTTCATACTTCATTACATTAAATGCACTGTTCTGTCTGCATTTTGAATGGATCTTTTAACTATGTTTGATACTGTAATTTCTTGCATTGATCATTTAAAGAATATTGGTTTTCTGAAACACACAGATCATCTAAATGTTGATACCTTTCCTTATGTAATACTGAAAAAAATCACATTATTGACATCATCATCAATGATTTAAGTATTGAGAGGTTGTCAGGCTCACTGTGATGAATACTAGTTATTCAAAATCTTGTTGCTTTAAAGTCTGAATGTTGTAATTGACCAAAAAAACAAAAATAGTTTCCCTTGAAGTGATAGATTCACTTCATTTATTTTTGAGAAAATGTCTGTCAAATATCCAAATCTTAATAACCATAGCTTGTCTGTGAATCACTGTTTTGAGAGAAAATTGTGTTCTATCAGAAAAGGATCTAGGTCAGCTCACAACTGAAACAGTCATTCAAGGGCTTTTTGTTGAGACAGTCATGATACTTCCATACACAGCAGAGATACTTAGTGCATACTTTCCATTTTGCCACACGGAATATTCAAAATACATTTACTGAAGGGTTGAGATGTAATGAAATTAATCATTTTTACTACTTTATCCAAGGACATTCTTAAGAGAAATTTCTTTTTCTGTTTAAAATTATAAGTATATGGTGGTAAAGACAAAAACTATTAGTAGGTTGGCAGCTCTGCCTTTACTCTTCCTAAGCACCAGCAGTTTTACACACTATTGTTTTTGTATGATCAGCACAAGTGGTAACAGTGAAAAAGATGAATAAAAACAGTGTTATTATGAAAAAGTTTTCTCTTTGAAGAACTTCTGAGGGTGTCTCGGAACCCTTCAGGGTCTACAGACTACACTTGCAAAATTGCTAGATTATGCTTCATGCTGATTCAAACAAGAATAACTAAGATCAATATAGAAAATAGATTCTATGAGGAAAAAAAAGAGGAATGGAATTGTTGAGACAGGAGAGGACATGGATGAAGGAGTGGCTTCATTCACGTCTTCAGGTGTATGAGTTAGTTGAAGATCACTTGTTCTCCATGTTTGAGGATGTAAATGAAACTAGAGGAAGAACATTATTGACCATTAGAAGGGAAGCTGATGTGTCTTATGCCCTAGAGATCTTTAAAACAGACTCCCATTTACTCCCTTAAGACATCTGTTATTTTAAGTATCTGAAGGTAGAAGACAAGACCAAATGATTCCGTGAGATTCTAATATTGTGATTTTGTGGTACTAGGGATGTGTGGCTTATAAGTGTACCTATCTTTATTGTAGACATTTTTTTCTTTCAGACCGAAGTTTTCAATATCTCTGAAAACTCAATTTCATTCTAAATCAGTCTTCAGTTTCATGTGGTTTCTCAGAGCCCCTTGCAAGATGCTGTGCTTAATAACTTGCCCATTAAAATTGAATCAAACTTTGAGACAGACAGTGCCGCTAAGGGAGCCACACACATGCTAAGGAATAATGGGAAACAGATAATCATTAACAGATGTACCTTCTTCCCACCTTCATCGAAAGCATCTCAGGACACAAGAGAGCCTCCGATCATTGTCCATTCTACACTGTGGCTTCTGGAACAAAAGGGCTCGTCCTTCCTTTAGCTCAGCTACTTCAAGGGCTGAACAAGATTTGCTCTGGTTGGTAAGATTTCCCTACAGGGACAAGTTGGCTGTAAATTGATTTTTTTTTAATTTAAGGGATATGTCATAGAATTAAAAGTATCAGAAGTAGATTCTGAATGTTTAGGGACCATAGAGGTTCAATTTTGTTGTATGCATGTGAAACATAATGCTTTTAGGGGAGAAAATCTAAATTATATTTTATATTTATAAAATGGTAATTTCCAAGAGTCCATTTCTGCTTCAAGAAAAGTCCTACAGTTTGTCCCTTGAACTAACAAGCTGAAGCACAGCTGCAAACAAAGCTGTCAGAAATTGTCGAAGTCTGGGAAATGAAACTGTAAATGCACCTTAGCCTGTATAAAGAGACTTGGAGAAATAAGTTCTATTTCAGTTGTTTTGCCTGCAGAAAAATATAACTGCATGGGGAAGGTGTGAGAAGGGCAATTAAAAGTGAGTGGGTGACATTGAAGTGTCAATAACCAGACTGATTAAAAAGATTAGAATGTCATACCTTCAGGCTAAAAAAACAAAGGAATATGATTGAAGACTATAAAACTTTGTAGCATATGGCTGGGACCAAACACACCTGTTCATCAAATCTCTGTAAAGCAGCACAAAGAAAAACCTGTGGAGTTCTAAGTCAAAAAATAAAATATAACAAATAAAAAGAATCTTTTTTATGCATGGTCACATTATGGAAATAATGTAGATACAGACCTCTAAAAAAGATTCAAAGAGGATTTAGGAAAATTTGTGCTGAATAGATCCATAATAAAAGTTAAGGAAAAATAACTCTTTTCAGAGAGAAAGTACATTCATAACTTTGAAACTGGAAATCGGAGAAAAGAATTTTGCACCAAATGATCCATGTGTTTGCCATAGGTGGTGTTTATTATACCATTGTGTTCACAAAGAAGAAACTAAAAATTGTTCAGGCTAACGTTAAAATATGTTACTTAAGTTTTTTTGTTGTTACTCTGTTTTTTACTCAATTAACCAAGTGTAATACCAAACGGGACCTCCTGAGTTCGTTAGTTTATTCCACTGCTCCCCATAAGCTGTTTCAAAGCAGCAGTTGTCTTATTCTTTCCACTTAGCAATTTGCTGATCATCATTTTCAAATTGAATTTAAATGGCTCCCATTATAATTTTCTTTTTATTTTGATCAATTTCAAACCATATCCTACTGCAAGAATTGTACAAGAAAATACCCATATACTCCCTCATATAACTTTATTAAATATTAGTTTTTCCACACTTGCATTTGTTCTCTTACTCTCTCGAACTCTATAGAATGTTGATTAATGTTTCATATAGTTTTGTTCATACATTTATCTATCATTAATATGCATATATACTCATGCTGAATCATTTGAGAATTATTACAGATAAGAAGACACTTCACTCCCAAATTCTTCAGCATGGACATCCTAAAAACAAGAACATTCTCTGCAAAATACGTGGGAATATTGATAAAGTAGTAGTGATAGAGTACTACTATATAGCATGCAGTTTTGTCATATTTCCTCAATTGCTACAATAATATCATTTAAGTAATTGTTTTCCAACCTAGGATCCAATCCAGGATTACGCACTACATTTAATGGTCAGATCTTTGTGATCTCCTTTAAATTAAATAGTTCTTCAACTTTTGTTGTTGTTGTTCTGTATAACATTTACATTTTTCAAAAATCTAGGCTATTTGTTTTGCAAAATGTCCTTCCTTTTGGATTTTTTTATTCTTTCCTCATGATTAGATTAAGATTAAGCATTTTTGGCAGGCTATCTGCACAGGTCCTTCCCAGTGTCATTCTCAGAGTATGTAAGGTGTCAATGTGTTTCATTACTGGCAATGTTAAGATAAAGATAGTGTCTGCATGATTTCTTCATTGTAAAGAAACTTTTTAAAAATTCAAACGTTATCTGTGCAGTGATACTTTGAAACTGTGTGAATATTCTGTTTCCCAGATTTTTCCCTAGTGGTTTTAGCATCCATTGATGATCATTGCCTGAATTGGCTATTACTATGTGATAGTGAAATTCTAGTTTTCTGTTTCTACCATTACTTTTACATTTATTAGTTCATTTGCCTGGCTTTCCCTCCTTCCTCTACCCTTAAATTTTTAGAATCACTCTGTACTTATGGATACACTTTTTCTTTTTTATTATAACTTTTTTAGCATGATAATTTTGTTTTTTCTCAGATTTATTAAGGTATAATTGGCAAGTAACTTAATAGTGTACAATATTATATTTTGATATCTATATACATTGTGAAATTATTAAATCAAACTAACACATTCATCAACTCACATACTTATTTTTTGTGGTGAAAAGATTTACAGTCTACTCCTTTAGCAACTTCAAGTATACAAATACATTATTATTAACTATAGTCACCATGCTATACAATAGAACTCTGGGACTCCATCCAGTCTAACTAAACCTTGATACCCTTTGACCATTTTTGATCATTTCATTTTTTTCTTTTCTTTCTCTCCCTTTTTTTTTTTTTTTTTTTCTGAGACAGGATCTCACTCTGTCCCCAGACTGGAGTACAGTGGCACCATCTTGGCTCACTGCAGCCTTAACCTCAACATTCTGGACTCAGGTGATCCTCCCACCTCAGCCTCCTGGGTAGCTGGGACTACAAGCACATGCCACCACTCTTGGATCATTTTTTTGTATTTTTTGTAGAGATAGAATTTTGTCATGTTGCCCAGGCTGGTCTCAAACTCCTGAGCTCAACCAATCAGGCTGCCTTAATCTCCCAAAGTGTTTGAATTACAGACATGAGCCACTGACCCTGACCATTTCTCAATTCAACAGTATTATAATCCATTTCTGTAATTTTTCATTTTGATACTCAAATTGTACCAAATGTGATCATCAGCAGGAGCCTTTCTGAGTTGGCTTGTTTCTTTTTGACTTGTTCTCATCAGTTTGAGCACATCCCCCATGGTACATTCAGATACTTCAGCCCTAACTTGGTCCCATCCCTGGTCCCTTTTAGTAGGGAGGAAATGGTATTCAGAAACCCAAATCTAGATAGTCGGTTTGCTTATTGCTCCTGGAGTGGCTTGCTTCTAGGTCCTTTCAGTGGATAATAGAATGAACACACACATACACAGTAGTATTATAGCTATATGGTATAGTGTTGCTATACTGTTACCATCAATTTCATTTCAACATTACTGGGTCTGCATTTCATATTTGCATTTCCATTCTCCCAAGTAAGAATCCTAGTACACCACAATATCAACATATTTATTTATTTCCTCAGTCCTACAACACACATGAAATAGTTTCAGATTTGCGACACCGGGACTGCTACCAAGAAAAAACTTACTGAGCCAGATTCGAAAATTCTTAAAATTCTTTTTGTCCTTAGAATATTTGTCTCTCTACATATAGTCAGAAGACTTTTAAAAAATAAACATGTAAATTAACTCTTCCTATTTCTTCTAACAAGTTGATAGAGGCTTAGGGGTTTTGTTGTCATTGTTTTCATTTGATTTTGTTGTGATAAGAACACTTAAGGTGAGATCTACACTCAACAAATATAGTATTGTAACTATAGGTACAATGTTGTACAGAAGACCTCTCGAATTTATTCATCTTTCATAATCAATTTTTCTCATATTTGTTTTTTAATATAGTCTATTGAAGAATTTTTTCCAACGTTGTTGATTTAATCTGTTTTGAGTATGCAGATAAATGCTGCTTTTAAGTGATAAGAAACCTAAATGTTACATTGCCAGCTATACGAAAATCCAGTCCAAATTCAGTGTTGTCTTCATACGTGTGATCTACTTAGAAACTTAAGAAAGAGAAAGCATAAATATTTTTCTTACTTGTACTCACAAAGATTTTAATTATTATTACCTCTCCAACTTTAAAATCAAGAGTTTTTTCAAGCATACTAATACTGCAAGGCAGTATGCAGTGGTGATTAACAATCTGTCTCTGGGATTAGATTGCCTAAAGGCAAATCCTGGTCCCCACCCCACCCCACCCCACCCTACATTTGCTAGTTGCAACCAGGTCAAGTTTGTTATCCTTTCACTGCCTTGTCCTCTTCATCTGTAAAATCAGGATACTGCAGGCATTCGGTGTGATGCTTGATGAATAGTAAGTCCCAAATAAATGTTACCTGTGATTTCAGTGGTGATGATGTTCAATTTGAAACTGTATTCTAGATATCCAGAGTTCCTAATACTAAATTAAAGACTTTTTTTTTTTTTTCTTGGTAACTGGGCTTTCTGTGGGTTTGGGAGTTGTTTGTTTTTCTCTATCTCAGTACTTTTGATGCATAAGGAAAAGTTAAAGCTTAACTAGAAGTTTTGGCATTGAGAATGACCTTGTCCTTGTGTTGAAGCATCTGAAAAATAAAAATAAAAACTCCGCCTATAAAATCCCAGTCAGTTGCTGCTGCTGGTCCTAGGGCAGGCTGTCTGTGTTGGGATGCCGAGCATTACTGCCACTATAATCACTGAGGCATCTGCCAGAGATCTCACGGCTGAAAACTAGGTAGGAAAGTCTGTATTATATCTAATAATAGCTCTGGAAATTTTCCTGAAATATTTGCTGGCCACTCCCAGGCTTGACAGGCATAGGTTACTATAACTAAAGCAAGGACATCATTTCTCCTCTTGCTAGTGAGTATTCTAGAGTACTAACCAAAATAATAACTAGAAATTACTTGCTATGAGTTTTTTATGTTTTCACTGTAGTGATCTTGGGTTTCAGCCAACAGTGGCTAGATACATTTATATAGATGTATTTTTAATACACAAACAGCTTTTTATAAGCTGTAGATTCATATTAACTATTCACTCCACCAATGCAATAAGAAAAAAATTATATCGACACGATTACTCTTTTATTCCACAAACAGTGTAAAATTATATGCTTGGCTTCTGTGTGTGTGTACTGAGGACTCCTGAGGATGCAGTCAAAGAGTCAAAGTTAAATATTAAAGGAATAGTCAAAACATTCTAGATAGGAAGGTCAAAATGCTTTGATTAACCATTGGCAAAGATTCAACAGTGAGGTGATGATTCTCTCAAGATGAGTGATTACTGTGAAGCCAATGAAGCTTAAACTTCAGGGGCCCTCACTTGTATGGGTTCTTCCAAGGCCCTGAGAGGGCTTGAGAAGTGTGTCCATGTGATCATATGTCTTCGTAATATTTGCTAAAGTGAGGGATTTTAACCACAACTGGCTAAGACAACTGTTTTGTTCCATTCCAGCTTTTCCTTCATCTCACTTTTCCTCATGTTGGGTGGTATTGGGGGTAGCTTTGGGCAGAGGAGACTAAGGGTCGCAGATATATTTACTCAGAGTTTAGTGGGATGTGCATAAATTCTGCAGTCACTTCTGTGTATAATTAAGCTATTGCCAGCCATGCCAGCGAAGGAAAGGCTTCTAGATTCTACCACACACTCAGCTGACTCTCCTGGCAAGGCCAGTGGCTATGTTGTATTATGAATGTACCCTACAGCACCCAGTCCTAGAAGTATGTAGTCAGTAAAGGAGAAGTGATTATTACAATGTACAGAACCAGAAGCTATTCTGTGGAAAATTTTCAATCACCAAACATGTAAACTTGCAACTGGGTGATTTTGTTCTAATTGATCTCTAGTAAAAATGTAAGTTCTCACCTATCAAAAATATGCTAGATAACATACTGGTGTATACAATTATAAATGCATCATACATTTTTTCTTTGGGGGTAGTTGCTTAAAATAGAATCTACATATTTTATAAAACTTTATATGATTTTAAAGAAATTTATAGGATAAAATTTCTGATAAGGCACAAAGCATAAGAGTCCTACAAATAAGAGTATGTATGTGTAGGTCACAAGATCTTACGTGTTCCACCTATCAAAAATTTAGGTCTGGTCAATCACACCACAGGAAAGACTGAATTATCTTTCTCATATCTTTAAAGAGTGATATCACAAAATTATTACAATATGAAAAGGGGATCAAAGAGTAGGCAACCAAAAGATGTAGGAATAATATAGAAGTATAACAGGCAATACATTTATAAAAATATTATTTTTCATATTTTGTGATTTCTATATGTTTCTAGCTTTTTTATATTTAAATAACTTGCTATGATTTCTTTCCCTCAACCTTAATAAATATGCAGTTTCTTGCCTAATTTTATATTTGGGATTTCATGTTAATTTTCTTTTTTTATTGTTATTATACTTTAAGTTCTAGGGTACATGTGCGCAACATGCAGATTTGATACACAGGTATACATGTGCCATGTTGGTTTGCTGCACCCATCAACTCATCATTCACATTAGGTATTTCTCCTAATGCTATTCCTCCCCTAGCCCCCCACCCCCCCGACAGGCCCCAGTGTGATGTTCCCCGCTCTGTGTCCAAGTGATCTCATTGTTCAATTCCCACCTATGAGTGAGAACATGCGGTGTTTAGTTTTCTGTCCTCGTGACGGTTTGCTGAGAATGACGGTTTCCAGCTTCATCCATGTCCCTGCAAAGGACATGAACTCGTACTCTTTTATGGCTGCATAATATTCCATGGTGTATATGTGTCACATTTTCTTTTTTCTTTTTTTTTTTTTCCCTGAGACGGAGTCTCGCTCTGTTGCCCAGGCTGGAGTGCAGTGGCGCAATCTCAGCTTACTGCAAACTCCACCTCCTGGGTTCATGCCGTTCTCCTGCCTTAGCCTCCCAAGTAGCTGGGAATACAGGCACCTGCCACCATGCCTGGCTAATTTTTTTTTTTTTTTTGTATTTTTAGTAGAGACAGGGTATCACCATGTTAGCCAGGAAGGTCTCAATCTCCTGACTTTGTGATCTGCCTGCCTCAGCCTCCCAAAGTGCTGGGATTACGGGCGTGAGCCATGGCACCCAGCCATGTGCCACATTTTCTTAATCCAGTCTATCATTGAGGGACATCTGGGTTGGTTCCAAGTCTTTGCTATTGTGAATAGTGCTGCAATAAACATACGTGTGCATGTGTCTTTATACTAGCATGATTTATAATCCTCTGGGTATATACCCAGTAATGGGATTGCTGGGTCAAATGGTATTTCTAGTTCTGGATCCTTGAGGAATCGCCACACTGTCTTCCACAATGGTTGAACTAATTTATGTTCCCACCAACGGTGTAAAAGCGTTCCTATTTCTTCACATCCTCTCCAGCATCTGTTGTTTCCGGAGTTTTTAATGATTACCATTCTAACTACTGTGAGATGGTATCTCATTGTGGTTTTGATTTGCATTTCTCTGATGACCAGTGATGATGAGCATTTTTTCATGTGTCTGTTGGCTGCATAGATGTCTTCTTTTGAGAAGTGTCTGTTCATATCTTTTGCCCACTTGTTGATGGAGTTGATTTTTTTTCTTGTAAATTTGCTTAAGTTCTTTGTAGATTCTGGATATTAGCCCTTTGTCAGATGAGTAGATGGTAAAAATGTTCTCCCATTCTGTAGGTTGCCTGTTCACTCTGATGGTAGTTTCTTTTGCTGTGCAGAAGCTCTTTAGTTTAATTAGATCCCATTTGTCAATTTTGGCTTTTGTTGCCATTGCTTTTGGTGTTTTAGTCATGAAGTCCTTGCCCTTGCCTATGTCCTGAGTGGTATTGCCTAGGTTATCTTCTAGGTTTTTTTATGGTTTTAGGTCTAACATTTAAGTCTTTGATCCATCTTGAATTAATTTTTGTATAAGGTGTAAGGAAGGGATCCAGTTTCAGCTTTCTACATGTGGCTAGCCAGTTTTCCCAGCACCATTTATTAAGTAGGGAATCATTTCCCCATTTCTTGTTTTTGTCAAGTTTGTCAAAGATCAGATGGTTGTAGATGTGTGGTATTATTTCTGAGGCCTCTGTTCTATTCCATTGGTCTATATCTCTGTTTTGGTACCAGTACCATGCTGTTTTGGTTACTGTAGCCTCTTAGTATAGTTTGAAGTCAGGTAGTGTGATGCCTCCAGCTTTGCTCTTTTTGCTTAGAATTGTCTTGGCAATGCATGCTCCTTTTTGGTTCCATATGAAGTTTAAAGTAGTTTTTCCAATTCTGTGAAGAAAGTCATTGGTAACTTGATGGGGATGGCATTGAATCTATAAATTACCTTAGGCAGTATGGCCATTTGCCCGATATTGATTCTTCCTATCCATGAGCATGGAATGTTCTTCCATTTGTTTGTGTCCTCTTTTATTTCATTGAGCAGTGGTTTGTAGTTCTCCTTGAAGACGTCCTTCACATCCCTTGTAAGTTGGATTCCTAGGTATTTTATTCTCTTTGTAGCAATTGTGAATGGGAGTTCACTCATGATTTGGCTCTCTGTTTGTCTGTTACTGGTGTATAGGAATGCTTGTGATTTTTGCACATTGATTTTATATCCTGAGACTTTGCTGAAGTTGCTATCAGCTTAAGGAGATTTTGGGCTGAGACGATGGAGTTTTCTAAATATACAATCATGTCATCTTCAAACAGGGACAATTTGACTTCCTCTTTTCCTAATTGAATACCGTTTATTTCTTTCCCTTGCCTGATTGCCCTGGCCAGAACTTCTAACACTATGTTGAATAGGAGTGGTGAGAGGGGGCATCCTTGTCTTATGCCAGTTTTCAAAGGGAATACTTCCTGTTTTTGCCTATTCAGTATGATATTGGCTGTGGGTTTGTCATAAATAGCTCTTATTATTTTGATATACATTCCATCAATATCTAGTTTATTGAGAGTTTTTAGCATGAAGGTCTGCTGAATTTTGTTGAAGGCCTTTTCTGTATCTATTGAGATAATCAGGTGGTTTTTGTCATTGGTTCTGTTTATGTGATGGAGTACGTTTATTGATTTGCATATGTTGAACCAGCCTTGAATCCCAGGGATAAAGCTGACTTGATTGTGGTGGATAAGCTTTTTGATGTGCTGCTGGATTCAGTTTGCCAGTATCTGAGGATTTTTGCATCGACATTCATCAGGGATATTGGTCTAAAATTCTCTTTTTTTGGTGTGTCTCTGCCAGACTTTGGTATCAGGATGATGTTGGTCTCATAAAATGAGTTAGGAAGGATTTCCTCTTTTTCTATAGATTGGAATAGTTTCAGAAGGAATGGTACCAGCTCCTATTTGTACCTGTGGTAGAATTCAGCTGTGAATCTGTCTGGTCCTGGACTTTTTTTAGTTGGTAGGCTATTAATTATTACCTCAATTTCAGAGCCTGTTATTGGTCTATTCGGAGATTCAACTTCTTCCTGGTTTAGTCTTGAGAGGGTGTAGGTGTCCAGGAATTTATCCGTTTCTTCTGGATTTTCTAGTTTATTTGCATACAGGTGTTTATACTATTCTCTGATGGTAGTTTGTTATTTCTGTGGGATCAGTGGTGATATCCCCTTTATCATTTTTTATTGTGTCTATTTGATTCTTCTCTCTTTTCTTCTTTATTAGTCTTGCTAGTGGTCTATCAATTTTCTTGATCTTTTCAAAAAATCAGCTCCTGGATTAATTGATTTTTTGAAGGGATTTTTGTGTCTCCGTCTCTTTCAGTTCTGCTCTGATCTTAGTTATTTCTTACCTTCTGCTAGCTTTTGAATGTGTTTGCTCTTGCTTCTCTAATTCTTTTAATTGTGATGTTAGGGTGTCAATTTTAGATCTTTCCTGCCTTCTCTTGTGGGCATTTAGTGCTATAAATTTCCCTCTACACACTGCTTTAAATGTGTCCCAGAGATTCTGCTATGTTGTGTCTTTGTTCTCATTGAATTCAAAAAACATCTTTACTTCTGCCTTCATTTCCTTATTTACCCAGTAGTCATTCAGGAGCAGGTTGTTCAGTTTCCATGTAGTTATGTGGTTTTGAGTGAGTTTCTTAATCCTGAGTTCTAATTTGATTGCACTGTGGTCTGAGAGACAGTTTGTTGTGATATCAATTTTACATTTGCTAAGGAGTGCTTTACTTCCAATTATGAGGTCAATTTTAGAACAAGTGTGATGTGGTGCTGAGAAGAATGTATATTCTGTTGATTTGGGGTGGAGAGTTCTGTAGATGTCTATTAGGTCTGCTTGTTGCAGAGCTGAGTCAAAGTCCTGGATATCCTTGTTAACCTTCTGTCTCACTGATCTGTCTAATATTGACAGTGGGGTGTTAAAGTCTCCCATTATTATTGTGTGGGAGTCTAAGTCTCTTTGTAGGTCTCTAAGGATTTGCTTAGAGACCTGGGTCTCTGGGTGCTCCTGAATTGGGTGCATATATATTTAGGATAGTTAGCTCATCTTGTTGAATTGATCCCTTTACCATTATGTGTTGGCCTTCTTTGTCTCTTTTGCTCTTCGTTGGTTTAAAGTCCGTTTTATCAGAGAGTAGGATTGCAACCCCTGCTTTTTTTTTTTTTTTTTTTTTTTGCTTTCCATTTGCCTGGTAGATCTTCCTCCATCCCTTTATTTTGAGCCTATGTGTGACTTTGTACATGAGCTGGGTCTCCTGAATACAGCACACTGATGGGTCTTGACTCTTTATCCAATTTTCCAGTCTGTGTTTTTTAATTGGGGCATTTAGCCCATTTACTCTTAAGGTTAATATTGTTATGTGTGAATTTGATCCTATCATTATGATGTTCACTGTTTATTTTGCCCCTTAATTGATGCAGTTTCTTCATAGCATCAGTGGGTCTTTACAATTTGGCATGTTTTTGCAATGGCTGGTACCAGTTGTTTCTTTCCATGTTTAGTGCTTCCTTCAGGAGTTCTTGTGAGGCAGGTCTGGTGGTGACAGAATCTCTCAGCATTTGCTTGTCTGTAAAGGATTTTATTTCTCCTTCACTTATGAAGCTTAGTTTGGCTGGATATGAAATTCTGTGTTGAAAATTCTTTTCTTTAAGAATGTTGAATATTGACCCCCACTCTCTTCTGGCTTGTAGGGTTTGTGCAGAGAGATCCACTGTTAGTCTGATGGGCTTCTCTTTGTAGGTAATTGGACCTTTCTCTCTGGCTGCCCTTAACACTTCTTCCTTCATTTCTACCTTGTTGAATCTGACAATTATGTGTCTTGTGGTTGCTCTTGTTGAGGAGTATCTTTGTGGTGTTCTCTGGATTTCCTAAATTTGAATGTTGGCCTGCCTTGCTAGGTTGGGGAAGTTCTCCTGGATCATATCCTGAAGAGTGTTTTCCAACTTGGTTCCATTCTCCCTGTCACTTTTAGGTACACCAATCAAACATAGATTTGGTCTTTTCACATAGCCCCTTATTTCTTGGAGGCTTTGTTCATTTCTTTTTACTCTTTTTTCTCTAACCTTGTCTTCTCACTTTATTTCATTCATTTGATTTTCAATCACTGATATCCTTTCTTCCACTTGATCAAATCGGCTATTGAAGCTTGTGCATGTGTCACGAAGTTCTCATGCCATGGTTTTCAGCTCCATCAGGTCATTTAAGGTATTCTCTACACTTTTTATTCTAGTTAACCATTCCTCTAATCTTTTTTCAAGGTTTTTAGCTTCCTTGCAATGGGTTCGAACATCCCCCTTTAGCTCGGAGAAGTTTGTTATTACCAACCTTCTGAAGCCTACTTCCGTCAATTCATCAAAGTCTTTTTCTGTCCAGCTTTGTTCCATTGCTGGCGAGAAGCTGCAATCCTTTGGAGGATAAGTGGCGCTCTGATTTTTAGAATTTGCAGCTTTTCTGCTCTGGTTTCTCCCCATCTTTGTGGTTTATCTACCTTTGGTCTTTGATGTTGGTGACCTACAGATGGGGTTTTGGTGTAGATGACCTTTTTGTTTATGTCGATGCTATTCCTTTCTGTTTATTAGTTTTCCTTCTAATAGTCAGGTCCCTCAGCTGCAGGTCTGTTGGCATTTGCTGGAGGTCCACTCCAGACCCTGTTTGTCTGGGTATCACCAGCAGAGACTGCAGAACAGCAAATATTGCTGCCTGATCCTTCCTCTGGAAGCTTTATTCCAGAGTGGCAGCCACCTATGTGAGGTGTCTGTCAGTCCCTATTGGGAGGTGTCTCCCAGTTAGGCTACACAGGAGTCAGGGACCCACTTGAGGAGGCATTCTGTCCATTCTCAGAGCTCAAACGCCATGCTTGGAGAACCACTGCTCTCTTCTGAGCTGTCAGACAGGGACATTTAAATCTGCAGAAGTTGTCTGCTGCCTTTTGTTCAGCCATGCCCTGCCCACAGAGGCAGAGTCTAGAGGCAGTAGGCTTTGTTGAGCTGCAGTGGGCTCCACCCAGTTTGAGCTTCTTGGCTACTTTGTTTACCTACTCAAGCCTCAGCAATGGCAGACACCCCTCCCCGAGCCAGGCTGCTGCCTCGCAGTTCAATCTCAGACTGCTGTGCTAGCAGTGAACAAGGCTCCGTGGGTGTGGGACCCACTGAGCCAGGCACAGTAGAGAATCTGCTTGTCTGCCAGTTGCTAAGACCTTGGGAAAAGCGCAATATTTGGGCGGGAGTGTCTTGTTTTTCCAGGTTGTCTGTCACGGCTTCCCTTGGCTAGGAAAGGGAAATCCCCCAACCCCTTGTGCTTACTGGGTGAGGTGACGCCCCACCCTGCTTTGGCTCATCCTCCATGGGCTGCACCCACTGTCCAGCCAGTCCCAATAAGATGAACCAGGTACCTCAGTTGGAAATGCAGAAATCACCCGTCTTCTGCATTGATCGTGCTGGGAGCTGCAGACCGGAGCTGTTCCTATTTCGCCATCTTGCAATTTCATGTTAATTTTCTAAAAGAGGGTACCCCACAAATTGTTTAGACTTCAGGTCTCTGAAAATCTGAATTTGCCCAATGCTCTATTCATATATAAGGGATGCATACAGTGTAGTTTTATAGACAGCCACTCATTCATATGTTTGAGGTTATCAATAAAATGTTAGGTTATGAGTAAAGATTATATTGTATACTTTACCATGACAGATCCTGTAATAAATTGGCAACATTTGCTCTAAGTAATAAAATTTCAGATGCTGGCTGACAGTACTCTGTATGTGTCATCTGTGTTCTGTGAGGGCTCGGCCTGTTCTGGTTGAGAATTTCTCCTAGACACAATCAGTTTCAATGGTGAGCAGAGCCACTTCCCATTGTAAGAAATCAGTCTCCTCCTAAAAATGTCTATTTCTAGCACTGGGTCTGGAAATTTATAAGAGCCTGGAATATACCTGAAAGCAAGGAAGCTATCAGAAATACTGGGGTCATGTGAAAAAGACACAGGAAATAATTTCCAATAATCAAAAAAATAATGACTGCAATTTATGGAAACATATCAAACATATTAACATCTGTTAGTGCATAATGATAGCAAAAAGTTTTAAAAAAGAAAATAAGCTTTCTGTTACCCTTGAAGGATATGAGGGTATAAATTCATTCTGTAAACTGATTAGTAAAGGGAAAGAAAACATTTATGCTGTCGTTCCTGTACAAACTGTAATTCAGTTTGTTAACCAAATAGTTGATACGTAAAATGTCTGCTCTATAGAAGAATTCCAGCCAATACATGGAGAAGGAAAAAAAGACCTAAACCATCGCTCTTTTGTCACCCTTGCTCAAATAATGAATCTAGGAAATGATCATCAATTACTGTCCATACATTTAGATGAAAGGTTGATGGAGAATTTTTATAAGATGAATTAGGATGAGAAGAACAAAACCTACTAATTAGCAAAAGAAAGACGGCAGAAATTACTCACCTTCTGATGTGATATAGAAGTACAACCCCACTCATGAAATATACTTGCCAAAAAATAGGACATGTATCTGTTCAAACCTCTAGGTCTACCAATTTTCAAGAAACTCAAAAGAAAGAGGAAGATCTCACATGACACCATGGAAACCAATCAGCAAAATCCAAAATGTAAGACATTCTACAGGATAAATGACTCAAGCGGCAAAAGATAAAAAAGGGGGAGGACTATCAAAAAATTAATTAACAGATTAAAATAAATTAATACTTAAAGACATTTCATCCAGATACTCTAGATCTTGATTTGAACAAAGCAACTTTGTAAAAAAGAACTTTGAGGGAGTCAGAGAAGGTTAAATATGGACCAATTATTAGATAATATTAAAGAATTACTGATAACTTTAACATGCGATAATAGTATTGTGCTAATGGTTAAAATGAGCTTATCTCTTAGAAATACAAACTGATGTATTTACAAATAAAATGATATAATGTCTGAGATTTGCTTGAAAATAATCCAGCTGGGGAGAAGGAAAAAAAACATGTTTGAGAAGTACAATGAAATAAGGTTGGCCATATGTTGATAAATATTAAATCTGGATAACAGAGGCATGAGGATTTCTATTAATGTAACTACTTTTAGATAACTAAAATCTCTTAAGTTTGTTTCATGACAGGCAAAGAGACATAGAAAGTAAATGTGGGAAGCAAATGCTGAAATATACTCTACCTACACTTTCTTGCTACTATTTGTTTTTGAAAAAAAAAAACTTGATCAATAAAAACACCCAATTTTGACATTTGTGAAATATTAAATACAAATATTATAGGCAGTAGTGTGCTAGTAAATAGCTCTCTGAAGAAAAAAGCCCTGATTTGTAGTATTTACCAGTTTGCAACATGTGAATACTCCCACCAAGGCTGATTTCAAGCTATTGATGGGACGTCATGGAATGTGGAGTTGAGAAGAGATGTGTACTCTGAGCAGCCAGCTCCAGCCCACATCTGGAGAGATGACAGAGAAGCATTAGTTTCTGGAATCAGATCATGGATCTTGGGTAAGATCCCAGCTCTGAAGTGAACCCTCTGTTTCCCCTTGTTCAGCTAAGTTTTTCTGAGCATTAGTTTCCCCCTCTTAAAATGAGGATAATTCCTACTACATTAAGACAAGGATTAAATCAGATCATCCATGTTATGGACCTAGTATGGTTCCAGTTGCAATGAGTGATCCTTCATGCTAATATCGTTTCTTCTCTTCAAGTTAAAATAGAAGGGAGAACTCTTGGTCTGGCGCAGTTTCAAAGTTTCAAACGAAGGGAATGAAGCTGATCATCTTTTCAGAAGGCTTCCTCCCCAGAATTTCTATAATTAGTTAAAATTACAGGTTTCAGGCACAGTGTCACAAACCTGCCAGAAACTCACCAAGCTCTAATTTGGTTGGATATTAATTGGTAGGCTGAGAAGTGAATGTGATATGATTGTAGCTAGAATAGAACTATTTGTTAAAGATAGGGGTTTCTGTCCAATGTGATATAGAATTGCAAGTACACAGTAGCAATTAAGTATTATCTTAGACTTGACATGGTAAAAAGATTTTAACTTTCCTAATCTTCTCCTGGGGAATGTTGAGGCCCAGATGAGATGTTTCTGGCATGAATAAGCCTAAGGGTTATATTGGAACATTGGAAGTGTTTCCATTCATAATTTTGATCATGTTTCAACAGAATTATTAATAATAGCATTTTACTTCCCAAATTCTTTAAGTTGGGTGATTAACAATGTCTCAGTTCATAAAAGAGGGTTGGGTCTTTTTTTTTCTTTTGCTTTGCTTGCTGAATAATTTATTTCTTTGGTGAAGAAATCTAAGGTTAAGGTAATCACTGATTAGTCTCCAATAACGCAGTTTTCAAGATTACTGAATTATATGCATATACAAATGTTTTTCAGTTTATTATAACTCAGGCTAGAGAAAATCTGAATTATAAGTTAAGCCCATTTTTACAATCTGCAGACACTAATACTAAAAGTATTTGAAATTTGATTTACGTATCTGGGTTGATGTGTTCCTACTGGGAATACAACTAAAGGATGTATTTTCCCCTCTGAGGGAGAGTTGCATGAATCATAAATCTACATATTTTGGATTTCTGAGCAAATGCTTAGGAGATAAGAAGCAGTATGCTGTATCCTCCATCTGAGGCAGTGCGCTGTATCATCTATCCCATCTCCTTTGATCTTTAAAAGAATAGTTTTTCCCTCGGAAAATTAAAACATTTGGCCATTGGAAATTTGAACTTCCTGTTTTCTTAAAACAGTGCTACTTATCATAAATTAAGTGGCTCCTAAGAAGTATGTTTTAAGAAAGAAAATGGAACAAAATAGAAAATATTAGTATGCCACACACAGAAAAGATAGTGTTTTGTGAAACTTATGTTTCAGGTGTGTATGCTTGTCTATGTGTATACATTCTGAGTTGTGAAGTAAAATTTATTTCTGAGGCATGTTAAAACATTGATGCTTTAAAATGTACAATAAGAAAAGTTACTGAAAATAAAATAGCAGTTCTCCATTTTGTGATCCATACATCCTTGAAATTTTTAAAATAAAGTCATCCTAGATTTGGAAGTAGGCAGGGTACTGCCTAGGCATGAGGAGACAGCAGAGAATGAGAGGGGAGTCTCACTCTTTGGGAGACATGTTTGTGAAGATGCATCTTGTGTCTGTTTTTATTTTATCCTTTTAGGCAGGAAGGATCTTACTACATGACCTGTCCATCCATTTTATATTTATATAGATATATATGTAATTTATATACACATACATAATTTAGTATAATATAGTTATGATATCGTGTTCCTTGTACCAGCCCTGTTATCTCAATTACATTTCAAGACTTTTGAGGTCAGGGACTTTGCCTTAGGGATCTGGCATCTTTCCATCCATCAAGCACCTCACACACACAGTAGTATATTCTTACTAACTGATTATTGTTAATAGTGAAAATGGCTAAAGTTCACCCGACATTATTTAGCCACCTTTATTCATCTGTTTATATATTTATGTGTATAAAAGGATTGCAGCCGCTTATTAAGGCATGAATAAATAAGAAAATAATGGCTGAATTGTCAATACAAATAACCATAATATATAAAAATATATACATATGTAAATATATATGTATTTATATATCATAAAATATGTAAGGCTAGAGGAAAAAATATAAATAATCAGGCTCTAAGTTCTTTCATAGTTCTCTCTTAGTGTTATTCTTGCATCTGAACTTCCCAGTAGGCAAAGTGAAAAGGACTATATATCAGTTACATGAATTCTTATTAAAGAAAAAGAGAGACACTCTCAGGGAAAACAAAGATTTTCATTGTATACATGGCCAAAAATCATTTCTCAAATGAAGTTTTATGGAGGAGACAGTGAGTCTGGACTAGAAAATATCTACATCACCACTCCAGGTAATGGATTTTATTTCTCGGTTTCTTCTGCTCCTCTGTAAATGCTGAAGACTGTGATAAAATCCAGCAATCTATAAGAAGACAGGAAATTATGGTCCATTATAGAATCTTTTGCCTATTCTAACGATATCACTTAGAACATTTAGAAGAAATTGTTCAAACAATTCTCCCCAGATACCACCTATCACAACCAGAATTTAACGGAACTGGATGGTAGAGAGTATAAGATTACATTCCCTAGCAAAGGCCTAGATGATAGGCATTTATGATTGTTGGTTGAAAGCAAATTCATCTGCTTTAGAAAAAATCATGACTAGGGGTTCGGGTCAATATCCTTTGGTAGAAATTAGCAAGTTTACCAACTTACCTATCTGACTGATGGGATGAGCAATTCTGCCTCCACACAAAGATGAGCCATTCTGCAACAAATGTTTTGAAGGCTTGAATCCACAGTATCATTTCAGAGCAGTTTCAAAGCACATGGGAATAATTTTTTACTCATACTTTGCTTTATCTCTTCTCTAGATTACTGCTAATCCCCAGCTTTTGCTGACTCTAGTAGTACTATTCTTGCTTCATGTATGTGAGGAGGTCCTATTAGTTTTCCTACAACAATCCACAATTGAGTTAGCAGTAAACTAGAAAGACAGAAGACCTAGTATTTGGAGCACCAAACAGAAATATTAGAATGGTCAGGTATTTGTGAAATGTCTACTTTGTACAGAGGTAGAAGAATCACTTCTACACCTTGAAAGTTCGTAGTAAAGAACATCCTAGTAAAGATAAGCCACAAAATGCGGGTGATGGTGGGGAGTTCCAGACCGTTCTGGGAAGAATCACTATAAGAAGCCAGGGATTAAGCACAGCTGATGGGGTACAGGGTGTTGGACTTGGGGCAGTGGAAAGATAGCAAATACCTAGAGAAAATAGATAAAGGTGTATATATAGGAAAAACCTGGTAAATGTTACTGCTAATTTACTTGAAGTGCAAGTAGGCTCTTAAAAATGAGAGGTGGGAGAGAAAGGAAGAGATGATTAAATGAGTTGTCCGTGGGCTGGTTCTAGTGAACCTAAGGAGAGGTGATCTTCAGGAAAGCATAGAAACAACTACCAGGCTGCCACTTTTTTAAAAATATGGTTGCAGATGAAAGCCCCTTTAGAAGGAAACATAAGATATTCTCTAACTTTTTTAAGTCTAACAACTCTTTTGAAAAAGAAAATGTTTGGCTATAATTTATTTGTAAAATCAGAAGGTTTAGTTGTTAGCCAAGAAACTTACTGGCTGTTTGCAGCGGAAAAGAAATTTGTTGAAAAGGCCTTGGGGAGCTCATGGAAACACCAGAAGCCTGCAGAACCAGGTTCAGGACATTGGAGAAAGCAAAGGTAAGCAGGGAAGTAGAACCAGAGCCTGGATTCATGCCATGAAACCCATCTGGTAAGAGCAGGGCTGCTAGTGCCACTAAGTACTGCCTACCACAGTTGCACCCCACCGCTGGACTACATTCCTGCCCCTGCCCCTTTCCTGAAGAGAGGATGCATCTGCTGCTACTGTGCCGTCTTCAAAATGGCATCTTCCCTGTTCCTGCCTCTTGATATCACTAGTTCAGGGTTCACAGGGTGGAGGATCAGGGAAGGGGGATAAAATATGTCTGATCAGCTGAGTCTAAGTCACGTACTCACATCTTAGCCTCAAGGATCACTGAGAAAGTGAGAGTTTAGCCATTTGTGCTCTCATAGTGAGAAGTGGAGTTTGTCTTCTCTCAAAACTCATGAAGGTGCAGAATTCCTAGAGAGACATAGGTTTAAATTCTGGGAATCCAGGTTAAAAAAAAACGACAAATTTCCACTAGAATTTCCTCTCAAGCTTTCATTTACTCTTGAGTTCTTGATTGATTTTTGGAGCTAAATTTTCCGGACATCCTAGAAAAAATCAATCCAGTGAATCTTGATTTTCTGTTCTAGTTTAAATAATGCAATCCAAACATGCCTCAAGCCATTGCCAGTTTGAAGATCCAGTTAAGCCTCAAGTGCATCACAACTTCTTAGTGCCAAGTGCCAACATTTTCAGTTTTGACATTAAATTTATTCTGTTGTTGGTGCTTATATTTTAAGTGGCATAATTGAAAATGCATCTAAATGTGTGAGATTTTAGCTCATGTGTGCCCTCTGAAGGCTTTCAGGGAAACCTCGATAATGATGGTAGTGCATGAACTGGCCCTCACAGGTGCCAGTGGTGTAGGCATGTCCCTCCCTTCGCTAGGCACCCTGCCAGCCAACACTGTCCTCTCTACAGCTGCTGCTCTTTCAGAGTACAGGCAAAGCTCCTTTCTGTCTCCTCTAAGTTGACAACGCCAGTTATAGAAATTCATGCCAGACCACACTCCAATGTCACAGTTGTACAAGTGGGGACATGGAAAGATTATCAAACTAGTTGTGATTAAAAATTTTTATTCTCATATGTGTGGCTTAAAATAACACAGTGTTCTGGAAATGCAGAGTAAATAACTGCTATAAGATTCTAAAATACATAGCTGGAACCTAAGTAACTTCTATAACCCTTCCTGGGAAGATGCCCTCTCAAGCCATTCTAGCCTAAACTTAGAAAATAAGGTTTATTTTTAACTTTGGTACCTCTCTGAGTTATTCCAGGAAGATTTTTCTTAGGGATTTTCCAGTGTCATTAAATACCACAGACAGAATATGTGCTGCACAAAGCCAGATTTTTTCTGCATTATCCTTGAAGATAAATCCAGGAAACTCCATGGGCTTACTGTTTATACCAGCCCAAGCTAGGCTAAAAGATGTCAGGGTGATGATACATCTGAGAGTGATGACCCTTAATGAGTTCTGGGACTGGGCTGTTATACTACATTTTTATTAATAGTTGCACGTCTTGAGATCTGATTCATTTCTAGCCATAGGCCTTTGAGCCTTACTAATTTGCATAAGGGCTCAGAGCCATGCTAATTTTTTCTTTTTATTTGAGTATATTTTGTGTTAAGGGAAAACAAGCAAATAGATTTTTGATAAGCAAATGGTGGCCAGGCTGAGGAGCTGTAACTTGTAACTAAAAAGTTACAGCTTAGTATACAGTGGAAGAGACAAAAATCCTGGTAAATTGGTGACTTCAGTGTTTCCCTTGTATAATTTTGTAGTTTTTGCAAGATTCAGAGATGCTAAACTCTCATCATGTTGTCAAATTGAAGGTAACATTTAACATGAAGCAAGTCTTTCTACCATTTCCATCAGTGGCCTAAAAGAAGATAGTGGATTTTCATTTTGTTTCCAAAGTGATTCTTGGATTTTCAGGTTGCACTGAAAAATGTGATCAAAGGTGTGACATGGAGGTGATTCACTGTCCCCAAAACATAATCCCAAAGGGGCCACTGAGGAGCAGAATTCCAGGTGAAATCTTGTTTCTTATGTGCCCTCTCACCTAGACCTGCTGTAACAGGGAGGAAGTAAAGGAAGGTAGGGAGAAAGGGAACCTATAGGGGTGTGATGAAACCAGCTCTCACTGGCTTGGGGGAACCAATTGCATGCATTTCTTTGCAAACTTACGTTAAGTGACATGTTGATCGTTTAAAATCAGCCATGATGGGAATAATTTACACTATAGACATTGGCAGTGCTACAAATCAGGGCTCCCTCTTCCCAAATACTTTGTTGTTAACATTTATTAGCTTTCCACTGGTGACCTGCTGTTAAAAGGAACATTGTGTGTCACAACCTTAACATTATTACCACTTCTTGATTCTGATTTTTCAAGGTATGTAAAATTTCTAAAGTCCTAGACTATAGCCTATCTTTCTTATACCTTTGTGTACTAAAGATATTCAAGGTTGGAAGATTAGTTCTCTATTTTAAAATTATCCAGTATGCCTTTGTTTCCTGTGCTATTTTAACTTGCTAGATTTCCTCAATTGCATAGTTATCTTTTTCCCCCTCCCCTTTTTTTCTACCCCATTCTTGGTTATCCTTTCATAATTTCTTGGTCTTCTCAGTGTAGACCCTGATATATTATGAAGTATTTATATGCATACCACCTGGTTAGTATGATCCAAGACATCAAGTAGTATTATAGACTTTCAATTCAGCAAACATACTATCTCCTTTGCCTAAGACACTGTGCCAGAGAAAATAAAGGACAGTATCTAGTCCTCAAACAACTTGAAATCTAGGGAAAACATCAGACATGTATACAACTAAGACTAGTGCAGAGCATAATGTGAAAGATGCTTTTTAAAAAAAGTACAAAGAAAATGCAAACTGAAGCACAGAGAATAGAGATTATTTCTGAATGCAAAAATTAGAGAAGGCCTCAGGAATACAAAGCCATCTCAACAAAGTCTTAAATAATTGGTATGCATATTGAAGCTGAACTTTATAGTTTTTTGTGAATATATGACTGTAAGACTCACATTAAAGTAGTTTGTAAATTAATTCATATTCTTTACTGATCTGCCAAAATTAGCTTATTGTCATAGGAGTTAGGAAAACTTAGCAAAAATAAGATTTTAAAGTCCTAAATATATGGAACTGATACTAGATTCAGAAGATGCCAATTTAGAGAACGCATTTTTCTCATCTTTGTGGCCTCCATAGGTTATTCTCAGCACACTGTTTATAGAAGGTCTGTAATAAAAGTTTATAATTACCAATGACTAAATGTATGTCAGGCACATTTTCATATATGATATTGTCAAAGACTAAAACCAGAAAAGTTCATCTTTTTCGGGATATCACAATAAGGAGAGTGCCCCATATCCGAAGATTAGAGTATCACTGCAGAGTGGTGTTGCATTAGACTTTTATAGACAGGAGTCAACAAGTTACAAGTGAGAGGATCTACTTGTAACGTAGGGATTTTGCAATCAGGGGAAGCCTCAATCAGCTAGATGAACAGGAAAGGTTTATCTCTGTGTCTAGCTAGTTTCTGGGGGAAAAGCAATCATAATCTTAGCTAATCACTCAAGAGACAAAGAACAGGAAGTTGACTAGGGGCAAAATGAGAAGGGTCTGTGGCTAGCCTTGTCATCAGGTTTAGGCAAAAGGAGAAAGGTCTGTGACTCTGTCAATATTTAAACCACATAGTTACTCTGAAATATATTAACAATGAAAGTCAGAAATTGACATTCAGAGAGGTTGAGAAACTTGCTAAGGTCACATAGCTAGTAAATGATAGAATTTCGTCCTATATCCTTCTGGCTTTCTCTTTTTATTATGCCGCATTACTCACATTGTGTTGGATGAATGCTTAAACAGTAATTTTTATGGTTAATGTGACTTTTATTTATTTTCTATGTATTTATACATATACTACCTAGTTTGGAAATAATGGTCTTCGGAGAACTAGGTGTAAATGTTTAGAAATGACAGTTATCTGTTCACAAGTTGGACTATAGTAAGAATGTGCCTCGTTCCCCATAAGAAAATCTACCTTTTGAGTGACTGCATAGGGAGAAATATAGGATTCTAGTGTCTTAATATTTAGAGTGATTACTTTTGCTATAAATCAATAAGCTGTAGTGATAAAAAGTATTACTGTTTCTTTTTCAGCTCTGCTCTGTGGAACCCTAGAGGTTTTGCAGGAGGTGCTTTGAGATCCTCACAGAAGTTTTTGGCTGGATGGGGGAACAGGACAGGAATCAGGCAGGGCTTGGTTACCCAGCTTTGGCCTAAGCTGTTGGGTGTACATGTTGAATTCGAAAGTTAAAAAAGACTCAGTAAAGAAGGTAATAAAAATGTGAAAACTGTTAATCTGAGAGAATCAGTTATTTTAATAAAACAAAGGCTGTATATGTATATTTCTCTTGGAAGACTTAAGTTCATAAGTGTATTGGCTATTATCAGCTTCATGGAGACCCTTGCTGTGTTTTCAATATTCACAGCAATGCAATGTTTTCATGCACCTGAAGTGTTCATCAACACAGCAGAGGAATCTAACCTGTCTGGCCTGAATCATTTGGCATCTATTCCATGTTCAAATTTTTGTGGTAATTATGAGTTTGAAGTGATAATTAGTTGTTGAGTTTTGTCCTGGAGCTGAGTCATTTAATTCTTTTTTTAAATCATGTTTTATAATTTTTTGTTAGTAAACAGGCCAGGTGTTGTTTCATAGTAACTGCATTATATTCTCTGAACACTGAAGCAAAAATTGAAGCAAAACAAAAGCCACTACACTTCTGTCTGTGCTACCTTCCTAACCATAGTAACTGTGTCTATTGTAAGTAGAAGAGAAGAAGGAGCAGTTTAAGCTTAGGATCTGGGGGCTGCTGAAGCCAAGAACTTTTGAGGTACCTTGTCACTACTGGCGGCAGGAACATGGAAGTTTTAACTTAGAGGCAAGCAAAGCAAAGTTTAGTGCTTTCCTGATTCCTCTTGTTCTCCTATGCAGGGATAACCTGGCTGCCCCTGCTCCATGCATCATGTACCAAGAAGTTCAGGCAGTGACAGGAGATGCTATCATTACCTTTGATTCTCTCCATAACCTCCTGGTTTTAGATAGGAGTGCTATGGTTACAGGAAGATGGCAAAATGAAAAATAAGACAAATCAACCAGAAGATACCAGAAAATAGGAGAAAATGAGATAAGGAACTATGAACTAGAAAGCAAAACAGGTGAATTATTTGTAGCAGTCAAAGTTTCTAGACATTTTGGAGGAAATTGAATCTTAGGAAACTGTTCTGAAAGGAGTTATGAACATGAATAAACAGGAAACAGTGACATTTAAGGCTGGGGGACTGCAAGTGCAAAAGCTTATAGTGGAAATGAACCATAGATATTGACCATGAAAAGGTATGTAGGGCTGAGAAATAAGTAGGCAAGAATACAGAGGTTGGCAATAGTAGAGCTCAATTTTAGACTTTGCTACTAAAATTATAATCATTAGTAAACTGATAATCTCTCTAAGGTAAGGGATAAAATGTTTTTTATTCTTCCTTGATAAGTCTTGGGAATTTAATGAGTATCAGAGTAATCACTTTCTTGGTCCCTGAAATGGGGAGGAAAAATTAGTATTATTAATGCTAAACTAGGAGCTTTCTAATCACATGTTTCTTTTGTTCCCTCTTTCTCAGGCTACAATTGGCAGACGTGAGTAATAATAATCAGGAAGAAGAAGAGAGAGTGAGCACAGGAGAAACGTGTGATTAGAAGGCTCCTAGCATAGCTAATGCTAATTTTCCTCCCTATTTAGGGGGATCAAGTTCTCAAGATTCTTATGGGTACATTCTTTAAGAGTAGTTCTCTCTAGAAGGGTTGAAAATTACCTCCTTGGTATAATGTCCAATATTTGGATAATGGGTATACTAGAAGCCCAACCCCCACCAGTATGCAGGTAATACTCATGTAACAAACAAGCACATGTACCCCCTGAATCTACATTTTTTAAAGAATAGTTATCAAATTGAGGTCCCTGAACTAGCAGCATCAGTACCACATGAGAACTTGTAAGAAAGGCCAGTTTTCAGGCCTCCTACTAGGCGTACAGAAGCATAAACTCTGAAGTGGAACCTACCAATCTGTGTTTTAATAAGCCTTCCAGGTGATTCTCATGCACACTAAAATCTGAAAAACACTGCCTTAAAGCTTTTTTCAATATAAAAGTACTCCAGAAAATAGAAAGTTGATGCATTTTTCTTCCAAGCTCCTTTTCTCAATGCTTTACAATTTTCTGATTAAATCTAGGAGAAATAAAAAGAACCCAATCAGGTGGTACTAGGCTTTCAACACACACTGTTCTCCCTTCGAAAAAGAAAAGTGTAGCTGTGCTCCAGACCTAAAAACAGCAACTGCAAGAGCACCCAGCTGGGGTGCATCAGGTGCAGCATCAGTCCCTGCCTTGGATTTACAAACCCAGAAAGAATATTTTTTAAATCAATTATTAACCCGAGACTCAGAAGTCTTCTATTTGACAGAGCTTCAGAAACTGAATCATTAATTATATCCAAGACAAACATACAGCTGTTGATGCTGAACTTTAAGAGAATTTAGCAGCTGTTTATTAAATGCCAAGAGAAAATTGGTAGTTGCAACTTTGGGGATCCAATAAAAATGGCAAAGGTAACAGACACCACGCTAAAAGGGGGACAAGTGGAAATATGAAGGCTGTGGTCACTAAATGTAAGGAGAACTGAGATGCAGCTTTTTGTAAAGAGGAGGGAGAGTGTAGTGAGAGTCACAGCAAGGAATAAGAGGCAGATGAGAGGAGTGGGAGTCTAATTACAATAAAAACTGATTGATTGGGCCAGGTGTGGTGGCTCACACCTATAATCCCAGCATTTTGGGAGGCTAAGGCTGGAGGATTTCTTGGGCCCAGGAGTTCAAGATGAGCCTGGGCAACATAGTGAGACGCTGTCTTTCCAAAAAATAAAAAAGTTAGCCAGGCCTGGCAGCATGCAACTGTGGTACCAGCTACTCAGGAGGCTGAGGTGAGAAGATTGATCCCAGGAGTTCAAGGTTGCAGGGAGCTATGATCGCACCACTGCACTCCAGCCTGGGTGACAGAGTGAAACACTGTCTGAAAAAAACAAACCTAATTGATTCATTGATTAATATGTCTTTTACAGAAAGCCCCATCTCTACTAAAAATACAAAAAATTAGCCGGGTGTGGTGACATACGCCTGTAGTCTCAGCTACTCAGGAGGCTGAGGCAGGAGAATCGTTTGAACCTGGGAGGTGGAGGTTGCAGTGAGCCAAGATTGTGCCGCTGCACTCCAGCCTGGGTGACGGAGCAAGAAAGACTCTGTCTCAAAGAGAGAAGGAGAGTAAGACTAGCTATAAAACATACTGTCATAAAGAACCATAACATATAGATATCCTTGTATTACTAGTAACTAACATTTTGAGTTCTCATTATGTGCCAAGCATTGTACTAAGTACTCTCATTTGATTCCCACATTAGCCCTATGAAATAAACACTATTATTACTATCTCTGCTTAAGAGACAAGGAAACTGAGGTTCTTAGAAGGAAAGTTACACAGCTAATATGTAAGCCTCTAGGATCTGAACCAGGCAATCCTACTCCAGGATCTGAGTTCTTCACATATAGACTCCTCAATTTATCAGATCTCCAAGATGATTAAATACTATTCTATATGCTATCATCCTTTTAAAATAATTGTCTTATCATTGTTTTCTGATTATAAAATGAGTATACGATCATTGCATCTAACTCGGAAAATTAAAAACTGTTTATAAAATAAAGATCATTCTTGGTCCCATCACCCAGAGATTACTGATGGTAACTAACACATGCTGTACTTTATTTTTATACTTGGTGCCTCAGAACCATCTAGGGTGCCCTTTGGCAGGACTCCAGCCCAGACACTCTGATTCCCTAGGTCTGGGTAAGGTCAAGGCTTGTGTATTTTCAATAAGTACCTCTTCTATAGAGCCATAGTTCAAGCCCAGTGCTAAAAACACTGTTCTATAACTTACAAGCCCAGTTCTAAAAACACTGTTCTGTAACTTAGATTTTCAAAAATTTCTTGCAGAATATCCTGTATTTAGTTTATCTCTAGATTCTAGAGCACCTTGATTTTTCTCATTAAAGCTATTTTATTTTAGAACCAGGAAAATACCTAATACAGAAGTAGTTTTCAAACATTAGTCTGCATCAGGATTACCTAAAGGACTTGTTAAAACATGGACTACAGAGTTTCTGATTTGTTAGGTCTGGGATGGAGCCCAATAACATGCATTTTTAACAAGTTCTGGGATATTGCTTCTCCTGCTGGTAAAAGGACCACACTTTAAGAAACACTATATAATACAGAATACTTCCAAATGAGAGTTCCTGGTAGAAACTCTTCTTATGGTCTTTGGAAATCCCTTAAGATTCAAGTACAAGATCCTGACCTTGATGCCATCATTTAGAAACAAATTTAGTGACATATACTAGCATGATTAATATCATCCCTTCCTCAGGAACTCCATATGTGAAAACTATTCAGCTGCTTCCATGTCTCTATGACAGCAGTAAAAGTGTAACAAGAAAAGGATAGCTGCTGATGTTGTTAGCTAAAAAATCTTAAATGTCCAGATGATTGTTGGTAGTGATGGAAGGGACAGGAGGACAAGGTCAGTTGCACCCAATAGCAGGCATAACGCCTATCACAGAAGTCTAATATGTGACATTTCTTAAGTAGGACAAATAACAGAGGAGGATGTTGATGCTACTGGCAGTTTTTATGAATTATACATGATGCACTATTTTAAAATTCAGCAGAAAACTGCCATTTACCCTCTATAATAAAAGGTATTATATGAAAAATGAAGTGCTGGGTATGTAAATATGAGATGCTACCGATATAATGGATCTTAAGCATACTTCACACTTCTCTTTGCTCTCTAGCCCCTGACAGAAGACCAAGCTTTTAAGAGTAGGGTTGACCTTTGGAAATCCAGCAGAAGTGTTCATGAACTAGATACCTCAGTACTGTCGATCTGTGCTTTCATACCAGCAACCAAATTCTAAATGTAACTCTACCATTTTATTGGCTTTTGGCTTTACCTCCTTGATACTGGAGTAATACAAATGTATAGCTATATTTGGCATTTGACATTTACTTGTCAATCAGCAGAAAAACAGAAAACCCCTTTCAGACAATATAATTTACCCTAGAAGTTTAAATGTTAAAATTAGAAATGTTCATTATGACTACAAACTGCTAAAAGTCATCTAGGAAAATTCATTCATTTATGATTCAGTCAACAAATATCTATAGAGCACTTCCTACATTCCAAGCATTATTATAGATTCAGGGGATAGAACAGTGAGAAAAAAAAATACAGAAGTGGAGCAAGGTGGCCGACTAGAAGCCCTCATCAGTTGTTATCCCCACAGGAACACCAAGTTGAACAACTATTCACACAAAAAACACCTTCGTAAAAGCAAAAAATCCGGGGAGTGATCACAGCTCCTGATTTTAACTTCATATCACTGAAAGAGGCACTGAAGAGGGTAGGAAAGATAATCTTGAGTAGCCAGCACCCCCCCTCCTCCATCCCTCAGCAGCAGCCATGTGTCACAGAAAGAGAATCTGTGCATTTTCGGGAGGGAGACCATAGTGATATAGGACTTTGCATTGGAACTCAGTGCTGCCCTGTCACAACAGAAAACAACACCAGGCAGAACTCAGCTGGCGCCCAAGGAGGGAGCATTTAGACCAGCCCTAGCCAGAGGGCAATCACATATCTCAGCAGTCAGAAGCTGAGTTCTGGCAAGCCTTGCCACCACAGAATAAAGTGTTCTGGGGTTCTATATTAACTTAAAAGGCAGTCTAGGTCACCAAGAATGCAATTCTTGGGCAAGTCCTGGTGCTAGTGAGGAATGAGCTGGGTTGGCCAAGGAAGTGCTTGCACTACCCCTCCCCCAATCACAGACAGTGCAGTTTGCAGTTTTGGAGACACTCCTTTCCTCCACTTGAGAGAAGAAGGAAGAGTAAAGAGGACTTTCTTTTGCAACTTGGACACCAACTCCACCACAGTAGGATAGGGCACCAAGCAGAGTCCTAAGGCCCCATTCTAGTCCTTAGCTTCTGGATGACATTTCTAGACACACCCTGGTTCAGAAGGGGAACCTACTGCCTTGAAGGAAAGGACCCAGACCTGTCAGGATGCATCACCTGCTGACTAAAGAGCCCTTGGGCCCTGAATAATCAGCAGTGACCCAGGTAGTACTTACCGTGGGCCTTGGGTGAGACTCAGAGATGGGCCTTGGGTGAGACTCAAAGATGTGCTGGCTTCAGGTGTGATCTATTACATTCCCAGCGGTGGTTGCTATAGAGAGACACTCCTGCTTGAGAAAAGGAGAGGGAAGAGTAAAGGAGACTTTGTCTTAGAACTTAGGTACCAGCTCGGCCACAGTTGGTAGAATACCAAGCGGGCTCTTGGGTCCTCAGTTCCAGGGTTTGCCTCTGGAAAAGCATTTCTGGACCTTCCCTGGGCCAGAGGGGAGCCCATTGCCCAGAAGGGAGAGTCCCAGGCTTGGCTGCATTCACCATGAGATCACTGAAGAGCTCTTGAGATTTGAGTGAATATTGGCAGTAGCCAGCCGATACTTGTTGTGGATCTAGGACAGTGGTGGCTACGGGGAGAGACTCTTCTGCTTATGCAAAGGGAAAGGAAGAATGGGAAAGATTTTTTTCTTGTGGCTTGGCTTTCAGCTCAGCCTCATAGAATAGAACACCAAGTAGATTCCTAAGGTTTCTGACTCAGATCCTGGCTCCTGGATGGCATCTCTAGACCTTCCCAGGGCTGCAGAGAACTCACTACTTTGAAGGGAAGGACATAAGCCTGGCTGGCTTTGCTGCCAGCCCACCTGGGGCTGATTTTAGAGCCCCAGGGCATTGAGCAAACATAGGTGATAGCCAGGCAGTGGTTACTGCAGGCCTTCCGCAAGACCCAGCACCATGCTGGCTTCAGGTCTGACACAGTGCAGTCCCAGTGGTGGTGCTTGTGTCACCCATCCCCCAGCACCAGATAGCTCAGCACAGAGAGGGAGAGACTCCATTAGTTTGTGAGAAAGTAAGGGAAGAGAACAAGAGTATCTGCCTGATAATCCAGAGAATTCTTTTACATCTTATCCAAGACCACCAAGACAGTGCCCCTACAAGTCTGCAAGAGCTACAGCATTACTGGGCTTGGAGTGCCCCCTAATTCAGACAGGCTGCAGAGACCAAAAACTTAGATGAAAACACCCAAGTTCTTCAAATACTTGGAAAGCCTCTCCAAGAAGGATGCATACAAACAAACTCAGACTGTGAGGACTGCAATAAATACTTAGCTCTTAAATGCCAGACATGGGCAAACACCCACAAGCATCAAGGCCATCCAGGAAAACATGACCTCACCAAACAAACTAAATAAGGCATCAAGGACCAATCCTGGATAGATGGAGATATGTGACCTTTCAGACAGAGAACTAAAAATAGCAGTTTTGAAGAAACTCAATGAAATTTAAGATAACACTGAAAAGGAATCAGAATCCTAGGAGGTAAATTTAACAAATAAATTAAAATAATTAAGAATCAGAAATTCTGGAATTAAAAAATGCAATTGAAATACTGCAGAATTTACCAGAATCTCTCACCAGACTAAACAAAAGAACAAGAAGAGGAGAAGGAGTAGGAGGTGGAAGGGGAGAAGGGGGAGAATAAGAAGGGAGAGAAAGGGAAGGAGGAGGAGACCCAAATAAATAAAATTAGAGGTGGAAAAGGAGACATTACAATCGATACCACAGAAATTCAAAGGATCATTAAGAGGCTACTATCAGCAACTATATGCCAATAAATTGGAAAACCTAGAATAAATCAATAAATTCCTAGACACATACAGCCTACCAAGATTGAACCATGAGGAAATTCAAAACCTGAACAGACCAATAACAAGTAATGAGATCAAAGCCATAATAAAGTCTCCCAGCAAAGGAAAGCCTGAGACAAATGATGAATTTTACTAAACATTTAAAGAAGAACTAATACCAATCCTATTCAAACTATTCAAACAAATAGGAGGAGGAAATACTTCCAAACTCATTCCATGAGGCCAGTATTACCCTGATACTAAAACCAGTCAAAGACACATCAATAACAGAGAACTATCGGCCAATATTCCTGATAAACATGGATGCAGAAATCCTCAACAAAATGTCAGCAAACTGAATTCAATGAGAAATGATAAAGATTATCCATGATGACCAAGTGGGGTTTATCCCAGGGATTCAAGGATGGTTTAACATATGCAAATCAATCAATGTGATATATCAAGAGAATGAATGACAAAAACCATATGATCATGTCAACTGATGCTGAAAAAGCATTTGATAACATTCAACATCTCTTCATGATAGAAACCTTCAAAAAACTGGGTATGAAAGGAGTATACTTCAACACAATAAAAGCCATATATGACCCACAGCTCCCACAGCTAGTATCAAAATGAATGGGGAAAAACTGAAATCCTTTTCTCTAAAATATGGAACATGAAAAGGATGCTTAGTTTTACCACTGTTATTCAACATAGTACTGGAAGTCCTAGATAGAGCAATCAGACAAGAGAATAAAAGAAAGAGCATCTAAATTGGAAAGGAAGAAGTCAAATTATCCTTGTTTACAGATGATATGATCTTATAGTTGGAAAATCCTAAAGAGTCCACCAAAAAACTACTACAACTGATAAACCAATTCAATAAAGTTGCAGGATACAAAATCAACATACAAAAATCAGTAGCACTTTTATATGCCAACAGAGATCAATCTAAAAACGAAATCAAGAAAATAATCTCATTTACAGTGGCTACAAATTAAATACCTAGGAATTAACCAAGGAAGTGAAAGATCTCTACAATGAAAACTATACAACATTGAAGAGTAGACACACAAATACACACATGGAAAGATATTTCATGTTCATGGATTGGAATAATCATATTGTTAAGATGGCCATACTACCCAAAGCAATCTACAGAGTCAATGCAATCCCCAGCAAAATATCAATGATATTTTTTGCAGAAATAGAAAAACTATCCTAAAATTTAAATGAATCACAAAAGACCCAGATTAGCCAATGATATCCTGAGCAAAAGGAGCAAAACTAGAGAAATCACAGTATCTAACTTCAAATTATATTACAGATCTATAGTAACCAAAACAACAAGATACTGGCATAAAAATAGACACATAGACCAATGGAACAGAATAGAGATCCTAGAAACAAATCCGTAAGTCTGTAGGGAACTCATTTTTGACAAAAATGCAAAGAACATAGATTGGGGAAAGAATAATCTCTTCAATAAATTGTGCTGAGAAAATTGAATATACATATGCAGAAGAATGAAACTAGACCCCATCTCTTGCCATATACAAAAATAAAATCAAAATGAATTAAAGACTATGACCTTAACCTATGAAACTAGTAAAATAAAACACAGGGGAAACTATCCAAGACATTGGATTAGGCAAAGATTTCTTGAGTAATAGCCAACAAGCACAGGCAACCAAAGCAAAAATGAACAAATGAGATCGTATCAAGTTAAAAAGCTTCTGTACAGCAAAGCAAACAATCAACAAAGTGAAGAGATGACCCACAAAATGGAAGAAAATATTTGCGAAGTATCCATCTGACATGGGATTAATAACCAGAATATATATGGAACTCAATCAACTCCATAGAAAAATTCTGATTAAAAATGAGCAAAAGATCTGAATAGACATTTCTCAAAGGAAGACATACAAATGGCACACAAGTATATGAAATTGTGCTCAACATCATTGATCATCAAAGAACTGCAAATCAAAACTGCAGTGAAATATCATCTCCAGTTAAAATGGCTTTTATTCAAAAGACAGGCAAGAACAAATGCTGGCAAGGATATGGAGAGAAGCGACCCTTTGTACACTGTTGGTGGGAATGTGCATTAGTACAGCTACTATGGAGGAAAGTTTGTAGATTTCTCAAAAAACTAAAAATAGAGCTACCATGTGATTCAACAATCCCACTGCTAGGTATAAAACCAAAAGAAAGGACATCACTCTATGGAGGAGTTTCCTGTGCTCCCATGTTTATGGCACCACTGTTCACAATAGCCAAGATTTGTAAGCAACCTAAGTGTCCACTGACAGATTAATGGATAAGAAAATGTGGTACATATACACAATGCACAATGGAGTACTAATCAGTCGTAGAAAAGAATGAGATCCTTTCATCTGCAACAACATGGATGGAGCTGGAGGACATTAAGTGAAATAAGCCAGGCACAGAAAAGCAGACTTCGCATGTTCTTACATATCTGTGGGAGCTAAAAATTAACACAGTTGAACTCATGGAGACAGAGAGTAGAATAATGAGTGGTCACTAGAGGCTGGGAAGGGTAGTAGGGTGGGGGAGGGGAAGTGGGGATGGTTAATGGGTACAAAAATGTAGTTAGATAGAATGAATACAATCTAGTATTCGATAGCACAACCAAATGATTACAGTTTACAATAATATTATACTCTTATAAAGAGTATAATAAGATATTTGTAACACAAAGAAAGAATAAATGCTCAAGGTGATGGATATCTCATTTACCTTAATGTGATTATTAGGCATTGTATTTCTATATCAAAATATCTCATGTACCCCATAAATATATACACCTACTTTGTACTCATAAAGATTCTTTTTAAATTTTTTTAAAGAAAATAAAGCCAGGTCATTTGAAATTAAATACACACACACACACACACAAACACACACACACACACACACACACACAGTCTTGGCCCTTCAGGAACTTACATTGTAATGGTGATGAGGTCTGTCTTATTCTCATCTTTGAGAACTTTGCTATGTAAAGAACCAACAGTGAGTCATCACTTAGGGGCTTGTTAAAATGCAGAGTCTCAGGTCCACTTCCAGATGTCCTGAAACAGAATCTGTATGTTATTTTATGATATCCCCGAGTGATTTGCATCCACATTAAAATCTGAGAATCGCTGTTCTAGAAAAGAGCCTGAGGTAAAGATTAAAATTCTGATTTTATCTGGAAGCACAAGCCCAGGACAGTAAAAATAGGGAAAAAGATAAATGAGGAAAAGGAAGCTGTAAAACGATGAAATATTGTGCTGGCTATGACTTCAAAATGAGTCTGGAAGGGGCAGAGCAGGTCACTCAGCAGGTGGGTTTGTTCTGCATGTGAAACTTCTCCTTCTGCACACAGTTGGCAAGGAAGATTTCCACCAAACTCTCCTGAATCCTGCTTTCTACAGATTGAAGTTCACACCACTGCGTGGTTTCTGCACCCCTTCTATTCTGGATTACTAAGTCCCGCTCTGAAAGTGGAAGAGCAGGTGCAGACCAAGAAAAAGAAAAAGAAGGGAGCAGTTAAGAGTTTCTGAGAAGGGCCCGGCACGGTGGCTCACGCCTGTAATCCCAGCATTTTGGGAAGCTGAGGTGGGTGGATCAGCTGAGGTCAGGAGTTCAAGACCAGCCTGGCCAATGTGGTGAAACCCCATCTCTACTAAAAATATGAAAATTAGCTGGGTATGGTGGTGCATGCCTGTAATCCCAGCTACTCGGAGACTAAGGCAGGAGAATCGCTCAAACCCAGGAGGCGGAGGTTACAGTGAGCCAGGATCGCGCCATTGCATTCCAGCCTGGGCGACAAGAGTAAAACTCCCATCTCAAAAAAAAAAAAAAAAAAAAAAAAAAGAGTTTCTGAGAAGACAAAGTTTGTGTCTCAAAATAGTGTATGTGGGAAATTCCATCCAGATAAGTTTGTATAAGTAAATTGAAATAATATTTATTTGTCTGTCAGCAGAAACACAGAAAACCCTCTCTGCCAGACAAGGTAATTCACCATAAAACTGTGAATGTTATATTAGAAATTAGTATGATGACTAGGAGTTACTGGTCTTTCTTGACATTCACAAGTACTCCCTGACTCCCTGACTATGACCTCCTGTTCCTTTGAGACCACTCAGGATTTCCACATAACCGTTATTAGCTCCTCCTCTATCTCCAGGTTTCTAGTTTTATTAGCCCATTTTCACACTGCTATAAAGAACTACCTGAGACTGGGTAATTTATAAAGAAAAGAGGTTTAATTGACTCACAGTTCCACATGGCTGGGGAGGCCTCAGGAAACTTACAATCATGGCCACAGAAGGTGAAGGGGGAGCAAGGCACATCTTACATGCTGGCAGAAGAGACAGTGAGGGAGGAGGTGCCACGGTTTTAAACCATCAGATCTCATGAGAACTCTCTCACTATCATGAGAACAGCATGGGGAAAATCCACCCCCATGATCCAATCACTTCCCACCAGGTCCCTCCCCTAACACATGGGGATTACAATTCAAGATAGGATTTGGGTGGGGACACAGAGCCAAACCATATCACTCACCCTGCTTCCCCAAATTTATTGATACCTGTGGTGCATTTGTGAATCTCGAATACTCAGGCCCATTCTTATTCATCCCATGTCCTGATCCAAACCACACCCCGCACACGTCTGTTTTGATATCATCATGCTGACATCCTCCCTGGATAAGCCAAAAATCAGGTCCAGAAATAACCAAATAATCTGGATCGATAAATCCAGGTAAGCAAATGGGAGGAGGTATCAAAGGAGAAGCCACAGATCCCAGAGTGGGGCAAGTCCAAGACCCAGGAGATACATAGCACACACTCCCCAAGGTGTGTGCCCTCCCAGAGTGCTCCCACTATGAGAAATTCTCATCCAGACCATCCAGATTTGACTTGGTCTGTAATCTATGAAAATTGTAAAAATGTAACCAATACCTAAATGTCATGAATAGTTATCCCTAGCAATGAGAATATAGATTTTCCCTTTCATTTTTATCATTCCTCTGCTTTTCAAAATTTCTGTGATAAAGGTGTACGGCTTTTATAATGAGGAACTCTTCCATTATTTTTATGAAATAATATATTTTGGCAAGGAGACTCTCTTAAAAACAGAATAAGGAAAAACCAGAATGACATGTAGCTATTAAATTTTAAATTATTTGCATGTTCATAGATAGTAAATCTTCCCAAACTTTAGAGTTTAGGAAACTAAATTTCCACAGCACCCACAACCTAAAGGAAAAAATCTTTTCCTGACCAAAAGGGGATAAATATGTGAAGAGTCAGAAAGCAGAAATTGTGCTTTCTGAAGGCAATACTGTACTGCCAAATGTCTAATGAGGCATTTCAAGAAAGTCTGTAACTTCCTTGTACTTGTGAAACACAGGCAGTCTACTGTCCAGCCCTAAAGTAATGAGAAGGGCCTTTAGAAATGTCAGCGCGTGATGTTGGTCAGCTCTAAACTCTAGACACCTTTTAAAGAAGTGCTTAGTGTCTTTTCCAAATTTTACTTCAAATTCCAGTCTTAACCTACATACTGCACAACTAGCAGAACCATGTTTTCTGCTAGTTGATCATTTTATCAACTCTGATCAGATGTCAGAGTTAATTTTGTGTAAATGTTAATAGATATGGTTAGTTTATTTCTACAATTTTTTTGACTGCCAGCTACTACTTATACTTCCTATGCTATTACAAAAATATAATAATTTGTACTCAGATTTATGAGATAATGGATCCTTATCTTCCAAACGTAGTTTCTAAAACAGTTCAGAATTCACTGGTGCTGAAAAGCCCTTCTCACCTAGATATTAATGTTCACCTTAAATTTCTTAAGTCTCAGGTTACTATCTCTGTGAAAAGGAAGGAAAGTTGGCTTTCTCATTGTGTCTGCTGCCTTGATTTGGGACCCTAGAGGTTTCCAGCCTCTAATCCTGTTAATCTTTGATAGTGAAAGCTGGCTAATTCACTTGAGATACCATACTTAAGGACATGAATTAGTAATGGACATTTGACCTCTCTGTAATTATTATGCTCACATGATAATTTGTGAAAATAAATGCATCTTAAGAGATAATAATTTCTGACAATTCACTTTTCATATTGAATCAAATCACTTAGTAAATACAGCTATTCAGAGCCTGCCACTGCATACATATTGTAGCCATTGGGACCTGCTGCTATTCTATTTGTTAAACAGTGAACTATGGAATTCATTTTGATGACTCAATGTGAATGAGTTTTTAGATCCCACCTTCATAACTGACTATGCATAAATACACTCCAAACTCATGTCTTGGTCTCTCATTTAAAAAAATACTTATTAACAATTGATGATTCTGATACAATTTTCAGTTTTTTTCACATTTAGAAAGTGACATTTCAAGTTTGTAGATATTTCAGGCTAGTTTATAAACCAGAGCATATGACATAAATGAAATAGCACAGGAAGCAGTGTGTCTTGATATCCTATTTTAATCAGAAAGTAAATCTTGCTGAAAAAAAAATCATGTTTCTAGTGAACATAAGAGAAGTAGGTCAAGTGGTGTGTGGTAAAATTAGAATACTTCTATAAAAAATCTGTTATTAACATTTAACATGTCAAAATACATTGCTGTGCATTTTGAAAAATCATACTGTGTGTTTTAAACATGTCTCTCTCAGGCATCCAAAATCCTTGAGATAGGGGAGACAGACTTTATTATATTAAAGATATAGGATATACTTTCAATAAATATGGAGCCAGAAACAAACAACATCATATGAATACTTCTTACAATTTGCAATGTGGGAAACAAATTACTCGTCAGTTATGTACCTTGCTTGAAAAGAAAACACTTATTACTCTCTTGTGCTACTGAAAATAAAATGTTCTTGGATTCGGTTAAAAGGTATTTGTAGGCACAGTGACATTTCACAATTGTAAATGTTATAGCACTCTGTGGAAATATAGTTTGAGACATTCCCTCCAGAAACCACTTTGACAAGGATAGTATTTACAAGTAGACAAGAAAGTTTGCTCAAAAACAGTCTCGCCATTTTAATTTGCAACAAATTAATATCTATATAAGTCTTGTAATACAGTTTATAAATATTTATAATATACAAAAATATTTACTTTGGAAAAACCTCTCTGGATAGCAAGACCTACTTGTAGATTATTTGCATTTTAATTTGTGTGATGAACAGGATTCAAAAAAGATTACCAACATAAATATTTTTAAATTACATTAATGATTGTTGGAAGTTCTGGGTTCCAACTAGTTATCTTTTGGCAGTTAATTCCAAGTTCTAGATAATAGGACATTCTTTTATTGGGCCAGAATTATTTTTGTATTTTTTTTTCAGTTATTCCCCTTCTTAAAATTGCTCCTTTTTCCTAGCCATCATTAGCCCCGTCTTAGGAATCCACTTAAAAATTTTTATGTCTTAATTTTTTAATAGTTCTATACTTTAAAGTTTTTTGTTTTTGTTTTGCTTTTTCCAGTCAGCTTTTAAACTTATTGAGAGCAGAGTCTCTGCAACCTTGCTTTGATTTCTCCCACCAGGTCAGGTGCTGTGCCAATCCTTAGAGAAGGCTTTTGATAAAAGTGTTCAGAGTGGACTTGGCTTTAAAACTGGTCACAAATTACTGCAAAAGCACTTTCTGAATGGATGCTTGGATTTCATTTCCAATAAATTATCTGCAGTAGAAGAAATATTGGTGAAGAGTGTAGCATTATTTTTTAAAATAAGCTCATTAAAATAGTCTGATCCTATTTGTACCTTTTATTAGTAGATACTTCTGTGTATTGAATAAATGTCTGTGAAAATCCTAATATATCACACTATAGTTATTTTTTCTTTCTTGTAGAATCTACTACAAAGAGGCATTTAATTTTATTTGATGCATTCCTGTTTACTCTCCCATACATATAGAATTATTGTAGTTCATTTGGAGAGCGAGTATATGGAGGAATTACTGGCCTAAGATAAAGTACTGAATCTAGTCCTATTTTCATCAGTGACTAATCCCGTGAGATTTTTCAAGTAACCACTGTCAATCTGTTTTTATAATGGGTCAACTGGAGACACTATTTTCTTTACCTTCCTCAGAGAATTGTTGCTACAATCACATGATATAATATAGGAGCTAGCACTCTAATACTATGAAGAACCATAGAAATCTACACTGTGATTATGCCAGTCTCCACCATGATATACTGAAAACTATAAAACAAAATTGTTCTTTAAAGATCCTGGGTCATTGTCTTGGTTTTGGGATGGAAAAGAATTTCTTTTGAAAAATGAGATTCTGAAACCCTATTTTAAAAGACCAAAGCTTTATCAATGTTTATACACTGAACCAGACTCTGCTACAACCAAACTAATCTGGGCTGCCTTGGAAGATCGCTAACATATATTGAGTGTGTGCACTCTGCTAAGCCCTGTGTGGCTTTAAATGAGAGACATGCTATCTCTCATTTAATCAGTACAGCCCTATAAAGATGGGTAATACTGTTATCCTTACTTCATAGGTGAGGAAATTGTGGCTTAGATAGACAGATGTGTCTAGGGCCCCCCAGATCAAGAAACACAGAGCCAAACTTGAATCCACATTTGTCCTACTTCAGCACCAACATGTTCCTCCTCTTTTCTGTCCTGGCAATACTGTTACCTAAGGCCCAGTCAATTTTAGAGAAATCCAAATCGATGAGGAAGAAAATTAAATAGTAAGAATCACATTGTTTAATTTCAAATTGGTTTGAAAATACTTGTGGAATTATATTGATCTTTAGAGGTATTTAAGGAAAATTTTAACATCTTTGCACATAAAAAGCTTTTAAAATACTAATCAACAATGAAAAATAAATACCAAAAAGCACTCCTTTAATGAGTTATTGCTTAAGACATACCTGTGGCAATGCATGTACCTTTCAAGTATGTAATGTTTGTTCCTGTGTCAAGAGTTTGTTCTCTAATGTAACATTCGAATTATCATAACTTCTATTAAAAAATAAAATTACTCCATTGGAAAATCATTCTGGTTTCCCAGACTCTCATTTGTTGCCAATATATATGATGTTTTCTCTTGAAAAATTACATAGTATTTACCACTGTAGAAGGCAAAAATATTTGAGTCATTTAGTCATTTAGATGAGCTAACAGAAAAACAAACCCTTGCATAGTTTAAAAAAATGTAATTCCAATTAGCAGTCTTAGGTGATTTATGCTAAGTAGAATGTTCATAATTATTGTAACTTTTAAAAAAAAAGAAGCTGGGTGTGATGGCTCACACCTATAATCCCAGCACTTTGGGAGGCCAAGGCAGGTGGATCACCTGAGGTCAGGAGTTTGAGACCAGCCTGGCCAACATGATGAAACCCTGTCTCTACTAAGAATACAAAAATTAGCCAGGCGTGGTGGCACATGCCTGTAATCCTAGCTACTCAGGAGGCTGAGCACGAGAATCGCTTGAACCCAGGGCGACAGAGCCTTTGTCTCAAAAAAAAAAAAAAAAAAAAAAAAAAAAAAAGAAAGAAAGCATACATGTTGTGTTTTAGTTAATGAGACTGAATCTATAATTGTATGGTGTCTTTAAAATAAGCTCATACAAATAGTCTAATTCTAATTGCACCTTTTCTTAGTGGACAGTTCTGAGTATTGCATAAATATCTTTGAAAATTTTGATATACTATGTTTATATTTTTCTTTCTTGTAGAATATACTACAAAGAGACATTTAATTTTATTTGATGCCATAGACTTTATATACATTTCCCATCATTGTGATGAGAATTGTAGGTTAGTTACTAAGTAGTAAAAACAGAATCATTTTAATTCTGCCCCTAAAATCTTTTTCTTGTTGACTCTCAGAGCTTGTTATAGTAAAAAGCATAGCAGATCATAGCTTTAACAGGAGAAATTCAGATAGTCCTCATGGCATATTTGGGGCAAAAGGTGTTTAAAAGCCGAAACTTTTTCTTTGATCATGACATTTTAGTGTAATAATATTGCTGGCTCTCTTGATTCTTTAAGGGACCTTATAGTTATTGACCTCAAAGAATATTTGTAATGAGTACATTGCAATTCATACAAAATTTCAAGTAACTCGTATATATAAATGTAAATATATACATTGTTTAAACAGTGTCCTAAATTCAAGTGGTAACTGTAATTTGAAAGTGAAGGATTCTTCAAATCACTGGGGCACAAGGCAAGATTAGTTTTTATATCAGGTTCTATTTTATACACAATGCCGGAGTTATGAAAAAATAGAACTAGCAACACGAAACTGCAAACTATTATCATACTTAGATTTAGAAACTTTATAGTGTAGTTGCTATTATGTTAAAAGTCAGAAAAAAATGTTTACTCTATAGTTGTTATCCAGTCTCATAAGGCATAAAAATGATAATCCTAGATTATAACCAAGAATTTTATACATAAAATGAATATTTCATTATTGCTTTGAGATATTTTCAGAATTTGCTTAGTGAACTTCAAAATCTCATTCTTGCTTCACCCAGCCCAAAACCCTTACTCCTCCTCCCTCAGCATAAAGCTATCAAATAAGCTGGCTGCATCCCCAAACCTAAATGCAGCTTTTAGATGTTGCTTGAGAAATATAACCAGGGTCTCTAATGTATATATTTCAAAGGTTTGTAAGAATATGCATTTTTGTCTTTTATATACAAGAAAATGATGCTGACTGGGATACCCAACTGGGTTATATGCATTCATTCATCCAAGAATGAAATGGCCTATGTGTCTATAATGTCACCTTCACTTTGTCCTCTTTTCTATCCACATATATTTATAAAACTTTTGAGAAACTCATCTGTACTACACCATTTCCTTCAGTGGGAGTCTAAATGCTGCTATTATGTGAGAAAGTCGGAGTTGGAAATGTTTTTTTCTAAATGTAATGTGGGTCTTTCTACTAGAGTAATATAATTCTGGGAACTTTCTTTAGGCACTCTGTAACAGAGGAAGAAAAATAAATAACACGGGGTTGGTTCTTGCCTTCAAGGAGCTCACAATGAAGTAGTTCAGACTGACAAATGGAATGATACAAAACAATAACTGCAAGACTATTACTTTAGCTCTGTTAAGCAACTAAAATGGCAATGCCCCTGTAGGACCAAAAATAAAATATTACATGAATTATTCTTTCAGTATGAAGGAGTCTACCTGTGCAGAGATTTGAGAGAGAAATTATTTGACCCAAAAGATATAGAAATGGATACCTTGACTTACATATTCAGAGAAATATTTTCTCATTTGGAGTAGCCACCTTAGGAAGCTATGCAACTCTCCTTTGACTAGAATATTATTAGATTTCCTCGTTGACTTGCCTGCAGAAGTAATTCACTTTATTGTCAAACTTGTCAGCATCCAACTTACATTTGTAGTTTTTCTAGTCACGATGCTAAACCTCCTTCTTTAATTGCATATCAAAATGATATTTTAAAGAAATGTCAATTGTTTTTAAGTGATGTCTTTAGTTCTCAACATGCTGGAGTTAGTTTCTTTATTGAGCCCATTGTTGCAATTCAGATTATATCTGTCATTATATAACCCTCATGTTTGCAGACATTTTCTAAGCAATGATGGTTGGCCTTAGGCTAAGCCAGACCATTAAATCTGTTCTGGGCTGGAAGATTGGCACAATTGAAGAATCAGACATCATTTGGAGTTGTTTCCATTTAGGTTTACTAATGAACCAATAAACAAATGAGAGATCACAATACAGGTTAGTGGATGCAGTTCATGATGACTTCTTTCTTCCACATAGTCATAGTGGCATATTCAAAATGGTTAATGCAATCCATGTACCATGAAGCATCCACCTGGACAGAGCAGCCCAGAGCCAGCAGCTTTGCGTCATAGCCCAATAGGATGGGGGAAGGGTGTTTACCCCTCACCGTAGAAGAAATTTCTTCCTGAATCACTGATATATACTTCCATATTCTATTTTTTTACTAAGTCATCAAACCTGGCTACCATCAGTCTTCAGAATGTTATTTGAATTTTCAAGAGACTGCTTGGTTCTGTTATTTCTCTTCTATACAATCACTTGTTTGATCTAGTTACTACTGGTATCCTTGTTTGTGCTTTAAGGAATGCCCAGGATCTGCTTTTGTCTTTCAGCACGTTTATTGGGTACCTACTTAAGAAAAAACACTGTATCGACATGGAATGCCATGACATTTAAATAACTTAATGGAGATATTTTAACAGACAGAAAGCTGGAGAGAAAACAGTTCCACATAAAACTATAAAAGCATTCTTATTTTTAAGTTATTTTAATGAAATATTAATTAAGGAAGATTAAAGCATTTCCCTAAGTTTTCTCCCATTAATTCTGTGGTGACTGATACATTTTGGCAATTAGTTGAAACTAAACATTTGTTTATCAAAAATTATCACTTGTTTCCATTACTTTTTACTGTTTTAAATACTTTCCATCTACACAAACTTGACATTAAGTCACAAAAGTGGCAAGTTGTATAGACCTGTGATTTTTGGAATCAGAAGATCTGGGTCTGATATTCTGATCATGAAACTCAAAGGGCATAGTTCTGAGCAAGTCCCTTAGTCTTCTTGGACCTCTGTTTCTAAATCCAGAGACTTTGGTGTATCTAAGCATAGAAAAGGTACAGCAAAAATGCAGTATCATATAATCTTAAAGGACCATTGTATATGCAATCTATCATTGACAGAATCATTATGCGACTAATGACTGTATAGATTAAATCATGATTCCTCACATATTTTAGAATTCTTCACAGTAAGTGTCTTTAATTAGGGATCGTTCTCTTCTTTGTACTGTAAACGTCTAAAGCACTTAATATAAAAATCTGTTGCTTATAGCAAAGTGTCCCACTAATTTATTAAAAGAATCAATGTAACAAATCCTTTTTATTTCCAAAATAAAATTTCTGAACCATAAGAATTAGTAAACTCTTTTTAGAAAGATGAACAATAAAGTTAAGGCTAATTTTTTTATGTACCAAACATCCAGGTATAAGATGTCACAATTTCAAAAGTTCTTGTGCGGGCAAAACCTTAGTTTCATGGAATTTATTACAACTTTATGGGATTTTCAGAATCCAAATTCTAATATATGATTCATGCTTTTGGTGTATCATGTGCATATTTTCACCACCACCTCATACATAGAGGTTTTATTTTTTAATAAATGCATACCAGAATATTACAGGTTATATATGTATTATAAATGGACTTCATATTTGACATATTCAAATATATCACATGATTTACTCATCAAAAAAAGTCTGTAACATGTTTTGAACACTTGAGACTAAAGCACGTTAGAACCATGCCATGATGAGGAGGATATAGAACAAGGAAACTCCTGTAGTGAGCTGCATAATATAACAACAATTAGCCTTAATCACAGAAAAGCCCAGTCCATACCCCATTCAAGATAGTATCTCTCATCACGGTGGAGCAGGATGCAGACTGGAAAACACATGAACTAGAGCGCCACAAACAAACATGGCAGGGGAGGCAGTTGAGTCGTCTCAGGAATATTAAGAAAACAAGCTCATTTTAATGGGTTTTAGTTTGGACTGTATTTTTAAGATATCTTTCTGAAAGCATGTCACAATTTACTAATATTATTTTTTAGTTTTCAAAACTTTGTATTCATTGAGTATGTCTTCATACTAAAGAATCTAATATTAAAAAAAGCACTTTACTAACCACAAACTAGTTTGTAACAGGGTATACTGTAATTACCATGGCAATTATATTAGACATCTTTTTTTTTTTTCTTGCTAACTTGGAATTATTTCAAGATTTTCTCTTTGGACTGACATTTTCAAATCTTGAGCTCTAGTGAAGATGATTTTTACTCTTCACATTGTGAAAGTTGAATTAATCTTTTCAGAGAGTTTTTCATATGGTTAATTTTTGGTATTAGGACACTTCAACTTAGAATTTGAACTTCAAACCAAGAAAAAAAGGCTTATGGGGCAATAATATTATTTATCTTTCTTTTTCTGACTGTAAGACATGAATGTAATATATATTTCATATCAATCTCATAAAACATTCCAATGTTCCCAGGCCACATTAAAATGCAAAATAAGATGGTATTATATAACTTGTATCAATAGGACCCAGGAATAATTGGCACAAAGATATCTGTGCATATGTCGTGTGATAAGCTCAGATGGAGTGACTACAAGAAAGGTGGATGGAAGGAACATGAAAGACTAATGAAATCATAATTTCAAGAGTAAAGCTACTGACTGTGAAGGATACAGATTAACTTTGTATATGCAGTCATTGACATATTAAGTTATGCCTATATCCAAACTTAGGTGTCAACATAGTACATTTTATATGTAAAAAACAGTCAAAGTAATATATACATCCTAGACTTTGGCTACCACTGAACTGTATTAAAGTGTTGCTGTACCTTTTAAGACAAAATGATGCAGTAAACCCACCATAAAAATATAAAACCCAGATTTGTGGCTGTTAAAAAAATAACCACCAAGGGAAGTAGAACTTTTCTGAAGATATAAATTACGTACCTGAAGTGGGGTGCTGCCATAACAAATAGCTAAAAATGTAAGAAATCAGAAAGTGGATAGAGGCTGGAACAATTTAGAGGAGCATGATAGAAAAATCCTTGATTGCTTTGAACAGACTCTTAGAAATATGGACATTAAAGACTCTGCTAGTAGGGGCTCAGTAAGATATGGGAAACAAATTATTGGGAATTGAAAGAATGGAGATAGATCCTTGTTACATAGTGGCAAAAAGGCTTAGTGGAATTGTCTCCTTCAGTTATGTGGAAAAGAAAACCTGTGAAAGATGAACAAGGATATCTAGCTAAGGAAATTTTCAAGCAAAGTGTTGAAAATGTGGCCTGCTCAGAGTTTTACTCTTTTACTACCATTTTACTCTTGCTGCTTAGAGTAAAATGTCAGAGAGATAAATTGGGGTAAACTATTAAACAAAAAGAAACTCAGTCTTGACAATTTGAGATATTATCAGTCTATTCAGATGACAAAAGATGGTAAAAGTAAGAGATTGCTTCTGAAAGTGTGGCATAGGAAAAAGAAAAGCCAAGGGTGGAGTTGTACAACTCTTTGCTGAAACTTTGAAAGATCAAAAGATTAGTGTTTGGCCCTAAGGCATTAAAGTTGTGCCTAATATCCAATTAGAGGGCTTCAGTAAACCTTAAGAGTGTTGCCCTCAGCCATCTCAACAGAAGCTAACGATAGAGGAAGTCTCAAAAAGATTTGTAGACGTGGCCTCAATCTGATAGAGAACATCTCTGTGTCATCCACAAGAGACTCACAAAGTTTTTGACAAAATTATATCAGCAGAAACACTGCCAGCTTGGACTGAAAGGAAGAGGGAGACTACAAAGTGAAAAGAGGCTGTTAGATACCAAAATTCCACTTACAGAAAGAAAGCAGGCTGATAAAACTACTTAGTTTCAAACTACTGTTCAAAAAAGATGAATGACTCAGCAAGAAGAACCAGTAGTCCAGGGGGAAGAACTGAGAGCCTGTAAGTAAGAGTCTATCCTGTTCAATGCCTGGTGACACCCTAAGCAGAGAATCCAGTCACACCCACTCAGACTTCTAACCTACAGAACTATGAGGTAATAAATGGGTATTGTTCCAAGCCACTGATTTTTTCTTGAGTAATTTGTTATGCAGCAATAGAAACCTATTAGAGATATTAAAAGTCCATCCACTAAAAGATTTTGAAGAATTTAGTAGAGAAAATAGTAGTTCCTTGAAATTTTTATATATACCCACTCCTAAATTGTTTACAAAATGCTTGCTCTGAAAACAATTTTTTTAATGCTGTATTTTGTAGATGGTTTCTATGAAGTTATAAATGCACATATTCCTGGATTCAAGAACTCACCAGTTACTTTCTTTTTCTTTTTTTTTTTTAGACAGGGTCTTGCTCTGTTGCTCAGGCTGGAGTGCGGAGCGCAATGGTGCGATAACGTGCCTAATGTGCTTGTGGTTCCAGCTACTTGGGGGCAAGGGGGGTGGGTAGCGCTTAGGTATGCAGATCGCTGGAGCCCAGGAGGTCAAGACTGCAGTGAGCTGTGATCATACCACTTCACTCCAGCCTGGGTGATAGAGTGAGACCCTGTCTCTGGAAGGAAAAAAAAAAAAAAGAATATCTGGGATGGCTGAAAAACAACCTTTAGCTTGAGTTTCTAGATATGACTTCTAAAGCCCTATCAGAAAACTGGGCTGCTCAAAGAGCTGCAGCTGCTGCCACCATTAGGAAGCATCACCACCCTGCACCTCTGCCACAGCCCACAGCATTACAGCCAGATCTTAGGCCCATGTGACCTAATTTAGCATTCCTGAATGATGGAACCGAAATCATCCATGGGAGAACATATAGGACATGTAGTTTTTAAGCTTTACAGGAAGAAACATTAGAAGAAAGTTGGCATAGTTGTTGAATAATCCATAACTATCTCCCACAGGGACATAATGATTTATATTAAAAAGGCCTTAGAAAGCCGTTTCATTGAGGGAGGCAAAATTCTTCATTTTGGAAGCAGTAATAAAAAGATCAGATACCCTATGGATGATTTTTTTCCTTTGAATCTTCCTAGTTTCAGATCTTCATTAATTCTTTTAAGTGATAGTTTTCATTTTTTTCAGTATAAATTCCCTATTGGGTGATTAATGGTAACGTAAATAAAGATAAAAGATTATTTTTATTGGCATTTATCTTATGCCTACATAAAATTTGCTTTATCATATTATCACAGGTCTACAAAGTTTTTTTCTAGTCATTTCTAACTTAAGTTCACTAGCTGCACACGGGCACATGTGCCTGTACCCAGCTACTCAGGATGCTGAGGTGGAGGGATTGCTTAAGTCCAGGAGGTTGAGCCTGCAGTAAGCCATAATTAGGCCACTGCACTCCAGCTGGGATGACAGAATGAGACCTTGTCTAAAAAAAACAAAACGGAAAAAAAAACAAGAGTTTACCTATATCAACTGAGACAATGGGTTGGTATCATGGTTTGAATAAGATATTGTTGTCCTGAGATGAGAGTCCTACTTACTTACAAGCATATTTTGGCATTGAGCCTCCTCTTTATCTGAACTGGCTTCAAATATACTAGTGTCAAAAATAACATCAGCTTATAATGGGCTTACAGCAGTGATGGTAGTTTTAGTAACTGAGTCAACCTTAGGCCAAGTGCCATTTGCTGGCTCGAGTCATATGTTAGGGTATTATTTTCTGTGACTTACAATCAGAACATTGGGGCTTAGATATAGGTAGTCACAAAGAAGACTAGAAATCAGTAGTGGTGAACAGTCTCTTCCCTGCTGTAACATACGCAAAAAAGTAGGTATATTATAAAGTGTATGATGATGAGTTGACCATGACTAAATTAGCATACTGCCATTTGAGAGCACTGGACCATTTTCAGTAGCTTTGAGTACTGTTCATTAATGAAACTTGATGGAATTAACCACTTCTTATTCTAATGTTTGTTTAGATTTATTTGTGTGACTGCCAAATTAAGTTGAAGTTATAGCTGCTTTATAACAATAACAAATTACTAAACTAAACCAACTACTAATCTATACTACTAGGCTAAGAGCTAAAAGGAAAGCTAAAACAAGCTCAAAACAAATAATTGGGGGAGTGAAGTGAATTTTTTTAACTTTTGCCCTCCGTTAGTAACTGATCTTGTTTTCTTTGGTCTTCTGTTTCTTTTTGTCTGCTTTTCTTTTACAAAGTTGAAAGAAGTCTGCCTGATCTTCCTCTCCCCTATTCCCTTTCTCATCTTGACTTATATGCCCTGGAAATGAACATTGTAATTGAGAGAAGGGGACTATTGCATGTGTACACTCTTGACAGGAGAAAGATTATGAAGGAGGATGGCTATAACTAAGGTGACCATTTAGCTTGATTTTCTTGGGGCCTTCCTGGCCTATGACTATTAATAGCATCCCCTTTCATTCTCTAAACTGTCCTGGTTTGGATAATAAATTACATCGTCACCCTAGTTATAACTTAGATGAGTTAAAGGATGGTAGAGACAAGCGTAAGAACTTTCTCTAAAAATGTTGACAGTATTTGACATTTTGGTAGAACCAGGCTTAGCTAGTCTCTTGTTAATAACCATAAGGACAGAATCGTTTTTCTTGATACTTGAGTATCTGTGTACTCTTCAGAACTATGTTATCTTTTGGGGGTGTTTTAAAGTATTTAAGTAATTGTTCTATGCATGAAAATTGAACTACTTAGCATTCTTGTACATGTATAATAAATGAGAGGATATGTTCAATTTAGTAATTTAAGAAAAATAATCCTAGTGAGAATTCTTATTTGAAGTTGTATTTCAGAAATATAAATGGAGATTTAATCAAATGTATTCCTTGTGGCTTTTTAAAAAATAAGTTGTTCAAGAATACCATTGTTGCTAATAATTTTTGGTAAGGAAAAAGTATTGAAATGGAAAACTGAATATTTGGAATGTTCAGCAAACAGAATAATAATTAATAATGTCTTTTTCAGAAACTTTAATTTTTTTAATTTACAATTTCTGAATGTTATTTTTGTTATATTTCAGTGTTTATTATAGTTTTTCAAAAAAATGTTTCTTCCCTCAAACCAGGTTTTGCTGTCATTCCCATTGACAGCAAGTAATCCATTTTTATCATAATTGAAGGCAATCTTATTGTTTGGGGAGAATTCTATTCAATCCTGGGGAAGTTATTTCCCTTGTCTTCCCTTTGAACAGTAACTTTTTATGGTGGGTTGGATAGATAAAGCTCACTGCAAAAGCTTAGGTTTTAGAATCCCCAAGTAGGTTGTAACAGACCATATTCCCATATGAAAATTGACATTCCCTTACAATGTACTTAATATAAGGTCGTAGAGACTTTTGAGAATCCATTGGGGCCTGCTCTCAATAACAAAAAAGACACAGAGAAGTAAAGTATATGAGGATTAGAGTTGCCAAAAACCTTCCATGAGCAGTTTAGACATACGTCCTTCAATTAGAACTAACGTACTTCTGTTCAATTTTTTTAATCTTGTTAATAATTAACATAATGCAACAACCCCATCTGAACCATGAAACAATAGAATGTAATTCCAAAGCAGTTTTCATAGTGTATTATTTTCTGTAAAAAAATATTGTCCCAAGATTTTACAGTATACTTTTCTTCAGTGTTCTTCCCAATTACTAAGTATTAGCACTCTCCTAGGGTAGAATTTGCTGTGAGTTCCTGCTGTGGTAAAGATGACATGGAGTTAATCACAGTATCATGCTTTCATTCTCAGTTTTTTAGTGAGGTGTACTTATTACCAAAGGAAAGCCTTCTACGAAAATAGTAGAGCCCGTGTTATGATTGAATTGTGTATTTTAGCCATCCAGCTAACTGAGGCTATTAAATTACAGTGGTCAGTGCTATACTTATGAGTTATAAAAATGGCATTTAAGTTATTTAAATGAACAGGGTTTTTTTTTCCAAATAGACTTTATATTTGCCTGCGTGAACATCCAGAGGAAGAGGGTGTAGAGAGCTCTTAACTGCACCACTGCTGAGAGAGCAACGTGTTTTCTGGAAGACAGTGTAAAGGGGTAGAAGAGCAGGGAAAGAGAATCTGCCAGTCTTGAGATTTGTCTCAGTGTTTAGAGGATTCATAGCTATTTATTCTTCATAAATGGAGCATGTGCAGGTTTCAGTGGTGTAACTTTTGAAAAGATATTGTTTCTGCCCAATTTGTAATCACAAGATACCTAATTATATTGCTGTTAACAACACCTCATTTTCACACTATGGACTATATAGGGCATGCTCTGGGCCTGTTTTTCACTAAGGAAAAAGAAAATGAGCTGCTACTTGAAGTCACTGGGGCAGAAGGAACCCTGGGGTCCAAGTGATCTTATAGAATGGCCCTGGAGAGAAACTCAAGATTCAACCTACAGCTCTGACACTTGATAAATCACAGAAGGGTTCTGCCTGAGCCTCAGTTTATCTATTAATGAGGACAGTCCACACATTCCATCATATCCAATTTATGGGGGAAAAAAAGAGAGAATCTAATGTTAGCTAGGCAGAGCAAAGTATAAGCCAAGCAGAAAAAGAAAGTTCAGTGGCTTTATTCTCTACCCTGAAGCCTCACCAAGTACTGAGGTCACCATTTGGACTGAACAGTTTTGAGGTGCTTTTAAATTAGCCCTGTTTAGAAAAGATTAAGTTAAAATTTCATCAGCAAAGAGCAGCTTTCTAGAGATGAACATTAAGCAAAGTCATTTAAGAAAAGCAGTATTAGCCAGGCCAACCCCTGCCTCCCACTGGGTTCTGTAATACTGCTTGGGAGTCATATACCCAAAGCCCTTTCATTGCTGTCTGTATTTCCTTGGTCAATAAGATATATATTCTATTCAAAGTAAGACATGTTCTAATATAAATATTCCCATTTTTCCTTAACCTAAGAACTACTGGAAAGCTGAAAAAGTTTTGAAACCACACTATACAGATAATATAGAAAGAACAGAGGGAACATTTGTAATCATATGAAATGAATAGGAAATATACAATTAAAAGAAGTTTAAAAATAACATAAAATAATTTTCTATTATTACAAAGAAACTTTCTAGGACTTTGAATTGTGTGTGTGTGTGTGTGTGTTTGTAAATGAACCATGAACCACTCTGGGACTAAGATACTTTATCTTTGTAACAGGTAGTGGATAATTAGAAAATCCCAAACATCCCATTAAACCTTAACTTTCTAGGACTGTTGGTACGATAGTCATTATAAGTAAATGTAGGTCAGTGTATTAGTTCATTCTCATACTGCTATAAAGATACTACCTGAGACTGGATAATTACAAAGGAAAGAGTTTTAATTGACTCAGTTCCACACGGTGGGGGAAGCCTCAGGAAACTTACAATCATGGTGGAAGGCAAGGGGGGTGTAAGAGACATCTTACATGGCAGCAGGAGAGAGAGAGCGCAAAGGAAACTGCCACTTTTAAGCAATCAGATCTCCTGAGAACTCCCTATCATGAGAACAGCATGGGGGGAACCATCCCCATGATCCAATCACCTCCCACAAGGTCCCTCCCTTGACACATAGGGATTACAATTCAAGATGAGATTTGGGTGAGGATGCAGAGCCAAACCATATCAGTCAGGTAAAAACATTTATCTCAAGGGGAAGCTGAAATAACCAAATGATATTTATGTAGCACTAAACACGTAAAATTCTCAGGAGTGCAGAAAAAAGAATCTAAAATGGAGAAATAAAGAAATAAAGCCACAAATTAGTAAATAGTAGTATATTCTGGATGGTAAAATAATGGTAACAACAGTCATAGGTAAAATAGGCAAAATGGCACAGGTAGAAGTACCAGTTGCCAGGCATTGGGCTTAAACGCCATGTATGCATTGTCTCGTTTAATCCCATGAAACAAATTCTAACATAACCCGTCTCTTACAAATGAGAGATCAGAGACACAAAGAGGTTCACTCCCTTGCCTAAGCTGTCTGAAGTTGAGGAACATTAGTTCAAGTCCCAGTGGTCTGACTCCAGGGTATGTGCCCTCTCTTGTTCAATGCTGATAACCCTGTAAGATGAGCACAACCCACTGAGGTAAACAATGGTTTCCCCATTACAGGGAATGGCAGCAGAAGATCAGAGAAGTTAGGTGACTTCTCCAGGGTCACATACAGACCCTACACAATAGCAGAGATGTTAACCCAGGCCTTTTTAAACATGTACTTTCTGCTATGCCATGCTAAATTTTTTCCCATTGTCATTTTTATCACTTTGGTGACGGTTTAATGAATACAGAATTGGATATCTGACTATAATTAGATCTGCCTCACAAAAGAAAAATTAGCAGATCAACAGTAGGTTTCAGACTAGTAATAAGCATTCACATCACAATAACATCCTCTTTTCAAGTTGGCCCGGTACATAGCTTTCCATAAGACGTGCACAGTGGGACTTTTCACAAACCTCCTTGTGTCCAGTGACTAAACTGATGGTGTCTCATTGACATTTTTCCCTTTAATCATAGAGCTAGTGAGGTAAAGTGAGGCTTGGCTAATTATTTTGAAACTCTGGGACCCTCTAAGATAGTCACATATTAGGCTCAGCATCAATGGGTATATACAAATAGGAAATAGGCATGTAATCTAGGCTTTTACTGGGGTAAGAGAGAGCTACCATTTCTTTCCCCTTCTCTGCGTGACAGGGAAGAGCTGTGGATTAAAGAAATCTTCACACTACTTCTCAACTAGCCCACTTTAAAAATAAATTCATCCCCCCGTTTTCCAAGACTTCTTTTGTTCTCCTCTTTGGTGTTCTTCTTTCCCTATGGAATACATGTGTCTGGGCATCCCTACCTGGTTTGGACTTGACGGGATAATGGACAGGAAGCTGGATCATTCAGTCTCTGGCTCTCTGCTGATACAAGCAGAAACTGAGCCAGTTAGACCAGAGTTAAGCCTCCTATTCATTTCATGTATGCCATTGAGCAGCTAGAGAGTAATGATGATTTTTATTCCCTCCTGGCATTAAGTCTGAGAGGCAAACTGACAAGTAACAAGAAAATTCAAAATTAAAGCTGACATACCTTCCTTAATTCTTCCCAAGGTGCTTGGGTATGATTATTTAATGCTTCTTTGTCACTGAAAAGATACGGGGTACCAGTTAACTCATGAAACTGTTTCAGATAATAGAAATTGGCCTGAAAACTAAGACCAAAATGTGAAAAATACCACAGAGGCAGGAGATTTCAGGTCAGGTGGAAGCAGGTTTCTGAAATCCTAACAGGTAGACTATTGCAGAGCTCTCTCTATAGTGCTGGGCAGCATTTTGCAAGAGTTCTTGTTTTTTGTGACATTTGCCTTCTGTGTATAGCTGCTAAAGCTCAGCCCTATTGTATCATCACATTTTCCTTTTCAGACTCACCACCGTTGTTGGTGGGTCAGAAACATCATCCACGTACACAAAGGGCAGTGCATTGTAACATTTGAAGGTGGAAAAGAGAAGAATCTTCAGTCACTAGGCAGGCCGACCTCAGGGCTGTCAAGCAAATTATGGCAGTCTGGGATGTCTGCTCAGAGGATCACTGTGGTGTGGCATATGATAAATGAGTGGTTTTCATGGCCTGGGGCTCCTTCCCAGGAGAGAGAGTCTAAGTTGGAAAATGATTTTAGCAATCATGGTGGGTTAAGTGTGACAGAACTCAAATACCACCCCCTTTCTCCCTGCTTGCATGGGGAATGGCAGGACTGAGTCTTAACTTCTAGCATGTTCAATAAAAGATGAGAAAAATAATCTTCCCTATTCATTTCCCCTCTTTGAGATAAAAGTTTGCCCAGGCAGAATAGTGTTTTTTTAATATCAGAAGTTTTGCTCATTAAGAGAGAAGGGGGAGGCCGAGGCAGGCGGATCACGAGGTCAGGAGATTGAGACCATGCTCGCTAACACGGTGAAACCCCATCTCTACTAAAAATACAAAAAATTAGCCGGGTGTGGTGGCGGACACCTGTAGTCCCAGCTACTCGGGAGGCTGAGGCAGGAGAATGGCGTGAACCCGGGAGGCGGAGCTTGCAGTGAGCCGAGATGGTGCCACTGCACTCCAGCCTGGGCGACAGAGCGAGACTCTGTCTTGGGGGGAAAAAGAATAAAAGAGAGAAGGGCCTGCCAAATGCTTGCCTTTCCGATGGAGGTTAGAAACTGGCATTGACAAATGGCCCTCATTTTTTCACCTCACCTCAGTATGTCAGGTCTTTTGTATTCAAGTGCTATCAACTCCTAAAGGAATATGAAAGACCATTTTATCTTTTGAGAGACCCTAAACATGGGGCAAGTTTGTTTTATTTCACAGATTAAAGAACGGGACTTATTATTAGGAGAAAATAGAAGTTAAATGTTCATAGTACCCTTGATCTTCTTATGAACAGAAGACTTGAAACAAGCCTGGGCTTGGAGGGAATTTTTTAAATCTTTTCTTTTTTCCTGTGCTTCTGGGAGTGATGTTTAAGTTCTGCCATCTGTAGGACATGTGCATTTTAAACCTCTTTTACTTAGAGCTTCAGCTTTTTGGGGAAGTTTTTATTTTCATTTATGGTACCTAAACAACAGAAATTAGCCTCCATCTCAGATAGTCTCTGCATTATTAAAATGCAGCTTGTTGTGCAGTGTTTTAATGGGCTCTTTAAGGCCTTTACATATTAATGTTATATACCAAGAACTATTAAAACATTCCAAATAAAACAGATTCATCAGTTAAGTGCTCTGTTTTACTGTGGTCATGAATGAAAAGGACAAACTAGTTATCGTCATGGTCACTTAAAAAATTGTAATCTATTCCAAAGACAGTTTTCTCATAAAAAGCCACTTAGTCACATAATTCTGGGGAAGTCCTAGAGAGTTTATTACTCTCTCATTTTTATTCATATGTTTTAGAAGCCAAACAAATTAAAACAATTTAACCTATTATAGGTTATTTTATGAAATATTTAGAGTAACTTCTTAATCTGAGACAAGTATTTCTTCTGCCAACAAGAATGCGGTAACATATTAGTTTGTCTTCAGCTGGTATGTATTTAAAGATTTTGAAGGCCTTTAAAAATACCTAAGTGCTAATTGGTAAGGTCAACCAGGTGGAAGGGAGTGGGGAGTAGGGAGGAAGGTGAATATAAAGTAAAATTATACATAATTTTTGTTTGTTTGTTTTTTTGAGACAGAGTCTCACTCTGTTGCCCAGGCTGGAATGCAATGGTGTGATCTCAGCTCACTACAACCTCCACCTCCCAGGTTCAAGCAGTTCTTCTGCCTCAGCCTCCTGAGTAGCTGGGACTACAGGCACGTGCCACCACACCCGGCTAATTTTTTTGTATTTTTAGTAGAGACAGGGTTTCACCATGTTGATCAGGCTGGTCTCGAACTCCTGACCTCATGATCCGCCTGCCTCGGCCTCCCAGAGTGCTGGGATTGCAGGCATGAGCCACCGTGCCCAGCCAATAATATATCATTTTAAAATGATTTAGCTCACTGTTTCTTTCAACCAAAAAAGAGTAATAGCTCCTCATTAAATATTTACTTAAATATTTCATATTAAAACCTTCTTGAACCAAGTTGGCAACCTACAGAGCTGGGCTCTGGGTGCCCTCCTTTTAAGTCAATGGGGTGGCAGCCGAATATAGCACAAGAGCTGTAAGTCAGGCAACAGCTACAGCTTCTATTCTTCACTTAGCCACTCATTAGATGAGTGACCTTAGGCAAGTCATTTAGCTTCTTTCGGGCCTTGTTTCCTTATTGGTAATAATAGAGGCTTAGACTAAATTCTTTTAAACAGATACTACAGGGCTGCTGATATGCCATGTTTTGGTGAGACATAAAAATGTAAAAAGCAGCCCCTGTCTTCAAGGAAGTGACAGTTTAATAGAAAAGACATCTATAAAAACAAATGCATGCAAAAAAGTGGTTTCGAGACTGTTACATAAATTTGTACTATGTACATTGGGGGCACCAAAAGAAAAGTTGTCAATCCTATCTGGGTTTAGGTGAGAGAGATGAAATTCACAAAGACTTAACAGATGAAATGCATGAACTGAGTTTGAATGCCACTATCTAGATGAACATGGGGATGGAAACTATAAGCGCACCCGTCTATAGAAGTGAGTCAGCATAAAGCCCCAGGACCTAACAGTGGTCCTTTATGGCTGGAATATAAGTATAAGATAAAATATGCAAAGGATCATTGGAACAAATGGAAAAGTCTTTCTGTGACATAACGATTCCAGAATTTGTGAGACGCTATGACAGGGTTCTAAGTAGAATTTGTGAACTGTTCATATATGTGTTCTAGAGAGATCACTCTTTGCAAAGTATGGCAAAGGCTTGGCAAAAGTGAGCAAGGAAACCATTCAGGAGGCTATTGCAGAGGTACATGGAAGAGATGATAAAGGTCACAGTAGTAGCCCTCAAGTAGAAGGAACAGAACTATAAGATGTGAGGAAAGTGATTCCTATCAAATCACTGATTAAATGAGGGTTGAGGGAAGAGGAGGAAAGTCTGTAACATCCTTTCAGTTTTCATCTCCCGTGAGTCAATTATTCCAAGGCTGTTAGATTACGTACTGAAACCTCTCAATTCAAGGAAGGATTTTCATAAACACACTTAATGGAAATATATTTTTAGATCTTGACAGATATAATGGCATATTGTTTTGAATTCATTGCTTTTCAACTATTGGAGTCATTCTCTTTTTAAAGGGAGCCCTATAATCATAGTGCAGAATGAGTCAGGTATTAAAGTTAATTTGTCATTTAGAAGACATACTGTAGGCAAGTAAATAGGTACTATAAAGACACCCTGAATCATGTGGTGCTCTGCTAAAAGGCAAAAACAATCCATTGGTGCTTACATTCAGAAATTCCATGAGGTAGGTCAATATAAATACCCAGGAGACTCTGGGAGCCAGAAACAAGAGCAGCCTCTAAACAGTATCCACATAACCTGAAGACAGAACTCATGCTAATATTTTCCTTTTTTACTCTGGGCACATTTGTTACTTATCCTACCATAAGTGCTGTCTTTACATCATTCCATTACTTTCTGCCAAATGTCTTGAAGGTATCTCTCTTTTATCCCATGCCATTGATTTCAGCCCACTGTAAGCTGGCTGCCACCCAGAACATACCAATAAGGTACTTCTGGCAAAGGTCACCAATGTCTTCCCAATTTCCAAATCCAGTGGATGCGTGTCACTCCTCATCTTACTTGACCTTTATGCTATGTTACGAAACTCTCCTCATTTGCTCTCTGTGTGTGACATCAGGACTGCCCTGATTTTCCTTCACCTCTGTCTCCCTTGTCACACTCAGGTCCATGGGCTCCTCTTTCAAACACTACACTCTTCCTGGGTCATTTCATTTATACATATGGCATCCATATATAGGTGGTGTTCATTCTTCTGGCCTGAGTCATGCCCCTATGTTTCAGAAATGGAAATCTAACTGTCTTTTGGACATCTACACCTGGTTGTCCCTCAGGCAACTCAAATTCAACATATCCAAAACTGAACCCCTTCTTTCTTCTCCTCTGCATTCCTCGGTAGGCATATGTAGGTTTTCCTACTTCCGTCATGCATACTTCCCCACTCCATGCCTTCTAAGCCACCTTTAGTCCTCCAGATATGTTGTACTCATTATAAACTCTGAGTCTTTGCACATGCTCAGAGGCCTTCCTGATACACATATGAAATATATATTTTCTTCATCTGGCTGAATTTTATGGAACTTTCAGGCCTTTGTGAAGGTGTTGCCTCCTTCAGAAAACTTTCCTGCCCCTAGACTCATGTTGTTCAATGCCCGTCTTTCTTTTGTCATTTTATAGTATCTTATACTGCATTGCAGCAGTTCTCAGTGGCTTAGGGGGTGAGAGGATAGGTGGTAGGAGGGTGATTTTGCCCCCCCACCCCACCAGGGACTTTTGACAATGTCTGGAGATATTTTTTGTTATAACAAGGGGTTAGGATGCTAGTGGCATCTAGTAGGTAGAGGCCAGGGATGCTACCTACATCCTTATAATATTCTACAGTGCCTAGCACCCCACAACACTGAATTATTCAGTTCAAAATGTCATTAATGCCAAGGTTGAAAAACTCTGCTCTAATGTAATTACCTACTTATTTTTCTGTTTCTCCCAGTAGACTATAAGCTTTTGGAGAACAGGGACTATGTCTTCTTCAACAATGTGTACACAAGTAGCAGGTTGTTTGGCATATGGCAGATGCTCGGTAAATATAAATGTATAAACTGAGGGGGTATGTTGATGGATGGTTTGAATGGTTTTTCATTCTGGCCCAGAGAGAAAACGTGTAATTTATATGTGGACTGACAGCAGTAAGATCTGAGGTTTCACTCCTGAAATGGCCCTGATGCCAGTTCCACTGTTCGAGATGCTGATCATAGGGATAGTAGGAAGACTGAAACTATGGATGTGTGTCTCTATTTTGTTGTCTATTTAAGTATATATAATTGTATTTATTTACATATTTACCTGTATTACTTGTTGAGTGAGGTATAACAATGTACATGTTTGTATCCATTGCTAGTAACCACTAATAGGTCTGAGTACCTATTATATGCAAAATATTTTAGCATGCTGTTATGGGAAAACAAAGTTTAGTTTAAATTCTGGCTTAGTTTCAAAACTGAGCCATATAACCCTAAGCAAGAATCTTAGCCTCACTAATCTTCAGTATTCTCAACTAATAAGCATAGAGTTGTTTTGATGATTACATAAATGAAAATATATAAAGTACTTAATATATAGCAAGTCCTCAATAAATGTTACTTCCTTCTGCCTCTTCTCCAAACTCTCTGTATTAGTTAGAAATTGCATTTGACACAGAAACAGAGCCCTGATAATAATGGCTTAAATTGATAGTTTATTTTTCTCCCACATAAAAGAAGTCTGGAGGTCTGAAATACAGGATTGGTTTGATGACTCCTCAGAGTCATTAAGAAATCCCAGCCCTTTTTAACCTCAACATTTTACTATGCCTAAAGTGTGACTGTGGTACTCAAAATGCCTGTCACATGTATGTGGCAAGCAGCAGACTATAGGACAGGGTGAAGAAGGTCATGCCTCCTGTCTTTGAAAGAACCTTCCAGGTGGATCACCTGAGGTCAGGAGTTCAAGACCAGCCTGACCAACATGGTGAAACCCTGTCTCTACTAAAAATGCAAAATTAGCCAGGCGAGATGGCTCATGCCTGTAATCCCAGATAATCAGCAGGCTGAGGCAGGAGAATTGCTTGAACCCAGGAGGCAGAGGTTGCAGTGAACTGAGACTGCATGATTGCACTCCAGCCTGGGCAATAACAGCGAAACTCCATCTCAAAAAACAACAACAACAACAACAACAAAAAATATTGGTTTCTTAATGACAAAACTACCATGATAACGTAAGATGTTGACATTAGCGGAAATGAGGTTAAGGAGTATATGAGAACCCTCTGTTTACTATCTTTGTAATTTTTCTATAAATTTAAAATTATTCCAAATTATAAAGTTTATTTTTAAAATGCAAATTACTGGCACACATTGAAAACTTGTTAATTTTTGTAGGGCATTATCTATAGTGGATGCATTTGAGTATAATCTCCATGTGTGTAGGGACTTTGTCTAATTTGTTCCTTGATGTCTCCTCAAGAACTAAAGGAGTACCTAAAGATAATACCAGGGAAGAGAGCGCACACTCAAAAAACCCCCTCTGATCTGTTTCTGAGTTATCGTGCATGCTCAGTGTATTATTCTGTAAACTGTTATAGCATCCTGACTAGCAGCTCTCCATTTCATAGTCCAGGAGAATCAGCATACTTTTTCTCCATAATTTTCCGAATGGAACATTTTATGAAATATAAGTCCTGGAGGAGCTGGTAACCAACTGCTAGACACTTTATTAGAAAAATAAGGGTTCGTAGCACTAATGCTAATCTAAGGAAATTAAAGTCTTTTTATAATCCTGTGAGATTAATAGATTAGGGGTTGAAAACTGCACAGTTCTATTTTTCTATAAATTAGTCATTTTCTCTCTATTAGTGTAAAAAAGATCTAATGGGAAAGGTACTTGATTTAAAAACCAGCCTCACCACTTACTACCGAAGTGGTTATGAGGAAGTTTTAAAATCTCTCTAAGCCTAAATTTGCTAGCAAAATTGGAGTAGTGAGACTTTACAAGGCATATGTACAGTCCTCTATTAATGAAAATACAGGATAGTTTACTATAACAAGAGCACAATAATAAAGTGGTTTTCATAAGCTGGAGGCTTGTTTCTGTCTCACCTAACAATTCAGAAATGGTATTACAGCTTATTGGGAGCCCAGTCTACTCCATGTTGTTGCTTAGGCACTTCTGGTGTGCAATTATTTTTTACAGGCTTAACTCACTACCACTTACACATTCCAGATTACAGGAAGAAAAAAAGGAGGAAACACACCTTTCTAAGGGCATGACCTGGAAGTTATCACTTCTACTCATATCCCTTTGGCCAGAACCCAGTCATGTGGTCCCAGCTAGCTGCAAGGAATTCTGGGAAATGCTTTCTTTATCTGGGAAGCAATTTGCTGAGCTCATACGTCTAATATTTTGGAGATTGGAAAGACAACTAGCAGTGCCTACCATAAGTACCTAGAGTAGTGCCTTACATGGAATAAATGCTCAGCAAATGACATTCTCATTAAATCATCTGGAAGATAATTAGTGTGAAAGGAATAGGTAAGGAGAAACGTTTTACCAACTATGACTTTTAAATCATTCAGAATTAAGGATAGACCTTCCTAGGAAACTATGTTTGCATTTGAAAATTTGCTCATCTTCTTGTAAATTAAAACACAGCTTTACAAAAAATAAGATCTTCTATTCAGCCTGAGAAAAATAAGCTGCAGAAGTAATTTTTTTTAACTGTACTTGTTTTTATATGTAACAACTAGTTTCCCTTCTAGTTCAGGAAACTCTAGTAGATTTAGAAGGAACCGTGCTTGGTAAAAAAAGGAAAGATACAAAGTAAACTGTTACTTATTTTTAATGTAGAAATTCTTTTGTTGCACAGTTGTAAATTCTGTAATCATAATTTTGCTCCTGTCTACTCTTTGCATGGATTCAGTTTCAAGCTTTTGCCATAATTTGTGTTTACATACGTGGCACTGCACCTTTAAGGATCTATTTTCATTTTTCTTGGTTTGGTTTAATTGTTTCCTAAGGATATTTACAGTAACCTGCTGAACTTGGACAGTTTCATTCCAGGGAAGGTAGTTTATACTGAACCCCATTCATGCTAACCTTGCCTAGGACATTCTTACATTCCATAGGCCACAACTCCAGGTTGTCAGCCCCTCATGTGATTTGTCAGACCACACTGCTTCCTAGCTGGCAGCTCGACAGAGTTCAGTTGGCCCTGCTCTTTGCAACGTGATGGGTGAACATGATACCAGCTATATTAGTTTGCTTGGGCAGCTGTAACAAAATGCCATAGACTTGCTTAACAAATTTTTCATAGTTCTGAAGACTGAGAAGTCCAAGAACAAGTCTTCAGCCAATTCAGTTTCTGGTGAGGGCTCTTTTCCTGGCTTGCAGATGCCCCCTTCTCACTGTGTGCTCCGATGTTAAGAAGAGAGTGCTCTGATATCTCTTTCTCTACTTATAAGGGAACTAGCCCTATTAGATTAGGGCCCACCTTTATTACCTCATTTGACCTTTATCACCTTCTGACCTGGCCTCCTGGCCTGTCTACAAATACAGTCACGTTGGTGGTTAAGACTTTAAAATATGAACTATGGGGGTAAGGGGGACATAAATACTCAGTCCATAACACTGGTCTTTCTTTCGTTTATTATGATACCCACAAAGAGTGAGTGTTTTTTCTAGTATTTTCCCTATGCCGTTCTGGGCAACCTGCCTAAAATTTTCTATGGTGGAAGATTACGTTAGTGGCTTCCTAAACTCTCTTTTTCTAATGAGATCTCTGGTTTAATGTCAGTGTTTGGACCCACAGAATACCTTGGGAGTTATAAAATGTTAAGAAATTAAAATGTGATAAAACGATGTTTGTAGAGCACTCTACACTTTTCTTGCTTACATTATTTATTTAATCCTCATGGTAATTTGGTGAAAATGATTGGGATGGTGCATTGGCTCTATTTTATATATTAGAAAATTGAAGTTTGGAATGTTCAATATTTCTCTAAGGTCTTAGGACTAATAGTTGATTAACACTGAGATTCCATTCCAGGCCTTCAAATTTCTAAACCACATTAGACCAAATATGAGCTGAATTTGGCTCTGGAGCCACTAAAATTTGGTTTCAATCCAAGTTCTGTCACTTATTAACAGTAAGTGGGCAAGTTGCTTAACTCACTAAAATTTCTCAATCTTCTCTGTGACATGCAAATAATAGAGTCCACCTTATAGTGTTCTAATGAAAATCAAATTATATAATGCATAGAAATAACAAAGGATCTGCTACATAGAAAATTGTTCAAAACTGTTGGGTTTTTTTTAAGCACATATCAAATCCTATTCATTAAATTTAACTCTGAATTTATGTTTTATTGGACTTTAGGATAAAGTGTTATTTAAATTATATGAGCTATTGACAGATCTCCAAACACTTTACAAGTTTATAAGTGTTATAAAATTTATAATACGGATTTTATTGAGATATGAGCATCTTAATGATCAACACTTGTCTCTGTGCACATTTATTTATATATTTATTCATGTATATATTCATGCCTGGTCAAGCAACAGATTAAAGCAATTAACAATTAGCAGATATTTTAAACAGCTATCAGTTATACTTTAAGCAAGCCAGTGGGATTTTTTAGTTATCTAACTTTGGTATGAGGTCATTTAGTTATCTAGTTTTAGATTGAGGTCATTTTGTTCTCATTAATAAAAGAAGCTGAGTTTGGTATTCCCAGTTTTTATCTCACACCAGTAAGCCAGTAACACTCAGTATATGCTAATAATTATGATTAAAGAAATATTAAGGAAACAAAGATTTAGCTGCTTGAAATTTGGTGTACTGAAAAGCCTAATTAATAAAATTTTCAGTTTTTCTCCACATTAGCCAGGATTTAATCTCCATCAAAATACATATTTTTCTATTAGTCTAATTCTACAAACCCAACATAAGAGGTCATTGTCACATAGGCTTATGTCAACCATAATGACTGGAAGGTGCTCTCCTAATGTTCCCAGATTTGTCAGGTTTATCTCAGGATAAAGTAACAACACATATTTTAATTTGTTTTGCACATCATTCCTGATTCTCATATGGAAATAATTAGGGAATTTTATGTACTTCTAGATTTAATGTGAGTGTGTGTTTATGGATATATAAGTAAGAGAATGTTCAGATTTCATAGAGGAGGTCAAGTAAGCTTTTCTCAGGTAGGAGAAACTATACCAAACTAAGAGTTAACACGCTTGATGCAAAGTTTATTAGCAATGTAAATGTCGTTACCTCTGATTCGTGATCAGCTGAACAAACAGTGAAGGGCCACTGTGACTTTCAAGCTTTGGGAACAGAATCTAATGACCTTAAAAGGCAAAAGAACTGTTTCCCACTAGGTATGGATGGAAGTGATTCAATTCTGAGCATCATCATGATTGGCAATTAATAATGCAAATGACTTGTTGATCCAAAATGGTTCTCAGTATCTGGGCAGGGCAACTATGAATGTGTATATGAGTGAGGTAGATTACAACATATTTTCATTCTATGTCTCATAGTCTCAGAGTGACTGTATACACATAGGCACCACACACATCCTCTAACCGTCTTGATTTGGGAGGGCAAGATGAATGTGCCTACTACATTAGTTTGCTTTTGTGTATAATTGTTACAGTTTTAAGACATGGCTTAACTTGAAGTGTGTACTCAGAAAGGAGAGTTACTCATTACCTTGTACATAACTCATTTATTGCCCTTGTAACGTATTTGTTTTCTTTTCCCAACTACCTCTTAAGAGCAGGGACCCTGTCTTAGTTAGAATGAACATAGGCAATGGTTCATAGTAGGTGCTTAAGAAATATTTGAATGAATTTATAAATGAATTAGAGCTTCTGAATGGAAGTCTATAGTACTTAAATGTGCAACATACATAAATATAAACATTATCCAAAGAATCTATCAATGTGTATATGGATGCACAAACACACATATACATCCCACGTTCAGAGTACTGTCACTAGTTGAGGAAAGTGATTAATGTCTAAGGTGTCTAGCCAACAATAATAGCATATGATTATGTAATTAAGTAATAAGTAATTGTGAAGGAAGGAAAAACTATTTAGATACTTACTGATTGCTTAATATAAAAAATGGAGGTATGTTTGCTTGAAAACATTATGAGAGTTAAATATATCAGCCTATGAAAAATTACAGAAAAGCAAACACATTAACACTTATTCATAGCCACCAGTATTTTTTTTTTTGGTAAAGACAGCACAAACCACTAAACAATGAGTTTATTCATTGTTTTCCTTACTGTGGCCATAACTAGTATTCATATTAGTAATTTATTAGGAATACTGACACATAATTATCCAAACTTCTGCAAAAAGCAATTATAGTTTTTTTCTGATAAGAAAAAGAAATTTTTCAATTTATAAGGTTTTAATAAGCCCTTAAATTAACTTTATTTTTCCCCAAGATTAATAATTATAAAGGAGCATGGGTCCAGTTATCACATTTTCTACCAGAAATATACTGGGCATGCGTGGGCAATGTTTCTCTTTAAAGTAGTTGCTGACACTATATAATTAGAGAATTACAATAATGGGTCTTATAGAAGAAAAGGAACCATATTCATGTATACTTTTTGGCATATGCTGTTAGAGAAACTTTATGTTTCAGTGTGAGATTTATTTATCTGATACATAATCAACTTTATATCAAGTATTCTCTAATGAGTTCTAATGAACTAGAAGTAGCTTTAAATGGAAAAAATATTATTCTACCATCTCAGAAAATAGTTTTGGCTTATTCCCCATTAATTTTGACCTTAAAAAAATAAGATCCCTTTAGTCCACCTGGGCCTGGGTGGCCTGCTTATTTTCTCATAGAGGGTTCTAAAGCTTCATGGAAAGTCTTAGGTTTTACTCTATTAGCCCAATGTTACAGGGCTCTTCTCCATGCCACAAATATTCATTTGCAGATAATGATACTTTCCACTGCCTCAATATATTTTCATATCCAGTTTTCTCCTGGTATCTTATCTGAGGAATGCTTAAAGCCATCTGTTGTGAGATTTTCCTCAAACTTTCTCTAGCAAAAGGACCGGTTTTTATTATAACATACTTAATTAACACCTTGATCAAGGAGGCAAACAGTGCAGCAGAGATTCCTGGAACAAGATGATCAATTGGACTTACCCTGTGTTTGTTGAACTGCCTGAATTTTATAAGCCCATGTGGATATGGCTTAGAGCTGAGATCCAAACAGCTCCTGCTTCCTGGTCTCCTCCCCGAATTACATCTCTGTATTATCAGTATCTCTTGCGACCAGTTTTCTCTGAAGTCATTATAGACTATATAGAATTTACGAATCATGTTCAAATTTGTTAGTCATTAAATATTTGTCCAGACTGGGTATATGACTGTGCACTTATAGAAAGATGCTCACAATATAATGCGGTAATTACGGTGATGTGGAATATAGGTATTACAGGAACAAAGTGAAGGAATACTTCATCCAACCTTAGTGAGTCGAAAAGATACTTCCTCTCTTAAAGATGCATAGAAATAGTCAGATTTATGACCATGTAGGCCATGTTAGTGTAAATGACATGATGAAGGTGAAGCTCCATGGGCATGGGTACCCCAACTGTCTTGTTTAGGCCACAATCCCAACATCATGCATAGATGTGGCTCATAGGCCCTAACCCTCAGGACGTATGTGTCAAATGGATAAATGGAAAAAAAGGATTTTCAGCAGAAGAGTAATGTGGTTCACTTTTGATTTTTAGATACGTTGTTCTGGCAGCGTCATGGGAGATGGATCCAAAGAGATTAAAACTGGAGTGAAGGAGTCCAGTAATGATGTGAAGAGATGAGGGTCTGAACTAGGACAGAAGTCAGTCACAGGGATGGATTTGAGACGTTTTGGAGGGTTACACATGTAAGACCTGGTAACTGTGTGCCTGTGGGAAGAAAAGGAGAGGTAGGGGGCAAGTGTTGTGGCAGAGTTGCCATCGTCTAACTTAAAGAATACAAGGAGAGGAGTTATCTAAGGGAAGAAACAAGTTAAAGTTTAATGCAACATATTATCATTTAAATGTGTTCCAACTTTTACTTTTAAAATGAACCCATGAGGAAATTCTAATAGATCTTTAATGAAAATCTTGTAGCACTTTAAAATTTTTAACTATCCCATGGGCATTATACCAGCACTGGGTCAAGAATATAAACTAAAAACATGGGTACCTCCCTTTAAAAAAAAACAAAAGTCTTTTAAGAATACCAAAACACTTGGGCATAACTACCACTTATTCTTCATGCAGAAATTTTGATAGAGAGAGAACTATATTAATTCTTTCCTCCCTTTTGCTTTCTTTTTTTTCTTGATATTATTCCTGTGGGTCTGGCATTCTGCAGTAAAGTAGGCAGAATCAGCTACCACATGGAGCCTCACTCCCAGACAAGTGGCCTTTGAAAGCTTCTCCTGTAGGAACAAAAGCTTTCCAAGGAAAGGAGCAATGCTTGCAGGCCAATGAGAATTCCAAATAAATAGCGTTTCGACTTCTGCTTCTCAATCTGGTTTTAACATTTGGTGAGGGGCAAAACAAACCCAACCAAAGCGCTATCATTCATTTGAACTTAAAGTTCAAATAATGTTACATTTAATTTGTAATCAAATCATTATAACTATAGTTGAAATATATAATTCTGGTATAGTGAAGATTTGTACGAAATCTTGTTTTTATTTTTTTTTCTCACTTTTTGGCACTGACTCTCTTCTTCTACATATATGTTTTATTATCACAGGATGAGTAATTTTATTGTCACGTCGCAGAGCAAATTCTCCCAGCCCAAATAAATTTGGCTTTCAGCATGGTTATGGGACATCCAGTTGGCAATACCCAGCAGGTATCTGCATATACAGAGCTGAGGCCTGGGGCAGAGGCCTGAGCTCTGAGTTGCAGTCGTTGGCAGAGAGATAATACCCTGAGAGGCAGGGAGACCATCCAGAGAGGGTAGAGGGCCACCAGCAGAAGACCGATGTTGGTACCTGAGCAGCATCAACATACACAGAAATGAAAGAAGGGCAGTTCTAAAAAGAGAAAGCAATTTGATTAGAGAGACTGGAGGAGGGTCTGGAGAGAGAAGTATCCTAGAAGGCAGGGCTTTAAGAAGTTCAAGGAAGGAAGGAGTGAGAGAGCAAGGGAAGCAAGGACCTTCTCTCCTTAGATAAAGCCCTGATCCCCTAACATCCCTCCTTCCTTCCCTAACTCTTCAGAATCTTAAGAGAAGGCAGTAGTTAGTTGTTGCTGTGTCCATACTTATAAGTGTTCACCATCTATGCTATGTGAAGAATATAATTTCTTCAATGTACAAGTATGACTTCAGATTAACTTCCTTAGTATTGCTTCCATCTAGTTTGTTCATAGGCTTTGTGGCTTTTAATGCTCTTTTCCTGTAAGCAGCTACAGTTGATTTGACTGTAATTCAGGTGCTTCAATGTTCATTATTTTAGTAGTTACCCAGCAGATTTTATCATTGTTTACTCAGAGATATTTTTTAGCCCACGCTGCTCCTTATTCAGGATAAAGCAGATAAATATCTTGCTCAGAGCCAAACAGGGATACTTTAGATTCTGCTTCCATAGACTTTCTACTTTGTTATTTGCACTGACTCCTAAAAATATTGAGAAGGATAAACAGAAAAGTTCATTTAATTGTACTGAGTTCATTTATTGTTCTGAGCAAGTACAATACTCCCTATCTGATTAGTATCACTTCTGATCCGTATTTTATCCACAGAAAGGTACAGTTTTGTTTTTCCCCAAATAGATTGTGGTTTACCTATATTTTCGCTATTGTAAAATGCAGTTTATGTGCAGGATTCAAACCCCTTAATTCAGGCCTGAGTCATACTTCTATCATCACCCTCAAATTGCTAATTTTTATTTGCCCATTCCTCATGAGTAAAGATTTTGTTATGGATCTTAAACAGCATTATAGTAAAGGAGTGATTTTAAAAGTCATTCCTTTTGGTTCACAAGGATACCCTTCTGTGGAAAGAGAAAATAAAATAGATATTATAATAATAATGCTATACTTTTTATCAAGTTATGTCAGACCTCATAATTAACCTTATTTTTATGGCATTTTGGCGAGTTTGTTTTTACTCTAGTTCTCGTATTCACAGAGACTGAAATGTAAAAAAAATTAAGACTTTATCCAAAGCCACACAGGCATTAGATCTGAGTAACTTTGGCATTGCTGACCTACAACTTGTCTTTTTCCTCTGAGCTTACTTAAAATATTTATGAAGCCTTGAAAGCTTTCTCATCTGTTTTTTATTTTTCCCTGACGGAGTATTGATTTTTGTTTTTTTAACTTCAAAAATTCACATAGCACAATTGTTAAAAAGTTCAAAAGTAACTTTCTTAAATTTACCTTTTAATCTAAATTTTTTATTTTTAAAAAGACCTAACTTTACAGCACATGACATAACTAATAAATAAAACAAACGAGTATTCATCAATATTGAGCAAAATGATAAATTTTACTTTTGAAAAGTTTGTTTTCAAGAAAAACTGAACCTATCCTTTAGTTTTTTGTTTTTTTGGTTTTTCTTTTTTCCTGATAGCTGCTGGCCTCACAAAGTATTGTTAGCATATCAGTTTGGTGTTTTAGCAAAATAAAAATTAAAAATTATACCATTCCTTTCATCTAAGTCTAAGTGCTATTGCTTAAAATTTTTCCTCCAGAATTTTTCATGTGAAATTCTTGGAGATTGAGAAAAGATAATAATTCAGATCTATTAATAAAGATGAATTGCTGCTAGAGATATACTGTGAAATGCATATGCAACGTCTGAAAAGATACGTTGCAGAAGATATGAATTCGCCATTCCTAAGTCACTTTCTTCAACTTAAAGTATCAACATTTATTAGGTTAACATCAAATACTTGAGAGCAGATTCTTGAAATATTGACTAAATGTGAATTCTTGCTATAAGATTTGAAATATCTGAAAATCAAATATAATTGGGAAAATTCTGCTACTTTATTATTTATTAAATAGTCCTGGTAACTTTAATGATAGCCACATATTTTAAACAAATGATTATCTTTGACAGAGGAATTATAAATGAGAGCCTCATTCAAGAATTCCCTTTATTCATGGCTGTTGTTTGTCTGCCCTTCTTTTTGGTGGTACAGAATAAACAGGGCTTAGTGGGAAGGGGAGGACCATACAGTCTAGCACACAGGCCTTGCACAACCTCAGTCTTGGTGGTAGTATGGGCAGGTAGAAACCAAAATCCCTGAGTTGGAGGGGTTTTCAGGTCAAAGCTTAGAAATGACATTTCCCTCCAAACTGACCTCTCCTTCTGTGTTCTTTCTCCATGATAGGCCCTTCCATCTACCCAAGCTGGAAGACTTGCTGAATAGTCCATTGGATATTAGCCCTGTCTCCAATCAGTTGTCATGTCCTATCGAGTCTACCTCTTTTGTCTGTATTCTTTTCTCACTACAGCCTAACCCTAGTTCATGCTCAAATTGTCTCTCACATAGGTTACTATGATGCCTTCTACTTGAACTCCTTAGCTCTATCAGCCTCTCTTTTCCTACCCAGCCTTCACCATATCAGTATTTTTCCTATTGCCACACTATCACTCTGTATCTTAAATGTCTGTGTGTTCAAGTAAACCCTTCACAAGGCAGTTAGCTCCATGAAGGCAGGGACTGAAGGTTTCTGGTCCATCATTATATACTTAACACCTAGTACACTATGTGGCTTTTAGCCATCATTGAAAATCAGTTGGATTTTGAATACATGGATTTTTTCATTCATAAATATCTGAGAAGGCCAGGTATTATTTTAGAATTCCTAGACACCTCAAAGTTCTCTGCCAGAACATGGAAGCACAAAGTGGCTCCTGGCCCACCTCCTGTCCTGTTCAACAAGAAGGTAGGCACCCTAGTCCTCACTGCCAACCTCCAACTACATTTCCTGAAAATAGCCACCCTGAGGCCACTCCCAGGCCCACACAGATGTTGTCCACCTCACAGGAAGGGATCTGGAAAAGAGACCTACACAGGACTTGGAAGTAGTCAGAGGGCCATTAGGGCATCGACTTACAGAATCCCAGGAGCCCAGGATGTGGTCTAGAAGGAGGGGTGGGGAAGGCATAGACAATGTGGGCCGATCCCTTTGGCCTACGAACTGGGTAGGAATATGGCCAGAGGAGGGTTGTGTCTAAGAGCCCTACTACAAGCAGGAGATGATCTGGATTTGTTCTAGAGATTGTACTCCTAGTGTATATTTGTGAAAGTGTAGCATTAGCAAGAACTGTCTAATATTGTATTTGTGAAACCCCATCTGAAAATATGAATAGAACTTAAAGGTTGTAACTGAATCTTTCCTAACTAACCTTTTAATTATTTGTATTTCAAGACCAGATGACTCTCTGTTCTGTTGTGTTCTGGGAAGCAGTTTCAAGTACTGATTAAGAGTACAATGTGGAAAGCCAAAACAGGGATATGAGTTGTGAGCTGGATTTTGTTCTAAGTTGTCCCTTTGCTGGCTAGGGGAGCCCTGGGCAGAGTGCCTCATCTGCTGAATAGAGGTAATCTTCCTTCAGGCTTGTAGTGAAAGTACGTGAGGTTAGAGTCTTTAAAAGGCTTAGCTTAAGTAAATGCTCAATAGATCACAGTGCTGTCATCATCATCATCATAATCAGTGTCATTATTTTTACAGCTGTTATTCCTCATTGTCCATAACTATTGTAATGACCTTGGGCAAGTCACATAACCTCTCAGAACCTCAATTTCTTCCTCCATAAAATGAGATGTTTGGAGCAGAGGATAACAAAGACTTTGTCCAATTAAGAGCAAGGACTTTCTGGAGTTCTTTCTCTTTCAGTGTACACTGAACTTGAACTTGACCCCACAAGCTGTGTTTAAATTGTTCATGGAAGTTAGCTACTATGCATGTAATACCGCTATATATTCTACTTTAATCAAATGTAGTGTGCAAAAACTGAAAAAACCTGGATTAAATATGCAGTTTATGAAACAAGTATTTGCTTTATAGAAAGATTCATTGTAGAGTCCCTTTTACTCACAGGCTTTTCTAGTACGTTAAAAATAAAATTTGATTTAAAAAAAGATATTCGGTTTGCCTGCAACTTTTCAGAAACATATGCAGACATTTTTAATCCCTTTGAATCACAGAATCCCTTGTGAATTGATTAACTCTGATTCCTCTCTCTGAGAAATGAGCATGGTTGCAAATATTTGCATACAATTCCTGGAGAGGGGGTGGTCCATGGATCCTAATTTAAGAAGCCCTGGCATAAAGCCAAAATAAAGAGAAAACCAATAAAAATGGAATATGTTGAGGATATTATAGGCATTTCTAAATGCCAGCCTCCAAATAACTCTCTTCAGAATCAGAGAAACAAAGAGAGAACTAACATTTATTGAATGCACACTATGCCAGACACTGTGTTAAGCATTGTATAAGTGTCCTTCCCCTTCCAAATCTAAAAAAGACAGGTATTATTTCTGACGAGAAAATTGAGGCTCAGAGAATAAGCACTTCTCCAAAGTCTTTTCACTATTAAATGGTAAAAGCAAAATTTGAACTGGGGTCTGGCTCTAAGGCTACATACACTATGATAAAAGGCCCTAAGTTCCTTCACATTTATTCCCAAGCCCCCAAATTTTTATTAAAGAATAGATCACAGAAATGTACAGATTTTTCTGCCTTAGTGAACTCACAAAGGAACCAGCTTCATGTTGAGAGCCCATCCTTTCCCCCTCCCATGTTCTGTGTCATCAGAGCTGGGAGGACTTGCAGGAGTGGTATGTTGTTGTTGGGATGGGGCAGGGCAGCAGAGAGCTGAGAGATGATGGACTCTCTTGGCTGGATATGATTCAAAAGTTCTGATCCCCTACGTGCCCCAGTAAATTTTCCGGCTGACATCTGTGTTAAAGAGTTGTCAGCTGAGGAGCAGAGAAGTGTCCAGTCAGACTCAGAATACCTCATTTGCCAAGTATCACATGAGAATAGTGAAGACAGGCCCCATTTGGAAAAGACCTGCTTCTAGGAAGATTTATTACATAGGGGTCATGTTGCATAACTATGTTCAGGATACTCAACTCCTTGACTCATTCACGTTTCATAAGACAGATAATCCCTTCAAAAAGGAGGGACTAAATGAGGAAATAAATGAAGGGCCTTATATGAATGGCAGAACAACCTAAGTCTTATTGGAATTCTTTCTTGGACTGTATCTATAGCCTTGGTGCTATAAGCCAATATTGACCTTTCTTCATAAACAGCTTGACCCAATACTGTGCAGAAAGCACTGCGCTTTGCGCACTTAAAGACCTTATATAGTAAGGTGAGTTCTGTGTCATGTTCTAACCTGTCAAAACAAAACATTTGTGGTGATTTGGGAATATGCTCACAAATACATATTTGGTTTCAAGTTATTTTAAGATATGCTGTCTTATCACCTCAGCCTTCACAACATGTCCTAGAAAATTATGCTGTTTTCACAGTGATATTGAAGGCACCGTGAGATTTGGTATTTTATTTAGATTTTCCTCATGATTTCCCACATGATATAGAACTGCTTCATAAAGTTACTTGCTGTGAAGTATTTCAGAGCTTTATTTGGCAGTAATCAGGAAGATATTACTTAAGAATGTTTAAAAGTAAAATATGCATATTTAGGAATAACTGACACCTGATAAGCAATTTTTCTTATATGCTATGGATGGTGCAAAAGATATTTTACTAGTGTAGAAATGATACCTCCTTATATCAGCAAGGCAGCATAACATAGTGGCAAAAGTATGGACTCTAGAGCCAAACTACGTGTGTTTGAACCCCAGCTCTGACGCTTGCCTGCTTCGGGATCTTGGGGAAGATATTTTGTCTTTCTGTGCCCTGTTTCCTCATCTAGAGAATGCAGGTAATAGCAAGTTCTTCCTTTACTGTGTTAATTTGAAAATTGGGTGAATTAATATACATAAGTGTATAGAACAGTGTTGGTGCATAATAAATGTTATGTAAGTGTTAGACATTGTTATACAAATGAGTAAAGATGACTAATAAACTCTAGGTGTTAGATGGTTTAAAAAATAAGTTAGTTTATCCTCAGTTTAGGATAAGTGTTTAAATAGAATTTATTCTCATATTGGTCTTAAGAAAGCTCTAACTAAGACCTCTGCCATTCCTTCTGTCCTCTTATATCAAATCTGAGTATCAATTGATGGCTTCACTGACATCTGTGGGCTGAGGATCCTCATGTACCTGTAAATGGAAATGAGTACTAAGTTTGATAGATTTCAGTTTGACAGATTGAATAAATACCATTTCTCACACATACCCAACATATTTTTGCCAAATGTATGTCAGCCCTACTGTGATAATGAAATACCACCGTACATTAAATGTTGCTAACTTCATAACAGCTTTGAATATGATCAGTGAATACTGAGGGAAAAAATAACACTAATACTATGTGAGAAGTCCTTGAAACCATTTGATGCTAAAATTGTATTTTCACATTTGAAAATGCTGGAAAATTGTGGTCATTCATTCATTCAAAATATGTATTGTGTACCTACCATAGGCCTGGCCCTGCTCTAGAAACTGGGAATATAGTTTTTATCCCTGTGGAGATTATATTTTAGTAACAGGAGATAATGAACAAGTAAACAAGTAAAACATAATCATTTTAGAGACAAATAAGTGCCAAGAAGTAAATAAACCGAGCAGTGTAATAGAGGGAGGGGCTCACTGAGATGATAACTGAGCTGAGGCACAACTGAAATGGGAGCAGGGAATTTCATGCTGAGGGAACAGCGGAGGCAAAAGCCTGAGATAGAGTGAATGTGATGTGTTTGGGAAAGAGAGAGGAAGGACGCTTAGATCTTGGGGGCTGGGGGAAGAGAGGCAGTACTCGGTGAGGTTTTGGAGCAGGCAGGGGCTTAATTAAACATGTGGTGACTGCAGGCCATAGCAAGGGGTTTGATTTTATTCCAGGTGCTGTGGGAAGCTGTTCCACTGGAGTGACATGATCAGATTTGTATTTTTAAACAGTTTGCTTGGCTGCTGTGTGAGAACCAAATGTCGGAGACCGTAAGTGGTCCCAGAAAGATCCCTTAAGATTCATTAGCTGTAGTCCAGACAAATGTTGGTGTCTCAGACTAGTACGTGACAGTGACATGGACGGAAGCAGGAAGATTTGCAGCCTATGTTGGAGGTGGAGACAACAGGACTTGCCAATAGTCTGGATGTAGGTGGAAGCTAAGGAGGAATCAAAGAATCACATATTTTAAGGTCTTGCTCAAGTCCTGCCTTCACAGTGAAACTTTCTCCAGCTCTTCTAGCCCACTTTTGTCTCTCCTTTGATTGCAGTGGCTTTTGAGCTGACAATATGTGCAAGGCATTGTTCCTGGTGCTTAGAATACATTAGTGAATGAAACAAAGCTTCCTGCCCTGTGGATGTTATGCTCTGTCCTGTACCACTTCTATATCTGTGCCACTAATTTACATTAAATTTTATGTGTCTTTGTATTAGTTTCTAATTGTTTTGGATATATTATTTTTGTTCTCTAAATAGAAAAGCACCTTTAGGACCAGTGAACCCACTTTCCAATTTACCATAATGTCTTGCTCAGTGATGGTGGAAGCAAAAGTAACAGTGAAAATATGTTTTTTGTTTTTCCCCCACAGATAGCTGGTTTCTAGGTTTGCCTGCTGCTTTAAATAAGTAAACTTGTGAAAATCCGAAATTGCAATTCAGATGACTAGAAGGGCCATAATTTTTTCATTAAAAAAGATTATGGGCCTGGCACGGTGGCTCAATGCCTGTAATCCTAGCAATTTGGGAGGCCAAGGCAGGTGGATCACTTGAGGTCAGGAGTTCGAGACCAGCCTGGCCAACATGGCGAAACCCTGTCTCAACTAAAAATACAAAATTAGCCAGGTGTGGTGGCTGGCGCCTGTAATCTCAGCTACTCGGGAGGCGGAAGCAGGGAGAATCACTTGAACCCAGGAGGTGGAGGTTGCAGTGAGCCAATATCGCACCACTCCAGCCTGGGTGACAGAGCGAGACCCCGTCTCAAAAAAAAAAAAAAAAAAAAAGATTATATACTTACTCAAGAGTTACTCTAAAATAACAGTTCCTCTCCCCAATGAATGTAATTAAGAATTTGTCAACAAGTCATTATGCATTTGTCAGGGGGATTCGGATGAAGGAACTGAAGCTGAAGAATCAGAAGCCATAGTCCATTTAAAATTGATTCAAAGTGAAGACGTGAAGACATGAAAACTATAATTTAGAATTGTAAATTAAAAAGAAAATTATTTCTGAGTTCTAAAAATTCAAATATGTGGACTTTATAGAGGACTTCCATTTTCTACATTTAAATTTATAATCAACAGTTATAAATTAATTCTTTAACCAGGTCACGTTCATCCTGGCGATGAAAAGTAACCGTTCGAATACACAACCAAGTTGGCTTCAGGTTATGGCTTTCTGAGTATGTCTTAAAATATAAAAAAGAAAACAAAAGTCATGGCTTTATGTTTTGCAAGGAAGACTGAGTATCTTCACAAACACTCATAGGCTATTGACTCCTTTTCAAGACCCCTTATAGTAAGGTTGGCATTGAGGTGCTATTGCTAATGCAATGCTATATCTTACACAGCTGTCCTGCAGGTCAATTAAGCTTTTGAGGACTATCCCAGGAATTATTATTTCCATGAAAAATGCTTCTGGATTCTAGAGTACTGACTTTAAGCCAAAATTAGGAACATACTTCATTTATAAGAGGTCTTAAACTTGTTTCTGTAGTTCTCATAATCCATGTACTCTTTGAAGATGATCATAATTATCAATGAGCAATAAAACCTTTAATCAGGTAGTATGCAGCAGCACAGTTCTTATATTAAAAACACAGATGCTATTCCCTTATGCCTACATTCACTCAACACATTCATTAAGTGCCTTCTCTGGGCAGGGCCCTAGACAAACAGCAGTAAATTAAGTCTGGTCTCTAAGCCAGAAGAGCTTAGAGCTCTTTGGGGAAGAAGACACATGCACAAGTAATACACAATCAACAGTCTTAAGTACTGTAATGAAGATGTAAATAAAATGCATTGCAGGTTATCAACAGTCTTAAGTACTGTAATGGAGATGTAAATAAAATGCGTTGCAGGTTCGGAGGACATCAAAATGCTTTCTTCTGAAAAAAGAGGGAAGGCTTCGTGGAAGAGATGACATTTAAAGTGTCACTTGAAAATGGAGAGAATTTAAAGGAGACAAAAAGGGAAGAGCATCCTGGGAGGCAAGATGGCATGAAAAAAGTGATAGAACTCAGAAAGTGTGTATATACAAGAACCAGCTAGTGCTTCATGCACTGAACATTTCTGGAGCAACTACCAAGTGTAAGGCACTGCCTAAGGGGCCAGAGACAAAAAGACAAATAAGATGTGGGGCCTGTCCCTTGAGAGAGAATTTGGTTTAATAAATCTTATAAAGTGTGAGGAAACAGTTTTCATTTAAGTTTGAGGATGGTGTTGGATACTGAACTGCGGCATTTGAATTGGATTCTATGGCGATGGTAATAATAATGCTCACCATTCACTAAACCCTTCAGTGTTCTAGCCACCATCGTAAGAAAATGTAGAAGGAAAATATTCCAGTGTACATTTTTGCCTAAATAATATTTGTTCATATATTTACTTCAGGGATTTATAGGAAATGCCCTATCTTCTTTCTATGAAGACAATTCTAGTAATTTCATATTGCTGGGTGTGGTCTCATTAACACCCTGTTGTAGTTAAAATGATATTATCAGATGAACATGTTACAAGATGAAACGAGATTAAAAATAAAACATTCCTTATTGTTTTTTTTTAAAAAAAAAGAATTTACATGTAGTATTTCCTTCAGAGCTCCTCATGAGATATGAGAAAATTGGGGCTAAGTCAATTAATTTATGTAAGGTTTCCCAGCTGGTAAGTAGCCGAGTAGAGATTTAGACAGGTGCATAGTATTACAGAGCCTGTAACCCACTGAGGGAAGCCACAGGAGATGTTTGAGTAGGATAATGATTGATTTGAGCTGTTCTTCTTAAGAATTCATTTGACTACAAGGTGAATACAATGATTAAGGAATTATGCTTGTGAACAGCTAATGAGGACCTAAATGAAGGTAATGTCAATGGGTATGAAAAAGGAAAGGAGGTGACAGATGTCATAAAGCTTTCTAACTGGATTCAGGCACAAGGAAGAGGGAGAAGTCAAATACAGCTTCAAGTTTTAGAGTCTGCATGTAAGGAAGTAAAGACCAGCAAAGAAGAAATATCCTTTAGGGAGTGAGGTGAGGGGATAGGGGCAGGGAGGCTGGGATAAGTAGTTTAATTTTGTACAAGTTGAGCTTGAGGTGCCAATGGGATACAGGTGGGAGGGAAAATGCAAAAGTTAAGGTTAGAAATACAAAAGGTGAGCTTGGAAAAGAGGTGATTTAGAAATGGGATTATACTCTACCAATGGTAGAGAGGTCAAGGAGGACTGATAGAGGCCTTCAGAGCCCTAGTTTTATTTTGCTGGAGAAATCATAAGCCAGATTACAGTGTTTATGAAGTGAGGGGATAGTAAAAAATAAAGGAAAGGTAGGCTACTCTAAAAGAAGTTAAAAGGTAAGAGCAAATAGTTGTTAGACTAAGAGGCTAACAAGAATGAAGCAAGTTTTGTTTCCTTAAGAATGGACTGACTAAAGGAAGATAGTGATTGATAGGGTAAGGTCTTATAGAGAGGGCGGGCTGCATTAACTAACTAAAGGTGATGACTTAGCCAGGTAAGAGATGCCTGGTGCCTCCTTTGGATCCATCCAAGCTCTTCTCATCTTTTAGATAACCACTTAAATGTCACCTCTCTGTGGAGCCTCTGTCTCTCCTGTAGTTTTCCCCATAGAGGCTTAAGTGTTCCTTATCCCTTTCTCCCACTGGTCTTAGTACATACCTGCACTATGGACCAGTGGTTCTCAAACATCAGCATGTTTCAGGTCATGTAGGGGGCCGGCTAAAACACAGATTACTGGGCCCCATCCCCAGTGTTTATGATTCTGTAGATCTGGAGTGAGGCCTCAGAATTTGCTTTTCTAACAAGTCCTCAGGTGATGCTGATGCTGCTGGTCTGAGGACCACACTTTGTGTACTACTGAACTAAACTAAAAATATGTGAGACGCACAAATAAAGAGCTTGGGAGTTCAAGGATGCACTAGTATTCCAGACCTGGAAATGTTCTAGAAAAAATACTCCAAGAATCACTCATGATTCAACAGCAGGTAAGAAAGAATGAAATACTTCTTCATGAAAGAAAAATATTTTGAAGAGGCCATCAGGATAATCTCTACAGAGCAGAGGTTTCTTAGGGGAGAGCTATCATAGATGACGACTTTTTTTTAAGTGAAAACCACAGCCATGACTATAATTATACTGTAATCATAAGGACTGCCCAATTGTTATTTGGGGGGAAATAAGTATAGAGCTAGCATACTATGTTTCATTTAGAATAGTCTTTTGTTATTATTCATAACTTAGATGATTGAGACTGGAAAAAATGTACCATTTCTAAGAGCTGGTTTTATAATTACCATTTTCTCTGCTGCATCTAATTATTCACTTAGGTTTACCTGTCCCTGATAGTTACTGTGCAAATCTGACATAAGCAGATATACTAAATCTCAGAACTTGGATAAATATAATTTTTTCTGTACGTCACTAAAGTGTTGGCTGTGGTTAGCAAATGTGCTAAGTTGCCCAACCAAAGGTGCAAAATCCTTCCTGACATTTGCAAGCATCAGTCATTTCAAGTTTCTTTTATTCATTCAAATGCCCACTAAGCTAACTCATCAGTATCAATGACAATCAGCTTAGCATAAGCAAAACAACCATTCAGTCATAGCCACACTGTGTAACATGGATATATCAGATGTTTTATTCTGACAACATGGTCAGATGCCACTAGATGCAAAGTTAAATTAATTAGATATGAGAGCAAATAATAAATCATTTTAGTTCCAAGCATGTATAACTTCAATTTTACCATAATACCCTATATAACTGAAATTAGGTTTTTGAGTTGAGATGCATACACATCCCTATTAATTTTATCAACATCAAATTGACATCTGCTCTAGTCTTTTTGAACTATATGAATCTTTATTTAAAACCTAAAAATCCATGGGAAAGGAAACAAATTCTTCAGGCCTAATAGAATGCAAATAAATTATTCTAGTCTAACAGAATATAAATAAAGTTCGTTGTGAGAACACATTCTTTTTGAAATAAAAAGCAATTTTAAAAGATTTAGTTGCCCACCTGAGGGGGAATAATCCCTTGACATATAAGTGATACTGAAAATTCCAAACTGTTATGATAAGTAGATATTTTGAGATAATTGAATTCCTTTGTTAGGAGGGAGATGTGGGTGTCAGTTTGCTTTATTTCCATTTTACTATGACAGAGTGGTAGTTTTTGAGTAGCTGGGAGATACTCAGAAAAATTACGTGAAAGAAAGCCACTTGTCAGTCTTTTAGGATATATTTGGTTCTGTGTCATCAGAAGGTTTTCTGTCCTCTCCCTGGAATCAAGTTGCAAACACGATCCTCAATAGTAATCAGAGCTAAGCGGCAATTACAGGACGTATGATTTGTGCAGAAGCACTGCCTGCCGGCTGTTTCCTAGCACCACATTTCACAGGAGCACCAGGTTGAGATGATGGAATTATTTACTTTTAAATGTAACATCTCGTACAATGCTCAAATGCAGACGTGAACGTGGACTGTAACCTTAAAAACAAAGGTAAGCACTGCTAACTGACCCACATTTACATCTTAAGGAACTTTCTTATGAAATATGTGACAAAAATATAAAACAGGTCAAATGAATTTCAGAAAAAGAGAAAAGTATCAGAATTAAGACAAATAGAATTTGCTAATTTCGCAACTCCTTTGTCTAATGGTATCTTGATTTTCCTAGCCTGCTTGTATTTCATTTGTACTATTGAGCCACTTTACTAACTATAATGATGAGGTAACTGATTTCCCACATTTCTTTAATCTTTATGAGCTACTGTTCCCCTTTCTTTCAGAGTTTGTGTTGGAATAACTACTAGGTAAAAATGAGATTCATGTTCAATCCAACTATGTTAGAACTCGCTCTCCTTTTTATCTTCCTTTCAGAAAGTATATTTAAGCTGTTGATTATACATGTCCAAGAATCCACATTCAGATTGACAGAATAGTGGCTGGTAGCCTGTAATCAAATTGAGTGACGTGGGTGATTTGCACTCTTGTCACATGATTTTTATGATAGGCACCGTTTCAAGTTTTAATGTTCCATCTAGTTCACGTCAAAGCTCAATGGTTTCGTGTTTGTTTAGACCCTTGGGCATAGAAATCTCTCTGGAAACCAGGTAAGTTTAGCTCCTCAAGAGGGAGTATTGTCTGTTATAAGAGTAGGTATAATTTGTATGTATACAATAGGTACTTGTGAAATTCTCATTTCTATTTTAATGTTATCACTTTATTTTCCCCCACCTTTTATTTCCCTCACCTTACTTCCCACCTTTTATTTCCCCCACCTTACTCCCCACCTTTTGTTTCCCCCACCTTACTCCCCACCTTTTTTTTTTCAATTTTGCCATTTGTAAAACATGGGTAAATATATTATTAGAAAAGGACTTAAGAACTCTTGGCACCAGGAAGTTGTCTTTATCTCATAGTCTCCAGTGGGATTTCAGGTGGTTTGAAAAATATTGAAAGAGCATTGACTTCTTTTATTCTATCTTATTCATGGGTTAGAGGTGTAAACACTGAGGGTTCAGTGGACTTGCAAAAAATGAATAGGTTAAAGCCAGAAATGGCTTAATTTTTCCAAGGCCCTTGAGACGCTGATGTGTGACCTCTTGGCAGACAATGTTGCTCAGTTTAGTTATTACATACCTGACTTAGGGAAAATTTTTTGTAGTGCTATATTCATCATGGCCTTTGTTTTCTATGTTTGCTTTTCATAGAATTATTTATCCCAAGCATCATTTTCTTCATTAGAAAAACACGAGATGATCATAAGCCATGTAAAGTTTAGAAAACTACTTATGTTGGTGTGTGTAAAATGTATGTAAAAAGCTATTTAATATATGTAAAAGCATCTTGTGCTGTCCAATGAAATGGTATAGTATTTGTATAACCCAGGACACAGTGATGAATTTCCGTAAAAATATACCGTAAAATTCTATGGTGCACTCAAGTTTCTAACTTGTCCCTCTCCTTCACATGTATGGCAGATACCATCGTGGGAGCACGTAATAAAAACAATCCTCAGTTGTTGCAATTGACATGACTACTGGAGACAGAACTAGAGATATGGTCTAATTTGTTAAATCTTGTCACAGGGACAAACTTGTCCTGATACTACAATAATCTTGCTATTAATCTTTTGATTTATAGAAGCAAATATTAAAAACAAAACTAATACAATGTAGTTGCAAAATAAGGCAAATGACAAATTTTATGAGTGCTTTCTAGTTCCCTGGAAGTATTATGGGGGGAGCCAAATACAAAGAGATGAAAGAGGCACACAGATAGGTACACAGATGTACAGAAACAGAGAGAGACAGACAGAGATGCTACATACAGGAGAGAAATAGGAGAGATGAGAGAGACAGAAAAGACAGGTGGGAAAGAGGGAGACTATGGAAACAGTGATTAGAGAGAGTTAGAGAAAGAGGGTGTTAGATAAAAAGAGACAGAGATACAAGTCAATCAAAGTTTGGAAAGTTGTAGAGATTGTGCAGTTTTGGAACTTTGGATTCTTTTTGCATTTCTTTTAGCTGGAAACATGCTTCCTCAAGTTAAATACATTGAGCACTAGGTCCATTTTTGTGAATTGTTTACTTTCCTTTGGTGTCTTTTAAAGCCAAGGGAATTAACAGTCTGTTTGAAGTTCAGAAGAGACCAATAGTTAAAACAAATGTTTTAAAAGAAAATATTTCCATTCCTTTGTTTCTTTATAAAGCAAATCATTGAAAAGGAAAATAATGAGTGCTGTGAAGAAATGCTCTACTTTCAGTGGGACTTCTTATGAAAAAGTCATTATGGCCTTGACTTTTGGTGTTCATTGCTGGGATAGGAGGGAATTATTTGGGGAGTCAAAATGAAATTCCATATAAAGAATATTATTCAGATTTTAAAAAGAAGATCCTACCATTTGCAACAACATGGATGGGACTGGAAGACATTACGTTAAATGAAATAAGCCAGAAAAAAAAATACTGCATGATCTCTCTTATATGTAGACTTTTTTAAAATGTCAAATATATAGAAACAGAGAATAGAAAGGTGGCTGTCAGACTGTGGGAGAGAGGGGAATATGGGGAGATGTAGGCCAATATTGGCAAAAGGTAGAAAGTTGTAATTATGTAGGATGACTATATCTAGAGATCTAAGGTACAGCATGAGGACAGTAGTTAATATTATTTTGTATGTTAGAAAATTTCTAAGAGTGGATTTTAGGTACTCTTACCACACACACAAGTAACCGTGTGAGATAATGGATGTGTCAAATTGCTTTACTATAGTGATCACTTCACTATATATATATATATATATATATATGCATCAAAATATCATATTGTACACCATAAATTTTATATGATTTTTAGAAAAGAACCTGACAGTCAAGTTGTAAAGTAAAAATTTTGATGACTATGTTAAAAAATAAAAAGAAATTTCATATAAGAAAGTCTGGTACAAGGTCAGTATAATAGTACAAGAGTAACGTGATGCACAGGGCCGGGGCAGTCATTTATGATGAGGGCCTTCATGTGCAGAAAATACCTGGGTGTTCATTGGAGATGTTTTGCACATCGCTAGTGCCCCAGAAGCTGGCTACCTGACTGAAGCAAGTAGCATCAGTTTCTAGGATGTCAGGACAATGGCAGAGTTTCAAGAAGCCAGGCCAACTATTGGCCCAATCTGTTAAATACCCACTAGAGACCTTTTAGAGTACAAGCATTCCCTGGGTCACAGAACACTCCATGTTTCTCAGGAAAAGGGTGAGCTCACATTGTCTTCCAGTCACCCACAGGAGTGTTTGAAGAACTCAGATGCCCTGCTTCACTAGGTTGTTCCTGCTCATGCAGTTTTTGCTCTACTCTACTTCATTTTATACAGATTTCTGTCATACAATGAAGAGGCGAAAGGGAAGAAAATCATTTTGGGAGTAAGATATTAGGAAATTTCTAACAAGAAATTCATACTAATTCTAATCCACTTTGCAAAACTAAGCCAAACTCACTGCTCTTTCTTCCTTCTCCAGATCATCCCTCACCACTTTTCCCATTGTAGCTCCAATTTTACCCCATACTCACAGTCTCTGCTCACTCTGGCCTTGGCATGGCCAGATCAGGCACCCCATACCAGGTTTCCATAAGGATGGAACAGGGGCTTTCATGCTGTTTGCACAGCAACCTTGGCTGCCAGGTAGAAGCCATCTCTGCCGCTCCTGGGTGAGAATGGCTTATTTGCTGATGGAGGACCAAGAGTGGCCTTTTCTATGATGGCCATCATGACTATCATACTTTACTAGAATTTTTTATGAACACTCTATAGTGCATTGTAATTCTGGTGGCCTTGGGATACATATGCAAAAAGGGTTTAGAGCAGATTTTACTGTTTCTATTTATTCCCAAGTTGTGCTTTCTGGGATTTTATTACTTTTTGTTGTTATTTTTAACATGGGCACCTACTTTTGAATAGCTATGAAGTGTTTGGTTAATATTTAAGCTAAAGAAACCTTTTTTCTCTGCCAAAGTGGGAGTAGAAAGCACTAGCAGAGCAAATATTAACTCTGTTTTCTCAAATTGAACAAGCTTGGGGTGGGGGAAATATCCTTTTACAAAGGATAATTTGTATAAACCACTATTCTTTTCTTTTCCCTCCTTTTGTTTCTTAAATACCACAGCCTAGACATTGAAAGCAGGAACTTTCAATTTCTCCAACTTCAGAAATTCTCTGAAACTAGGAGAAAAAACATTTTGTGCCCTAGAGCTAGAATTTATAGCAGCAGCTGGGTGCACTGACCTCAGAGTTGCTGTATCCAGATCCCTTTAGCCTGGCTCTTAGTGTGAACTGCAGAGGAGAGGCCTAAAGACAGAGCCAGAGGTCTAAATAGGCCTGCTGCTTTGATCTCAAATAGAAGGTCAGTTGCCATTACTTGAAAAAATGTGCCTTCTCAGATAGCATTTTTGTCGTTGTGATTCTGATAGTACTTCGGTATAAAAACCAACAACACAAATGTGAGTGTGCCTCCTACCATGAGGCTATTTAAATTAGTTATATTGATCCAAACAGTATGGTTAAAGCATAGTTGTAATGAGCTTTGTTCATCTCTTTTTTTCCCCATTGGGAATATTAAAAGAAGTATTAAAATGAGGCATTATACTGGGGATTCCAAAAGCAGGGAGGGAGTGAGAGGGGCAAGGGTTGAAAGCCTATCAGGTACTATGTTCATTACTTGGGCAACAGGATCATTAGCAGCCCAAACCTCAGCATCATACAATATACACATTATATAAACCTATACATGTACCCTATGAATCTAAAACATATACGTATATATGTGTTATATACGTATATGTTTTATATATATAATAAAATAAAATGAACTGTTATAATCAATCTTGTGCTACTTTATAAATTGGAAAGAAATGTTGGCTTTTGGCCACACTGGCTTTTCTTTCATTGAATTTCTCCCATTAATCATGTTGATAAAACAGTAAAATTAAAATCTCATTTAATTAAATGAATACTCTCTTTAAAATTTCAGTCAAAATTGAAAAAGAAAACACACCAAATGCTAATCTTGAATTTTTAAAGAAGGTAATGATGACAATATATGATTCTTGTACATCTTTGATTGTACAGACTTAAATATTCAAAACAGTGTTCATGGGCACGGAGCTCTAGGTTTGGTTCTAGCATCAGTCAGGTACCATGGTAGATTAAGCTCTCCAAATCCCATTTTTGTTATACAAAATGAAGGGTAGATTCCTAAATTATGCTTACCTCTAAAATTGTATCAAATATAATTCTTTTAGAACTATTCAGTGACTTGAGTAACATTGTTACACTTTTCCTGGGAAAAATTGTATTTTTTAGGGAGGTTTCCAAAATAAATGATAGTTCTGCACTGCCATTAGGTCTTTAGCATGCTATAGACTGCCATCTTAACTGCCAATTGTTAGATTTTATAGACTCAGAGTTCTAGATATACATTTTTCTTTTTGGCATCACTAGGGTCTGTGTTAGTCTCCCCTATTCACCTCCTAAATTCAGCAAGGAAGCATCAGCATCAGAGACAACACATAGTTCCTCTGTTTGTAATAGAAAGAGGCTTCAGACTTCAAGAAAGGGTCTTAATGCCATTGAGGAGAGTCACCAGGCAAATGTAGCTCAGGACCATCGCCCCACGTCTTTTTGCCAGTAAATTTCATCAGGCGCTGTGACCTCCCAATTCGTTCTCGACCTCAGACAATTTTAGTAAAGCCCTGTCTGGAGATAATTTTGGCTTCTCCAAAGACTTAGTAATTTAGAAACTAAGCACATGACATTCCCTTTTGATAAGTCAGGTGTTTAAAAATTATTGCAGAAAACTTGAGAAAGCATTTGTTAGAATACCGTTTTTTCTTCTTTCAATTTCCTTTTTTTGCATGATCATGCTTAATACTATTGGGTTATAAGCTGAGAAACTACGATAAAGGAAAAATATTTTAAATTCAGTTTTAACCCCCATAAATTTATTTAAATTCTTAAATTCTCATACTTTTCAACGCTGCTTTGAAAAAGAATTGCAGCCAGTGAAATATGTCACGTTTGACCAAACTATAGTTTGTACAGTATAGCAAATAAATCTTATCCATTTTTTTAACAACACTTAAATGTAAGAAATCCAAGTGGGCAAGATATTCAGGTATAAATGAATCACCACTTGGCTGTACATGTTCTATTGCCACAGCATCTGAAAAGCCATCTGTTGCATCTCGGTGAAAGATTCATCGTTTTGTATAAAAGCTGGCGTATTACTACAAAACCCAAAGGACATTGTGGCTTTAAATCCCTCCTGATGCGGCTTCTCTGATGTTTTTTGATGCAGCACTTCATTATTGCTTATCACCTTCAGTGCAATGCTCAAAAGGATTTATTTTTAAATGTAACATTCTGCCAGGCTGCTGCCATGGTGGCTGCTGTCAGAGCTCTTTAGGGAGAACCCTGAGCTTCCCTAAGGGAAATTCAGGTGCGTAACTGCCAATTGTTAGATTTTATAGACTCAGAGTTCTAGATATACGTTTTTCTCTTTGGCATCACTAGAGTCTGTGTTAGTCTCCCCTATTCACTTCCTAAATTCAGCAAGGAAGCATCAGCATTAAAGAGAAATTTTATTTGCTCACAAATCATTTTGAGCAAAAAATCAAGCTGGCAGTGGAAAAAAAAGAACTCAAAAAGCATCATCGTCATCCTAAAACTATACAAACTTGACAGTATTTGAAGGTATTCTTATTGGGAAATTTTGCCTATGTTTGTCAAAACATTTTATTAGAATTAATAGCATTGACTGCATTTTTAAAAAATTCTGCTCATTTATAACATACAGAAAAGTGCACATAAGTGTGCAGTTGAATGAATGTACACAAATATAGCATACATGTGTAGCTGGCCCCCAGATCAAGGAAAGAACATTTCTGGCATCCGGGAAGACACTCTGAATGCCCTGTTTTAGTCATCTCACCCTCCACCTCATCCCATCCTTTCTATAAGGAAAGCCACTATCCTAACAGAATAAATTACTTTGCCTGGTTTTATACTTTATATAAATGGTATCATACAGCATGTACTCCTTTATTTTAGTTCTTTTTTTCAACGTTATGCTTGCAAGATCTATTGGTTGTTGCATGTAAGTATGTGCCATTTGTTCTCATCATTGTATGTCATGGCATGAATGTTTCATCGTGCAAACATACAAAAATTATTCTTTCTATTGTTGATAGATTAACTGGCTAGTTTCCAGTTTGGGGCTATTATGAAGAATATTGCCATAAGCGTTCTAGTACAAATCATTTTTGTTAGGTATATACCTAGAAGTGAAATTTCTGGGTCATAGGGTATTTATATATTCAGCTTAAATAGATATTGCCAAGTAGTTTTTCAAACTAGCTGTGACAATTTACGCTTTAATATAGAGTTCTAGTTGCTCTGTATCCTTGTTGACACTTAATATTATCTTCATCTTTCTTCATCAAATTGAACCATTCTTGTGGATATGTAGTGATATCTCATTGTAGTTGTAATTCACATATTCCTAACTACTAATGAAGTTAAACACCGTTTTTGTATGTTTATTGGCCATTTTAATATATGCTTTTGTGAAATATCCAAGTCTTTTGCCCATTTATCTAGTGTTATCATTTCCTTATTGATCTGTAGGAGTTCTACATTCTTACTAATAGAATATATTCATCAATTTTTTTCTTTTATGATTAGCATTTTTGTTTCCTGTTTAAGAGACCTTCGCTTAGTCCAGGGTCACAAAGATACTCTGTTTTTCTATTTTCAGTTTTACCTTTTAATCCAGAAACCCTAAGAATACCTTGAAAGCCTAAAAAAAGTTAACTTCAACATGTTCTGTTTTCTCTATACTTTTTGTTTATACAGTTCCCCTCCACCATTCTTCCATATATACCTCTCAAAACACAAGCCATTCCTCAGTTTATCTTAAGAGATATCTCATCTGTGGAAACATTTATGAACCCCATTTATGAACCAGATGCAATTTCTTTCTCTCTTGAACCTACTTAACATTTTTTTGATAACACATGACCCCTGCCATTTATGGTAAGTATTAATAGATTTAATTATTCATGCTCTCCTGGGATATGGGATAGTGTCAAGGATTAGGAGTAGTTAGTAACCACAGTAACTGAAGCTTATACAATACTGGCTATGTATCAGGCACAGGTTGAGGCAATTTGCATAGAAAAATCTCAATTAGTTTTCCCACCCATTCTATGATATAGCTACTCTTATTTTTTTTAATTATAGAAAAGACAATGGAGGTATAAATAAGTAAAATAACTTGTCCAAGGTTGCACAAGAAAGCAGTGCTCCCAGGAGCCTTCAGCTTCTAACATATCTGTCTCCTGAGTTGGTGCTTTTAACAGGTGTAGAACAGTGTTGCCTGTGTCATCTTAATTTAAAAAAAAAATTTAAGGCTTGATTCTGTGCTCAAAAAATTGAGGGAAGAAATTTTTTCTGCCTAGATGTCCACAGTGCCTGTTAGTATATTAAAAACTCTGAGATGCATTGCAGAAAAGAACCGCTTTAAGCTTTGTTGAAGCAACATTTTCTAAATGTATTTGACGACAGAATCTTTTTCATGTAACAGCTTTACATGTAACCTACTTTAGGGAATGATGACATGGGCTTTAAAATCAGATGGACAGGAATTTGGACCCAGGCTTTGCCACATACTGAGTGATTTTAATCACTCTAAACCTCACCTTTCTCATCTGTAAAATGGGAATAATAATATAAATATCATAGAGTTGCATTATAATTTAATAAGAATAAGGGACATAAATCACTTAGCACGTCACCTGGCATGCAGTAAAATCTCATTAACTGGTAGCAGTTGTTATTATTATTTTCTTATCTTAAAAAGTAAAATAAGTTCTGACACACTTCATAATCCCTGTAGTTAGCACTGCGCCTTGTTAGTCCCTCATAAGTATTTATTGAATCAAATAATACTATTATTTGGGGAAGATTCTTTTTAGATAAATATATTCATTATATGTCTTGGTTATTTAAGTATCAGATACTACACTAAGGTCAAATAAGTTTCAACTAATTCCCAGTTGAATACTATATCTGTTTGGAGGTCCAGTATTTTAAATCTCTCAGGTTTATGGTAAAATGCTTCTCCCTCAGCTGGAGAATGTATCTATATGACTGGAGTGTTCTCACCTATACAATTTGGTGACCATAGCATGGTAGTGAAAAGCAGAATTCAGAAGTTAAATAGCCTGGGTTCTAATTCTGGCTCCTCTACATACAAACTATATGAAGTTGGGCTTAATCTCTCTGTGCCTCAGTTTCTCATCTGTAAAATGAGGCTAATACCTTGTTAATCAGATTGCGAGGACTAAATATGTATAAGTATATATATATGAGTGTATGTAAATGAGTATATATACCTACATTTGTAATGAACTTAGGATAGTGCCTGCTACATAGTATGTTCTATAAAAATGTTATCTCTCTTATTGCTATTATGAGACCTTTTCAAAGGCAAAATCCTTTATCAGTCACCTCCCCTATTCATATAGCCACCTCTTAGTGGCCATGCTTTGATAGTCTCTTGGTAAATTATTTTCTTCACCTAGCAGATTTATGAGAGAAAAGAAATGGTAAGAGAAGTGGAGGAGATGCGGTGATGGCAATTATCCTGATGAGAGAAAAAATATACAGTACTAGGTGTAACAAAGCTGGGAAAGCAATGAAAAAAGAAAACTGAGTATGGCAGAAAATCTGAAATGCCACTCATTTAAATTTCTTTAAAGAAATCTTTTGGAGTTCTATAATTGACGTTGCCTTCCCTAACAGGTTTTTATAATACGTTAAGTTTTTAATTTCAGTACTCACTGACGGGAACATGCATAATAATGGCACAAGAAGAAACTACTCCTGCAGGATATCGAATAGATACAGATTTGATCTCATTCTGCAAATGCTTCTTCATACATATTTGTTGACTCTGGCATACTCTTTTGAAGAATGAGGTGTTTTGTTTGCTTCTGTTTTGGCATATAAAGAAGAGCCACTAGGAAGTCTCAAAGTTATCATCTAAATGGGCTTTTAAGATTATATATCTAAAGGCCAAAGACCAAGGCAATAATTTCAGGTGTCATCTGTCCTTAAGTAAGGTTGTATTGTGATGTATTATGACATAATCCATTAGCATAATAAGGTACCTATTATGTTACAGAGGCAGTTAGCTGAAATAATAGTTTTCTTATGATCATCTTAGGAAATTGTCTTTTACATATTATTGGTTTCATAGCTCTAGATGAATCAACTTGTATTTTACCATCAAAGTGAAATGTATGGAAGAAAGTTAATTGCATTCTAATGGAAATTCATATTCATATGAATACATGGAATTTCCATGATAAGAGTGAAACTGGTGGACTAAAGGAGATCCCCAAACGCCTGTGAGACCTCAACTCTGGTGTCCAGAGTCTCAATGCTGTTGTGAGAAGGAATTCAAGGACAAATTGGGATAGAGTGAAAGTACAGATTTATTGCAAAGTGAAAAGTACACACTTAAGGAAGGGGATTGTGGGCATACTCAAGAGAAGTGAGTCACACCAAAGGGTTTGGAGTTTCTATATTTATGAGTATCTTTAATCAAGTGGTGAGATATTCATGAAGATTCCTGGAAAGATATGAAGATTTCTTGGAACTGTGTGCTACCCATTTTTACGCCCAATATGGGTGGTCTCAGAACTGTCATTACACTGGTGGGTGTGTGATTTAGTATGTTTATGAGAGTATAATGAGATCTTAGGTGAAACCTAGGTCAAATCCAGTGACATGCTGGGTCCAGTTAGTCTTAGCCAGCTTGGCCCACACCTTCGTTTTTCAGGGTCTTATCGGCCCCTACCTTATGCAGCTATTTCAACAGTTTTCTTCCGCTAAACGTGTGAAACTGCTGTCTGGAATTTTCTGTTCTCCTGTGACCACCTTGTATTACTCCTGTCTCAAGAGTGTTAAATTATTCGTGTTAAATTTTTGGAGTATGCATGCTTATATATGTGTATTTCATTTTAGTACAGGAAGTTTGATAAATATATGCATTCAGTGATATGCAAAGTTTTGTTATCAAATAGGGTGGCACCCTATTTTGATTTTATTCATTATGACTTTATTCATTATGATATATACCGGATTATATACTATGTTCTGAAACAGAACTACAAATAGGAGGTGTCTTATGTAATATTGCGAAATAGTTTATACAAAAGTCAAAGTTTGGTTCTGTCCCATGAGAATAGCAACGTAATGGGTATATCGTATCACCTTTTGCATTGAAATGCCTGCTCATTATATTTTCAACATTTCTTCTCAGCAAGTCCTTCACTTTTAGAGAAATTAAGCATTTTCTTTCAGAGTGCAGTGCATTTTGGCCAAATTTCCACTTGTAACTCCTGCTGACTTTCAGGCACCCAGAGGTGAGAAGAAAGGATTCGCAACAGCAGCAGCAGCAGCAGCAGCAGCAAAATCTGAAATATGAGGACAGAGAGATTAGAGCGTGAAATAACTTGTTCAGAAAAATGCACTTTGTCCCTATTTATTTACCATTTGCAAAAACAAGCAATAAGTCCTGGTGAAGCAGTATTAAAAAGTAGATTTTAAAATTGAAAACAGCAAGGTTGAGGTGAAGGATTAATGAAAGTATAGTTTATATTTATTCAGAAGATCTACCAGTACTTTAAAACAATCTGTGTTTAACATGGCAAATTGTCTGTCATTAAAATGCTAATGAAATGGTAAACAGCTGCTAAGTTTTTTATGCTAATGAGTAGTGGCAGCTAAGTAGTTCTCAAGCCTTGTCTTTATTAGCATAGAGATTTGATTGGGTAAGGGGGATCATTGCGCATTCCAACCTTTGTTGATGGAGTAATCTGTTTGTGAAGTTCCCTGTTGCATTCTATTTGATTTGGGTTTTTAGTACAAAGTGACTCTCACCAGGCCCTAGGGAGCCATGTATTACACAGTATTATCAGAGCCACCATTGTGGGATTAGAGAAAGAACTTTGCTTCCCTCCAGGAGACTCACAATGGCAAAATAATTACACATTTGTTTGTCATTCAGCTTTAAGTAGAATTAGTCTATACCTTACTTTAGACTTTTAATGATTATAGTAATAATAAAATAGGCTATTGGGCTAACATAAGAAATGTCTCTGTTTTTTAATTTAGCTAAGAGTTTAAAGCAAAACTTTTAAAATATTTTAATAAGTGCCCCTGCAACATTTGATATATTTATATAATACATCATCTTAGATCTACAAACACTGAAGTTAACATTACCTAATTTGAAGAGTAATGTGTAATTAAATACAGGGTGGTTATATGAATGACAGGCTGAGATCAGAGTATTTACTTGAGCATCAGAAAAAAAAAATTACTCTCAATCTATACTTTTGGCTGGTTCTATTTTTGCTGAGTGCTACTCTGTCTTCCCTAATGGATGGGGCTGACCTGAAGACTTGCCGTTACAGATAAATGCTTCAGGCACCCTTCTCTCTTTTTTCTCTTCTGTTTTTAGGATCAATGTAAATGAAATATGACAGTCCATTAAACACTATTGCCAATAATGTTCTGGAACGATTTGAAATATGATGCAGAGTTTATTAAGAAAATTCATTACCAAAAAAGGATCATTGAAATAGAAATTTTAATGAGTCTGGGAAACTGTGTAAAAGATTGGTGGAAATTTTAATAGTTGGAGCATTATCTCATACTGTTCATTTCTCCTTGAAGTCAATAGGGAATGTTAGGTATGTAATTATTGTGTGGTCCTATATAGACAGGCCAGGAAAAATTGGAACCCTCATACACTGATAGTAATCATGTAAAATGTTTCAGACCCTTTGGAAAACAGCCTGCCACTTCCTCAAAATATTAAGCCATTTAGTTACCAGATGACCAAACAATTTCCAAAATTTGACTCCTAAGTATATACCTGAGAGAACTGAAAACATATATCCACATAAGAACTTGTACATGAATATTCAAAGTAGCATTGTTTATAATAGCAAAATAGTGGGAGTAATTCAAATGCCTATCAATTGATGAACGGATAAGCAAAATTTGGGAAATCCATACAATGGAATATTATTAAGCCTTAAAAATGAATGAAATTCTGATATGTGCTACAACATAGATAAACCTCAAAAACATTATGTCAAATGAAAGAAGTGAGTCACAAAAGACCACATCACATATTATATGATTTCATTTAAATGAAATGTCTAGAATAGAGAAATCTAGAGATAAAGAAAATAGATTAGTGGTTGCCAGGAGCTAGGGATATTAGGAGGAAATGGGGAGTGACTGCTAACGGATAAGAGTTTCCCTTAGATGTCATGAAAATGTTCTAAAATTGATTGTGGTGATGGTTCTACAATTGATTTGGTTTAGCCCAAATCTCATCTTGAATTATAGCTCCCACAATCCCCACATGTCATGGGAGAGACCTGGTGGGAGGTAATTGAATCATGGGGGCAGGTTTTTCCCATGCTGTTCTTGTGATAGTGAATAAGTCTCATGAGATCTGATGGTTTCATAAAAGGAAGTTCCCCTGCACACACTCTCTTGCCTGCCACCATGTGAGACATGTCTTTGCTCCTCCTTTGCTTCCCATTATGGTTGTGAGGCCTCTCCAGCCATGTAGAACTGTGAGTCCATTAAACCTCTTTTTCTTTATAAATTACGCAGTCTCAGGTATTTCTTCATAGCAGTATGAAAATGGAATAATACAACAACTCTGTTAATATGCTAAAAATAATTGAAGTCTACAATTCAGATGAATTGTCTGGTATATGAGTTATACCTCAATAAGGTTGTTATATTAAAACAAACAAAGAAACAAACAAACCTGACATGCCAGAGCCTGCCTACCAGAGAGCTACCTGCACCAGCAGTTACTTATCTATACTACATGAAAGTTATACACTAAAGAAGGATGCTTGTTACTGGAGAGGAGCATTATAAATCTTCTACTCATGCATTAAACCAGATATCTAAAGAGGTGATAGCAGAAGTTCTAGCCAGAGTATTTAGACAAGAGAAAGAAATAAAGGGCATCCAGATTGGAAAGGAAAAAGTCAAATTATCATTATTTGCAGATAGTATCATCTTATACTTGGAAAAAACTGAAGATTCCACCAAAGAACTAGAACTGATAAAATTAGTAAAGTTACAGGATACAAAATCAACATACAAAAATCAGTAGCATTTCTATATACCAACAGCAAACAATCTGAAAAAGAAATCAAGAAGGTAATCCTATTTATAATAGCTATAACTAAAATTAAATGCCTAGGAATTAATTTAACCAAAGAAGTAAAAGATCTCTACAATGAAAACTATGAAACATTGATGAAAGAAATTGAAGAGGACGTACACAAGAAAATGGAAGAATATTCCATGTTCATGGATTGGAAGAATCAATATTGTTAAAATGTCCATACTACCCAAAGCAATCTACAGATTCAATGCAATCCCAATCAAAATACTAATGACAACATTCTTCACAGACATAGAACAGACTATCCTAAAATGTATATGGAAGCACAAAAGATCCAGAATAGCCAAAGCTATTCTAAACAAAAAGAACAAAACTGGAGGAATCACATTACCTGACTTCAAATTATTCTGCAGAGCTATAGTAACCAAAACATCATGGTACTGGCATAAAAACAGACACATAGACCAATGGAACAGAATAGAGAACCCAGAAATAAAGCTGTGCATCTACAGTGAACTCATTTTTGACAAAGGTGCCAAAAATATACATAGAGGAAAGGACAGTCTCTTCAATAAATGGTGCTGGGAAAACTGAATATCCATATGCAGAAGAATGAAAGTAGACCCCTATCTGTCACCATATACAAAAATAAAATCAAAATGTATTCAAGACTTAAATCTATGACCTCAAACCATGAAACTACTATGTGAAAAAATTGGGGAAACTCTCCAGGATATTGGAGTGAGCAAAAATTTCTTGAGTAATACCCTCCAAGCACAGGCAAGGAAAGCAAAAATGGACAAATGAGATCACAAGTTAAAAAGCTTCTGCACAGCAATGAAAACAGTCAACAAAGTGAAGAGGCAACCCACAGAATGGGAGAAAATATTTGCAAACTATCCATCTGATATGGGATTATAACAAGACTCTATAAGGAGCTCAAACAAGTCTATTTTAAAAACCTGAATAAAAAATGGGCAAAAGATCTGAAAAGACATGTCTCAAAAGAAGACATACAAATGGCAAACAGGTATATGAAAATGTGTTCAATCATTATTGATCTTCAAAAACAGACAAATCAAAACTATAATGAGATATCACCTCACCCCAGTTAAAATGGCTTTTATTCAAAAGACAGAATAACAAATGCTGGCAAGGATGTGGAGAAAGAGGAACCCTCCTCCACTGTTGGTGGAAAGGTAAATTAACACAGCCACTAAGGAAAACAGTTTGGTTATTCCTCAAAAAACTAAAAGTTGGGCTACCATATGACCCAACAATCCCACTGCTAAGTATATACCCCAAAGAAAGAAAATCAGTATATCGAACACATATCTGCACTCCCATGTTTATAGCAACACTATTCACAATAGTCAAGATTTGGAAGCAAACTAAGTGTCCATCAACAGATGAATGGAAAAAGAAAATGAGTTACATATATACAATAGAGTACTATTCAGCCATAGAAAAATGAGATCCTAGCATTTATAACAGCATGGATGAAACTAGAGGACATTATGTTAAGTGAAATAAGCCAGGCACAGAAAGACAAACTTCACATGTTCCCACTTATTTGTGGAGCTAAAAATTAAAACAATTGAACTGGACACAGAGAATAGAATGATGGTTACTAGAGGATGGGAAGAGGGCAGGGGAGTGAGAATCGTTAATAGGTACAAAAATATAGTTAGAGGCTGGGTGTGGTGGCTCACACCTGTAATTCCAGCACTTTGGGAGGTCAAGACTGATGGGTTGCTTGAGCCTAGGAGTTCGAGACCAGCGTGGGCAATGTGGCAAAAACCCCATCTCTACAAAAAATACAAAAATTAGCCAGGTGTGGTGGCATGTACCTGTAGTCCCAGCTACTTGGGAGACTGAAGCTGGGGGCTTACCAGAGCCCAGGGAGGTTGGGGCTACAGTGAACCATGATCACACCACTGCACTCCAGCCTGGGTGACAGAGTGAGACCTTGTCTTGAAAAATAGTAATAATGAAGTTAAATTAAAATTTAAAAAATATATATAGTTAGAATGGATAAGATCTAGTATTTGATAGCACAACAAGCTGACTATAGACAACAATAACTTATTGTGCATTTCAAAATAACTAAAAGAGTATAATTGGATTGTTTGTAATGCAGAGAAAGGATAAATGCTTGAGGGGATGGATACTTCATTTACCCTGAGGTGATTATTATGCATTGTGTGCCTGTATGAAAATATCTTGTGTGCCTCATAAATGTATGTACCTATTATGTGCCCACAAAAGTTAAAACAAAATTTAAAAATAGTCAACAAAAAAATAGAGGTGACAGTTAATTTAACTGCTAAAAAGGATATTTGCTACAATAACACAAAACAAATTAGAAATAAAAAGTTGAAAACAAAAATTTGAATCCCTGTCCTAACTACTACCTGTCCCCCAACACTCTGTCTGCAGCCAAGCCATAATCAACCCTTTTAGTCTTTAACTATCCAATGTCTAGACTACCCATTTACTTCAAAGTAAGAGCAACTTTCAGAAAGTTTTTTTTTTTTTAAGAGAATAAGTTGAATCATAACTTTGAGAGCAGACAGTAACTATACAGGTTCAAGTTTTCTTTTTCTTGTAAAAACCCTATATTTATCTGTGATTTGCCTAAAACCTGTCCGCTAGCCATTCGGTAATTCTTAATAGCAAAGAGTGTCTGGCTTCAAGGGGTTCCTCCCCTCTTCTCTCCTGCACTTTTGGCGAGTCAGAGGCAAAGCGTTGGCCAACAGGACATTCTCATTCTGCCTGACCCACCTGCCAGTAGGATCTGTCTACTAGGTGTCCTGGCTGAATCTGAGCATCCCTCAGCTCTTGCCCATAGGGAAGCGTTGTGCATCACTGTCTTGGATAATGAGGAGGAAGATCCTTTTTATTGTGTTTACTACTCCTGTGCCATTTGCTTACTTACAGCATAACTCTCTTGCTTGCAAGTTGCAGCTCAACAGACTTGTTCTTGCACTGTAGGTTTGGGAGGGAGATGGATGTGAGCAAGAAATTGAATTCATTTTTGTTTTGTTCTTGGCAGGCAGTACATGCAACACTACTACCCTTCCTGCTCTTGTGCGCACACCTACCCTGATGATGCAGCCTTCACTGGATATCAAACCATTTATGTCTTTTCCAGTGGACAGTAGTTCTGCTGTTGGGCTCTTTCCAAATTTTAACACAGTGAGTAAATTCATTTCTATTTTATTTGTGTCCTCCTCCATCACTTTCATTACGTTTGTGAATAGTCAATAGATCCAGCTTGTTTCCAAAGTGTGTAATTTTAGACCATATATTGGTTATGCTGCTCAATTGTGCTATGAAAGATGATGCTTCACCCATGCGAGTAGCCCAAACAATAGCCAGTATGTTTATTATACAAATATTTCCACAGAAAATATTTTCTGAAAAATTTTCACCTGTTGTGTTGCACAATTTTGATAGAATTTCCAGTGGCTTTAGAACATACATCATTTCTGGGATGTTATTCACATGCTCAGGAATACAATTTAGAGATACCAAGACTCATTGATTTTTCCCTTCTCTTAGGAAAAAAAAAATGACTGTAGGATTTATCTCTCTGGCTGCATTTTTATTTGGGAGATATTTTAGATAAAATGTGAATCCTACACAAACAAAATTTCTATTTAGGGGCTATTGTAGATGACGTGAATTTGACTCTATTAAGAAAAAGAAAAACACTCATTTTAAATCTACATATTAGTTATCTGCAAGACACTTTGACATTTTAAAACATAGGGTAAGTGTTAGTGAATTACCTGTAATTACTGATGTTCTTCAGCTCAGCTGACCTTCCTTTATTTGAATGAAAAACATTTGTAGGTGTGTCAAGTGGAGCGTGACATCTTTCAACAATATAATTTAGCATAAAATCAATCTGTAGCCAGATTCTAAACCTTATAGTAAAAGAAAAGGTTCAACAGTTCAGGTGAATGCATAAATTGTCTGCCTGGTTGTTAAATACAGTTAGTTGGGGCATGATGGTCTACATTAATGATACAGCATTATAAATGCTGCTGTAATAAAAAAAAAAAATGCATTATCAACACCACCAGACAGCAAGCATCTGAAGTACTGCCAAATGTTTCATTTTGCAAACCTATTTTCTGTATGAAGTGAAAACAGCAAGAGGATTTTTCCTTAAGGATTGTCAAAAAAATCTGCTGACAGGCCCTCTGTCAGGGCTTAGTGTTGTAAGGTAATTAGGGGGTAGGGCATCAGCCAACTTTTTACAGAGCACTGGCCTTGATGTAGTGAGTAAACAGTTAAATTTTTTTGTCTTGAGTTTTTCAGAGACAAGTCAAACAGTTAAAAAAAAATGTTACAAAAGGTGATCATTGTTCCTAGAGCAGTGGAGTGGCTCAGTAGGATAAATCGTGCCTGCCTTGGTTTCATTGATCCACCCGCTGCATCCCAGAACACCACATTACGCCATTTCAGAGAATGCGAACTTGAGGATGCCAGTGGTATCCTCTATTCAAACGTGTGACACATTCCAATCATAACTGAATTAAGCTATACTTCGTAGAACATTTATGAGGTATTTGTGTTTTGATTAATGTGCTTTTGGAAGTTAGCATTTATAGCCATTGCTGAAGTCTAGTTGCTGTCAGGAAGCAGCATTCATGATGCAAGTAGTCATAAATGGCTTACTGTGGCTCACCTCTCTTTATTTTATTTTATTTTTTACTTTTTCTTTTATTTATTTATTCATTTGAGACAGCCTTGCTCTGTCGCCCAGGCTGTAGTGAAATGGCACGATCTTGGCTCACTGCAGCCTCCCTTCCAGGTTCAAGTGATTCTTGTGTCTCAGCCTCCTGAGTAGCTGGGATTACAGGCGCCTGCCACCACACCTGGCTAATTTTTGTGTTTTTAGTAGAGACAGGGTTTCGCCATGTTGGCCAGGCTGTTCTCAAACTCCTGGCCTCAGGTGATTCACCCGCCGTGGCCTCCCAAAGTGCTGGGGTTACAGATGTGAGCCGTTGCGCTGGCCTCTTTATTTATTTATTTTTTAACATAAATAATACATGAATATTTACTCCAAAAATTCAAATAAAACTTTAGCATTTGAGGTAAAATTAGAAAGTCATATTCCCTACCCCTGCACATACTTTTACTTCCTTCACTAGCGGAAGGTGGTCAGCAACTGGTATCCATCCTTCTAATCCTCTTCTGGAAGTATGTTACACATATACCTAAAAGGTACCCAGTCACAATTTTTTTTTACAATTGCAATCATATGATTAGCACTAATCTGTTAGTCACTTTTTTGTTATCAAAATGTCTTACATCTGCCTCTCTGTTTTGAAGAGCTGTAAAACAAAAATGGAGAGAATACCTTCATAAAGGATTTTTAAAGATAAAATTACGATTTCATAATGGTTTGTTCATGTTGCATAGAGGGTACAGATGCACTAACGTGTCATTTGGTTTGTTTGATTAGTTGTACACAGCAATTAATCTTATGATATATTTGAGAAAACCCAAAGAATAATTATATTAATAGAAGTTCATTTTTTTCCTTCTTGGAAGAAAATAAACATAATTTTCAAATAAAAATACTATTTGGCTAAGGTGAAGAATACCGCAAAGAACTACATGAAATAATTATTTTACTCTCTCTATATTACGTGTGTGGCATTTATCAAACAGGAGCCCTTCTAGTAGTGTATTAAATATTAAGTCATTCCAAGTGGCACCCTCTATCATCTTGCAAGAAATGAATTTATGAGATCATTGGGTGACCTATGATTTTTCCCTGTGAGTTGCAATTTAAATTACTCTAATTCTTTTCCTATAGACTTTTCCATTCTAGTATCCAACTCACCCAATAGAATACCTAAGGGAATGTCATGAAAGTTATTGTCCACATTTTCCTAGGAAAACGCTATTACATCACCACTAATAAGTATACTGGATTATTGTATATTTGTGATGTTTTACATCTCTCAAAGTACTTAGACCTTGAAACACTTTGGCAGGCAGTCATTATTACTCTTATTGTCTAGAGGAAGAAAGAGCATTATTGAAGGAAGAACTGAGACTTGAATTAGAATCTTTTTAACTTCAAAATTCATATTTGAGCTCTTTACGTCCTTGAGTCTTTTGGCCCATATCGCCTCCCACCTCATTCATTGTGAACAAAGCTCAATCAGAAATCTTTTGTGCTCTTTTCTGGAAGTGTGGAAGGCAATTTTCAGCAGAATCATTAAATAGAAGGAGGAAATGGTTTTTTTGAGTGTGTATAATAGACCTCTACAAACAATACGAAGCAGAATATATTTGAAAAACAGATATAATTTCTTGTTGGCAAATTTTTAAAGTATATTGTACTCAGTAGTCCACTTGTTCTTTGAAAACTAGGTGAAATCTTCCTTATCATTTTATTTTTAACCAAGGTTAATATTAGAAAATATAAGAAATGAGGTCAATTTTGATCTTATAATTATTATCAGAAGAATGAAAACACCATGCTCTGAAACCATAGTTGAAAGTTTTGGAGGTTTGATGTTTTGTTATTCTCTTTAAGTAGATTTTTAAAAACATAATGTTTTCCTCTTTCTTATAGTGTAGTATGATAACATTATATGATAAACATAACAAGAATGAAATGAGATCCTATTGTGTTCCAAAATGGAATAGATGCCTGTTAGCATAGAACAGCTATGCTTAAGTTGTACCCGATGAAGAAATATGCTTCACAGTGTTCTTCTAGTGGTTGCCTTGCCTTATCCATCACAACTGACAGAATCTCTCTCAATGCGTATGTATGTAAAAATAGGCAAAAAATTTTAGTCTTTGTATAAGCAAAGTTTAAAGAGACATGATAAGGAAGACGGAGTTTGGATCGTTGATAATTTATGATGGAGTACATGTCAAGGACACACGCTTGGAGGATGATGATGTTAACTCTGTGCTTCAGCAGTGTACTTTACAGAGGGGCAGTTTTGAGTCATTTAGAGATGAAAGCCTGTGTGGACCAAAACATAAAGTTTTAAAGATCTTGATCTTAATATTCCAAAGCCTGTGCCTGGCTACCCACTAATGCTCATTTTCACCATTGCTACCCCACCTTCAACTATGTGTCATTCAAAGTTCAACTTAGATATCAACTCCTTCCCAGAAAGTCTTCTGTGACTCTTCAAGTCTGAATTAAGTCCCACCCTTTGTGTTTCCCAAGTAGCCCCAGATTACATTAATTATAGCAGTTGTCATACCATAGTTTAATTACCTGTTAATCTGTCTTCTTCACTAGAACATCAGATCCTTGAGGACAGAGGCTCTATCTTATTCATCTTAGTATGTTGGGTGTCTGACACAGGTGCTCAACAACATTTTTTGGAAGAGAAGAAAGGGCCCCAGTTCCTTGGTTTTCAATGTTCATACTCCCCCATCTATTAAAGGGAATAATAACATTTATGAGTCCCTTCTAAGACCAGGTGATAAGCCCAAGTGTTTAACTTAATTTATATTTTCCTGAGAACTGTGATTGTTTTTTTGTTGTTGTTTAGTTGGTGTTTTGTTTTGTTTTTGTTTGTTTGTTTGAGACAGAGTTTCGCTCTTGTTGCCCAGGCTGGAGTGCAATGGTACGATCTTGGCTCACTACAACCTCCGTCTCCCAGGTTCAAGCGATTCTCTTGCCTCAGCCTCCCGAGTAGCTGGGATTACAGTCATGCGCCACCACGCCCGGCTAATCTTGTATTTTTAGTAGAGACGTGGTTTCTCCAAGTTGGTCAGGCTGGTCTCGAACTCCCAACCTCAGGTGATCCTCCCACCTCAGCCTCCCAAAGTGCTGGGATTACAGGAGTGAGCCACTGTGCCTGGCCGAACTGTCACTGTTTTTTAATCTAAAGGCAATAGTTATAAACTGTCTTCCAGCTATAGTGCCCAGCTCTCTCTGTTTGGCTGGTGTATGAATATTGGCAAGTATTTACTACATTCTTTGTCCCAGACCCCAGCTTTAAGAGTATTTAGTTAAAAACAAAATTGTTAGTTACTGAGTTTTATTGAAAATATATGTAGTAAAGAGTATTGAGTTTGGGGACAAGATAAGCAAATTAAATAAAACAAAAACCCCCTTGTGCCCAATAAACTTGTAAGGAAAAAATGAAGTAAACAGACTTGATAAAGGCAAGATAAAAACCAAGAAACATCAGCAAACTGAAAATCGTTACTAAAGTTTATGGTGTTCAAGAAACAACAGAAAAAATCATTTTTTTCTATCTTAGTAGAGTTGTTTTCATTTTTTGTTATTAATTTTTCTTTAGATTTGCCAATTTATCCACGGTCATTCTTTAATGGCTGTATATAATGTTGTGGGAGCTGCCAAAATACACACAATTGTTTCTTACATTAGAATTAGGATCTCCTATTTCCTTTATTGTGGATTAAATTTTCATCTTTGTTCACAAACGACTGGGATAATACTTGGTGTTTAGTTCCCCTTAAAAAGAGACTTCTTCTGAATTGAAATAAATTGAATACTTACCAAGATGGATAATATTAATTTAATACGATAAAGTAAGTACATTTATAAGACATATTTAGATATGTAGATTGCTATGAACTGAATGTTTATGTCCCCTCAAAATTCATATGTTGAAGTCATAACCCCCAATTTGATAGTGATGGTATCTGGAGATAGAGCCTTTGGAGGTAATTAGTGTTAGTTGAGGTCATGAGGGTGGGGCCCTCATGATGGGATTAGTGCCCTATAAGAAGAGCAGAGAGAGCTTTCCCTCCTCTTTGCCATGGGAACACACAGTAAGAAGGCAGCCAGCTGCAAGCCCAGGAAAACAGCCCTCACCCAGAACCCCACCATACTGGCACCTTGATCTTGGACCTCCAACCTCCAGAACTATGAGAGAATAAATTTCTGTTTTTTAAGCTACCCAGTAAATGGTATTTGGTAATGACAGCCTGAGCAGACTGAAACACATACCCAACTTACATGATATGACAATAAGTAAGTAGAGTTTATTTTTAGCACCCACACATTGTGTACATGCATATGTATTTGTGTAACTGTTCAGAGATATAGCTATAATCAGGAGCTGACTTGGGACCACAGCCACCTGTCAGTTTCTCTGCCAATTGGCAGGTGTTTTATGTGCCTATTTATTTGAAATGTTTTTGTGAGTCCTGCCATGTTTTTACAACTGCTCTAGGAAAGCACAAGTACAAGGGCAGTCACTACTACTTTATTGCAAAAGGCTCAACAATCTTAATTTTGTGAAAAATAATCTGATTTTTACTGCCTACCTTGAAATTATTTTTTTCCTGAGACATAAGCAAATATGTGGGATAGAATAAAGATGATTTCTAAGTATAAAGTTCCAAACCACTGTATGATTCTGTGACTCATCCATGACAAGTTGTGAAATGATTTATAAGAGTACCATTTATTTTATCATTCTAGAACCTCTGAGATTCTGACTCATTCATGGTTTGGCAATATTGATGAATATTTTAAAAAAAATTTTTTTCTTGTAGTATAAATAATAATATATTCATCAGAGAGGTTCTAAATAAAGAAATTGGGAATCAAATTCACATTTGCTTTGCTTTTAATTCGTGCTATGCTTCCCATGAGGTATCATTGTAAGGAAACCTAAAGCTAAGACATTTAACTTTTTAACCTGCCTTTAATATCTTTATTTATTTAATGAAGTCTTTATTTAAACATTTGAATATGTATTTTTCTCTTATTTGTATATTTTTAAATTTAAGTAGAATACTTTTGCAACCCAAATGTTAATTTTTGCCCTTTGAGTCTTCTTTGTCACTCTAATAGTGCTTGCTGTCATTAAAAATCATGTATTCCATATTTCTTAGGATACTAGTATGTCCAACTGACTCTGCTTGAACTAACACATTTATCCCAGTCCAATAAAAAAGAAAATATGGTTGAATTTTTATTTTTTGTGACATGCTTTTAAATATATTGAAGGATTATCTTGTTCTGTGTTTTCTAAAGGAGTGCATAGAACTAAAATATGCCAAGATGAAATTTTCCATGGTTACTCAAAATCACTTGAAGAGGGGAGAGGTTGATGGCCTATTATTAGGCTTAGATAACTCAACAGCAACATTCCCCAGATCATTAGAAAAAAAAATAGTTATAGGGAATCTTCGAAATGTGGTACAAAAGTAACAAAGATTTTGTACAAATATTTAAGCATTGATTTCTATGCCTAGAAAATTTTACATTTCTATTAATTTTTTTTTTTTTTTTTTTTGAGACAGAGTCTCACTCTGTCACCTAGGCTAGCATGCAGTGGTACAATCTCAGCTCACTGCAGCCTCCACCTGCCAGATTCAAGCTATTCTTCTGCCTCAGCCTCCCAAGCAGCTGGAACTACAGGTGCACGCCACCACACCTGGCTAATTTTTGTATTTTTTGGTAGAGTCAGAGTTTCACCATGTTGCCAGACTGGTCTTGAACTCCCGAGCTCAGGCAATCCGCCTGCCTCAGCCTCCCAAAGTGCTGGGATTACAGGTGTAAGCCACCATGCGTGGCCAATTTCTATTAAATTTGACATAGAGAAAAAGTATATAAATATACCACAGATGGGAAAAAAACACATAGTGACCATCTGCACTGTTGTGTCCCTCACCCTTTCTTTTTCTTTTTCTATTTTTTTTTTTTTTTTTTTTTTTTGAGATGGAGTTTTTGCTCATGTTGCCCAGGCTGGAGTACAATGGCACGATCTTGGCTCACCGCAACCTCCACCTCCCAGGTTCAAGTGATTCTCCTGCCTCAGCCTCCCGAGTAGCTGGGATTACAGGCATGTGCCCAGCTAATTTTGTATTTTAAGTAGAGACAGGGTTTCTCCATGTTCGTCAGGCTGGTCTCGAACTCTCGACCTCAGGTGATCCGCCTGCCTCGGCCTCCCAAAGTGCTAGGATTGCAGGCATGAGCCACCTCTCCTGGCTGTCCCTCACCCTTTCAAACCACATGTCCTTTTAAAATTTAACTCATGTCCCTTGCCTTACTCAAAAGCCTCAAGATTTATCTTACTAAGGGCTTTGTCTTCAAATCTCCCTCTTCTCTACTCACTCTTGAAACACCTTTAGAATTTGCAGATATTATTTATATGGTATGTATTTATTGTATGTTTGTATAATGCATAGTCACATTTTTTTCTATCTAATAAATTGCTTTTTCAGAGCATCTAGTAAGTCACTCATTCACAACCATTTACTGCATGTCTACATGTCCCTGGCATTGTGCTAAGGAGAAAGGTTATTGTGATGAATTGGACAGAAGTTGCTCGCTGTCTAATAGAAATTGCTTCCTGTTGTATAATTCACCATAACATAATAGAGGATTGTGGTCATACTGAACAGTCAATTCATTTCATAACAGCTGCCTAAAAATATCAGATTGAGAGTTTGATGGTCCTTTATGAGGTAAAAGAATATAAAATTTCAGGAGCCGGTGAAAAGAGGCATCTGTAGACCCACCATGCTGTGTCTGCTTGCATGTCCCTTTCTTTATCCTAGTCCCAATGTCACATGGTTCTGGGGCCTCATCTTCAGTGCTAGAGTTTCAAGGATTATGTGTACTTGGAGGGGACATCAGATTTTCTGGCAAGACAAGTCTTTAGTCTTGGTGCTGTCCCAGGTCAGCATTTTTCAAGAGTAGAGTCAACTTGGAAAAAATGTCTATGTTGGGTGCTCTTCTTAAAAATTTTTATCTTATTCTACACTAATATTCGTAACAAATCTACAGATAATTTTAAAAAAAGAATTAGAAGAAGCAGAGGAAACAGGAAAATTTTAAGAGAAAAATTCTTATCTTCTCTCAGTGACCAAAATTTTATGTCTCTGTGGTAAAGTAGGCAAGCCTAATAAATACAAAAAAGGAGCAAAATATTATTGTATAAAACATTCCCACCAGCTCAGAAAATGTATTTCTAAATTAGTTGCTCTATGAACTTTAATCAATGATAGTGGCCTCTGAAAAACTTTTATCAAAAGCTTGCGAACCCATCCAACAACGAAGATCTGTTTTTACTTCCACCTTCTAGATTTTTGTGTTTAGAATTAAGTCTCACATCCCTTGGGGGTTGGAGAGACATGCTTTGGAATATTCTGGTTCCTTTACTTTTATAGTTGCTTTTGAGGGTGCTAAAGATGAATTGGAGTGCTGTTTAGCAATCTGTGAAGTTTCAACATCTTTGTAGAGCTCAGTAGGAATCTTGAAAAAACACTTTTTACAGATTCGCTTTCAATTTAGGTTTACCTTCCTTTTTATGTTCTGATACTTGAAATTTTTGAAAGACACAGATCATATAAATGATACCATTTTCATGAAATTCTAGTATCAGAGGGATTTAGCATATTTCAAAGACATTTTACATTGATTCTTTTAATGTACCCACATATGAAATAGGTTACATGTGTCATTGTTGTGCCCTTTTTGCAAATCAGAAGATTGAAGAATAGAATTGAGTCTTCTCATTTATTCTCGTAGAGAGCCCGACCACTGAAAACGAAAAACAAAAAATCTAAATATCAGAAAAGCAAAAGCTGGTCTCCACCATACTATATCTTGAACTTAAATATGTGTACTTCTCTCAGGTTATTCATGTGTGAAATATTTTTTTAAGTACCCAATAAATCCCATGGCTTCTAAAGTCAAGTTGAAAATTCTCCTTTGCAGTGTATTTGATTCAGGAGATAGATTCATCTTGTCAGCCTGTACTTGTTTTCTCTTATTGTGAGTACAGTTTCTTGAGCCAACTAAAGATCTGAGTGGTATTATAGAAAACATACCCGATATTTTTCACAGGCTTATGATTTACAAATAATTAGAGGTACATAGAATGAAATTCTCAAAACACATGTCTGGGCCTACTTAATTTCTGTGTTTTTCCCAGGTAGACCCAAACTTCTATATATAAGATGGTCCATTGCCATTATGGTGTGATCAAATCCATAAATATCTACATTTCCCAAAATGAGCTGAAGCTGTTAGATGCTAAAATGATTATGAATGACTGCTATCACATGGTACATTTTTGAAGCACTTACCTTTTGAAGGAAGTGGTAGCATTTATTTATTTAGTCAGTCACTCATTCATCAACTATATCCTACCTTCTCCAAAAAGCCATTTGGAGAGTTCTTTGGGACCTCAGAAAAGTGACTCTACTTATTTTGTTCTAAAGTAAACTTCTAACCGTCCTACCTGGCCTTGCCTCTGTTCATGCTGTCCAGGGAAGCAGAAACCAGAATAAAGGCGAGAACAAGGTAGGGTGATTCACTTCATTGTATAGGGAAAAAAGCACTGGACTAGGAGTTAGAAGACTCGTGTCTAGACTCATAGTCTTTGATCTCAAGAAAGTCACTTTGTGCCACTTTTCCTTATTTTCATGATGTAATACCTTCCTATTTTTACATCATGAAGATTTGAGTTTATTACATTTATGAGGAATTGAGGGTATATGACTGAATATTTAGAAAATTTTTGGAATTTAATGAGAGGCTGTGAAAAAATTATAAGTATATAACATATCCCCAGGCTATTTCTAATGACTTAAAATACCTATAAATATCAAATGAGATTATGTTTACAAAAGGATACTTAAAACAGCAAAGCTCTATTCTTACAATATTTATATTTTAATTAATGTTTCTATCCCTTTTATCTCTTTTTCCTAATTACCTCAAATAAACCAAGTTTTATGTTTATCACTTGGGCTGGCTGTGTACATTGGAGCAATCCTAATTAAGGTAGATGCTAAAGACATACATATGGCTAAGACCTTGAGTTTAAGAACTTAATACTCCAGTTTAAAATAGTTATTCCTGGTACTTAGCAGGTGCTCATTTTATGTTAGCTGAATGAGATAATGCTGGAGCATACTTAAAGATCACAGTCACTTGACTGCCTGGAAACAGTACAGAGGTGCTGCAGCTGAATTTGGAGCAGGGATTGGAAGAGAATATATTAAGTGGAGGTTGGGAATAAGCACAACCAGTTTGAGTGGATTCTATTTTTCCCTATTTACCTCCAGTGATAATTTAGGTTTCAAAGGCTACATGCCATTTTGAACCTGAGATCTGTGTACCTATGATACATTGTCATAGAGTAGTAAGACATAATGTTTTTTGCTGTATTTTAAAAATACTGTTGACTTCCAAATATAGACCCCTTATTCCCATGTTATTCATTAATCAAATTGCCACTAGGTTAAAATGGCCATTTAAAACACATTTTAAACTAAGTCATAATAATCAATGTATCAAATTATCCTTCATGTATTGATAATAGAAATTTATCCCAAAAATCCCTTGAACTTTGACTGTTACACATCTCCTTTTACGCTACCCACGCCTCCCCCTCCCACACACCTGTTTTCCTGAATTTAAATTGCCAATCACATGAAAAGGACCCCCTTAACCTGTGCTCCGAGCATGGCGTCTAATTGTAAGTTCGCTGCCTACTCAAAAAAGATTAGTAGTCTTAGATTCTATCCCAAAGTATTATATAGACCTCAAGGGTATGTACATATGCATAAAAAATATTTTTTCTCAGAATGCAGATATCAGCCTAAATAAAAAATTTTAAATTACACAGACTAAGATATTCATAGCTCTACAGCTGTTAGAACAGCAGATAAATCTACCAGTCTTTAGACTTCTGAGGTGGTGGGGGGAGTAAAACTGATACATCTTACATCAGTTCCCTCAGAAAATAACTATGTAGAAAGACAGCCTGTAGCATACAGCTCATTATTTCTTGTGCAATCAGACCTTCCATTGTCTTCAGAGAGTGCTGCTGCCTCACAGGCCTGGCCCCTTTAATGGATGAGTAGCTTCTAAAGAAGCATTGTGACACCCAGATGTAGAGTTCTTTGAAGCTATGCATCTGGGGAACCTTCATTTTGTTACAGTGCAAGGGTAATGTCAGAATTTCCTGGAGTCGGTCATCACAGGAAATTATCAGCAATTCATAGACTCCCTTTTACGTTTGCTTCAGCCTCTAGGGTAATCACAAAAGATTACAGTCTCCATTTCAGCTCTCATATCACTGAAATATCCTCTGCCGAGAGCATGATTGATTTCCAGAGGCCAGCTTTTAACCTCAGCTTTGGGAGGGCCAATGGAACTGTAGTGGTTTGATAACTGCCAACAACTGATATTGTGATATTGTTCTATTGTGAGGCAGAAATTTGGTGATTCTTGACTAATTATACAAAATCTTTTTAATAAAGTGGCATATCAACTTCTTGTGTTGTCAGGTGTAGGTATTTGTCCGATTATAATTAGTATTACAGGTTGTGGGGAGGCAGAAAGGTGAATAAAAATTTCAGATGAGTTTCATGAAGACTTTGAAGGGCCAAGCATCCTGATAGACTGAATTTCAGGAAAGAAAGCAGAATAATTCAGAAACATTTCTGAAAATCTTTATAAGGAGTGGATAGATTGTAAATACAAATGATTTTTGCCTCTTAACAGCCTTTTTGTGAATGTTACTGAGAGACTTGACATGTTTCATGACAACTTGCTACGTGGTTCTTGTAGGTTTCTCTTCATTGTTTGATTAGGAATTCTTGGTGCCGTATCCATGGCCAACATATAAGCAAACTAGATGTGTTTTTAACTTGGTGATTTCATTTGCTGTATTTATTTTTCTCTTACGTATGTGTTACTCTATTCAGAACATATAGAGGTAGAGAGGGCTTTGCGTATATTTGAAATAAATTTGGTAAATGAAATAGTTTTGCCTGGAAGTAACTGCATTTCCTTACAAATTCAGAAGAAAAGACAGTTCAATTTAAACTACTTTTGGTTTGAACCATAGCCTCCTTGCAATCATGTGAGAATAATTATAAATCAAATGGACAAATGTTGAATGTCAAGCTGAACCATTAACAGAGCCTTATTCAATAAAGCAATTATCACTGCAGAAAGCAGAGTGAAGCACTCTATTAAAGCTCTTTATTTTACTTTACAACTATTGTATATTTTGTACACTGTAAATGCAGAGACAAATTTAAACCAAAAACGTTTTCCACTAAGAAGAGCTATTATGTGTACACATACCTATTTATACAAAAGGGCAATAGCAAGATGAACAGATGACATAAAATATTTTTGCTATCAACTTTCCACAGAACCACTCAAGGACCACTTTCCTAGCTAAAGCCCTAAAATGTTAAGTGTGACAAAGTGAGCCTGTGAGGAGGAGAAGCAGTAGAATCAACATTGATATAACTGTGACATCCTTGGGTGGGAATCAGGGAAGGGGAAACAGATCTAACTATAGGATACCCAGTTAAAAAGGATATTTATTTATATATTTCTATTTATTTATTTATTTTTGAGATGGAGTCTCACTCTGTCACCCAGGCTGGAGTGCAGCAGCATGATCTCGGCTCACTGCACTTGAACCTCCCAGGTTCAAGCGATTCTCCTGCCTCAGCCTCCCCAGTAGCTGGGATTACAGGTGCCCACCACCACACCCAGCTGATTTTTGTATTTTTAGTAGAGATGGGGTTTTGCCATGTTAGCCAGGCTGATCTCAAACTCCTGACCTCAGGTGATCCTCCCACCTCGGTCTCCCAAAGTGCTGGGATTACAGGCATGAGCCACTGCACCCAGACTAAAGAGGAGTTTTAGATAAACAGCAAACAAATCATTTTTAATGTCAGTATGTGCCATGCAATGTTTGGCACATACTTTTTAAAATTATTTGCTGTTTACCCCTAAAATTCCACTTTAACTAGACATCTTATATTATTACTTGCTAAATCTGGCAAACATAGAAGGAGATCTGGGTTCAGGTGTTACCTGAGGAGGCTCAAATAAGTCACTAAAATTCTCCAAATCTTTCTTCATTTTCAAGCGAGAAAGACTAAAATCAGGCTGGTAGATCTGGGGCCTGATCTATCTGCTTTCACCAGAACTCAGTTTCTAAAAACTGAATTTTATTCTATTGAGTTTCCAGTTAGGATTTTGTTTGGGTGGGTGGGGGAGGTTCTGGGGCTTAAACGAAAACAATTTTTTTTTTTGAAGTTTGAAAATGTAGATGATCCGTGACATTTTACCACTGTGTAATGGTTATGTGGCATGCGGAATTAAGAGCCCAAAATATTTAAGATTAGAACACTGCACATTAGTTAATTTGTCTAGAGCTTCACTAGTGCTCAATTGTCATGTTTCTTCTTAGTGAAAGGGTAAGAAATGTGTTGGCCACCATTTTGGGGAAAAACGCTTCATTTCCATTTAGCTTTGCAAAATGAAGAAATATATTCAAACAGAAATATATTCAAAGGCCCAGGTTTCTCTTTTGCACTTCTTCCTGCCTGGTGGAGTTTTCTTTTCATCTTACACCTTTTTAATTTGTGTCATGGACCTCAGCATCAGGATATATCTGATTAGTTACTGAACAGCCTTTCAAACTTAGCTTTGACAGAATGGTTTTGAAAGGATGTCAGTTAATGCATGTGGCTGTTCAGGAGATGTATTGATTTTTAGATCAAGAAAGTTTATTACTCCTCTAGTCTCTTAGAAAGCCCTTGTAACATATTTTTGAGCTCGTTTACCAAAAAACAAGTAATTGTATCCTTATTTGGATTTGGAGATTTAGCACCAGTGTTTTTTTAAACTACATCTATAAGTATCGGCAAGTATTCTTCAGTTACTCGTATACTTTTTTTCCTCTCCTAAAAAATAAAGAATCCTATTTTATAAAAAGATATTTCTCAGATTTATTTTTGGCACTGAATTTTATGTTATGGAAATTTAATTTGAGGACAATTTTGGGGATTGTTTTCAAGTCACTATTTAAAAAGAAAACAAAAGGCCAAAAACTGTTTACTGTCTTTTAGCTCAGATATTTGGCCTGTCCTTCCAAACTTTGGGATGGATCTCTCTTCACATGTGCTATGGAATAACCGTTTCTCATGTCCTACACTCAAATGAATCTCTATTTCACATTTTACACATCTACTGAAAAATTATTTTTTAGTCTGTATTCCTGAAATACTTCTCATTTCATTTCACCCGAAGGAGATACAATACTAAATAAGGAAACACCCAACCCATTTTATTTAGATTATCTCGGTGAATCTAGTTTCTGTTCCTATCACTCAGAATAGTATACTATAACCAGTTTTGTTCGTATTTATCTTTGGGTGATAGAGTTTATTGTCAATTATATAAGTCTTGAGCTATTCGTTGTTGCTGTTTAAATATGAATATATCTCACTGAGAAGTATAAAGTATAAGTACTTTGAGGACAGTAACTTCTCCACATACAAAACATATTGATAGCACTTATCATCATTTTATTTCTTCTTCTAGGCTACTAAAATTCACAACAGAGGCAAATTCTTATTAATTCCCTGAAAGATTTCCAGGTAGTTTTTCATTTTGCTTGAAACATCTATAATTTTCTCATTTTTTTTCAAAAGGGCATCTACTAATATCATATGAACCTTTTGTTATGCATGATCTTTGAAAGATGTTACAGATCTTTAAAATCTTATGTATACTTTGACCAAAAATTAGGAACATCAAATCTTGAAGATAAAATGAAAACCCTATCAAGAACTTTCTTAGCATCCTGATGGAAAAATACCTGTCTCCCCTAATGACTTCCAGTCATATCTAAGCGTTTGCTTATTCAAGAATGGAAACAAACAAAGAAAAGCACAGAGTTTTCTTAGACGACATAATTCGGCTCATTACCTTAATGCTTTTTCCCTACATTGAAAATAGTAGTTGCATTTGGGGTTGAGGGTGGTCTGGGCTTCTTTAATAAATCACATTAACCAACCAGACCTTTCAGTGTGCATTTAAAACCTGAATATGAACACCTATGTGATAGAATTTCAGTTATTTAGTTTACTCATTTAAAACTCAAATAGGAACATCAGCTCCAAAAACATTGCTGGGTATTGTGTGTTAGTGACTATGAGGTATAAGTAAACATTTAACTAAGTCCCATACCCATTTCAGAAATAAACTGAAAGTCTTATTTGTTAAACTGAACTTTTTGAAAAGCTCTTTGAAGTGGCTTCTTAAATTACCCAGCAGCATAACTACAGCTTTGCTGCATCACTCTTGATCCCCACAGCATGGAAAGTCACCAGGCATGTGGAGCTAGCCAGGAAAATGGAACATTTTAACATTTGGACTGACCATATTTGTTACATACAAGGATCTACTGTGAGAGTTAGACATTCAGCTTCAGTCAGGTACCCAGGCCTAACCTTATGGCATCTCCTATTAACAAAGTAACTATTGTCTGAAGAAGAACTTAAGAATTTTTTTTTTCTACTCAGAACAGTTTAAAAATTATCTGTCGAAAGCATTACTAGATTTCCACTAAAGAGAAGGAGATGGTGAAATCACCAATTCATTTGCTTTTAGCTTTTTTACTTTTACCATTTGGTAACTCCTTATGGTTCTAAAAGTATAAAAGATGAAAAACATTATTTTGTTGTAATATCCTCACACAAAACTGTTAGCGCTTAGACAACATATGTATTTATTTTAAAGACAAAAGAAGTAACTCATGGTCATTTTGCTATTCACTCACCAAGTTCCAGGCCAACCGCACTGTACAGAAACCTGTTAGAAAGGTCTCCAGATGAAAGGTGTCTAGTACTTAGCACTCATCCTTAGAGAACTTTCAAAATGCAGATTACTTTAGTTTATCTTTCTTCTTGGGATTATGATGATGGTGGTAGCTCTGAGATCAGTTGTTGTCTTGCTACTTGGTAATTGAAAAAAATCCTCTGCAGGCATCTCACAGACTGACAGACTGTGTTGGAAGCTGAGGAGCATGTCTCTTAGTCTACAGGTTTTACCGATTATATGAGTCTGGATTCTGTATCAACTTCTCTAAATCATGGAAGAGTGTTTTGTTTTTTGGTTTTTTTTGCATATTTGGTATGACTTTACATGTAAAAGTATCTGAATTACAGTGGGTATCAAGGCAAGAAAAATGTGTTTTTAAAAATTCTTCATGGTAAAATATTGTTTCTTTCCCATTCTTCTATTTTATTTTATTTTTCAATGCTACTTACAACCCTCTGAAAATACCTTATTTATTACTTTAGAGATTTGGGTCTGGGTCTTCCCAACTAGAATGTTGGATATTTGAAAGCCTATTCTCCACTGTATGTCCAGCTCCTAAAACAATGTATGAAAGGTACTTAATAAACTTTTATTATATCAATAAAATTTCAAGAAAAATATAGTAAATATATAAACAAATTGGAAATCATACATTTCTAAATGTGTAATATGTTGAAAAGGAGCAAAAATTCCTAAGGAGAGAACTGAATATTTAAAGTTGATATGAAACCCTTACCTCTGAAAGAGTTGTACCTCTTACAACCAGAGTCATCTAGAAAAAGGACATTATTTTATGACAGAAACCCCAAAATAAAATGAAGATGAAATTTCTCCAAAAAAAAAATGACCAGAAAATACAGAGTTCAGTCTTCTTTTCAAAACAGATCTTCAAGATACATCACAGGATTTTTTTTTTTCTTGACTTTAGTCATCCTTTCTGTCAATGGAATATACAACTATTGTTTGGTAAATCCCAGAGCTTTTCAAAGGAGGCCTAACAATATGGAATTAGAGTGAAATATATCAAGCTTTCTAAATTCGTATTTTAGAAAACAGAGGAAAAAAATGAAATGCTATTCTGTACTCTACTCTGATAGGCTGCCTCATCTCTGGGCTGACTCCCTTGTGTTTTCTATCGGGAATATATGCTGCCATTAAGGAAGCCCTAGAAAATTGGGAAAAACTGAAATCCTGGGGTCCCGCTTAGTTTCGGCAGCTATTAGATGTTGCCAATAGTCAACCAGCCTCAAAATACTTAAAAGCCTGCAACATTTTGATAAAATAGTAGTAGTAGCAATAGTAATAAAGCTTCACTGGATCCAGGACTTAGATGTAATGTAACCTGTCTATTAGTTTCTGAAGTATGTGTTGTGTTGTTATTGCCTTTATAACAGTTCTGAGTGACTGGTTAACTTTCTGCTTGGGTAGTTGTATCCCAGTGAAAGGAGGGTCCCAGTTAATGTTGTTGCAAGCCACAACCAATATGTGGTTTCAGCAAAGAGCTGGGGATTCTTGAGGAAACCATCTCCCCAAACATTTGACCCTTGGTTTAATAAAGTTTGTGGAGAGAGTGACATGCCATTCATCTTCCTTTCAGCAGAACTGATAACATTCAGGTGAACCCTTGTCAGGGTGCTCTGGGTAGGAGAAGCAGTGTCAGCAAGGCAAGCCTCAGCTTTTACGCACTCCAGATGCAAACATGCAGATCCCATGGTGCATGCACTCCCTGTGTAATGTTCTATTTGCTGTATTTTTTTTTTCTTTCTTTTTTCTTTTTTATTTTTTTTTTGAGACAGAGTTTTGTTCTTGTTGCCCAGGTTGGAGTGCAATGGTGCAATCTCAGCTCACTGCAACCTCCACCTCCCGGGTTCAAGCGATTCTCCTGCCTCAGCCTCCCGAGTAGCTGGGATTGCAGGCATGTGCCACCATGCCTGGCTAATTCTGTATTTTTTTTTTTTTTTAGTAGCGACAGGGTTTCTCCATGTTGGTCAGGCTGGTCTTCAACTCCTGACCTGAGGTGATCCACCTGCCTCAGCATCCCAAAGTGCTGGGATTATAGGCGTGAGCCACCGCGCCTGGCCATGTGGTGTATTTTTAATGAGCCTTCTGAATTGAAATCCAAAATAGTACAAAGTTCTATAGTTCCAGCCTGGGCAACATGGTGAAACCCTGTCTCTACAAAAAATCAGCTGAGCATGGTGGCACATACCTGGAATCCCAGCTACCCAGAAGGCTGAGTTGGGAGAATCACTTGAGCCCAAGAGGCAGAGGTTGCAGTGACCCAGACTGAGCCACTGCACTCCAGCCTGGGTGACAGAAGAGACACTGTGTTAAAAAAAAAAAAAAAAAAATTCTGTGGTTAAACTAGTGTTGCCAACAATATGCAATCCTTTGTATTTCTTGATCTTTGTATATTTTGATCTTTAAGAGAAAAAAATTATCTTTGTTATTGCTGTATCTGTTTTCTTTCTATTGAAGTTTTCAAGAATTTTTAAAAAGTAAAACATCAACATAAAAGGCGTATGGTCAGAGTCTTTAAATATGAAAGACAAAACCCATTTTAAAGTAACTTTAGAGAAATATTGCTCTTCAGTGACACAGCTATCACTTAAACATGTTGTTTCATGAATATTTGAAGTTCTGTTGAGACCCTATGGTCACATCCTTTCCCATAAGGCTGATATTCAAAAAGGAAGGGATAAAAAATAGTTATTCTCTTTGTACTACTGTAATAATGATAACGATGCTGATAATAATCATGTCTGCCTCATGTGATGATGGAGACTGTAATACCACAATATCACAGTTTAAAAGTTGATACTTAGCCAAACTTCCAGAAGGCCCAAAGTCACAAGGGTTTGTAGCCGCGATCTGCTTAGCAGCAAATCAAGGACAGGTGCAAATGATGACTGCCGCTTGCAAACACGTAATTTCTAAATATTCCCAGGACTTTTTTTTTCTGTGTGCAAACCCAACAGTTATAATGAGGAAAGAAGACAGGGCAGCCCAAATTTTTATTTATGGCTTTCCTGAAGTTGCACAGGAAGTAATGGGCTTATCCTAAGAATATCAGAAAGAGAAAACCTAGACTCGCTTTTTCAGAAAACTTTTCCTTAAGCACCTTAGGTTTGTGTAGGCAGCAACCTTCCAGGCTGCAGAAATTCCAGGAATGCTTATCCATTCTTCTCCAAACCCATACCCTTTAGCAGTGGGATGCAATACACTCATGATTCTCGCAGTGTTCCTTTAGCAGGGAACAATGTTGGGGGAGATTCCTACCTGTGTTTGAATGCTGACCTATGAACTTGAGGGTGATTCATTATTGAACCTCTCAAAGCCTTTGATTCCTCATTTGTTAAAGGAGGATAATAATCATGTCTGCCTCATGTGATGATGGAGACTACAGGAGGTAATTCCTTAGTATAGTTCCCAGCAACTCTCAGTAAATAAAAGCTCCTCTTATAATGATGTTTATTATTGTTATTACACAGCTAGAAAAAAGAAAAAGAAAATACCCCTGGGAGAATAACACATGGATGTCACTGTCAGAGGGAAAAAAAAAACCCAAAGTATGGGTGGGGGAAGAGGAGACAGACCTTTTTGTGCCTCTCATGCCTCATTGTTTTGCTTAACGGCAACTTCTTTTCCCAGCCTCCAATTGAGTAGAGTTTGTACTACCTTTTTCACTTTTTTAACTTTTTAAATTATGCCCTTTTTTGTGTTTTACTCATTTTCCTATCCAGTCTGAGACAGCATCTAAAACATATTGGACCTCTAGAAATATTTGCTCGATGGCTGACTTTAAATTTTTTTTTTTTTTTTTTTTTTTGAGACGGAGTCTCGCTCTGTCACCCAGGCTGGAGGGCAGTGGCACGATCTCGGCTCACTGCAAGCTCTGCCTCCCGGGTTCACATCATTCTCCTGCCTCAGCCTCCCAAGTAGCTGGGACTACAGGTGCCCACCACCACGCCCGGCTAATTTTTTTTAATTTTAGTAGAGACGGGGTTTTACCTTGTTAGCCAGGATTGTCACTATCTCCTGACCTCGTGATCCGCTGGCCTTGGCCTCCCAAAGTGCTGAGATTACAGGCGTCAGCCACCGCACCCGGCTGACTTTAAATTTTTTTTTTTTCCTTGTAGAGGAAGTATACTTTATTTTTATAATTTTTTTATTTTTATTTTTTATTATTATTATACTTTAAGTTTTAGGGTACATGTGCACAACGTGCAGGTTAGTTACATATGTATACATGTGCCATGAACTCATCATTTAACATTAGGTATATCTCCAAATGCTATCCCTCCCCCCTCCCCCCACCCCACAACAGGCCCTGGTGTGTGATGTTCCCCTGCCTGTGTCCATGTGTTCTCATTGTTCAATTCCCACCTATGAGTGAGAACATGTGGTGTTTGGTTTTTTGTCCTTGCGATAGTTTGCTGAGAATGATGGTTTCCAATTTCATCCATGTCCCTACAAAGGACATGAACTCATCACTTTTTATGGCTGCATAGTATTCCATGGTGTATATGTGCCACATTTTCTTAATCAAGTCTATCATTATTGGACATTTAGGTTGGTTCCAAGTCTTTGCTATTGTGAATAGTGCCGCAATAAACATACGTGTGCATGTGTCTTTATAGCAGCATGATTTATAGTCCTTTGGGTATATACCCAGTAATGGGATGGCTGGGTCAAATGGTATTTCTAGTTCTAGATCCCTGAGGAATCGCCACACTGACTTCCACAATGGTTGAACTAGTTTACAGTCCCACCAACAGTGTAAAAGTGTTCCTATTTCTCCACATCCTCTCCAGCACCTGTTGTTTCCTGACTTTTTAATGGTTGCCATTCTACCTGGTGTGAGATGGTATCTCATTGTGGTTTTGATTTGCATTTCTCTGATGGCCAGTGATGGTGAGCATTTTTTCATGTATTTTTTGGCTGCATAAATGTCTTCTTTTGAGAAGTGTCTGTTCACATCCTTCGACCACTTTTTGATGGGGTTGTTTGTTTTTTTCTTGTAAATTTGTTGGAGTTCATTGTAGATTCTGGATATTAGCCCTTTGTCAGATGAGTAGGTTGTGAAAATTTTCTCCCATTTTGTAGGTTGCCTGTTCACTCTGATGATAGTTTCTTTTTGCTGTGCAGAAGCTCTTTAGTTTAATTATATCCCATTTGTCAATTTTGGCTTTTGTTGCCATTGCTTTTGGTGTTTTAGACATGAAGTCCTTGCCCATGCCTATGTCCTGAATGGTAATGCCTAGGTTTTCTTCTAGGGTTTTTATGGTTTTAGGTCTAACGTTTAAGTCTTTAATCCATCTTGAATTAATTTTTGTATAAGGTGTAAGGAAGGGATCCAGATTCAGCTTTCTACATATGGCTAGCCAGTTTTCCCAGCACCATTTATTAAATAGGGAATCCTTTCCCCATTGCTTGTTTTTCTCAGGTTTGTCAAAGATCAGATAGTTGTAGATATGTGGCGTTATTTCTGAGGGCTCTGTTCTGTTCCATTGATCTGTATCTCTGTTTTGGTACCAGTACCATGCTGTTTTGGTTACTGTAGCCTTGTAGTATAGTTTGAAGTCAGGTAGCAAGACTAATAAGAAAAGAGAGAAGAATCAAATAGATGCAATAAAAAATGATAAAGGGGATATCACCACCGATCCCACAGAAATACAAACTACCATCAGAGAATACTACAAACACCTCTACGCAAATAAACTAGAAAATCTAGAAGAAATGGATAAATTCCTCAACACATACACCCTCCCAAGACTAAACCAGGAAGAAATTGACTCTCTGAATAGACTAATAACAGGCTCTGAAATTGTGGCAATAATCAATAGCTTACCAACCAAAAAGGGTCCAGGACCAGATGGATTCACAGCCGAATTCTACCAGAGGTACAAGGAGGAACTGGTACCATTCCTTCTGAAACTATTCCAATCAATAGAAAAAGAGGGAAACCTCCCTAACTCATTTTATGAGGCCAGCATCATCCTGACACCAAAGCCGGGCAGAGACACAACCAAAAAAGAGAATTTTAGACCAATATCCTTGATGAACATTGATGCAAAAATCCTCAATAAAATACTGGCAAATCGATTCCAGCAGCACATCAAAAAGCTTATCCACCATGATCAAGTGGGCTTCCTCCCTGGGATGCAAGGCTGGTTCAATATACACAAATCAATAAATGTAATCCAGCATATAAACAGAACCAAAGACAAAAACCACATGATTATCTCAATAGATGCAGAAAAGGCCTTTGACAAAATTCAACAGCCCTTCATGCTAAAAACTCTCAATAAATTAGGTATTGATGGGACATATCTCAAAATAATAAGAGCTATCTATGACAAACCCACAGCCAATATCATACTAAATGGGCAAAAACTGGAAGCATTCCCTTTGAAAACTGGCACAAGACAGGGATGCCCTCTCTCACCACTCCTATTCAACATAGTGTTGGAAGTTCTGGCCAGGGCAATTAGGTAGGAGAAGGAAGTAAAGGGTGTTCAATTAGGAAAAGAGGGAATCAAATTGACCCTGTTTGCAGATGACATGATTGTATATCTAGAAAACCCCATTGTCTCAGCCCAAAATCTCCTTAAGCTGATAAGCAACTTCAGCAAAGTCTCAGGATACAAAATCAATGTACAAAAATCACAAGTATTCTTATACACCAATAACAGACAAACAGAGAGCCAAATCATGAGTGAACTCCCATTCACAATTGCGACTTTAAATTTTAAAAGTAAAGAACCTGGTTTCTATTTCTGTTTAATAGAAGAGCTACCAGGGCCTACTATACTGGATAAGTAATAAATGCTTACCAAATGCTTTTTAGAACATTGGTTAAAATAGATCGTTAAGTTTAAGGTAAGATTTCCCCATCTTTACAAATAGTATGGGCTGGGCAAGGTGGTTTACGTCTGTAATCCCAGCACTTTGAAAGGCTAAGGCAGGAGGATCACATGAGGCCAGAAGTTCAAGACCAGCCTGGGCAACATAGTGAGACCCTGTCTCTCCAATAAATAAATAAAATTTTTAAAAAAAATTTAGCTGGGCACAGTGGCACATGCCTGTAGTCCTAGGTACTCGGGAGGCTGAAGTGAGAGGATCATTTGATCCTATGAGTTTAAGGCTTCAGTCACGCCACTGCTCTCCAGACTGAGCAACACAATGAGTCACTAAGAATAAAATAAATAGTATAGATAAAAGAAAGTCTTGTACAATTCTCGAGTGGTATTTTTGTTTCATAGTGGGGGTGATGCCCAGTTCCCATCCCAGTGTTACCTGATGGCTAGTTAAATCCTTTTAAGACTCTTATAAGAATAAAACTCAAATTTCATGCCTCTTGAAAAGTACTGGGATAGTTGAACAAGTTTATAATTCTATTTTCTCTGCCTAAAGTCCCATGTAGCAAAATTTTCTAGAGTCTAAATATAATCTAGTATTATGTCAAGTCGCTTGAGCACACAGCCCTCATCTTAGATTCATCCTACCTTTAGTGAAGTGCTGCAGTGTGTTTATTTTCCCTGTGTCTAGGTTTCACTTGCAGCTGCATATTTTTATATGACTTTTTACACTGTGGAGATGTAAATTACTTTTTGGTTTACCCAGAGAAAGTAATGCTCTTTTAAAAAAAACGCACACAGATTTGTAGTCCCTGTAATCTTGAAGACACCAAAAAAAAAAATTGTTCTTATTTTGATATTGAAAATATGATAGATGATATAAGGCCAGCTTCATTAATTTGTTTTATAAGTACTACAATATAATTGTTAATTTGTCTGTACATGGCCTCCAATTACCTCCTCAATTCCTGGTAACAGCTGCAACCTCATCTTTCACTTTTATTACCTACCAGTTAATTGCACTAATAGGTCTTGCTTTTCATTTCTGCATGATTTTCATTAGAGAAAGTGGCAAGTGTTAACTTTTGATGCCTTTTAGTTAGTGTTTCAGGCTTTTTACTCAAAGAAAAGCAAGGAAAATGGGTTCTTTAAATGTTCATGTAATTGTGCTTCCTAGCCTCAAAATTCCAGATGACTGCTTCTAACTTTTACTTTTTTAGAAAAGAAGAGGCTTATTTGGGACCAATAAATTTTGCCAGGTAAGGAATATTGGTAGCTAGATCTATGTGGTAGGGTATTTTTTTTCTTTAAAAAAGCATCTTTAGTATTATTTCCTAATGAATTATACTTTTCTCAATCCATAGGCAGCTTTTTTTGCACAATGTGAACTAACATGAGCTAATTTAATATGACTACTTAATAAGACATTTGTTAATGTAAAAGATATAAACATTTAAGAAATATTTTTGAAAGTACTTGTTCATTTTTAACAATCGAATGTCTATAAAATGCCAAATGAATCTTTAAAAATGAGAATTTGTTATGTAGTTGCAGTACCTCCAGTATTTTTTGAGTAGTCTACACATGAAATCATTATGATATAGAAACATAGTTTTGACTGTACTAACATGAGTTACTTGCATTTATCACATTTTAAGATTTATGATAATGTTTTTATTAATTCTGAACTTTTTATTCATCCTGAAACTTGATGATAGAATGAAAGAATTATCATCGATTTAGTTACATGCATCTCATTATGACTACAGAGAACTGTTTTTGCACTAGCAGAGAAAAAAATTTAAGTTAACATAAATTAACATCATAGTTGTTTTGTCTAGCTTTTAGAGCATTGTACTAATGCTGAGAACAAAAATTGAGAATTTTACCACTTTATACTTTTTAAAAAGGTATCTGAAAGCCCTCTTCATTACTGTCACATTTGGATCCCATTGAAATGACTCGAGTATTTGTAGTTATTGCATCAGAGGGCAAATACTCAAAACATTAGCTTGACAGTGTCTGTTTCAAAATCAGATAAAGTGACAAGTGGGGCATTCTTTTTTATTCCAATTAAAGTCTCTATTCAACTAAATCATCTAAATCATGTCCCCCAAAATAACATTTAAATATAAAAATATAACTATAGAATTTAATGATAAACAGCAGAAGAAGAGATTTAGACTAGAAGAAAAAGTGAATCTTTTCCAGAAACCTTAAGGAAATACAGAATCAAGAGGAAAATAAAGAAAATCTGTTCCAAGTGAGACAGATGGGGGTACAATCTTGATACAATTAGTGATAAGTTATCCACAGGATGAAAAGGCAGAAAGAGTTAATGACAAGTAGCAAAGAAAGTGTAAAAGGGCTGTGCTTATTTAGTTGATTTTATGAGAAAAATTAGGATTACATATACAAACTGGAGGAGCCAATTCTGAGGGGAGTTTCATGAAGGAACCTTCTTAATCTGGTGCTTTTTAGAGAGCAGATGGATGGAAACTTGCCTACCTTTCTATTTGGAGTTCTCAGTCTCAACTCACCTTTCAGAATGGAGAGCTCTCAGCCTTGGAGACACAAGGGCATACTTTCAGGCCAATGTGATGCAAATGTGAGATTTGAGCAGAATAAAACTATTAGGGGCCGGGCACGATGGCTCACGCCTGTAATCCCAGCACTTTGGGAGGACAAGTCAGGCAGATCGCCTGAGGTCAGGAGTTCGAGACCAGCCTGGCCAACATGAAGAAACCCTGTCTCTACTAAAAACACACACACACACACACACAAAAAACTGGCCAGGTGCAGTGGTGGGTGCCTATAATCCCAGCTACTCAGGAGGCTGAGACAGGAGAATTGCTTGAACTCAAGAAGCAGAGGTTTCAGTGAGCTGATATCGCACCACTGCACTCCAGCCTGGGCCATGGAGCAAGACTCTGCCTCAAAACAAAAACAAAAACAAAAACAAAAAAAAACTATTAGGAGTTATGTAAAAAATTATGTAGGCAGCTAACAATTTTTAAAACTTGATGGGAATATTTATTTTCAAAGATTTTGTTGGAGATGTCAATAGATATAATAGTCTACTAAGACCTTGAAACTAGATATTCGTACATGTATCTTTTGTCTTTCTATGTTTGGGCATGGAAACAGCTAGGATATATGGATTCACTTTGAGGAAAGTTTTAATTTTGATGTTAATTTCAATATATTTTTTGAAAGGAGTAATAGGAAAGTGTACATTATTTCTATGATTTATTGTTTAAGTGTACTTCAATTTGATTTAAAGAAAAATATTAGTGTATGGATATGGCAAAAAATAATGAAAATAGCATGCATAAAACTAGTATTTAGGGAATATTCATATAGTTTAATCCCATGTAGTTCACATATCACCAGATGGGAAGTATTTTTCAGAGCCTGAGATCAGAAACTATCTCAATAAAATGCTCTTGTTCTTTAACTTCGCAAAACAGTGGGCTTCTTTCATCCTGCCAAGATAAGTTAGCCTGTTTTATTTTTAAGCCTGCCTAAACTGATTCGCCATGTCTGGTAACTGTCAGAAAGTATAGTTTCCTATTTTGCAAATAGGTAGATGGGATTTAAGTATTTGTGTTTGTGAATAAAATAAGAAAGTGAACTAGGAATTTATTTTCTGACCTTTTGAGATTTTCTTTGTCACATAGTTTTTTAAATTATTATTCTCGTTGAATAAAATCTAATACAATCAGTTATGACCTTCAACAGTATGAATCCCTAGATTTTCCAGTAGTGATATGTTAGATTTAGTAGTTAAACATAATAATGTTAAGAAGGTTTTTCTTTTTTACTTATTAAATTATAATATATAAAATTGACCTTTTGAGGGGGAAAGTTCTATGAATTTAATATATGTATAGATTTGTGTAACCATCACATTATAGTTAGGCTATCTCTCCAGAAAACTCCCCCCTTAGCATTTTTGTTTTAAGATGGAGACAGGGTCTTGCTGTGTTGCCCAGTCTGGTCTCAAACTCCTAAGCTCAAGTGATCCTCCTGCCTCAGCCTCCCAAAGTGCTGGGATTATAGGCATAAGCCCCTGCACCTGGAACCCTCTTAAAATTTTTAAGTGTCCCAAACCACCATAACTGTTCTTTATAATAGGAATACATCGTCCTGTCATCTTTCTTGAAATTGTAGCCAAAAAATAGATTAATTTATTATTCAATAACTCTTCAATCCACTTGCCTTTCTAATGTATTTAGCTTCTTCTAATGGCTAATTTTGCATTTTGTCGATTTATAATTGTGATCAGAGATAGTACTCATTTCTCCTCTCTGTCAAATATCATCAACTAATCCAGTCTTAATCTCTAACCTCAGGAGATTTCCTAGACAACGGTATCAATGGATCTGTCCTCATTCATATTACATCTGTTATATAATGTTTTGCTTGTCATCTGCATTGTTTTTTGAACTACCAGTTGTCTGATGTAAATGTTGGAGATTATTATCTGGAGTACACAAGAGAATCACTGCTGTGTCTCTTTTCATAGGCTCTGCAGATCTAGGTGTTTCTTTTCCTGAGTGTTTTAATGACTGTGCCATACTTTTTCTGTTGGAGTACTTGTATCACTGTATATTTCTCTGAATATATATAATACATGCAAGCCAAAAGGGGAAAATCACAAGCTATAAATCAAAACTTTACTTGATTAATATTTAACCAAGGGTTGCATGTCAGCCAATCTGTTTTAGGCATTTAAGTGTACAGTTCTGACATGCATTTTCAGTAGAATGAATTTCAGTCTATAGCACATGAAAGTTAACAAATTATTTTAAAATATATATTCAGTCAATACTTTCTGTGCTCTGATAAGAGCCTGTCATTTATGACTTTACCATAAATCAAAAATTAAGAAGCATAAATATATTTGTAATAATTGTTATTGACATCATTTGAGGCCATCTTAAGTATTATTGCCTCATACAGGGAAAACATTAACATTTTTAGTTGGGCATAGTGTGGCACATGCCTGTAGTCCCAGGTACTCAGGCGGCTGAAGCAAGAGGATCACTTGAGCTCAGGAGGTTGAGGCTGCAGTGAACTATGATCACGCCACTGCATTCCAGCTTGAGCAACAGAGCAAGATCCTGTCTCAAGAAAAATAAAAGTTAATTTTAACCTTGACCTTTGGATCTTAAATTTTATTGTTTTATGATTCTTCTAAGGTTTTTCAAGGCTCCTTCTAGAGACATAAGGTTTCTGGAAATATGGCGATTCTCTTGTGGTTTTTTTTTGAGTTATGTTTTCAAAGCCATTTTTTGTTTTCATTTTTGTCATTTGTTTTTGTTTTTAATTTTTGGAGACAAATGTGTTACTATTGAATGAGATTCTTTATTGTCTTTGTTTAGGAACTAAAAGTTTAAACTTTATGGAATATTTCAACTACTGTTATTTGCTCACACTATTGTCTTTTCTTTGAAGTTACAAATTGACTATTTTTTCATTTGTTCTTCAGATGGATCCTGTGCAAAAAGCGGTTATTAACCATACATTTGGAGTATCCATTCCCCCAAAGAAGAAACAAGTTATTTCTTGTAATGTCTGTCAGCTTCGCTTTAATTCAGATGTGAGTATCACCTTTTCATTATTCTCTGTAGTTTGTCAGAGCTAAAAGTCTGATTGATCTAAATATGTACATTTCTTCATATTTACATACTGTAGCAGCCACTCCTATTGGTAGCCCACTAATTTCAGGATGCCAGATTTCCAAGGGATTTGGGTTCAATGCCTAAAACTTGAACAATAGAGTATGGTTGGCCCTCTGAATCCACAGGGTCCATATCCATGGATTCAACCTAGATCACATTGAAAATATTTTTTAGAATAACATTAGAACAATAAAAAACAATACAAATTTTAAAACCAATAGAGGATTACAGACAATAGTCTATAAGTGGCTAATATCAAAAATTAAGAATTTATCTATGCAATCAGTCTCAACTATACCATTTTACAATTAATCTCACTATATTCACTTGTCAAAAATACTTGACTATCAGAAAATATGAAAAAAGTTTTAAAATGCAATGAAGAGATTTTAAGAATTAAAATGCAATAAATGTGGAAGAAAACCATTTTTACTATTTGACATCAAGTGCCACATTTCATGTTTGTGTCAAATCTTGTTAAATACCTAAAAGAATTATTAATTTCCCATATGATTTATATTTTCCCAGAACATAAAATACAGAGAAAGTTTCATAAACTATTTTATCTGTCAAGCATAACCATCCTGCTAAACAAAGATAACAAGAAAATGGAACAAATCACTCTCTTTTATGAAAATGGGTTTTTAAATTTATAAACAAAATAGCAGGAAAGCAAAATAAACAATATTAGAATATTTGCAATATCCAATTACCAAGTAAAGCCAATGACCGATGTAAATCAGAATCCGAAGGCTGCATATAATATGTGGTATTTCCTGAGTTACTTGACCCCTGTAGCCATTTTGCAAAGAGCTTGTTACAGAATTAATGTTGTTTAGAAATACTAAAATAATAATCACTCTTGTTTGCATATACCATTAAATTATGTTTTGATAATTCTACATAGGAAGCATAATAAAAAATCATAGTCATTGGAAAAGAGATGTTTATCATGATTTATGAAATTATATTTAATATAATTTTAATCAAAAGTCCAATGAATTTTTTGGTACATGATAAAACTTCATGTTCAGGAATCAAAATGTACCTAAATAAACTGAGAAATATACAGTGTTAATTCATTTGAAGTCTTAATATTGTTAAGATGTTAGTTCTTCCCCAAATTGATCTATAGATCCAGCACAATCCTGATCAAAATCTCAAAATGCTTTTTTATTATAGAAAATGGCAAGCTGTTTCTTAAATATACATAGAAAAGGAAAGCCCTAGAATAGCCAAAACATTTTTTTAAAGGTCAAATTTTGAAGACTTAACACTTCCTGATTTTAATACTTACTCTAAAATCTACAATAATCAAGACTGTGAAATTGGTGAAAGAATGGTAGACACATGGATCAATGGAACAGAACAGAGTCCAGAAATAGACTCACACCAATATAGTCAGTTGATTTTCAACAAAGTTGGAGAGTGAATTCAGTGAAGAAAGGCTAATCTTTTCAACAAATAGTGCTAGAAGAAGTATGTATTAATATGTAAATTCAAAAAACGCCTTGACTACTACCTGATACAAAACATAAAAATTAATTCGATAGGATCATTCATAAAATAAAAACTTTAAAAAACTATTAAACTTCTAGATGAAAACAGTAGAAAATCTGTTTGGCTTTGCATTAGGCAAAACTTTCTTAGAAAATAAAAAAGTGTGAATATTGATATATTGGATTTCATCAAAATTTAAAACTTCTACTCTTTAGACTGTTACACTGTTAAGAAAATGAAAAAACAAGCTATAGACTACTAGAAAATATTTGTATCTGCTTAAGAAATTGCATACAAATATAAATAACTTATAACTCAATAATAAATGATAAAATCGGAAAACAATTTTAACAGGCACTTTACCAAAGAAGAAATATGAATGATGAATAAGCACATAAAAAAATGCTCAACATGTTTAACGATTAAGGAAATACAGAATAAAACCAAAATCAGATAGCACTACACCTATTAGAATGGTGAAAATTAAACAAATTGATAGGATCAAATGGCTAGGATGAGGAGCAACTGGACCTCTCATACATTGTCAGTGAGAATACAAAATGGTACAGCCACTTTGGAAAACAATTTAGCAATTATTAATAAGAAACTTTATAAAGTTATACATACATTTCCCATATGATCCAGCAATCCCACTTCTAAGTATATCCCCAAGGCAAATGAAAACATATATTAATCCATATGTGCTGCTTAAAGTAATTTTATTCATAATTGCCCAAAACTGGAATTGACCCAAATGTCCATCAACTGATCAATAAACAAACTATGTTAAAGCCATACAATGGAAATAAAGAAATAAAAGTAAATAGAAATAAAGTAAAAGTAAAATGAAAGTACTGATACATGCTACAACATGGATGAATCTCAAAGACAGTATGCTAAGTGAGAGAAGTAAGACACAAAGACTATATGCCATATGATTGCACTCAGATAACTTTCTGCAGAAGATGAAACTATGGGGATAGTCAGATCAGTGGTTAACAGGGGCTGAGGGTTAAGTTAGGGAATTGACCACAAACGGAAATGCAGGAACCTTTTTGAATGATGAAAATATTTTATAACTTTATTGTTGTGATGTTTACATGACAGTCTTTGTTTTTCAAAATTCGTTAAGCTGAATACCTGAAAAAAATTTTACTGTATGTAGAGTATACCTTAGTAAACCTAACTAGAAAAAAATTAATGATATGAGCCACAAAATATTTTATAAATAGGAGACTAATTTATGATAGAGATATAACTACTAAAGTATATTAAACTACAATTTTACTACTAGAATGAAAGTATAATAAGACTTTTGTAAGAATAGATGCAATAATAAATACTGAAATAGATTCAAGTAAATTTTACAGTATTGCTCAGTTATTCAAATCTTTAGAGTTATACGGAGAAATTAAAGTCTGTTGTTATATAAATATGACATGAAAATGTTTACTACTTACCTGACCACTTATAAAACAAATGCCCACCTAAAGACATGCTGCGTCTTTAACACTGGCATTCTCAGTGCCATAAGGCCAGATGCTTGAAAACATCTCTCAGTACAAAGCAAATAATAGATTTCAGAATTAAATTGCAAAAATCGTGCAAAAGATGCATGATTTTATGAAGTCCATTAATGTAATAGAGAACTGCTTGGTTTAAAGCCACTCACAAATAAGGATTTGCTTATTAGAAGAGTTAATTTAAGAAGAGTAAAATAACAAGGTTGATGATAGATTCTTCAAAACAAGAGATGTTGAACATTGACTGAATAATAGGGGCTTAGGGACAATTATGAATCTCTCAAATTAAAAAATAACGTATTTATAGTTCAAAATCATGATAATATTAAAAAACATATTGAGGCTGGGTGCAATGGCTCACTCCTGTAATCCCAGCACTTTGGAAGGCCGAGGCGGGTGGATCACTTGAGGTCAGGAGTTTGAGACCAGCCTGACCAACATGGTGAAACCCTGTCTCTACTAAAAATACAAAATTAGCCAGGCGTGATGATGCACACCTGAAATCCCAGCTACTTGGGAGGCTGAGGCAGGAGAATCGCTTGAATCCAGGTGGCAGAGGTTGCAGTGAGCTGAGATTGTACCATTGCACTCCAGCCTGGGCAATAAGAACAAAACTCCATCTAAAAAAACAACAACAACAAAAAACCACCACACATTGAAAAAACTATCCCTTTCCTCATCTTCCCAACCTCCATGTCATTCCCTATTTGTAATCACTTTAATATTTTTTGCATATCTTTCCAGGGCTTGCTTATGCAAATATAACTAAGTATGAATACATATTATTTCTTCCCTTTTCTATGTAAATGGTAGCATACTATTGACACTCTTCTTTGCGTTGCATTTTTTATGTAACAATATATGCTGGAGAATTTTTTTCTATCAGAACATAGAGAGCTCCCATACTCTTTTTATAGATGTGGTAGGCAAAGATGCCCATATCCTAATTTCTGGAACCTGTTAATATATCTTACATAGCAAAGTGGAATTAAGGTAGTAGATGGAATTAAGGGAGCTAATATTCTGACCTCATGATAAAAGGATTGTCCTGGATCATCCCATGGTCCCAAGGTAATCACAAGGTCTTTAAAAGTAGAAGAGGGATGCAGAAGAGGCAGTCAGGGTGATGCTATCTGACAAGGAGTCCACTGGCCATTGCTGGCTTTGTAGGGGAAGGAAGGAGCCACAAGCCGAGGAGTGTGGGCAACCTCTAGAAGCTGGAAAAGACAAAGAAATGGATTTTCCCTTAAAGCCTCCAGAAGGAATGCAGCCCTGCTGACACCTTGATGTTAGCCCAGTAAGATCCATACCAGACTTCTGACCTCCAGAACTGTAAGATAATAAGCTTTTAAGCCACTAAGTTTATAAAACTTTGCGATGAAAGCAACAGAAAACTAATACAGTAGTTTATTTGTGGACGTTTCATAGTTTAACTCATCCCTACAGGTGGACACTTAAATTGGTTCCCATCTTTTGACATCTCCTAGATTTTCAGTCAATAAATGGCAGAGCTAAGACATAAGTCTGGATCTCTTGCCTCTAAATCCACAGCTCTTCCTATTATATTATGTTGCCTCACATAACTTTACCCATTTCCTAAGCATTTACTGAACTCCTCCTGTATGATAAGCACTTTGCTAATCTCTACAATATGGCCTAAAATGAACCACATGATCTTTGGAAGGACCATTGAAGTTCCATAATAAAAAATCATTTCCACGGTACCTCTGTCAGGAGGATAGGATATAAACACCTCCATCTTACAAGTCAACAGCTAAGACCCAGAAAGAATGACTATGAATTTTGTTTTTTATTTGTGTAATGGGTTGGGTTGTGGAAGGCATAAGAATTTCTTTCGAGCCCCACAATTACTCTAGGAGTACATCCACCTTTGTCTTAAGCTCCATTTGATGTCAGCCATTTTCTTTGTACTTACTAATAGGGATGTGGACATATGTGCATACATAAGCATGTGACCAGCAGCCTCCTTGCTATAGCTCCAAAGTTCCATTGATAATGAAGAAAGAAATTAGATTTCTGAGTCATTCTTAGACTCTGGGCAGTAAAGCCACAAAGTCTGGATGGCAAATTCACAAATGTGACATATACATGTTCTCAGTGTTTAGTAATGGTGCTATAATCTGCATAACCAAGCTCTGAAACTGAGCATTTTTTATTTGGGGGAGAGTTTATTATTTTATAATTACCCTATTTACATTTTAATGTAAGAATTAAGAAGATGCTCATCCTTATTTTTAATAACATTTCTAAATCAGCCTGAGACTGAAATTGGCTTCACTCTTCAGTGTAGAAAATACGTTTATTGAAAAATATGGAAGGCAGATGCACAGTAAACAGACTGCATTTTGCGGTTCTTCATTATCCATATGAAATGTACCAGAGTTGGCTTCATGCATTAGAATTCAATATGACCTAGTTTAAGTGTCCTGTACCCCCCTTTGTCTAGCTTTTATCATCTCAGTAGAACTACCCTGTTGAAAAGCAAAATGCTACAGCTTTATTGACACAATACACAGTTATGTAAATGAGCAAGCATTAATCACAAACATTTCCCAAATGAACCTTTACAAATTAACACCATTAACTTTGCCAGGGAGCAGGCATTGCAGTCCAGGAATAATATGCTTTCCGACTGAGTCCCAGACATTTGCACAAATGTGTGTATCACCTCAAGCCCTGCTTTCTTCTTGACCACCTTTTTTCTAACATGGTGTACCTAAGCTGAATGAGGCTGTCTAACCCTGAATGTTTCTTTATTCTCCAGTAACTGAGTATACTGCAACTGCAGTATAGTCATAAATTATAAGCCTAAATCTGAATCTTGATCTTTTAGCTGGAAAATGCCATATCCAAAGTTAAGCTTTGCCAGGGAAATGAGCTAACATACACTTCAGAAAATTTTTTGAGACTAACATTTATCTCATTTTGGCTAAGTTGAAATTGGCAGATCCCAAATAATTTCTAATTTACATATTAGTTTCAATTCCTTGGAGGATAGTAGCAGAAGGATGAAAGAAAGTGATTCTTACACAAAATCATATCTTTATACAAAATTGAATCAAAATCAAATTCTTAAACAGATTCTTACACAAAACAGGGCAACTTGATTATCTTAAATGTTTTAAAACAGAAATTATATTATTATTCTTATTAATATTGATCTCAGAACAGTTTATTATAAATACCCTTAATGTATTTCTGAGTATTTTATGCCTGATAGGCAAATCAAAATGAAAGCATGGTGATCTTTTTAGTCAAGTTTTACATACTCTAAGTCAGAATTGACCCTGAAATTTTGGTACTCAGCATTAATACCACAAGTAATTAAGCGTGAGATACATTGTCCCTAAATGTTGGCCCCATAGGCTTTTATTACTCCTTTGGAGCTAGCCCATTTGATTTTTCAAATTTACATTATTATCTTTGAATAACATAATAAACATTGAATCACTTATAGTTTATATTTTATTTTGTATGGTACCTCTATGTTTGTGATCTGTTGATGTTTTTTATTTTGTTTTTTGGTTTCAGGTTATCCAATATCCCTATCTCTCATTTTAGTCTTCTGTTCTTTTTGCTGTGCTCTATTTTCTCATGTCTGAAGACATAAGGTGACAACCTCATGCCATTTCAATGATTTACATTAGAATGATTAAGTACAAATGGACAGAAAATTAAGGGTTTGCTTAGAAGTTAAAATGGTAGGGTAATCAACCACTTGTATAAACATTTCTGTGGGTGACCTGACTGTGCTACTCTTTACTATAAATGTCTATAAGATTTCAGAAACTGCAGTCGTTCAATGACCTCCCTCAATTCCCATGTGCTACAGTTAGTGTGTAATTGGTACATCCATAATACCACCTCACTATGCATTTTGTGTCTGTCATCTCAGCAGTTTTCATTTGGATAAGGCAATTTAGGTTATGCCCTCCTGGGTCTTTCTGCCTATATCTCTTCTTTGGTTTTAATTTTATTCCAATTTCCTGGTTTCTTTAGCAGTTAATATAATAAAATACAAACTCGTATTTGTCTTGCCTGAACAAACTTCCCCATCTACCATCTGCCATTTAGAAGGCCTTAGTGCTGTCTTCCCTGGCATTCTCTGTCACCCAGCAGAGACCTCAGCAGTCAAGAGATTAGGAAGGAAGCCACACCTTTGGGTTCCACATAACTCCCTTTCCACATGCTATTGGCTGATTTTGCATCTTCCTTTGCCACCAGACCTAACTCCACCTTTCTCCACCAGCTGCCACGAGGCAGCAAGTCCCTGCAGCAGCTGTGTTTTTTTCTGAGAAATCAGATCAACTGGGAAACAGGAACCCCATTAGACACCATGTTTGAAGATGTCCCTTGCAGCAAAAGCAAAAGAGGCACACAGCTGCAAGGCTACCCGCTTGGGTTTTCTGAAGGATCAAGCTTTTTATTTGTCATTATGTAACATTCTCCTAGGGGATTCCACATTTTGCTATTGACTGCCTGGTGCTTGCTTTTAACTCTAGAATTCTATCTGCATGTTATGTTTCTCTTCCCCTGTGTTTTCTTCTAAACTATCACATTTCTTCTTCCTTTCTTCTCTACTCAATTTTCTCTTCTCTCTCTCCTCCAACTCTTCTCGTTTATCCCTTGTTCCTCTTTTTCTGGCACAAAAATACAACAAATGCAATTTCCCCTGTCTTTCTTGGACATTTGTAATTTATTTATGAAGCTTTTTTTAGCTTAACAACTGGATTCATTGTTTTAAATCAGAGGTATTTTACTTAAAAAGGCCTTTAGAGGGTTAAAAAATATATTGAGCATGTTACTTGAAACTCAAACCAACATACTATTTAAAAAATAAATTTACCTTATATTTTCTGAATATTCAGACACTCTGTAGTTGATGGTAGTTTACCCTAAGGGGTTTGTCAAAAAAAACTTTGAACATTCACTTTTATGTATATATTATACATTCACCTATATATATATGTATATTCACATATATAAACATTCACCTATGTACACACACATACACACATATACACATTCACTGCCTGCCACACATACACATCTACTGTGTTTCTCTTGAAAGCCCTTAAGATAGATAGCAGCTTCACATATATGAACATATAAGATAGATAGCACATTCACATATATGAACATTCACATATATATACACACATGTATATATACACACACTCACTGCATGCCACACATACACATCAACTGCATTTCTCTTGAAATCCTTTAAGATAGATAGCAGCTTCTTTAGTGTATACACTTGTAGCATATTTATAATTCTAGATTGTATATACACAATTTCATATAAAGCGTATGTGTATATTTGTGTGTATGTTCAAGAATACTAGTGTCTAAGCTATTAGATTTCACCCATGCAAATAGTAGCCTCCCATGCAAAACCTAAATAAGCCAAGGAAGTTGACCCTCACAGAAAAGTGACTTTATGATGAGGGGATTTGGAGAAAGTCACATGTAAACTGAACTCTGCAGCAGGTGATTAAATAAAGAGATAACCACAGTAGTGATAATCTCATTGCTGGGTTAGGAACCAAAAAGCTAGTTGCAAAGTTTACATCTGCTGTTCAGCAGTACGAATTGTTGAATAAATGAATACTATTGTAAGTTTGAAAAAACCAACTGATTCTGTCAAGAAAAATAATACTGAAAAGAGAGAATCAATAGCATCAGATGGAAATCTAGAAAATGATAGCCTGCTTTTGTCAAACATTTTACATTTTTGCCATAAATAAGACTATTTATATTGATTCTTAGGTTTAAAGAGAAGTGAAGCAGATAGGAGGTAATTAAAAGCATAAATCTCAGGAACTTGGGAAGGTAATTCTCTGCTTTACAGACAGAGATGACAAAATGATGAACATTTTTTGCTTCAATATGACAGAATTATAGCATGATTACAGGGAGCAGGGACATATTGTGCTAAAAGTTTCATTCAATAGCGGCTGTTTAACAAGCTCATAACAAAGTTCAGTCATCTTTTTTGAAGCATATAGTAGTCACTTATTAAATATAAACTTGTTTCCAAAGTAGCACTATAATATTATTTAAAAAGTCACAGCCTTTCTCAGCATTACCTTATTTTAAATGGGGATTTGGATAATTTAGGATTGATATTAAACTTATCACTGAAAAAAAAGAAAAGACTAGGTTAAATGTGAAGTTTAAAAAAGTGATTATGATGGATCATGACGTCAGGAGATCGAGACCATCCTGGTTAACACGGTGAAACCCATCTCTACTAAAAATACAAAAAATTAATCTGGCGTAGTGGTGGGCGCCTGTAGTCCCAGCTACTAGGGAGGCTGAGGCAGGAGAATGGCATGATCCTGGGAGGCAGAGCTTGCGGTGAGCCCAGATCACACCACTACACTCCAGCCTGAGCGACAGAGCGAGACTCTGTCTCAAAAAAAAAAAAAAAAAAAAAGTGATTATGATGATGCATAAATGTTCATCAAATCTTATATTTAACTAACAAGGAAATATATAATACACATCATTCAATATTTTGCTGGCTTTTCTTTAAATACATAGATGTCTAACATGATATGTTATTTTAGCTATTTATATGTGTTCAATGATATTCAAAGTTGGTGATCAGCCTAATATGATGTTATGAAAAAAAGAAAATATGAACATTACTAGGAAAGTAGCAATACTCACCCTCACTTATTATAATACAGTCTCAACAGAAAATGATTATCCATGATTCACCATCAAAACTGCAAGTTTTGGTACATTTCCATTAAATATTAGTTTGCTAATCAAACACTAATAACTTGAAAACTAATAACTTTGAAAGTACTATGGGTTTTCTTTTTTCCTGTGTAAAATTCCTGTGTTAATAACTCTTTTAGTCAAAAGTAAAAGATTCCTGGAAGGATTTTTAAGTCATTTTGTCAGTGATCTTTCTCATCCAAAACTTGTCTCGCCACTTGGGAGCTGGAAAAAGACTGTTGAGGGTTTGTGTATTTTCCATCTTTACTTGGTATGGATTTCTTTAGTGAAGGTTGGTTGCAGAATCCTTAACAATAAGATGTTTCATTATATATTTGTGGTTTTGGATTCTTCAGCTGAGAATTTATTCAACATACAATTAACAACAGGTAGAATTGCTAGACTGAACACCTGTAGCCTTCCAAAATGATTAGTTGCTGGTTTTAAGTTTAAATTCAGGCTTTAAGACATACTTGGTTTGCTGTAGCTTGTCTTTTATTCACTATGCTTGAGCAGGCAATTGGCTATAGTTTTTACAATTTAAGACAAAAACAAAAGTGAAGCTGAATGGAACAAAAAAAAATAAGTTTACTACACTGCTTTCAAGTAAGTGACTAATTTAATACCGTTTAGAACATTCTGCAGAAGAGGTACCCTTTAGCTACTTTAATCTCTCAAGCACTCTTTAAATGAAGCGACAGCATTTTGCCCTGGAAGCCATGTAACTTTAGTTGTGGTGGGTCAGCATAAAGAGCAGTTTTTTGGGAAAGTCTGACTGGCTGTAAGGAACTTTATGATGTGTGGCTTGGGGATGGGGTGGAGGTGGAGACAGCATATGAGGAAGTATCGCCTTAGCCAATTTTAAAATTTCAAGCTAAGAAGATGTTGTTGGCAAAATACTGTAGCTGGTTAACATGAGTTATTTAAGGAGAGTAAAAAAAGCAGTGAACTTGAACAGGGAGTTAGGAGAAGAGAGTAAAAGTAGTTCCTGCCTTGAAAGGAAGATCTGAGGAATACCCTCCTATATCTGGTTATCTAGCTAGGGAAACAAAACTAATACAATTGTAAATACTGCTGAACTGTATGATGTTAATACAGTAATATAAATTTAATTATAAATTTAGTAATGGAGACAGCACATGGGATAGAATAATCACACAAGTGGAAAGCTATCATTTGATTAATACCTTCTTTTCTGCCAGGCCCTGTACTAGGTATTCTCTACATGTTATCCTTGTATTTGCACAAAGGTTCCTGGTGGAGGTAAACTGAGAAAGACTTGAGAGATGGTCAAGATTTAAAGGAGAGAGAATTGAAGACATAAAATATTAGAGCTAAATCAGGGCTTGTTGAGGATATGTCCCATGAATAGGCTGCAGGGGGCCTATGGGCTCCCTAAAACTGTGTAAAATTTTGTGTCTGCATATCTGGAACCATAATCACTTAAGACATGTGACTGAATCTTCCCTTCTCACAGGATGAATGTTCCACAGCTTCCTTTGGCAACATATTCTAGGATTTAATCACTTTTAGTTATTAATACTCCATCTTACCTAAATCTTTTTTTAAAAAATGAAAAGAAATCTTTGTCTTTATTTCTCTCACTTTAGTTCTGCATTCTAGGGCTCATAGAGAGCAAATTTTGGATTCACTACTTAGAAAACAGATCAAGGACAAGGACCCCTGAGAATATATGACCCTGTTAAGGCTCTTACTTTGGGGGCTGAGAATATGATTCAACTCATTAATTTGTGCTTCCTTCAAATTAGAAAATGTGTTTTAGTTCTAATAAATAATAATTTAATTACTTTATCAATGGTATACCTAACATATCTGACACTCCCATTGTAGGTCATTTTTAATACTCCTTCCTCTCTAGGAAAAAGGCATTTTCAGAAATAATTGTGAAATTACATGACTAATAACAATAGCCACAAAGAAACTCATAAACTTTTTTTAAATTAAAGTTTGAATATAGTACTATGCCACTAAATATTACCAGTGCACAAAAGGGAAAAAGGTAAACAGTTAATCTTTGTGTTACATTAATGTATTTTATAAATGGAGAAAAATATGTATATTAGTCCATCACGGTAATGAATAATACCATTATAGTAACAAATAAGTGAATTTTAATACAATCAAAATTATACGATATAGAGTTTAGATAACTATTAATTATACCACTGATATTACATTTTATTTTCGTTTATTTCTTATTTTTAAAGCACATAACTTTAAAAGATGCATACATTTCCATTTTAATGCTACCAGCCAAAACCAGTAAAATATTTTATGTATGAGCTACAATTTATATTTACCAAATAAGTTAATACACCTTACAGTTGCCACTGTCTCACTTAAGTCTAAAACACAAAAATTCCAAGTAATCACAAAATGAAAGAATTGAAATTCTGAAGTTTTGTTTCTTTGCCTTTAAATTCACTATACTATCATTATTGATTTCAAATCAACTATTAAATGCAAGAATCTGAGTGGCACAAGGTTTGCAAACTTGAACTGCATCTGAAACAAGCTTGAAGGATTCCTCACCATTAGGAACTTACTCTTATACTAAATGGATGTAGAGGAGTCACTGTGAATTGGAAGTTCCGTCATGTAACTACAAGTTCTCTGTATTAACTTCCATGTAGTTAATTTAAAAATTTGAAAAAGCTCTCATTTTAGGCTTACATATATATTATTAAACCTCAACTGCAATCACAGCAATCATTTATTTAAAACTTAGACCAATAAAAAACTGTTTTTCAGAGAAAACTATTTTATTATTCGTTAAAACTACCAGTATGTTCTGATGATAAAAAGTAGACTGATTTTTGGTCAGTTTTTTTATTGTTTTTAAACAAATGCAAACCCTATTTCCTGGACCTGAAGTGAACTGTCCCACAGCCCTACCTTCAGTATAACAGTGACATTTGTTATTCGATTAATAGGAATTCTAGTTCGCTTTAAATACGTGTTACATTTAGCACAGGAGATATGTAGTGCTAACTTATAATCACCAAATAGTTTCCTTTTTATCTTCAATAATTCTCACTGAATGTTCTCTGAAAAGTAATTTCATTATCTCTCAACTGTGAGCTTAAGGTGATTACCCAGTTTTTCCTTGGAAAGAAATAACATTCTGTAATACGAGGGACAGCTATGGAACCCTTTTATGTGATGATTTATTTTTATATGTCGTGAATTTTTTTGGCCCTTTCTTATATCATTTGAGAGGAATGGAAAAGGCTAGATTCACTAAAGGAGTAGTTAGGTTGTTATAGTTTTGTAATTTAAATTGTCTAGGCCAACAAAATGTCCTATATACACTGCTAAACTAAAAATACTAACAATCTCTTTTTAAGACTTAAACATTTACGCAGATAGTTATAGAAGGGGATGTTCATTAAAATCTGTAAATGTTGAGCAAATGATGAATGTCTATATTTGTAAAATAGAATTACTGAATTTGCAGATGTAGATATAAAAATATAAAATTTGAATATGTGAAAGACATTCTTTGTAAGCTAGCTTTCTAGAGATTTAAACATTGAATAATTGTCTTTTGCATTAGTTTTCATTTTCATAAATGCAGTAAATTCTTATTAAATTGGACTACATTAATTAGGGATTTGTGATCATTCAGGTGTAGGCAAATTGTTCTTTTGTTGGTCCAAATTCTTTCTTCAAAGACAATGCAAATGATTGTCGCAAAGGAGGTTGAAGCATAGAGATTTAGAGCACCAGCAGAACCACTTTTTCAATCATACTTAAGCACTTAAGGGCATTAATTAAAACACAAACAAAGATATGATACAGAATAATTCTTACCAGGCACAGTGGCTCATGCCTGTCTTCCCAGCACTTTGGGAAGCTGAGACAGTCAGATCACTTGAGCCCAGGAGTTCCAGACCAGCCTGGGCAACATGGTAAAACCCCATCTCTATAAAAAATACAAAAATTAGCAGAGCCTGGTGACAAGTACCTGTAGTCCCAGCTACTTGGGAGGCTGAGGTGGGGAGATTGCTTTGACCCCAGGAGGTCAAGGCTGCAGTGAGCCATGATCACACCACTGCACTGCAGCCTGGTTGAAACAAAAGATGATGGCAGTTTGAACCAAAATTGTTGTGGTAGAGATCTAAAGAATCAGCTTGAGTAGATAAATGTTTAGGAGGTAAAATCTATTGGACTTGGTGATGGATTGAATGTGGGGGTGAAGGTAGAATGTGGCAATGAAGACACTCCCTGGATTTGGTTCCTTCAACAGATGCAGAGTGTATTAGTCCATTTTCATACTGCTATAAAGACATATCTGAGACTGGGAAATTTATGAAGAAAAGAGGATTAATCAACTAATGGTTCTGCAGGCTGTACAGGCTTCTGCTTCTGGGGAGGCCTCAGGAAACTTACAATCATGGCAGAAGGCAAAGGGGAAGCAAGCACATCTTCACATGGATGGCAGGAGAGGGAAAGAGAAAGGGGAAGTGTTACAGACTTTCAAACGAACAGATCTCATGAGAACTCTAACATAAGAAAAGCAAAGGAGAAGTCCGCCCCCAAGATTCAATCACCTCCCATTAGGCCCCTCCTCCAACACTGGAAATTACAATTCAACATGAGATTTGGGTGGGGACAAAGAGCCAAACCATATTATTCCTACCCCGGCCTCTGCCAAATCTCATCTCCTTCTCACATTTCAAAGCACAATCACGCCTTCCCAACAGTCTCCCAAAGTCTTAACTCATTCTAGCATTAATTCAAAAGTCCAAGTCCATAGTCTCACCTGAGACAAGGCAAGTCCCTTCCACCTATAAGCCTGTCAAATAAAAAACAAGTTAGTTATTTTTAAGATACAGTGGAGGTACAGGAATTGGATAAATGCTGCCATTCCGAAATGGAGAAATTGGCCAAAACAAAGGGGCTATAGGCCCCACCCAAGTCCAAAACCCAGCAGGGCAGTCAGGATCTAATGCCAATTTTGTATAATGATGGCACAACTTTGTATAATGTTTTGTATAATGATAGCACAACTTTGGAAACAACCTATATATCCACCAATAAGGGATTATTGAATAAATTATTGTTCATTCATATAAAATTTATTTATTTGCTTTTATTTTTATTTTGTGGGTATATAGTAGGTGTATAAGTTTATGAGGTACATGAGATGTTTTGATATGGGCATGCAATGTGAAATAAGCACATTGTGGAGAATGGGGTAGCTATCCCCTCAAGCATTTATCCTTTGAGTTACAAACAATACAATTATACTTTTAAGTAATTTTAAAACATACAATTAAGTGATTATTAACTGTAGTCACCTTACCGTGCTGTCAAACACTAGGTCTTATTCATTCTATTTTCTTTTTGGTACCTATTAACCATCCCTCACCTCTCTCCCAGCTCCCCACTACCCTTCCCAGCCTCTGGCAACCATCCTTCTACTCTCTGTGTCCATGAATTTAATTGTTTTAATTTTTAGATCCCACAAATAAGTGAGAACATGTGATGTTTGTCTTTCTGTGGCTGCCTCATTTTACTTAACATAATCCATCCATGTTGTTGCAAATGACTGGGCCTTATTCTTTTTAATGGCTGAATAGTACTCCGTTGTGTATATGTCCCACATTTTCTTCACCCATTCATCAGTTGATGGACTCTTACATTGCTCCCAAATCATAGCTATTGTAAAGAGTGCTGCAACAAACATAGGAGTGCACTTATCTGTATGATGTACTGATTTCCTTCCTTTTGGGTATATACCCAGTAATGGGATTGCTGGATCATGTGGTAGCTCAATTTTTAGTTTTTCAGTAACCTCCCAACTGTTCTCCACAGTGGCTATACTAATTTACATTCCCACCAACAGTGTACAAGGGTTCCCTTTTCTCTACATCCTTACCAGCATTTATTGCCTGTCTTTTGGAAATAAGCCATTTCAACTGGGGTGAGATGATATCTCATTATAATTTTGATTTGCATTTCTCTGATGATCAATGATGTTGAGCACCTTTTCATATGCCTGTTTGCCATTTGTAAGTCTTCTTTTAAGAAATGTCTATTCAAATCTTTTGCTCATTTTTTGATTGGGTTATTTGATTTCTTCCTATAGAGTTGTTTGAGATCTTTATGTATTCTAGTTATTAATCCCTTGTCAGATAGGTAGTTTGCAGATGTTTTATCCCATTCTATGGGTTGTCTCTTCACTTTATTGACTGTTTTTTTCTGTGCAGAAGCTTAACTTGGTGTGATCCCATTTGTCCATTTTTGCTTTGGTTGCCTGTGCTTTTGGGGTATTGTTCAACAAATCTTTGCCAAGACCAATGTCCTGGAGATTTTCCCCATTGTTAGTCTTGCAGCAGTTTTATAGTTTGAGGTCTTAGATTTAAGTCTTTAATCCATTTTTATTTCATTTTTGTATATGGCAAGAGATAGAGGTCTAGTTTCATTCTTCTGCATATGGATAACGAGTTTTCCCAACGCCGTTTATTGAAGAGAGACTCCCTTTTCCCTGGTGTATGTTATTGGCACCTTTGTTAAAAATGAGTTCACTATAGATATCTGAGTTTGTTTCTGGGTTCTCTAGTCTGTCACATTAGTCTATTTATCTGCTTGTATGCCAGTAGCAGCTCTGTAGTATAATTTGAAGTCAGATAATGTGATTCCTCCAGTTTTGTTCTTTTGGTGTAGGATAGCTTTGGTGATTCTGGGTCTTTTGTGATTGCATATAAATGTTGGGATAGTTTTTTTTTATTTCTATGAAAAATGTGATTGCAATGAATCTGTAGATTGCTTTGGGTGGTATGGACAATTTAACAATATTAATTCTTCCAGTCCATGAACATGGAATATCCTTTCATTTTTTGTGTCCTCTTCAATTTTTTTCATCAATTTTACAGTTTTCTTTGTAAAGATCTTTCACTTCTTTGGTTAAATCTTAGATATTTAATTTTATGTGTGGCTATTGTAAATGGGATTACCTTTTTATATCTTTTTCACATTGTTCACTGTTCACATATAAAAATGCTACAGATTTTTGTATGTTAATTTTGTATCCTGCAACTTGACTGAATTTTTTTATCAGTCCTAATAGGTTTTTGTGTGTGGAGTCTTTATCTACAAATATAAGATAATATTATCTGCAAATAAGGGTAATTTGACAGTTTTCTTTCCAATTTGGAGGTCCTTTGTAGCTTTCTCTTGTCTGATCACTCTAGCTAGGACTTCAAGTACTATGTTGAATAACAGTGGTAACAGTGGGCATCTTTGTCATGTTTCAGATCTTAGAGGAAAGGCTTTAAGTTTCTCCCCATTCAGTATAATACGAGCCATAGGTCTGTAGTATATGGCTTTTATTATTAGGTGTGTTCTTTCTATCCTCTGTCTTCTTAGGGTTTTTATCATGAAGGGATGTTGAATTTTTCAAATGCTTTTTTAGCATCAGTTGAAAAGATCATATAGTTCTAATCCTTCATCGTGTTGATATGATGTATCACATTGATTGATTTGCATATGTTGAATCATCCTTGTATCCTAGGGATAAATCCCACTTGTCATGATGAATGATCCTTCTAATGTATTGTCTAATTCAATTTCCTAGTATTTTATTGAGGATTTTTGCATTGATATTCATCAGAGATATTGGCACGCAGTTTTTTTATGTCTTTGTAATGTGTAATACTGGCCTTGTAGAATGAGTTTGGAGTATTCCCTCCTTTTCTATTTTTTGGAATAATTTGAGTAGGATTAATATTAGTTCTTTCAATGTTTGGTAGAATCTATTAGCGAAGCTATGAGGTCCCAGGCTTTTCTTTACTGGGGAGCTTTTTGTTACAGTTTCTATCTTGTTACTTGTTGTTGGTCTTTTTAGGTTTGGGATTTTTTCCTGGTTCAACATTAGTAGTTAGTATGTATCTAAGAATTTTTACATTTCTTCTAGATTTTCCAATTTGTTGCTTTATGGTTTCTTATAGTAGCCACTAATGACCCTTTAACTTTCTGCAGAATCAGTTGTAATGTCTCCTTTTTCATTTCTGATTTTACTTATTTGGATCTTCTGTCTTTTTTTCTTAGTATGGCTAAATGTTTGTCAATTTTCCGTAACATTTTTCAAAGCCAAATTTTTGTTTCATTGATTTTTCATGTCAATTTTATTTATTTCTACTCTATTCTTTTTTTCTACAAAATGTGGGTTTGGTCTGCTCTTGCTTCTCTGTTTCTGTAAGATGCATCATTAGATTGTTTATTTGAAATTTTTCTCTTTTTTGATGTAGGCACTTAAAACTATAAACTTCTCTCTTAGTACTGCTTTTGCAGTATCCCATAGGTTTGGGTATGTTGTGTTTCCATTATCATTTGTTTCAAGAAACTTTTTCATTTCTTCTTAATTTGTTCATTGAACCACTCATCATTCAGGAACATATTGTTTAATTTCCATATATTTGTATAGTTTCCAAAATTCTTTTGTTATGAATTTCTAGTTTTATTCCATTGTGGTCAGAGAAGATGCTCGAAATTATTTCCATTTTTGTTGATGTTTTAAGGCTTGTTATATGAGGTTTTTTTTTTTTATCTGTTCTTGAGAATGATCCATGTGTTGAGGAAAAGAATATATATTCTACAGCCGTTAGATTAAATGTTCTGTAAATATCTAATAGGTCCATTTGGTCTATATGTAGACTTGTTATATGTAGTTTTTTTGTGGTCTGTTCTTGAGAATGAGCCATGTGTTGAGGAAAAGAATAGTATTCTACAGCCATTAGATTAATTGTTCTATAAATATCTAACAGGCCCATTTGGTCTACAGTATAGACTAAGTCTTATGTTTCTTTATTGATTTTCTGTCTGGAAAGATCAGCCCAGTGCTGAAAGTGGGTTGTTGAAGTCTCCAGGTATTATTGTATTGGGGCCTCTCTCTTTAGCTCTAATAACATTTCCTTTATTTATCTGGGTGCTCCCATGTTGGGTGCATGTATATTAAAATTTTTATATTCTTTTGCTGGATTGACCCCTTTATCACTATATAGTGACCTTCTCTGTCTCTTATAGTTTTTGGCCTGAGATCTATTTTTTCTAATATAAGATATAGCAACTCCTACTATTTCTTTAGTTTCCATTAGTGTGGAATATCTTTACATCCCTTAATTTTCAATCTGTGTGTCTTTACAGGTGAAGTGTGTTTTTTGTAGGCAGCAGATCAATGGGTTTTGTTTCTTCATCCATTCAGCCAGTCTGTGTCTTTTGATTGGAGAGTTTAGTGTATTTACATTCAATGTTATTGATAAGTAAGGACTTACTCCTGCCTTTCTTTTATGTGTTTTCTGGTTGTTTTATGGTCTTCTCTTCCTTCCTTCTTTCTTTCCTTTTTGTGTTCCTGTAGTGAAGGCAATTTTCTCTAGTGATATGATTGAGTTTCTTCCTTTTTATTTTTTTGTATATTCATTGTATTTTTTTTTTTGGTTTGAGTTTACCATGAGGTTTGCAAATAGTATCTTATAACCTATTATTTTAACCTGAAAAGAAGTTAACTCTATTTGCATAAACATACGAGCAAAAAGAAAACTAATAAAAAACTTAATGTCTTAATTTATCCCCCCACTTTTTTAACTTTTTGTTGTTTCTATTTATATCTTATTGTACTATGTCTTGAAAAGTTGTTGTAGCTGTTATTTTTCATTCATTCATTGCTTAGTCTTTCTACTTAGGCTAAGAGTAGTTTACATACCACAGTTATAGTGTTATCTTATTCTGTGTTTTTCTGTGTATTTACTATTACAAGTGAGTTTTGTACCTTCACGTGATTATTTATTGTTCATCAATGTCCTTTTCTTTCTGACATACTCTCTTTAGCGTTTCTTACAGAATAGGTCTGATCTTGATGAAATATCTCAGCTTTTGTTTGTCTGGGAAAGTCTTTGTTTCTCTGTTTGTTTGTTCATTTGTTTGTTTTTGAGACAGATTCTCACTCTGTTGCCCAGGCTGGAATGCAGTGGTGTGATCTCAGCTCACTGCAACCTCTGCCTCTCAGGTTCAAGTGATTCCTGAGCCTCAGCCTCTCAAGTAGCTGGGATTACAGATGTGCATCACCACACCCAGCTAATTTTTGTGTTTTCAGTAGAGACAAGGTTTTGCCATGTTGGCCAGGCTGGTCTCGCACACCTGGCCTCAAGTGATCCATCCTCCTCAGCCTCCCGAAGTGCTGAGATTACAGGCATGAGCCAACACTCCTGGCCTCTCCATCATGTTTGAAGGATATTTTTGTCAGATAGACTATTCTAGGATAAAAGATTTTTTTCCTTCAGTTCTATAAATATGTCATGCCACTCTTTCCTGGCCTTTAAGATTTCCACTGAAAAGTCTGCTGGCAGATGTATTGGAGCTCTGTTGTATGTGATTGGTTTATTTTCTCTTGCTGCTTTTAGAATCTTTATTTTTAACCTTTGGGACTTTGATTATTAAGTGCCTTGAGGTAGTCTTTTTGGGTTAAATCTACTTGGTGTTCTAAACCTTCTTGTACTTGTATATTGATATCTTTCTCTATGTTTGGGAAGTTCTCTGTTATTATGTCTTTGAATACACTTTCTATCCCTGTCTCTTTTTCTACCTCCTCTTTAAGGCCAATAACTCTTAGATTTGCCCTTTCGAGGCTATGTTTTTAGATCCTGTGGGTATACTTCATTGTTTTTTTAATTCTTTTTTCTGTTGTCTCCTCTCTCCGTGTATTTTCAAATAGCCCATTTTCAAGCTCACTAATTCTTTCTTCTCCTTCATCAATTCTGCTATTAAAGAAGTCTGATGAATTCTTCAGAAGGCCAGTTGCATTTTTCAGCTCCAGAATTTCTGCTTGATTCCTTTTAATTACTTCAGTCTCTTTGTTAAATTTATCTAATATAATTCTGAATTCCTTCTCTGTGTTATCTTGAATTTCTTTATGTTTCCTCAACACAGTTATAATTCTGTGTCTGAAACTGTTTTTCTAGGATTGGTGCCTGATGTTTTATTTAGTTCATTTGGTGAAGTCATGTTTTCCTGGATAGTGTTGATGCTAATAGATGTTCTTTGGGCATTGAAGAGTTAGGTATTTAGGTAGTCTTCACTGCCTGGGCTTATTTGTAGCCGTCCTTCTTGGGAAGGCTTGGCAGATATTTGAAAAGACTTGGGTATTGTGATCTAAGCTGTAACTGCTTTAGAGGCACTGCAATCCCTATAACGCTGCGGTGCTTGCAGACTCATAGAGGTACCATCTTGATGGTCTTGGACAGGATCTGGGAAAATTCTCTGGATTACCAAGCAGAGACTTGTCCTTTTCCCTTAATTTCTCCCAAACATATAGGGTCTCTCTCCATTCTAAGCCACCTAAAGCTGGGGGTAGTGTGACAAGCACCCCTGTGGCCACTACCACTATGACTGTGCTGGGTGAGACCTAAAGCCAGCACAGCACTGGGTCTCACCCAAGGCCTGTTGCAACCACTCCATGGCTACTGCCTATGTTTACTCAAGGCCCTAGGACTTTACAATAAGCAGGTGGCAAAGCCAACCAGGCCTGTTTTCTTCCCTTTAGGGCGGTGAGGTCACCCAGTTCCCAGGTGGGTCCAGAAGTGCCATCTGTCAGTTGAGTACTAGAGTCAAAAACCTTAGAAGTCTACCTGGTGTTCTACTGTATTGAGGCTGAGCTGGCACACAAACCACAAAGTACAGTTCTTCCTTCCTATTTCCAAAAGCAGAGGAGACTCATCTCATAGCCACCACCACCTTAGGCCATGAGGGGTACTGCCAGATTTCTGTCAATGTTCCCTTAAGGCCCAGGATCTCTTAAGTCAGCTTGTCATGAATGCTGCCTGGCCTGGGACTCACTGTTAAAGGCAATGGGCTCCCCCTCTGGCACAAGGCAGGTCCAGAAATGCTATCCAAGAGTCCAGTCCTGGATCTGGGGACCCCGAGAGTACACGTGGTGCTCTACCCCTCTGTGGCCATGCTAATACCTAAGGTGCAAGACAAAGTCCCCTTTACTTTTCCCTCTGTTTTTCTCAAGCAGAAGGAATTTTGCCCTGTAGCTACCACACAATAATAAAATAAATATACACAACCACTTTCAAAAATTAGAAAACTTTTTAATTACTCATATGAAATATTTCTAAAACCTATTGCTAAATAGAAAAGGCAAAGTGCAGAACAGCATATTTAGTGTGTAGGCACTTGTCTACAAATACAAGAAAGAAAAAGTACACATATATGTATACATTTGCTTGATAGGCATGTAAACAATCCCTGGCAGGATACACAAGAAAGTGATAACAACTGGTTGCTGAATCTAAGAGGTAACTTTTCTCTGCTTTTTTTTTTATACTTTTAACTGTGTGATTGTTTTACGTAGATTTTAAAAAATACAATTTAAATTTAAAAGAAACAAAAGTAATTGCTAGCTAGCTGAACATAAAATTCCACCAAAATTATGGATGATTTATGTCCAAAAATTGCAGATATGTGAAAAATTATAAATATCCATTAAGAAAATTATGTTTTTGAAGCCTTTCTGATTGGTCAGTGGGATTTAATTTTGAACCCTTTTCATCTCTTTCCTGGATGAGGCTCCTCTTCTACTTTGCCTCACCTCCAGCCTCTCCACTGTACACACACAGTTGGTTCTCCATACAGCAACCAAAGTGATCCTTTAATAAATGGAAGCCAAACAAGATTGCTCTTCTGACTTAAAACACTCCTGTGATTCTGCATCTACTCAGAATAAAAAATCAAAATCCTTACAATGGATATTTGGTGTTCGCTGAACCTGAAGTACTCTTCTCTCAGATATCTACCTGGTTAACTCCCTTACTTCATTCAGGTCTCTGTGAAAATGCCCTCTCAACAGAGTTTCCTTGATACTTAAAATGGCACGTTACACCATAGTCTACCCCTTACTTGTCTTTATTTTTTATAGCACTATATAAGTGATGTGTATCACTTATCTGTTTACACTAATATATATATATATAAATTTATAATTTCTTATCTATGTCCTCATATTAGAACACAAGTTTCAATAGACCTGTATTCTACAACACTTAGAATAATGCCTAGAATATAATATGTATTCAATAGATATTTGTTGCATTAAAGAATGGATGGACCCTCAGTGTTACATTCCTCCTTTTAGAATGTTTTTCTCCCTCTGCTATATATATAGGTATATATATGTGTGTATATATACGTATATATATGTGTATATATACGTATATATATGTGTATATATACGTATATATGCGTATATGTGTGTATATATACGTATATATGCGTATATGTGTGTATATATACGTATATATGCGTATATGTGTGTATATATACGTATATATGCGTATATGTGTGTATATATACGTATATATGCGTATACGTATATATATACGTATATACACACACACAAACCTACATATATATATACATGCCATATACATGCCATATGTACACATATACATGCCATATACCTGTATATGGTATTCACTTTTGTTATCCTCTACACAAGATTATAAGCTCCTAGAAGTCACAAAGCATGTCTTCTGAAACACCTATTACATGATACATAACAAAACATTGCTAAATTGAGTTGAATTAAAACAATTCACATTGATGATATCATATATTATATGTATGACTATTTTGTTATGACTATTATTGGTGAGTAGAACTTTTAGACAATATCACACAGAATCAGAAAGTGGAAACCCACTAGCATTTGCTGATTCTATTAAAATATTTTAGATTTTATTGGTGAATCAAAGTTATAGATATTATTATTTTTGTTTTGCCTCCAGCAGACCAATCTCTTATATGTGAGGAAGGTTGACCCAATTAATTTTGAATGAAAACTTTTAGTTTAATCTGGCACTTTACTATAGAAATGGCCTTAGCATGACTCAGGTGGGCTAAGCGACTACTAAAGATGTGTTTTCATTATTTTCTCTTAGTTACATTGTGTTTTGAAGGTATCTGTTATTAACCTTCACATTTACATATTCCACTTAATTTTGAATTATAAGATATCTTCTAGGTTTTAGTAATTGGTTTAGGGTTTTGGACTATGAATTTTACAAAAACCTGTTTTGTGAAACAGGTTTTCAAATGAATAATGATAAGTAACTAATATATTAAACATATATAAAATATTACTAATGCTATTTGTCAACCAATTCTCTGAGCATTGAACTTTCAAAGTTACTTTGCCACTTTCATCTACATTAAGGATATTGTTTGTCAAACAAAAGGAGACACAATGCAAATTCTAATTTTAGATTTATTTTGTATTATTTATGTAAATTTCCTTAATGTGGAAATCAAAGTAAGTGTAATACCTTCTGGACTGATTAAAAATTAATGTGTGGAAGCCTGGGAGCCTAATTTAAAAGACCATCAGCAGGCTTGAATCAGTTAGCTATAGAGTCACAGCTTTAATGCATAAACTTGAATTATATTGCATTACTTATCATTGAGTAATAAAAATTGCTTCATGAAGCACACAATGGCAGTCTGTTTTCCCACTGAAAGATAGCAGCACTCTCAAACACATTAGCAACTTGGGATATAACTGTGAAAACACTATAAACTCTGAAATATCCTCCCTTGTATGTCAAAGCAGCTGAGAATTATCAACTAAGATTTCCAAGTTTAATATAAGATGTGAAATTAATTTGAGGGAGATGGGTGATTTCTATTTTTAAATACTTTTGGGAAAATCATAAAATAAATAATTCAAAAATAGTAAGTAATTAACAAATTATAATATTTTGTGTCACATTATAAAATAAAAGATGGCCAGGCATGGTGTTGCACACCTGAATCTCAGCACTTTGGGAGGGCAAGGCAGTAGGATCACTCGAGACCAGGAGTTTAAGGCCAGCCTGAGCAATATAGCAAGACCTCACCTCTCCAAAAAATTTTTAAAAAATAGCCAGGAATGGTGGCATGTACCTGTACTCCTAGCTACTTGGGAGGCTAAACCAGGAGGATAGCATGAGCCCAGGAGTCTGAGGTTGCAGCAAGCTATGATGGCCCCTCTGCACTCCAAGCTGGGTGACAGAGTGAGACCCTGTCTCTAAAATAAATAAATAAGCGAACGAAAAATAAAAGATATTATCCATGTGTTTTATTAAATCTCTAAAGTTCAGAACTTCTAAAAGATGAGGTCCCTATACACATAATTATTTGAGAAAATTAGATATTTTTATAAATTATAATGGTTCCCATTATTTCATATTTAAGATTATGTTAGTAGACAGAGAACTCGTTTTCTCACTCTGGTATAACAAAGAATAGAGTTTATCAAGTGCATTATTCATGAAGTTTGTGATTTGTCTCCTCTTATGCTTTGAGAGCGTGGCTAAAGGCATGCTTTGCCAGGTTTCATTTACTTCATGTGGCCTCCCTTAAGATCTAGTGCATATACTAAGAGTTTACATATACATTTATCATTAAATTGACTCAGATATTGATCCCAATCCAGAAGGTGAAGTAAATATACCTTTTAGAAATTCCAAAATTGTAATATAATTTAAAGGGAGAGTTAAGCAGTCTTGCTTTCTTAAGCAAGATACTTCTTGATGAATTCTTAAATAAATTGTGATGATGTTAAATTGTGACATTAAATAAAAATCATTTTATTACTCATTACCTATGTTGAAAAATTCATATAAACCTACTTCCATTAGGTTTGTGAGAGAAAAATCTTTTTCAAAATAAAAAATCTATAATTTACAGTATTCATTCGTAGAATTAAGGAACTAATCATCTGAGATTAACTTTACCTTGGTACATATATAATAAACTTATTTATAAAAGAAGATAATTTTTCATTATGGGCTGATTTGAAATACAGGAGAGAACTAGAGGAGAGAGAGAGCACCGAATTGAACAAATGGAAAGATTTGTGTTCAGATCACGGTTGATACAGCCAAGCTTAAATAATTGTCTCTCTTATGCGCTGTGCTACTCAACCCTAAACTAGTAACATATAGTGTCAGTGAATATCTAGGGGAAGAAATGTAGATTGCTGGGAATCATCTAAAATTAATAATCTGCCTTCCAGTAATCGAAAGTGAAATATAAAACTTACTGGGAAAATGAGACAAAATTTTATTCACTTGAAACTCCATTATAAGAAATGATTTTATTTTTTAAAAGCACTTTTTTTTTTACTATATTCCAGCTGATTTTTAACTCAAACTGCAGCATCTTTCTAATTCATCATGTAAATTCTGTCATAGTTATTTGGTCCATTTATAACTTCTCTATGTTTCTGTGTGTAAGTAATTCCACCAATGAGTCATGGGCAAGAAACATGAGCATCAAGACTCTTAGCTGACGAATAAATACATTTGAAAAATTAATTTCAAGCCCTCTAAAGATCTTAGCATTTTAAGAAGTGAATTTTGCCTACATTGAAGTTTTTTGATAATGTGATTGAACATATATGTGTGTGTGTGTGTGTGTGTGTGTAATGCTCATATATTCAAATAGTGGTATTTCAAAGCAGCCATAACACAAGAACTGTAATTCTATCTTATAATATTGTTAGAATCTAAATTGGGCCCAAAAAGAATTAGCAGTCTAGAGTACACATCATTTTCTTCTTAGAAAGCAACCACTTTCACTTTAGTAACATAGAAATATTTGGAGTTGATGGGTTTTTTTACATCTATATTATAGAGCCAATAAATATAGAATGTTATAGGTACAACTCTGGCCTGGCACAATCCAGAAGATACTACGAATGTTGAAATATATGTGAATAGTGCCCTGCAGAGTTATGCAGTGGGATGGCCCTAGACAGGCCATAGCAACTTGTAGCGTTTCACTAGCTATAAATTAGCAATTAGCAAAGACATTATGTCTTTTTAAGCTAAAAAGCTCATAATAGTTATAATTTTGTCTGGACTTTGTTTTCAACAGATCCCAATAGATGAGAATTGAATGAAGTGAATATCAAAGCCAGTAGTGTGTCATTACTGATATTGAAGGCCTTACAATTGCAAATATCAGCAGAAAAACTTACTAGCAATCTTTGGATATGTAAGCCTTTCTCTTGGGTATAGCTGATGCTTCCTATATTGTAGCTGTGTCTCTGAGAGTGTGTGATCTTATGAATGCAACAAGTATATGCAAAAAGCATTGTAATAGTAAAAACAGCTTTATCTTGAAACAGTGATTCAAGTAATTATTTAACTATTTCTCAGAAAACTTTAGTTTCTTAGTATGTTTAACTATAGCATTTTAAGTGCCTTGCTTTTATCTCAAATAATTATTAAAGCTTCAATATAAATAACTTAATTAATTTAACGTAAGATTGTAGTTTGGAGCAGAGGATAAAATCTGTGATGTAAGAGCAGCATCTTACATCCTAATCATTTTCTATACAAAATGCCTACAAATAGAATATTTGATTTTTAATTGAAAACACTATGGTATGTTTCTGTGGTACAGGGAACCATTTTCAAGGTAGTACAACGTACTTTTCCCTGTTGTTCCCTTTATATCTCTATTCTAGTGAAACTGAAGAGTGTATGTGCCCAGGAAACACTGTATAATAATACACAGGACTCAGTGCCCTAGCACATGTTGTTCCCTTTGCCCATAATACCTTCATCTCCATTCTGCCACTTCAGAGCCCGGCCCTTGCAGCAGAACCCAGCTCTGATACCCTCTTTTCATGGAGCTTTCTTGATTTCCTCAATCTGAAGAGATTTACCTCTCTCCTGATTCTCATATTCTTTGTTTCTTGGTACCTCCCATTTTATAATTCTGCCTTCTGCTTTGGATTATAGTTATTTGTATGCTTGTCTTTTCTTCCAACCACCATTCTGGCAAGTAGGGGTCTTTGTTTTTAATCGTTTACAATATCTAGCCCATGGCAGGTACTAAATAATTTTTTGCAGAATAAATCATCAGGTTTCCCCTTTGTTAGTTTAGCCTGTTTTATGGTAGTTCATTTGATGTATGTTTTATTTGGCATTTTAGTATATTGGGTTTTCCTGAAAATTAGCTGACCTCTGCTATTTCCCTTATAACACTGCTTAACACATTGAAATCTAAGGTCTCAGGAAAAAAACAGATGCCAGTAGTTTTAATTATGCACTTTCTTTATGCACTTTCTTTAATTAAGGGAACAGTTCTAATTACTTTTTAAAATGCAAAAAAAGGTTGGTTCTATTGGTAAATAGATAGGTAAGTACTTTTTCCAGGGCCATTGTCTTTCCCCAGTCACTTTGTGAGTTTGTCCTCCGACTGTTTTTTCCATACAAAGTGAGCACAGTTTAATGTCCTCATTCAAGATCCTAGCCATGTCTCTGAAGTCCAAATTAGAAATAAGGTAAAAATCAGGCCGTGTGCAGTGGCTCACACCTGTAATCCCAGCACTTTGGGAGGCCGAGGCGGGCGGATCATGAGGTTAGGAGATAGAGACCAGCCTGGCCAACAGGGTGAAACCCCGTCTCTACTAAAATACAAAAAAATTAGCCGAGCATGGTGGCACACGCCTGTAGTCCCAGCTACTCAGGAGGCTGAAGCAGGGGAATCACTTGAACCCAGGAGGTGGAGGTTGCACCGAGGCTGAGATTGCACCACTGCACTCCAGCCTGGCAACAGAGCGAGGCTCCGGCTCAAAAAAAAAAAAAAAAAAAAAGAAATAAATTAGATAAAAATTAGAAACGAGAGCACAGTGAAGTTTAGAAGTTTTTGAGTTACATTTTTGTTTTTGAAGCACTAAGTTATCTCATTCTTTATCTTTTTTGTTTGGAACAATGGGGTTCTAAGAAATTCAGAGGATTTGAGAAAGTGAAGAGCTTTAGCAACAAAGGTTATTAATGGAAGAAAACATTCCAAGTTGTCATTTCCTATCAAAGCTATTCTTCTATCAGTGGGTGGTCAGGTAATTACCAGAGTGGCCTTCAGAGAAGAACCTATATGCTGATGAATTCTCATATGAAGGTCAGTGTAGTGGTTTGGGTGACTCTTTCTAATTCTGGCAATTCTTGTGAAGAGGTTTCTTTGGTCACTGACAGTTAGGGGCACAGCAGCACTTTAGGAGGGGAAGCAGAATGCAAGCCATTACTGCTAGACAAGCATGTGTCTGCTAATTACTCATTGGGTGTAAAGTAAGTCAGCTTGGCCAACCTAGTCTCTTAGAAGTGTCACAAGAGCCATTGTTGATGGGCTTGACGTGTGTTGCCTAGTTCATGGGTTTTCTGGCTCCTGTCCTTGTTTCTTTCACTCCTCAATTAAGAAGATTCCTAGATAATGAAGTCAGGTTATCTTTTGCTACTTAACAGTGTCTCGGTTTCACTTGAAGATTTGCCCAGCATTCAGAAACTGTTGACACTGCCTCAGACACAGTACTAGGGATAGCAAAGTGCCACTACTAAGAATACCACAGGAGAATGGGAAAGATGCCAAATATAAGGAAGTGGCACTTGCCATTCTGTCTTTATTTCACAGTCTTCCACTCCATTTTTCCCAAACAACAGTCAATAAAAGCTAAAAAGCCTTGTTGCACTTCTCTGCCTGACCCTGAACTCGAAGCAGAAGTGGATCATGGCTATGGAGAGTTTTTTCCGTCTTGGCCAGTGAAGTGTCACTTAGCTGGATCCTTATCCCAAGTGTTAATTGACACTGTTAACTTTCGGCACTGATGCCAAGAAATAGTAATGAGGAAATGACACTGTTTATCTTGTACTTGGAGGTTTTATTTAGAGAACCATATGTTTCTTTAGCCAAAGGGCACTAAAGTAACGCTGCGCTATTTAGTGTACTGTGAAAGATGAGTTTTTAGCAGGTCTCCTGATACGTTGTAGAAATTGTTCTATATTTAAAAAGTTGAACTTTATTTTTTTTATTTTTTTATTTTTTTCTTGAGACAGAGTCTCACTCTGTTGCCCAGGCCAGAGTGCAGTGGCACAATTAGGGCTCACTACAGCCTCAATTTCCCAGGCTCAAGTGATCCATCCACCTCCTCCCCACAAGAAGTTGGTACTACAGGCATGTGCCACCATATTCAGCTAATTTTTTTTTCACTTTTTAAATTTTTTTATTTTATTTATTTTTTATTTTTAAATTTTTTTATTATTATACTTTAAGTTTTAGGGTACATGTGCACAATGTGCAGGTTAGTTACATATGTATACATGTGCCATGCTGGTGTGCTGCACCCATTAACTCGCCATTTAGCATTAGGTATATCTCCTAATGCTATCCCTCCCCCCTCCCCCCACCCAACAACAGTCCCCAGAGTGTGATGTTCCCCTTCCTGTGTCCATGTGTTCTCATTGTTCAATTCCCATCTATGAGTGAGAACATGCGGTGTTTGGTTTTTCGTCCTTGCGAGAGTTTACTGAGAATGATGATTTCCAATTTCATTCATGTCCCTACAAAGGACATGAACTCATCATTTTTTATGGCTGCATAGTATTCCATGGTGTATATGTGCCACATTTTCTTAATCCAGTCTATCATTGTTAATGTTTTTGAATTTTGGTAGAAACAAGGTCTCGTGATGTTGCCTAGGCTGATCTCAAACTCCTAAGCTCAAGCGATACTCCCTCCTGGGCCTCCCAAAGTGCTGGGCTTGCAGGCACTGCACCTGGCCTAAAGGTGGAACTTTCTTTACTCAACAGAAGGATCAGACCTGGTGTTTAATATTAGCATATTTCCCACTAATTAAGTATGTATTTCCTACTCATAGAAATTTCTATAGGATTAAGTTATAATCCCCTGAGTCATTAAAAGCAGCATGCTATCTTTGTGTATATTTTTTACTTCTAATAAAATTATAACATTAACTTAGTGTATGTATGTATATGTATAATGTGGGTATATAATTAAATAGGGATATGCATGTAAGCATTTTATATCTACCATGGCTTCTCCACCCACCTGTGTGGCTTTTTATAAGTTATTTAACTTCTCTATTCCCAGTTTCCCACTTGTGAAGTGCTGGCCAATAATGCCTATTTCATAGGCTATTATAAGGATTAAATGAGCTAAGATATGTAATGCATTTAGAATTGTGCCTGAAACAGTAAGCTCAGTAATATTAATCATTATTATATTATTATATTACATTAGCAATTTTTAATTTTTATTTTCATATTTTCTTAATGTATAACTACCAAACTATATTAGTTGGATTCAAACATTCTTGGTTGGTAATAAATAAAGGTCCTAAAATAATGTTACACTTTTCTCCCCACGTGATTATTTTTTTTTCCAACTTGACAGAGAACAACATGAGAAGTCCTTGAGCAAACCAAGTAAGAGCAATGCCAAGTCAATGAAGATCTAAAAAGATATGTATGAAAAGATATTCAGGAAGTTAGGGACCGTGTATAGTCAGCACAAGGCTATAGACCTTGGGTGATCTGGGTTATATGCTAGGGAAATCACTAATATGTCCAAAACCTATCCTTAGATTACACTACTACCAAAGCAATATTTTTTTCCCCAACCACCTCCCGCCCTACAAGAAATAACACAGCAGAATCAAGGTACACTGAAAAACAGACGGTGGCATGAATCTATCACCAAGCTTCCATTTAAATGGGAGAGCAAATATATAGATATGATGTTTAACTCACTGCATGACCCTTAACACTTGTGACTATATCATCTATAATATTTGGCATGAATAAATTCATCATCATCATTTATAAGCTTAGGATAAAGTAGGCCTATCACCCACCAAGATCTGGAAGTAATGCTGGCATTGAAGTGGTGCTCACCATCACCAGTTCTGCTGAACTAGCTGTGGCTGGATGTCTGAAGATAGCAAAGCAACATGTCCTGGTAAGCTGGAGTGAAACAAGCAGGAAAGTCAGAAGAAACACTTCAACAACACACAATAATCAACCTTAGATGGCTTAGTCTAATCATGGCACGTTAGAAGAGTGCTTTGTCTCTACTAGTTAGTAGTGAAATGGTTCCACTTAAGCAAACGGCAGAAGGAGGATTGATAATAACCAAGGCTTCAAGAAATCAATGATACTATTATAAAAGGGACTTTATTATAGTCATACTCTCCACTAATGATTTTACCAGAAGAATCATATATTCTTTCTGCTGCCTTCCTTTCTGTGTCATTTCTTTTCTCTCATATTCAATCCAAGAAACATGTAATAAATAGCTGTTGCAGAAGTCTTCCCCATTTGGAATTTGTGTGTATCATCAGGCCTCTGCTTGAGAATCTCACCTCAGTGGTGACCTCCTCTACATAACTACACATCTAGTTTCCTTAACCTCATGTTGATGATGTTCCACCACGAGGCCTATGTAAGCACCTGTCCAGCCATGGCCCTCACTGTTCCGGCACTCTAGTGTCAGTACTTTCCTTAGGCCTGCATTCTCCAACTAGAAACGTACTCTTCGCTACCAGTGTATATGGATCCCTTTCCTCAAATCTCAAATCAAAAGTTACCCATTTTAGGAAGTCTTCATTAATACCACTCCCCTCTGGTCCATTTTTTTGCTGTCCTGTATCTCCCATAGCATGCATCTTTTGCTGTTTTAGCTCACCCTTGTATATGGATAGCTCTCCATTGAACTTCTTACCTCATGTATTTGTGAAACCTCATTGGACCCTAAGGACAGAGACCCATTCTGTCCACTATCGCTTCCAACTACCTACCTACAAACACACTTATCACCTGTATTCTGCTTGTTGAGGAGAATGAGTGGAAAAGTTCATTTAATCCTCTTCAAACACATACAAGTATATAAAGAAAACTGATGGTTTTTAAAGTTATTATTTCTTTAGAAATCCTCTAACAAAAGTTCATGTTGCTTTGCATAAGATTTGTCATCCATTTCACTTTTATAACTAAGCTAATATACCATTTATGTTTAGTTTTGTTTCTTTTCACTAAATACATGTTTATATTTTTTCAGTCTTTTCAAAATTCCAGTGAATATGCTTAGATTCTTTTGTTAATGTATCTATTAATACTAGATACCAATAAGAGAAAAGCCTTGTTGTTTAGGCAGAGGAGAATTTTCCAAATGTCAGTAAGTTGATTAAATGTTTTCAAGGCTTGTTGTAATTTGTTTTTGTGTTTTGTCGTGCTCTTTCTTTTTCCTTTTGATCTAGTACTGAAGTTACAGTTCTATATATGCTTTGTGTATAAATGAATTTAACACTAACCACTTAGACTTCAGAATCACATCTGAGATCAGAAACAAGGGTTTGTTCCTACCTCCTTTGTGGCTTATATTATCTGTTCTTGTAACTGGAATCATCAAAATGGTACATGAAGTGCATGTAGAGCTTACCAAAAAATTCAGTGTCATTTTCACTCAGTAGTACCTATTAACATGTTTTGTCACACCAGTTGGTCTCAGAGCAGAGCCCAGAAGAAAGTAGACACGTGGCAAACAGGATTTTAGTTGAAGGGAAATGACTGTGGAAGGTCATACCCACAGGCATGGGTAGGACACTCAAAGCTGCTGCTGCCAGCCAATGTTTGAAAAGTAGCCCCAATGGGCACTGGTGGGAGGGCACTGATGACAAAGCTCACCTTTGTCACAGTCTTGCCCTAATCCTTTTGTCCACTCATATAATGTCTGGTTTTTTAAAGATGCAGGTCCTTTGTATTGTATAGGAGGTTTTGATATGCTATACCCTCTTAGGAACTGGTCTACCATTTCACGAAGAGCCAAAAACATAGTCAGGTACTGAGTTGTAAATGTCTGTGGTGCCTATGATCGAATGTATTTTTTTCCTGCATGATCATCCACTGTGGTGTTTGTAATTAGCAAAAAATGAGCCTGATTTGTTCTCCTTTGTAGAGCCAGGCCGAGGCCCACTACAAAGGAAGTAAACATGCCAAGAAGGTCAAAGCACTAGAGGCAACGAAAAATAAACCCAAAATGGTTCCTTCCAAGGACAGCGCAAAGGCTAATCCCAGCTGCTCCATCACTCCAATCACAGGCAACAACTCTGACAAATCAGGTCAATGACACTTTTTGTTCTTTACATTCTTTGTGTTTCTCCTGTTCCCCTGCCCTGACCCCGTTTTCCTGCCCTCAGTTGTTGCATGTTACTCTCCATGATTTGTTTTTGTGATATTAATATGTTTTCTTCACGGGAAGGATTATATGTTTGCACAGAATCTAAGCATTTGATATGTTTCCATTCCATGTTATTAAATATATACGTTTAAGTATATATGTGTGTATGTAAATATATATATATATAAGAATATATGCTTGAAAACAAGTAGACTACTTGATCACAATGTGTTTAGACTAAAATCAGGAAATGGATCTAAAATACTGAGCTTATTACTTCTTTCTATTTATTTTATGTGTGTTTTTTACTATAGACTTTTTTAGTGAAGGACTCTTTAAACTTGTTTACTAATAGATATTTTTATGTTCTCTTACTGTAGTTAAAAGGAGTTGAGGAGCCAAAGGGGGGAACTTTCTGAGAGAGTGGCATTACTAAATGAATCTGGAAATGTGCTTAGTAATAAAAGATGATGCTTTTTGAAGATCTTCAGGGTTCCCCTCAGAGTTACAAATGGACTTACATATTTTAAGGGAATGATTTCCAACGTTACAAACTGATTAACAGAAGACCTTTATGTATAAATCGAAATGGGTTACTAGGTGAAATGCCTCTGAAGAAGAGTCTATATTTCATAGTCCCAGTGAATTGGCAGAATTTCTGAGTAGGTTCATTCAGTGGAAAGAGAAAAAAATTCATTTTTGTAGCATGGATACCATGAAATTGGATGTTTAGTAGGCTTCCACAATTCTCACATCTGCCCCTCTGGGCCCATGACGGATATGTCATCTTGTTTCAGTGACTCTTTGAGGAACAGTGTCTGTCAAAGGAGACTAAGAGAATATGTCCCTTTTTCTTATGTTTGATGCTGTCTTTAGGGGCCTCCCTCTTGTGGGAAACACACACATTTCTGATTCTCTTCTGCTTCTCGAATCATTGGAGAATTTTAGAAGGAGACTTAAGACTGCTTTCCCGTGGCTTTTGGAGATGATCAAATCCATTACTGTAAGAGGAAGGTTCAGAAAACCTGTTCAAACAAAGAGACTATGGAAAAAGGGACCATTATTGATTAGGCCCTGTAGATGCTGGCTCCAAAAGCTCCTCAGCGTAGAAGGATTGAGCTAAGCTAAATTTGGTAATGAAGACTTTTTGTTCTTTGTACAATAGGATCACTAAATCATGTTATCTGATGAACAGATATAGTCATAAATGCCAGATTATTACATAGCATGTCTCCCTCTCTAAAAAACAAAGCCTTCTGACATATATTATCGAATTAGTCTTTAATCAATATCTATCAGGTATAATATCAAATATTATCTCCATTTTTCAAAATTGCAAACTGGTGAGGTACACAATGTGGCAGTTATTTGCTGGAGGCTACCCACTGTTTGGAAGAGCAGGAGCCTCCTGACTTCTTGCCTGGTTTCATTTAATGCAGGATATCACTGCCTCTATGGAATAATACTCTGCAAAAGATTTTGTTATCTAAATTATGCTCTTTACCTTCCAGCAAAACACATAAGTAAAATGATAAAACAATGGAGGTTAGTGTCACTCTATTCTTTCAGCTAATAGAACAGTTGGTAGGTACCATACATGTTACAACGTTGCTACTGAGTGAGCTCAGTGTTCCACTTAAGTTACATTATTATTTGAAAATTGGGTTGGCTGTAGGGATATTAGTAAAAGTAATTAGCAGAAAATAGTGTCAAAATCAGAAATAGAGATGGAACAATCAGAGAAGAATCCATTTTTTAAAAAAGCAGATAATTAAAGGGAGAAGGAAAAGTGTGGAAGAAGAGAAAAAAATAGAAAAAAAAAGTCAAAGATGAGGAGATAAAACCAAGGAAAGAGCAATACGGAAATAGAAAATCGAAATAAAGGGGCCTGGATCATAGTTACAGCATGCCTTATACCTACGAGATGCCCAATTTCAATGAGTATATTTTGAAATAAAGTTTAAGGATTCAAGGCTTTCATTCCAATACTCAAATGTTAGCGGGTGCTCAGTAAAACAAAGACACTTTCTAAGCAGTTGTGTTTGCCTACAGAGCATTTGGAAAACACCAGGATAAAGCATACCAGTGGTGTGAACAAGGAACAAGAATTAAGATCTAAAACCCAGGAGAGAGGAAAACAAATCTCAACCACAGCATCTCTTCTTCAGTATATACGTGGTGGTCTTTCTTCCTGCATTCTCTGCTTCCTCTGCCACTCTTTTACCCACCTCCTAGTACCTGTAGTCTAACAGTATTGATGTCACTCACTTTGTGACTGTACAGATTTGGACTAGGAGTAATAGAAGCCACCTATATTTGGAGGTTATCTCATTTTTCATGTTTCCTTACTCAAAATCTGTATAAATTATTTGGTAACTCATTTGCTGGGCCATTACTTTTTGTTTCTCTGTGTTTGGTATAAGTATTAATACTAACAAAATATTGTATTTGTTCTATTATACTTATAAAAGCTACACCAAAGTCATTGAAAGATGGCACTTTAAAAAAAAGGGGGTGCATTTGCCAAATAGATACATGTTCTTTTGTCACCGTCAACCATATGTCAGCTTCTAAGCAAGAATTCTCACATGAGTTTTATAGAATTTTCAAGTTGGAAAATTAGAAGCTTTGCCCAGATGGGAAATCTGGTCCAAGCAATGTAATACCTAATGTATTGTTAATTGCCTGTTTCTAAATTCTTGAAAAGCTCCCACAGCTTTGTCAAAGTCATAGATTTTTGTTGATATCTGGCTTTCATTTCATTTAAAATCCTGTTCTAGAAAAACACAAGACACAAAAATCAGTGCTTCACACAAGGTCTAGGTAAAATGTAAGGAGAAAGAGGGTGGGAAGAGGAATGATGACTGTGATAATTGACTGAAATGTTTTATTTCAGACAATGTTGCTTTAAGGAGTCAGACAAAAATTAGAGTAAAAGTCACAGTGAAAATTCATGACTGATTTGCAAATTTCATGGGACTGAAATTCCCCAGCATTGGTCTTTTTCTTCTGAATGAAGAGTTCCTGTCAAGTGGGCTTAAGTAGTATTTGTGATTCTCAGATATTTAAATGAAAAGTGAAAATGTTACTCACTTGATGTTTCAGCTGCCAGATTTCAACTATGCAGGCACTGGCAACGTCCATAGGCTTGACTAATTCCATTTCCATTCTCATGTTTTAGCATCAATAGCTTAGCAGCAAAGTTTTGTTTACATTTTCAAAGAGAGGGAATAACCAGGAGTTAACGGAGGGAGCTTCTGGGAGAGCAGCTTTCTGGGAACATCCTTTAAGGCAAGGTGTGATTTCAGGGTATTCGACAAGAAACTTGTGACCCACAGATGAACTTTTTTATTTATTGATTTATTTTTTGGAGACAGAGTCTCACTCTGTTGCCCAGGCTGGAGTGTAGTGGTATCATCTTGGCTCACTGCAACCTCTACCTCCCACGTTCAAGCAGTTCTCATGCCTCAGCCTCCGAGGAGCTGGGATTACAGGCGCGCACCACTATGCCTGGCTAATTTTTGTATTTTTAGTAGAAATGGGGTTTCACCATCTTGGCCAGGCTGGTCTTCAACTCCTGACCTCAAGTGATCAGCCTGCCATGGCCTCCTAAAGTGCTGGGATTACAGGTGTGTGCTACTGTGCCCAGCTGGTGAACTCTTTCTGCTCCTCGAGAGCACACATTATTTATTCTAAGAAGTGATCTAAAAGGCTTCCAAGAGCTAGGGAAGCCCTCTTACCTGCTATTTTGGCACTTGGCACAACCATTTTTCTCTTTTATGTTACTTTTGGAGACATAATTTGGTTCATGTTGTATCCAGATCTGTATAATGCAAAGAGATTTGTTATAATGGAGCTACTGTGTATAAAAATTTCAGGATATCATGGCAAGCTTTCTTTTTTTCTCTCAGGTCAGTAAACAAAATGGGTTTAAACTATAATAGCATGAATTGCATTTATCGTAAGAAGTTCTAACTACATGATTCAAAAAATTAGATATATTTCATTTAAGCTATTCTTCTTCAGTTATGCAAGAATAGCTGTCCATTCACTTTTTGGAAGTTGAGGTAGAGTTACATGTAAAATCCAAATAAATGGCTTTATAGTCTCCCAGGATCTGTCCTAACTTTTAATGATGCATCAGAGGAAGTTGGAAATATAATGGGAGGGAGGAAAAATGTGCTTTGGGAGAATTGGGGTCAAAACACAGCAAGCATTAGGCAGCTTCAGGAAGATGGCTAGAACATATTGGCCAGACACTCTACCCAAATTTCCCCCTGGAGTTCAAGTGTCATAATGCCGTATGACAATATACTTCCCTGTGATAATATGCCCAATACATCAAATTGAAGGCTTTCTTTTGACAGCACTTAACAACTCATACCAGGTTAAAAAAATACAGAGCCTCCAGAAAAATCCTGTTCCTTAAAAATAATAAAATATTATGAGAATCAACCTAACAGTCCATATGTCTGGGCTTTCACATTGGATTTTTTAAAAAAATTAATTAGGTATCAATATGAGGAAATGACATTTCTAGTTTAAAGTACATAAAGCTACTTAGAGCTAAACAGCCTTTAATCAGTTGCTGTCTAAACAGACGAATGCATATAGAATGATTCAAAATGCTATAGATGTATTTATAAATGCAATTAAGAGCAAAGATAATTGAGCCAGCATCTTCTGTTGAAATATAACAATAGAAACGCCTTAAATTTGTTCAGCTTACAAGACGTAGTTACATATATGTTTTCACTTGACTCTCTTAACCCTTTGATAGATAGGGCTGAAATTAGTATCCATTGTTTGTTCATTCATGCAACGAACTTGATATCCATTTATTCACTCAACAAATATTGATTATCTATACTAAATAGCATAGTACATATGGGTGCAACAGTGAACAGAAGGACATTTGTCGCCCTCAAAAACTTTCAACCTAGTGGTGTTTTTTGTTGTCATTGTTGGATACATCGGATTTAAAGAGAAATAATATATAGTCATCACCTTCAAGCTGCTCCCAAAACTACAGTAACAATGAAGAACCTGGGTTATGGGAAGGTTAGGTGGTTTATGTCAGGTGGCACAACTCAAATCCCAGTAGAGTCAGGATGGAAACTTGGGGTTTCTTGTTTCACGCTTGTTTCATTATTCCAATTACTTCTAAACTTCTGTGACTTGGAGGAGTAAATGCAAGTATTCCAACGGGCAAAGGAAGAAACCACTAACCATGTTCTAAAGAATTGATGAGTAGGACCATATATGACTTTTAAATTTCTTGCTGACTGTTTTGGTATAAGCTGTGGCAGTGAAGGGACCATCAAGGCTTTGTTTCATTGATAATCCTTAATTTCTATGCAGGATATTATCTGTAGTGTTTCAGTGTAGCAGAAGAAAAGTTTTAGAAGTTACAAATTTCTTCAAGAACAGATTTGAATAAAAGCACTCATTTTAGGTAAATGGCAAATGATAAATGTTCTCAAAGTTCCTGCTTGACAATTACAGACTTTACATGTCTAGAGCCAAATGTACTCACTGAAATAGAGGCTAACACTGAGACGGAGCATTGCAGCATGGTAGAAGGCTTGCCCTGCCTCCAAAGGGGTACTCGTGAGTTCTCTTGAACACGCTTCACATTTTCAATAGTATTTTAAATCATTTTACCTAAAATATTTCCACTGAGGGCAGGGAAATAGTTTTATTTATCCCACACCCATGCCCTATGGAGACCGTGAGGTAATAGTGTTAGAAAAGACATGAGAAGGAGAGAAAGAGGATAAGACACCTTGAAGCAGCTCATTTTAGTTTTCAGCTATTGTGCTTTTGCATGGTTGCAGTTCTTCAGGTGTAAATCCAGAGTCGTTATCAATGAGTATATCAGAATGATTTGCCTCGAAAGTAGCAGTTTACCTTTTTGTGGTCACCCTGTTGCCATATGAAAGTGCATTTTCAATTTTGTCTAAGATTTTTCCACCATAGATACAAATGGAGACCCTCGCCTCATCATTTTTATGGGTTCCCCTGTGTACTTCATAGTTTTTACGTGTTGTTACAAATGGGGCCAAGTTTTCCAATTGACAACTTCTCATTTCTGTTGACTGCCACAGGACTCTATCAGTTAGCCAGCAAGGTCTTCTTAGCTGCCTCCTCACCCTTATCTGTCTCTAGTAACAGGACCTTGTGATGTTGAATGGAAGAAAAATAGTTTTGTGCTTTGGCAGCATCTGTCATTTATGGAAAAGCACCCTCATAAATTTGGCATACATCTATCCAAATCCGAGAGGCCAAAATTTCATATCCTTCATAAAATAATAGATTAACAATATTTATAACATCTTAAGTCTGAAGTTCTGGGGTATAATCATGTAGAACATAAATGAGTCCCATCTGTCTAAAGAGAACAGACCATTATACTAAAACTCATATTTTCATGAAATACACATATATCATTATGACTTTCAAAGTCAACTTAAAAAAATAGAACTGCCTCCATCTTTACCCATGCACCTTGAATTTGACAGTAGCATCCCTCCAGGTAAGGCTGAAGATTCTTAGAAGTTAAATGTTTGTCATCCTCTGGGAACTAACTTCTGAAACTTTACAGCATTTTATATTGCTTTCAAATAATGCTGAACATTTACTGTCAGTTTCTCCACTTTTGAAAGCTATTTTTTAGTGTTGCTCTAAGAAAAGTGAACCAAAAGTTGAGGCTGATTTGTGATTCACTGAGTGTCTGTTAACTTAGGATTTACTGAGGATATATTAAAAACCGCTCCAAAAAGCAAAGCCTTAGATTTCTTGTTGTTAAAGCTTATATCACTATTAAAAACTTTTTCACCCTCATTCATATTTATTTTAACTAGTATTTATCTCTTTTTATTACACTTATATACAACTTTCCTTCATTAAAAAGGTATTGGAATATAAAAGGATTTTGTGTGTACATTGAATAATTCTGTAAATGTATAACCATAAATGCCCTTGAGATTTCAACAAAGGTTATTACTTACATTTTTATGACACTCTACTTACTTGCTTCAGGAAGAATTCTCTTACATGACATATTTTTCTGACACGGGTGGATGATCAAATAGAGCTCCTCAATAAATACGTGTATATTCTGTGTGTGAGGCACATGTGGCAGGCATTTTGGGAGATTCTGGGTCTGCTTTTTTTTTTTTTTTTTTTTTTTTTTTTGAGACGGAGGCTCACTCTGTTGCCCAGGCTGGAGTGCAGTGGCACGATCTTGGCTCACTGCAACCTCTGCCTCCCAAATTCAAGTGATTCTCCTGCTTCTGCCTCCCAAGTAGCTGGGATTACAAGTGTGCCCCACCATGTCCAGCTAGTTTTTGTATTTTTAGTAGAGACAGGGTTTACCTATGTTAGCCAGGCTGGTCTTGAACTCCTGACCTCAAGTGATCTGCCCACCTCAGCCTCCCAAAGTGCTTTAGACTTTGGACATGTTTCAGTGAAAAACACTTTAAGCGTTATACTATAAGGCTAACTTTATGTGGCACTAGACCATAAGCATCCTTAGAAGTGGACACAGGCTGGGCACGGTGGTTCATGCCTGTAATCCCAAGCTGAGACACCGTGCCCAGCCTGTGTCCACTTCTAAGGATGCTTATGGTCTAGTGCCACATAAAGTTAGCCTTATAGTATAATGCTTAAAGTGTTTTTCAATGAAACATGTGTAAAGTCTGTTCCTCTTCCCTGACTCTTTCCTTGAGGCTCAGGTTCCCTGTTGTGAACACAGGGCATCATATTATGCAGTAATGGATTGGTGCTCTCATTTCTGTAGACCAGCACTGTCTAATAAAACATGGTGTGGGCCAGGCGTGGTGGCTTACGCCTGTAATCCCAGCACTTTGGAAGGCTGAGGCGGATGGATCACAAGGTCAGGAGTTCGAGACCAGCCTGGCCAAGATGGTAAAACCCTGTCTTTACTAAAAATACAAAAATTAGCTGGGCATGGTGGCGGGCATCTGTAGTCCCAGCTACTCAGGAGGCTGAGGCAGGAGAATCACTCAAACCCTAGGAGGTGGAGGTTGCAGTGAGCCGAGTTCGTGCCACTGCACTCCAGCCTGGGTAACAGAGGGAGATTCTGTCAAAAAAAAAAAAATTGTGTGATAATGGAAATGATCTATAATCTGTGTTGTCCAACATGACTATGACTAACAGCATGTAACAGCGTGTGACTTTTTAGCCCTTGAAATGTGCCTCACGTTACTGAGAAAGTCAATATTTCATTGTATTTAATTTCAATTAATTCTAAGTAACCACGTAAGGCTAATGGCTACTGCATTGTAGAGTATAACTCTACTCTTTGATACTCCTTGCTCTTTTAACTAGCTGTGATTCCAGAGAAGTTATTCAATTCTCTGAGCCCCTCTTTTCTAATCTGTAAAGTGGAAATAATGCCCTCCCTGCTTCACAGCAGTAGGGAGTATGGATATGTTGTAGGGATCAAATGAAATGATTGTGAAAGAGCTTTACCAAACACAGATTTTAACAGAAATGCCTGTTATTGATGTTCTTGCAGATTTTTTTTCCTTCTTTCTCCTGTGATACTTATTTTAGCTACCATTCTTTCTGCTTTTTGCGAAAGATGACAGCGACACTTTGTAGTGGTCAGCTATCATCATCTTTCATTATGCAGCACCTAATATCCTATATTCTAGAAAAATAGATCCAAGTTTGTTGGACTTATATGCAAAAAATAATTTTAATAGCAATACTAATAATAACATGTAACTGAATGAGCATTATGTGCTTTATAGCATACTAAATATTTTATATGTACTATCTTATTTAATGATTATAATAGTATTCTGATGGATATTAGAAAGTGACACCCAGAGAGGGGAAACAATGGCCCAGAGTTATTCAGATAGAAAGTATTAGGTTAGTGCAAAAGTAATCATGGCTTTTGCCATTAAAAGTAATGTTAAGTAACATACTAATTATGTTACTACTATGTAAGGATAGTAATTTTTGCCATTAAAAGTAATGGCAAAAACCGCAATTACTTTTGCACCAACCAAATATTTTCAATGCCAGAGTCTCACTCGGGCTGTCCGTCAAACCTACCATTATACATATACTCACTACATCTGCATGAAGGTTCGTGAACTTAAGCTTACTGCTTATGCTTTTTGAAGGCTGTTTGAGATTTATTTACTAGATGACACTTCTGGAAGTCTGACATCCCAGAAATGTGTATTGTTTCTTTCCCCACCCTATTTTACAACTGTTTTTTTTTTAAAAAAAAATCAAGTTGTGAGAGCCCTTATATAAAGCTATATTAATGAAGGTATGATTCCCGAGTGCCATGTACCTACTTTACATCCATAGCATAGTAGAATGAGCATGAGCTTGAAGTCGGACAGATTAGCTCTGCCTCCCACTGAACTCATATAACCTTGACTAAGTCATGCTCATGGAGCTTCTGTTTCTTCATCTATAAAGTGGGGGTGCTACATATACACCATGGAATACTATGCAGCCATAAAAAAGAATGAGTTCACATCCTTTGCAGGTACATGAATGAAGCTGGAAACCATCATTCTCAGCAAACTAACACAGGAACAGAAAACCAAACACCGCATGTTCTCACTCATAAGTGGGAGTTGAACAATGAGAACACACACATGGTCACAGGGAGGGAAACATCACACACTGGGGCCTATTAGGGGGTAGGGGCAATGGGGGGGATAGCATTAGGAGAAATACCTAATGTAGATGATGGGTTGATGGGTGCAGCAAACCACCATGGCACAGGTATACCTATGTAACAAACCTGCACATTCTGCACGTGTATCCCAGAACTTAAAGCATAATTTTTTTTCAAAAATGGGAGTGCTAATACCTACCTCCTAGGATTGTTGTAAGGATTAATGAACTAATACATGTAAGCTGCCTGGCTCAATGCCTGTCATGCCACAGACACTCAGTAAATTGGTAGCCATAAAAAGTAACCATTTGTTCAAAGAAATTTCCAGGTCCTGTCTATATTTTGACTCTATGATCATTTCATGGCATGCTGGCATGCAACAGTGACCTGCACTTACATTCCTCTTTATGTACTTGTTTTCTTGCCTCATAGTAATTATTTGCACTTGTGGTTTCATTTCAGGACATTAAGGTTTCATGAGCCTGACTTTTTCAGTGACACATTTAAAGATGTGGAAGGGCCTTCTTGGTCTTCCTCACCTTTATAAGAAATGGTGGAAATGTCTTTCTATCCTTCCACTGGTTAATGTGTCTCATCTGTTATGCCCCCTGCAGCCCCTGGTACCCTATTCTTGTGTAGTAGTAACATAACTAGCACATATTAAGTGAATATCATTAAATGGCATTCAAGAGGGAAGCTCTGGTGCCCTCCCTAGAATGTGGACAGGGGAAGAAGACACTGTCTTAGCTCTTTTTCTTTGTTTTAATTAAGGTGGATGCCCACCTCACAGGTTGACAAGTTGCTGTATGTGCAGCCATAGTATTGAAAGAACGACCTAACACATCCCCATCTGTGGAAAGAGAAAATTGGATGCCACATGTGGGGAAGCAGCCCTGCCTGGAGACAGGGTTGGCTACTGAGATCCAAAAGGCTAGGGAAGGGGGTATGATCCAAATGAGAAGCACACCCCTGCCTGAAAAGTCTCTGCTGCATTTATGTCAGTAAAACAGCAGAAACTTGTCAGCCCATATATTTTATTTCCAGCTTTTGCAGAACATTTTCCTTAGTAAACAATTTTTTGGTAATCCTTGTCGGCTATTAATTACTTAGCTTCTAAAAAATACATGCTTGTTTCCTTTGAATATAAAATAACAAACACTAGAAGTTCTTATCACAGTAGAAATTATCTTATTCCTTGCTTTGAAATATATGAACTTCTACCAGTGTCTTATGATTTTTGCCCATTTAACAAGCAAAATGGCCATATCCACATTAAAAATAATTTGTCTTCCGTAGCACAATATCATTGTTCTTAGTTCCCTGTTAACAAGTAAAATAATTCTACTCAATTTGGAAATTAATTCATATACTACATTTTTAGATTAGGAAAAGTTATTTGCTTATTTCTTTTCAGCCAAAATTTTACCCAATCCTTTGACTAACCCATAGGACATATGATTAATATCCAATAGAAGTTTTGTAAGTACTTCGAAAAATCATTAGCAGCTGTCCTGCTTATATCACTTACAGTATTTTTAAATTGAGAGAACTCTTTTGGAAGGCAACTTCATAGAATAAATCAAGAACCATAATGATGTGTATTCCATTAGACCGGTTAATTCCTCTTCCTGGATTCTATACCAAGGTAATAATCCTAAACACAAAGCAAGAAAAATAAAATATTATGCATGAAGATGCCTAATGTAGCATTCATATTAATGAAAAATGGAATCAAGATTATTAGTACTAGGGGAATTACTTAAAGTACTACTATTATGCAGCTTTAAAGTAAATAAAAGAAGCAACATAGAAAAAGCCAGTAACATATTAAGGCAGAATGAAATGACAGGCACAGACACAGAGGTTCTTAACCTCTGTTTGTGCCATGGATGCCTGTGGCTGGCTAGTGAAGCCTATTCTCAAACTATAAAATCTATAAAATGAAATTTACAGCTTTTCAAAGAAAATGAATTCTATTGAAATCCAATTGTCAATTTTTAGTTATGATATAGTAATATAGCAATAATGCATTACATAAGATTTATCAGTGGGTCTAATATCTACTATAATTTTGAAGTGGTGAAGAGTATAAATAACATTTCAAGCATTCTATGACAACTGTAATGTCTGATGAGAATATCTGATTTGTGTTGGTGACAAAGTTACAGGTACTGCTAGGACTACTATAGTTTGTCACCCTCAAGTATAATTGAAGAAAGTGCTAAATTTCCATTGAGAAAAAAAGAAAATAAAAATGTGTTTTTAGCCATCCAAGTTATTGGATCCCTTGAATTCATGGGCCTCTTGGAAGTCCACAGAGCCCAGTTTGAAAACTGTTTAGTGTGACAGGATTATGAGTTATTTTTCTCTATTCTCCATGTGAAGTTATTTTTATAATAACTTCTAATGTCTTGTTGAGGTATATATCATGGGGCAAAGGTAGGATAGGCAAGAAACTCTTAGTCATTTATGTTATATTATTGTGAGTTTCACAGTTTGCAATGCAACGTCATATCTATTTCTTGCCCAATTCTTTATGGTCACAATTGTGGAGTCATAAATCTCCATATAACAATGTTCCTAAGACACCTAGCATGATAACAAACCCCTAAGCCCCCTTGAGGAACCAGCCCTCTTAAAATAATATCATTTTAAGGCTTTTAACTGCTCAAGATAATTTTTAGAGCTATCTATGACATGAACTCCAAAATTCCTGTCCTCTGGATGGCAAAGACCAAGAGAAAGTACTACCATATGGTTACAAGGTCAAGCTCTCAAGGACATAAAACAAGAGGAGAGGGAAACCTCATCCAGTTGTTTGTTTGTTTGTTTCAGGGACATGCAGCAAAGTTTGTAACTGACCAGCTTGCTGGGCTGGCTTGAACAGCAGGCTTACAGGGGTCCTAGATCCACATTTTATTCTAGGGTACCTTTTTTATGACAGAACAAAGCAGAAAGATAAATTCATAAGGTAAAGCACATCAGATTTGCTACAAGCTAACACTAGCCTCACAAATCCTTTTTCCCATGAATCAAAACTTTACAGGAGACAAACAGTGATTTTTACCATTCCTTCAACCAGTTTGCACAGAGAGAGAGGCTAGAAGGCTGACTGGTAAGAAATTCTTACCTTTCACCAGCATGCTAGGTTTCTGGGTTCCTTCTCCCTGAGTGGCCCTAGCAACCCTGCTTCTTGCACCATAGCCCAGGGGGCCAAACCATATCACGAAGGAAAATCATCTTTTTTCAGTTTCATGGGACCATAGGCAAAAAATCCTCTCAGTTTAGCAAGATGCGGCCCAACAGGCTGCATGGAGGAAGTGGATTAACATTTTCTATTCCAGCCAGAGCAAAATATGCATGACAAAACATAGACATTAGCCAGTCCACTTAGCACCCAATATCAAACTGGCAAGGTTAAAACTTGCCCTGGTTGATGCCTGTCATCCTTAATCCATTCAAAGTGGGATGGAATGACCTCAGACCAGAAGTTTCAACATGTGGTCTCTGGACAAGATGGAAGAGCAGACAGTGTCCCCAAGTAACAGAAAAGACAGAATAGGGAAAGGAGAGAAAGTGAGAGAAAAGCATGGCCTGCAGTAGGGTAGGGAAGGCAAGGAATTCAGGGAGGCCAGGGAAAGACCCACAGATCCCAACGACACTGAGTCAGAAGTTCAGGCGGCCGCTTGTCAGTTGCAAAGGAATCTCTTCCAGCAGTCCCATCAGCTATCAAGTTTCCCCCATTGGGGAGAAAAAAGCTCCCCATGTCTTATGATCTGTACATGCCTAATCCAGTCACCCACAGCTGACAGCAAAGAGCACAAGGCAGATTAATCTAAAGAGAATAGCAGTTAACAGCTCATAGCGCCAAGTCCATTTTTAGCCAAAGAGAGACTTTACTGAGGTGGGCCTTTAACCCCTTAACATTTTAGGAAGGACTCTACCCTTCCTAAGTGGGGTCTCAAACCCAAGTTCGGTCAAGCGTCCTTGCCTTTTACTAAGAAGGGTCTTTAACCTTCTCTGTATTAGGAGGGTATCTAACTCTCCTAAATTGGACCTCTAACCCAATCCCATCCTTTTCCTGGGTAAAATGTACCCCACCACTTACCCAAAGTCGGCCAGTTGGTGCTGTGCTGATGATTTTCCTTTGGGTCAGGAATCTCTTGATAGCGTAGTCCCTTCATGGTTTGCCAGGAAGATGTTACCAGAAAGGGGTCCTGATCCAGACCCCAAGAGAGGGTTCTTAGACCTCACACAAGAAAGAATTCGGGGCAAGTCCATAGAACAAGCTTGTCCAACCCACAGTCCACAGGCCACATGCAGCCCAGGACTTTGAATGCAACCCAACACAAATCTGTAAACTTTCTTAAAACATTATGAGATTTTTTTGCGATTTAATTTTTTTAGTTTATCAGCTATCGTTAGTGTTAGTATAACTTATGTGTGGCCCAAGACAATTCTTCTTCTTCCAGTGTGGCCCAGGGAAGCCCAAAGATTGGACAACACTGCCGTAGAAAAAAGTGAAAGCAAGTTTATTAAGAAAGAAGCAAAAAGAATGGCTACTCCATAGGCAGAGCAGTGCAGTTTGATATCACTTTTTAAAGGAGACTTCCTATGGCCAACAGACTTTCTCCTGTAACCTCTAGGTCTTAAATATAAAGCCGGCTTTAACAACGTTGTAATAAGGCTGCAGATTGAATTTAAATACATTAGAATTTTTTTTATAATTGGCTTTTAGAAATATATTTTTAAAGGATTGGTATCTTTCTTATGCCTGGGCAGTCCAGCCCCTGAATGTCCATATAGTCTCCTTTGAGCAGGCAGTAAGTACGTAGTTAGGTCCATAAAGAGTAAGAACCTGGTACCTGCGTCCCTGAAGCAGCCTGAGGCAAAAAGCTTGTCTCCTGGAAGTTTCCCTGACTAGATGAAGAAAGACTCAGTTTCCTCAGTAGCTCTCAGGCTGACCTTTCCATTGCCAGTGTCTACCTCATCCTGCCTGAAGTATCAAAGCTAAAACCCTTTGCTGTTTTCTGCATCTAGAGAGGAAAGAGGGTGAGGAAACCTGAATTCGAATGTTTTACTTGTGCCTTGTGAATCTGTTTCCTCTATAAAGAGCCATTCATTTCAAAGAAAAAGAACCTTTTCTCATTTCACCCAGAAAATTAGTTTTTAATCTTACTCCTGGCTTTTGAATCTCTACTGAACCTACTCCCTGAGGAATTTGATTTGAGCGACATGAGTTACTTATTCTATTTTCCATAATAAAGCTGCCTCAGAAATAACTGTTTCACATCTCTTGGTGACAAATTGGAAAAGGGGCAGTTTTTCAACCCAGAGAAGTTGAAATATGATTTCTCTATTCTGCAAGTCAAATGGCTGGAAAAACTACACAAAATAAGAGAAAGCTGTTCATTAGATTCAAACTCTAGTAAACAAGCCCTTTTTTATGCTCACTCAGAAAAGCTGACAAGTTCACTAACATCAGTGCCAGTTCACTGATACAGAAGGTAGGCTGCCAGCTTTCAACATGGAGATAGTTGGAGATGCCATTGTTTTATCTGAGTGTGAGGCTGGCAGCTTGTGCTTCCAAAGTGGCACAAGATACAACAGGGCAGTTGTCATATGATGCTTAGACAAGGAGGACAATGGCTGACTTTCTCTTGAACCACAGAATCTCTACAGGCCATGAACCAATGGCCAGAACCTGATTGATAGAGGATTTCAAATGGAAAGAGCAGTGACACCCTAAGTCAGGATTGTAGCCTGGCAGAGAATTACCAGAAGATGTGAGTACGATGCAGGGCTGGTTTTAGACTTTTGAAGTTCACCGCCTAACTTTTATGGATCCTAAGTTACTTAAAATGAATAAGCTTTTTATTTTGTTGTTGTTTTTTTTTCTAAAGGACATGCAGATTCTGATTCAGTGAAGAGTCACTTTAATTTATAGACAATTTTCCCTGCTTTCAGGATTAGTCTAAAAGTCAAGATATGAAAATTAGACATAAATGTAGCTAATTAGGATTTAGCAAGCTTCACAGTCATCAACCATGCTTGAAGAGACAGGGTTTCTGGAATTTAGCTACAGGCATGATAATGTGGGTGCTGGATGAGAAGGGCCTGACTGCCTTAGGTTGACCCAATGTGTAATATTATATTGCTCAGAGAATTTCAAAAACTAGCTTTAAGTTCCATGTCTGTCCTTGGCTACTCAGTATTTCTGGGCTTATGACTTAAGTATTCTGTTTTGTTTTACACTTCTTCAAAATGGCAGACACCATATAGAAAATGTTTTCTGTTTCCAAAGGTGGTCTAGTAGTTCACCCTCCAGTGAGGAATTGAGATGAGACATTTCCAACAGGAAATCCTATGACTAATAAAGCAAATCAGCTAACTAGTGGGTATTATGAGCTAAACCAGCCTGTACTATACTATACTAGGTAACCCTTGGGGACATTTGGAATTAGACCAAGTTTAAATGAGGCATCTAGTTGGAGGAAGCCTAAATGGATGACTGAAGGATTCCCAATGTACTTCAGAATCAGTCTTGGGCCACCAGATGTAAAATTATGCACCTGGGGATATGGGTTAATTGTGAGTGGTACCATCATGAACACACAAAGTCTTTATAATGACACCTTCAGTAATGCACATCTATTACCTAAAGAGTAGGGGAAATTAAATAATGGCACAGGACATTCTATGTGGAATTTCTTCCCTCCCTTCCTCTCCCCTCCCTTTCCCTTCCCTTCCCTTTCTCTCTCTCTCTCTTTTTTTTTTTTTTTTTTTTTTTTTTTTTTGACAGTCTTGCTCTGTTGCCAGGCTGGAGTACAGTGGCACGTACTCAGCTCACTGCAATCTCTGCCTCCTGGGTTCAGGCAATTCTTCTGCCTCAGCCTCCCAAGTAGCTGGGATTACAGATGTGTGCCACCATACCTGGCTAATTTTTGTATTTTTAGTAGAAACAGAGTTTCATCATGTTAGCCAGGCTACTCTTGAATTCCTGACCTCAAATGATCTGCCCACCTTGGCCTCCCATAGTGCTGGGATTACAGGTATGAGCCACCACACCTGGTGGGATTTCTTAAAGAGTATTATTACACAAGTATATCAACCATGTAATTGTTGATAACACAAATGGATATTGTATAATATAATTTAATATTGACTATATAGACCATTGCAGAGATGGGTTGTTGGGCTAGAAACCTCTGATGAATTTCCAAACAGAATACCCATAGTTTCAAGAGAAATCTTGCCAAAGAACAGAACATGAGTTTAGCTGCAAAGAGGAATGGCTATATTTTGGTGATTTTTTTTCACATGTGCTTCAGGTTGTCAGGCAGAGGTATATGCCTTAGCTATATCGTTATCAGAGGTACATTTTTTATCTATATGTATGTTTGTATAGGATTTATAACAAAGGAGATAATCACAGATTTGTTCATTTCATCAAACATCAAAATATTAGACCTGCCACAAAGGAATGTGTTTGTTGTTATGACCCTGTCTGGTACATCTCAAGGAGATCCACTCAAGAGAATTGTTTTAACCTCAAGTGACATTAAATATATATTGCAAATATATAGACTTGACAACAATGATATGCGTAATTTACATAGTCAACAGCTAAAATGCATTTATGTGTCTGTTCTATGTGTATTTGTTTTACTAGTTATGATTCAGCTATTAGCAGTGAATTTTTCTTATATTTTTATTTGTGAGGCTAGAGAGCACTGCCTTGAATTGGACATTCCTTATTTCAGCAAACTTATTGCTCACCTATGGCTTTCTGTACATTGGGCATAAAGATAAATCAAGACATGATTCCAGGACTCAAGAATCTCTCTATCCTGGCAATAATTTTTAAGTGCAAATAAATAATTATAATTAATGGAAGATCATAATATAATTATGTGAAGAGGATTATAAAGGTATGGAGTAGGGAAGAAGGGAAGACATGGGCTCAGAGACTAGAATGGTCAAGATCAGTAAAGAAATTTCATGGTAATCCAGAGAGAATAGATTAGGGCCTAAAATGAGGTAGTGGCACATAGTAAATGCTGAATAAATGCTAGTTTAAATGGTGAATAAGGCTGATAGATGAGGATAATTAGTTAAATGCAGAATGTAACAGAGAGAATTTAAGAGTCATTGCTGACAGTTCTAATATATAACTGGCAATACCATCAATTGACGTGGGGACTACTTGGAAAGGCCCCAGTGTAGAGCAGCTTATCCATTCAGTATCAGGCATGTTGATGTTTGAAATACCCATGAAATATCTAAAAGCAGACATCCTATAGAGTATTGGTGGAAAAGGGTCTTGATCTTGAGAGAAAAGTAGAGAATTTACCTCTGGATTTAGGAATCTATGTTAATGTGGTAGAGGAGGTCATTGAATTGAATTAGATCATGTAATGCCCGAGAAAAAGACTAGAGTATGATCTTGAGGAATGCCAACATTTAGGGACAGGCAGAAGAATAGGAGATGGTGAAGGGGTCTAGAACGAGCTGCTGTAGAAGCTAAAGGAGAACCAATCAGGGGAAATGTCATGAACATCAAGGGTGAAAAGTATTGTGGACACTGAAGGGAAAAAGTTTCCAGAAAAAATTCATGTCCAGTTCAAGAGAAGACAAAAGAGACATCTTTGCCTTTGATAGGAGGATAAGGATGGATAGGAAGACAGGAAGCAGAAAGGCATATTTCACACACCCACTTCCAGTTCAGCACCAGAGAGAAGATAGGTGGGAAGGCCTGGGAGTAAACTGAGTTAAGGAGTGACTTTTAGAACATGGAGGTTTCAGCATTTGTAGACAGAAAAAAAGAATCAAGTGTAAAGAAAGTAGTTGAAGCTATAGAAAAGAGGTTTAATCCAAAAAAGAGCCCACATAGCCAAGACAATCCTGGGCAAGAAGAACAAAGCTGGAGGCATCACGCTACCTGACTTCAAACTATACTACAAGGCTACAGTAACCAAAACAGCGTGGTACTGGTACCAAAACAGATATATAGACCAATGGAACAGAAGAGAGGCCTCAGAAATTAACACCACACATCTACAACTATCTGATCTTTGACAAACCTGACACAAACGAGAATGGGGAAAAGATTCCCTATTTAATAAATGGTGCTGGGAAAACTGGCTAGCCATATGCAGAAAACTGAAACTGGACCTCTCCCTTACACCTTATACAAAAATCAACTCAAGATGGATCAAAGACTTAAACATAAGACCTAGGACCACAAAAATCCTACAGGAAAACCTGGGCAATACCATTCAGGACATAGGCATGGGCAAAGACTTCATGTCTAAAACACCAAAAGCAATGGCAACAAAAGCCAAAATTGACAAATGGGATATAATTAAACTAAAGAGCTTCTGCACAGCAAAAGAAACTATCATCAGAGTGAACAGGCAACCTACAAAATGGGAGAAAATGTTTGCAATCTAGCCATCTGACAAAGGGCTAATATCCAGAATCTACAAAGAATTTAAACAAATTTACAAGAAAAAAACAATCTTATCAAAAAGTCAGCAAAGGATATGAACAGACACTTCTCAAAAGAAGACATTCATGAAGCTAACAAATATATGAAAAAATGCTCATCATCACTGGTCATTAGAGAAATGCAAATCAAAACCACAGTGAGATACCATCTCATGCCAGTTAGAATGGCAATCATTAAAAAGTCAGGAAACAACAGACACTGGAGAGGATGTGGAGAAATAGGGACGCTTTTACACTGTTGGTGGGAGTAAAAATCAGTTCAACCATTGTGGAAGACAGTGTGACTATTCCTCAAGGATCCAGAACCAGAAATACCATTTGACCCAGCCATCCCATTACTGGGTATATACCCAAAGGATTATAAATCATTCTACTATAAAGACATATGCACACGTATGTTTATTGCAGCACTATTCACAATAGCAAAGACTTGGAACCAACCCAAATGTTCATCAATATTAGAATGGATAAAGAAAATGTGGCACATATACACCATGGAATACTATGCAGCTATAAAAAAGATGAGTTCATGTCCTTTGCAGGGACATGGATGAAGCTGGACCATCATTCTCAGCAAACTATCACAAGAACAGAAAACCAAACACCACATGTTCTCACTCATAAGTGGGAGTTGAACAATGAGAACACATGGACATAGGGAGGGGAACATCACACTCTGGGGCCTGTTGGGGAGTGGGGGGCTGAGGGGGGATAACATTAGGAGAAATACCTAATGTAGGTGATGAGTTGATGGGTGCAGCAAACCACCATGGCACGTGTATACCTATGTAACAAAACTGCATGTTCTGCACATGTACCCCATAACTTAAAGCATAATAATAATAAAAAAAGAAATAGAGAGGCCAAGTAGAAGCATACACCTTTTCCTCAGAGATGTGAAGAAAATGGGTGCAGATGGAAGAAATTGTAATATTGGGGTGATCTCATCCAACTTCCCCATTTCTCTAAGGAATAGGAGACCAGACATTAGCTCATGAGAGATTTGGAGCATTGGTAGGGACTTTAGAACAAGGATAAAACTTCCATGCAGAAGTTTTGTCTGCATGGAATATACACATCTGATTGATGTGTATATTCCTTTTATATAATCATTTCTCCCTGTTTTATTTATTGACCTCTTCTGAGGCATATATAACTTTTTATTATATATGTTCCTAATTTAAGCAAATCTAATCCATATGAATATAGAATTTTAAAATAATTGTGTGTGATTATTGCACTGCCAAGAAAGCTCTATTTTCACACACACACACACACACACACACACACACACATCTTTTAAATAGTGCATTCAAATTATTACTAAATTTTCCAAGATCTTTATGCACATAACATTTCAGGAAAATATCTAATAAAGTAAGGCAACCTGAGAGTTGTACCTGATCATTATCTGCAATGTTGGCTTTTTCTTCCTGCTCCTTTAGATAGGTGTAGTCCCATTACACTACAAATGAATACTCCTTTTTTGTGCATCCAACAATATAGTGATGATACTCTAGCATCTTTACATCTCTTACAACATTTTATTTTGCAGAGAACTCCAAGGTACTGAATTCATTTGTTCATCTTGCAGCCTGTGTGCTTTTTTTTTTTTTAATCCATTAACTATCTTAATGGAATTCTACCTTAAACTTTTAAAATATCTGTCATCAGTTGGTGGCTTCTATCAGTTGTATTTTGTCAAATGTGTAGATAAGGAGGAGATGAACAAGGCAAAGGCTTAAGTCTTCTGCAGCACACCAGTTTACATACATACAGGTTTGCAGTGTGGTTTTTCCCCCTTTTGTCTGCTGTAGAGCCCCCTGAGCTTTTCAGCTTCATTTCTCACAAGACTGCACAATTGGAAGAAAGTAGGTACTCTGACTGATGCCCATTAATTTCTTATTATTTAGAAAGTGGAAAGATAAAGCAGAGAATGATTTCAGAATTCCTTATCAAAGTGAGCTAACTTGGTTTAATGAGTGTTAAAAAGTAATATGGGCATTGCTTTGTTTTTTGGAATAATAATGAGATGTTAGACAAGGTGCTTGTGAATACAGGAAAGAATATGACCTATAATAATGAGATGTTGTACAAGGTGCTTGTGAATACAGGAAAGAATATGACCATCAGTCCTTTCACTGCATGCATCTGTTTAGTGCAATATTAAGTATAAAAAGGAAAAATTCATTGTATTAGTTGGCAAGCAGTATTCTTCAGAGACCTCAGAAAGCACAAAGTGCAATTCTATTGAAATTGTGGCCTTGGTGACCTGAGAACTTTTTTCAAGTTTTGGGGCTTCTTTGCTATTCTGGAAGGCTTATTTCAGAAGATGTCAATAGGTATCAGTGAGCCTAATGAGTCCTCCCTGATAAATGGCATGGATTTAGAAATTCACAGGTCCTGGGGAGTGTGGAATAGAATTCATGACCCTGGCCTCATTATCTGAGCTTACTTCTTACAACTATTACCTTTCCATTGCATTTTCCACCTGAAGCCCTAGCCTCACTTTTACAGTGTTCTTGGTTGTTAAAGTCAATAAGAAAAGGGTAGTATTTTGCACATGTAAGCATTAAGGTCCCAATCACATAAATCACTTGCTTAAGATGACTCAATCAGTCAAAAATGGAATTAGGAATAACCAGGTTTTTCTGGCTGAAAGGCCAGGAAGTTTTGTTAGCATCCTAAATACTGTTATCTCAAATCTTAGTAAATGACATCACCCACCATTTATCAAGTGCTCATGCTAAAACCATGGTAATGAGACTTGATTCCTCTCTTTATTTAATGTCCCACACCTAATGAATAAGTCTAGTTGGTTCTACCTGCAAAGATATTCTGAAACCACTGCTCAATTCTCTACCACTACCACCTTTGTCTAAGCGATCATCAGCTCTCTCATGGGCAATTGCAGTCATTTCTTGACTGATCTCCTCATGTTTATCCTTTCACAGTCTATTCTCCACACAGGAGGCAAAATGATATTATGAAGACAGGAATCAGATCATCTCTCTCCCCTACTCAGTAATCATACTTATGTTACATCCAAATTTCTCTCATGCTCTACCAGGCTGTATGTGATCTGGTGCCTCCAACTCCTCCACCTCACATCCTGCAATCAGACCCCAGTCTCACTGACTTTCTTGTCCTTGTTTGTTCCCGCTTCAAGGTTTTTAGACTTACTATGCTTTCTTCCTGGAACACTCTTTCTCCCAGAACTCCTATTATTTCATTCATGTATCTGTTAAATATTGTAATTGCCTAACAGGTTCATCTTGCTTGCTGCACAGATAAAACCAATCCACTGAGAGCAGTATTGTGGTAGGAAAAGTTTAATAGTTGCAGGGCTAGACGAGTGAGAGGATGGGAATAATTACTCAAATCAGCTGCCCTGAAAGCTTGGAGGTTAGAGTTTTTCAAGGATGGTTTCATGGGCAGGGGGCTAGGGAATGGGGAATGCTGATTGTTTGGGAGTGAAATCATAGAGGTATGGAAAACTGTCTTCGTGTGCTGAGTCAGCCTCTGAGTCAGGACCACAGGACTGGTTGAGTCATGAGTCATGGGTCTGAGTGGAGTCAGTCAGTTGAAAAGTCTGAAAAACATCTCAAAAGACCAATCTTAGGTTCTACAATAGTGATGTTGTCTATAAGAAAGACTGGGAAAGTCACAAATCTTGTAACTTGTGGCCACAGGACTACTGAGCAGTAAGGGATTGTAGAAAAGCAAGCTAAGAAACAATGGCTGGTTATCGTTTAACTATACCTATATCTTATCAGAATTCAGGCCCCTTTAATACTCTTAATCTTATCACCTTTCAGTAGATTTACAAAACAAGGCAGGGAGGGTCAGTTTTAGGGAGGAACTATTATCATCCTTGCTTCAAAGTTAAACTGTAAACTAAATTCCTGCCATGGTTAGCTTGGCCTACACCCAGGACTGAGTGAGGACAGCCAGCCTGTAAGAATAGACGCAAGATGGAGTCAGCCATGTTAGATATCTCTGACTGTCTTAATCTTTGCAAAGGTTTCAATATCACCTCTTCAGATAGGCCTGAGCTGACTCTTTACCATGACCAGCTTTATTTTTCTTCTTAGTGCACTTACTACTACTATGAGACATTATATATATATAATATATATATATATATAAAATATATATATATAATATATATATAAAATATATATATAATATATATATAAAATATATATATAATATATATATATAAAATATATATATAATATATATATAAAATATATATAATATATATATAAAATATATTATATATATATATAAAATATATATATATATAAAATATATATATATATATATTTTTTTTTTTTTTTTTTTGAGACAGTCTTACTCTGTTGCCCAGGCTGGAGTGCAGTGGCAAGATCTCGGCTCACTGCAACCTCTGCCTCCCAGGTTCAAGCAATCCTCTTGCCTCAGCCCCCCTAGTAGCTGGGATTACAGGCACGTGCCACCATGCTCGGCTAATTTTTGTATTTTTAGTAGAGACAGGGTTTCACCATGTTAGCCAGGCTGGTCTTGAACTCCTGACCTCAGGTGATCCACCTGCCTCGGCCTCCCAAAGTGCTGGGATTACAGGCGTGAGCCACCATGCCTGGCCACTATATATATTTTTTACAAATATAATTTATATATAGTTTTATATATGCTTTGAATATATGTGCTTTGATATTTATTACATATAATAAAATAGTTTATGCATTTATTATAATGCACATTTTTTAATAAATATACTTATATATAAATTAAGATTTACATTTAAATTAATTAAAATACATTTGTATATATAAAACCACACACACACACACACACACACACACACACACACACACACTTATTTTCTCTCTCCCCCACTAGATGATTAATTCCACTGAGTCAGAGACTTGGTATTTTTACTGCTAACTTCCATGCCTGATATAGTGTATAGCACATAATAGGTGCTCAATCAGTAGTTGTTGAATGGATGGATGTTTATTTCCTTAGGACAAATTTCTAGAGGGAGACTTTCTTGGTGAAATGATATTAACTTCATATATTGTTTAACAACAGTTATACTACTTTTCCACTCCACCAAGCACAGATGCCTATATTGTATCTGCCCCACTCATTGTAATTTCTAAACCTTTGCCACCTCTCAGAGGCAGAAAATGATACTTCTTAGTGGCCTTAATTCAACCAACTTAATAAACCAAGACATACATTATCAAAAACAAAAATGCAAAGAAATTTTTATCTCATATAGGGAATCAGAGACCTCCTTTTGAGTGTCCATTAATTCTTCTGGGAATCAGAGAAGACCTGAAAATTAAGACAAAACAACACCTATGCAAAATTTTTCTTAAAGGAAACTTTTGAAGACTATTGTCATTTGCTTTCTTAGGTACATGCAAACTTGCAACTATAGGGGAGGAAAAAATAATTTTCTCTCCTTCTGAGTTCTTGGTTGGGACTGATCCCTGTAACAAAAGACAGATTAACATGAAAACAAAGAAGTTTATTAACATGTATACCTCATGTATTGATGGGAGGTACCCAGAGAAATGAGTAAATCTCCAAAAGGTGACTTTGAATTCAGGCTTAAATACGATCTTAAGCTATAACAAATAAGGGTGTAGGGAGGCCAGTTATGAGGAAGTAACTAGGAAAAACACAGTAAACAAGGGTAAGGTTTGTTAAGTGGATGTAAATCAGTGCCTTCTCCATTTACTAAGAGTGTCTAGAGGCTAGAGTCATTCCTTCTTTTCTTGGTAGAGTGAGGGAGACACCCCAACAGATAAGAGGTTTTTTTAATAGATATATACTTCTCTTACAAAAGAGTAACCTCTACTCTGTTTTCAGAGCTTCTGTGGCTGCTACAAGGCTGGCATACTCTAGGCCTGCTACACAACCATTAAAGAATCACATCAAAGCAGACTTATTTATCTGGTTCTCTACAAAATGTGCCTGTAATATTCTGTATTAGTCCGTTTTCATGCTGCTGATAAAGGCAATTTATAAATGAAAGAGATTTAATGGACTTACAGTTCCACATGGCTGGAGAGGCCTCACAATCATGGCAGAAGGCAAGGAGGAGCAAGTCATGTCTTACATGGATGTCAGCAGGCAAAGAGAGAGCTTGTGCAGGGAAACTCTCCCTTATATAACCATCAGATCTCGTGAGACTTATTCACTATCATGAGAACAGCATGAGGAAGACCTGCCCGTGTGATTCAATTTCCTCCCACTAGGTCCCTCCCACAACACATGGGAATTCAAGATGAGATTGGGTGGTGACACAGCCAAACCATATCATATGGTATGCTTTCTATGGCATCATGTAACTTAGATATACAAAGATATTACCATCCATTCACCTTTAGTCAACATGACAAACATTCAAGAAGGTATTTCTAAAACTAAGCATTCTTAGTCTAATATTCCTTAAAACAGAAGAGCAATAAGAGCACTGGCTCAGGGTTCAGGAAGCCTTTGTTTGAATCCATGCTCTATCATTTATTGAACGACTACAGGCAAGTTGCTTATTCTATTTAAGCCTTGGGGCTTTGTCTTTTTAAACAATTGAGGTTATCATAAGACAACATTTAGAGAGTGAAAAGCATGCCACAACCTGGAAGATGACTTGTGATGTGTATATCTGACAAAGGACTCCTGTTCAGGCTATATTTAAAGAATTCCTATAAATCAATAATGAAAAAGCTAACAACCCAGTTTTAAAAATGGGCTAAAGATATGAACAAACGCTCACAAAATATACAATTGGCCAATAAAGAATGAAAAGGAGCTCATTATCACTAGCTGTTGGGGAAATACAAATTAAAACCACAATAAGATACCACCACGTCTCCACTAGAATGGCTAAAATCAAAAGGACTGACAATACTGATACCATGGATTAGACAAGATGTGAAACAATTGAAATTGTCATATATTGCTGATAGAAATATACGTTGGTACAATCAGTTTGGAAGACTGTTTTCAGAATCTACTAAAGCTAGATATGAATATCTTGTGGCCCAATAATTCTACTATGTGTATATACATAACAAAAATGAGTATTTATGTCTACCAAAAAACACTTAAAAGAATGTACATAGTAGAATTATTCAAAATGGCCAAAAACTGAAAACATTTTAAATTTTCATCAGTAGCAAAATAAATAAATAAATCGTGGCATACTCATACAATGGGATACTACCCAGCAGTGAAAAAATATCCTTCTATCTATAATAATACAGATGAATCTTACAGACATAATGTTGAGTGAAAGAAGCCAGACACAAAAGAAATATATTGTGTGATTTCCTTATATGAAGCTCAAAAATAGATAAAACTGATCTAGGTTAATAGAGGTGGTTATCTTTGGGGGAAATCTCAACTGGTAGGGGTTCAAGGGAGCTTCTAGGGTGGTGAAAACACTCTATATCATCAGGTGTATTGTATTTACATGAATGTATACCTACATTAAAATGTATTAAATTTATATATTTTACAGTACATGCTATATCTCAATTAAAAGGAAAAGAAAAAAATTTAAAAGTACAGATAGTAACAGTTTCTATCTCATTATAGTGTTTGAAAAATAAATTAGATAATGACTATAAATTCTTAAAATAGTGCTTGGTCTATAGTGAGTGCTCAATTACTATGAGTGGTTGATTTGTGATTATTATTATTACATTTACCATTATTGTAAGATATAATAGCCTGGAACAGCCATTAGGCTAGTATTTTTGCTCTGCATAAAGCAAATTTTCAAATAATGACTGCAATACTGATTTCAGCTTTTAAGAAGAATGTTTCAACCAACTTAACATTATTAGGTTTGTATAAAGGAAGTTTATTATTATAAAGTTTTTTACTTTAGTGTACAATGTTTTAACGCTTAAAACTGTATTTAAGATTTTTGTTTCCTTTCAGAGTAATAAAAATTTTTTAAATTATGTTGAGGTACAAAGCATCATTAATCTTACAAAACAATATTCATCTGTTTTAGTGGTAAAATAAATACCAATCAAATTAACAATGAGACACCATATTATGTCTGTTGGATTGGTAAAGGCAATAGATAAATAGGCTGATAAAGGTACAGGGAAGCCACGATCTTTTATGACACTCCTAAGAGTATTCATTTGTATGACCATTCTGGAAGGCAATTTGGTATATGCATCAAAAGCTCAGAAATGTACACGATTTTTGTCCCAGCAATTTTTCTTCAAAGTTCATGTCCTGAGGAAATTATCAGATGAGTTTTCAGAGATGTCTGCATATAATGCTGTTTATATAACTGGTTTATTGAATATATGAATTCAATGAGGTACAAACATGATAGCCTATACAGCCATGTGTTGCTTAACAATGCAGATACATTCCGAGACATGCATTTTTAGGCTATTTTGTCGTTGTGCAAACATCATTCAGTGTATAGTACTCACACAAATCTCGGCAGTCCAGCCTACTACAGGCCTAAGCTAAATAGTTAGTATTAGTTCCTTCTCACATTGTTAATAAAGACATACCCGAGACTGGATAATTTTTTTTTTTTTTTTTTTTTTGAGATGCAGTCTCGCTCTATCTCCCAGTGGCACGATCTTGGCTCACTGCAACCTCTGCCTCCTGGGTTGAAGAGATTCTCCTGCCTCAGCCTCCCAAGTAGCTGGGATTACAGGCATGCACAAACATGCCTAGCTAATTTTTTTGTATTTTTAGTAGAGACGGGATTTCATCACGTTGGCCAGGCTGGTCTCATACTGACCTCAAGTGATCTGCCTGCCTCAGCCTCCCAAAGTATTGGGATTACAGGTGTGAGCCACTGCGCCTGGCTGAGACTAGGTAATTTATAAACGAAAGAGGTTTATTTGATTCGCAGCTCAGCATGGCTGGGGAGGCCTCAGGAAACTTACCACCATGGTGGATGGGGAAACAAACATGCCCTTCTTCACATGGTGGCAGCAAGGAGATGTGCCGAGCAAAAGGGGGAAAAACTCTTATGAAACCATCAGATCTCATGAGAACTCACTCACAATCATGAGAACCAGCAGCATGGAGGTAATCATGCCCCCATGATTCAATTACCTCCCACCGGCTCCAGCCCATGATATATGGAGATTATGGGAACTATAATTCAAGATGAGATCTGGGTGGGGACACAGCCAAACCATATGAACTATTTAGCTCCTACGCTACACACCTATATAACAGGCTACTGTACTAAATACTGTAGGCAATTGCAACACAACAATAAGCATTTGTATATCTAAACATAGGAAAGGTACCATAAAAATATTGTATAAAAGATAAAAAAAATGGCATACTTGTATAGAGCATTTACCATGAATGGAACTTGTAGAAGTGGAAGTTTCTGTGGGTGAGTCAGTGAGTGAGTGGTGAATGTGAAGGCCCAGGACATTCCTATACACTTACTGTACTAGGATATTACTGTAGACTTTATAAGCACTATATGCTTAGGCTACACTAAATTTATTTTTAGAAAATTTCTTTCTTCAGCAATAAATTAACCTCAGCTTAATGTAACCTTTTTACTTTATAAACTTTAAATGTTTTTAAACTTTTGACTTTTTTGTAATAACACTTAGCTTAAAACATAAACACACCGTAGAGTGCTACAAAAATTCTTTATATTCTTATTCTCTAAGCTCTTTTCTATCTTTAAATTTATTTATTTATTTAACTTTTTACACTCTTTTATTAAAGACTATGACACAAACACCCATATTAGCCTAGGCCTACACAGGGTCAGAATCATTAATGTTACTGTCCTCCACTTCCACATCTTAACCCACTGGAAGGTCTTCAGGCACAATTACACATGTGGAGCTGTCATAAATGATAACAAAGCCTTCTTCTAGAATACCTCTTGAAGAACTGCCTGAGGCCATTTTACAGATAACTTTAATTTTTTTTATAAATGGAAGGAGTACACTCTAAAATAATTATTATAAAAAGCATAGTATAGTAAATATATAAACTAGTAACACAGTCATTTATTATTATCAAGTATTATATACCTTACATAATTGTGTGTGCTATACTTTTATATGACTGGTAGCACAATAGGTCTGTTCACACCAGAATCACCATAAGCACATGAGTAACGTGTTACACTACAACATCATGACAGCTACCACATCTCTAGGCAATAGGAATTTTTCAGCTCCATTATCATCTTATGGGACCACCATTGTATATACAGTCTATCATTGACTGAAATGTCATTATGTGACACATGACTGTACACTCTATTGAATCTCCTTTTCTCATTCCTCAAAGACATTGTCAGATATCAGAAAGTCTGCTCCTATTTGAGACTTTAGGCTCTTATCCAATTGAACACTCCCTTTTTTCTGGCTCAGGTTGAACCATGAAAAGGGGCATGGTCTGCTCTTTCTTCCGTGTTCCATGCTTTCTGATTCTTGCTCTTTCCATTGTTAGGGATAAGAGGAGGAATTAGAGGAGAAAAAGGGGCAAATCCGTTTGTACTTAATGACAATTATGGTTGTCCTCTGAATGGCAGATGTCCAGATGCTGTCTGACTCTCTCAGGGACAATGTGTGAATTCTTCATAAGGCTTGTTCCCTGACCTCTTACAACCCTTCCTCAGCTTGTGCCACTAAAGGTCCACACTTCAGCCTCTTGCTGCCAAGGTCCTAGTGATCAGACTTCTTATGTTGGGCACTAACAACATGATTTGAGCCAGGCCACCTTTCAAATCATCCTATTGGCCGAAAGAAATCTTACTCAACCTTGTTATGCCAAACTGAGATTATAGGTTCTTCTCCTTCTTACCTTTCTTGCTCCAACACAATCTCCCTCCAACCACAAGTGAGGAACAAATTGCCAAGACCTGCAGTAGTCTAACTAGGGAATGAAATCCCAGTGTCTCCTTCTTACCTGCATTTCTAGCTTTATTAGTTTGGGATTCAGAAGCTCCCAACCAGACCAGAAATTCATGACTCTAGTGAGTCCTCCAATCTTCAGACTACTTTATAAGGCCTGGACAGGTGGGTGATAGGGTGCTGGTAGCTGGACCAGTTCTACTAAATTTTATAAATCCTGCAGGACTGTGTTGGGGGTTTCTGAGGAACTTTCTCTAACTTGCTGTAATACTAAATACCAGTTGCTTTCAATTCTCAGTTGTGTCCTTCATTGAGGCCACAGAAGTCTCGTTCAGTATCCTTTTAACATTAACAAAAGTGCAAACCAGAGATAACCAAAATATCAAAAGAAGATTGCTGAATATAGTACATTCATATAAATAAATATCATTTGGTGTTAGAAATCTTAATCCAGTTCTGCATTTATTGACATGGAAAATGTTCTTGATTTATTCCTAAGTGAAAAATATTAGTTACAGGACAGTATGTTTCTGTATATTCATATTTGCTATTATGTAAAAAAAGTATAGAGTAATATATACCAAAATATCATAATGCTAGGTCAAAACTATTGCCTGTGATCCAAATATTGCCTGCCACCTATTTTCATAAGTAAAATTTTACTGGATCACAGCCATGCCAGTGGCTGCTTTCCTGCTACAAAGCAGAGTTGAGTAGTTACAACAGGGACAGTATAGCCACAAAGCTTAATGTGTCTTCTGGGGCTGTACAGAAAAAGTTTACCAACTTTTATTCTAGATGATAGAATCATGAGTAATTTTAATAATTTAAAATTTTTGTCTGACTTCATTTTTTAAGTTTTCTGCAGTGAGCATAAATTTATTGTATAAAATATGTATCTGTTATTAAACCACTGAATTCTGATTAGAAATCTTATTACATAAATAAAATTAAACTCAAAAGCAAATCTTACAAGTCAAATAATAAAAATTTGATTACGGCTTTCAAAGTTCTCATTCAAAATATAAGACCTACGTTGTAGGTAGAATATTAATTTTTTATTGTTTTTAAAATTAAGACCTATGTATGGACATGACTCTTCCATATGCCAAGAGGATTGGTTTCTCAAAACTTCTTTTTAGAGCTTCTGGTATGTTCTTTTTATCTTAGCATATTAGTCTTCTGAGGCTGTGTTTGAGTAATATAGTGCTAAGTTTGATGAACAAGGTGGATTAATTTGAGTAAAGATTTTGGAGTAAGAAATAAGGGTGATACATTTTGAAGACTGGTTTTCTTTACATGGCTTATGAAGTGGACATAAAAGGAGTATCAAAGAAAAGAGTTTTCAAGCATTTGGAGCTTTGGAAAATAAATGAATCAGTATGGAACTTCCCAAGGACACTACTTTGAAGAAATAAATTCACTTGGATGCATAAATTATGGATATTTGTTACAACGAACAATTCTGATGTAGCTAAGCAAATTTTCCTTCAAAATCCTGTAGGATAAAGCCTTATAAATGTGTTTGAGTAATCAAGAAATAATTAGGACAGTTAGAAAACCTGCTAATTAACAAGAGGTGAGGGAATACTTGAAAATGGAATTCATCTTAACCAGAAGTTCCAGATGACATGCATCTTTATTAAGAGAAACAGAAGTAAACAGTACATTAATTAAACTTTCAAATACACAAAGAGGCTTTTAAAATACCAGTAAGGAATGAGGAATAATACAATGGATTTTCATAAAAATATCAAGCAATTAAGATGAGAAATAATAAAATTAGGCTTTGAAGTTTATACATTTGCATATTGAGAAAGAATGCAACTATTCAAATATATAAATATATCAGTGACTTTTCAAATTTTAGGATCTGTTTTATTGACTAGATAGTATCTATCCAATAACAGAATTTCCTAAATAGGGTAAAATCATTTACACATTTCCAAAGTCAACATTTTTCCTTAATATTCTCAAAGATTAAGACTCTGGCCTATCTGAGAAAAAAAATTTAAAACGTAATTTATCTGAATTTTAGACCATGTAAGTGTTAAACATACTATACATCTCAATTTTAAAAGGAAAGTGTCTGCCCTTAGTATATATTTTAATAGTTTTAAGATATTCTCTGCCTTCTGGCTCAATTGACGTCTATAATAATATCTCCCATTATACTTGTTGCCAACTCTATGCTCAACTACCAGGTATTTACCAAGAAAACCCCAAGATTTCTAATACCTAGGTATTTCCTTATGTTTCTGCTTCCAACCATTCACTTCCCACACATTTTCTTTTTTTTTTTTTAATTATACTTTAAGTTTTAGGGTACATGTGCACAACGTGCAGGTTAGTTACATATGTATACATGTGCCATGAACCCAGTAACTCATCATTTAACATTAGGTATATCTCCAAATGCTATCCCTCCCCCCTCCCCCCACCCCACAACAGGCCCTGGTGTGTGATGTTCCCCTGCCTGTGTCCATGTGTTCTCATTGTTCAATTCCCACCTATGAGTAAGAACATGCGGTGTTTGGTTTTTTGTCCTTGCGATAGTTTGCTGAGAATGATGGTTTCCAATTTCATCCATGTCCCTACAAAGGACATGAACTCGTCACTTTTTATGGCTGCATAGTATTCCATGGTGTATATGTGCCACATTTTCTTAATCAAGTCTATCATTGTTGGACATTTAGGTTGGTTCCAAGTCTTTGCTATTGTGAATAGTGCCGCAATAAATATGCATATGTCTTTATAGCAGCATGATTTATAATCCTTTGGGTATATACCCAGTAATGGGATGGCTGGGTCAAATGGTATTTCTAGTTCTAGATCCCTGAGGAATCGCCATACTGATTTCCACAATGGTTGAACTAGTTTACAGTCCCACCAACAGTGTAAAAGTGTTCCTATTTCTCCACATCCTCTCCAGCACCTGTTGTTTCCTGACTTTTTAATGATTGCCATTCTAACTGGTGGGAGATGGTATCTCATTGTGGTTTTGATTTGCATTTCTCTGATGGCCAGTGATGATGAGCATTTTTTCATGTGTCTTTTGGCTGCATAAATGTCTTCTTTTGAGAAGTGTCTGTTCATATCCTTCATGCGCTTTTTGATGGGGTTGTTTGTTTTTTTCTTGTAAATTTGTTGGAGTTCATTGTAGATTCTGGATATTAGCCCTTTGTCAGATGAGTAGGTTGCAAAAATTTTCTCCCATTCTGTAGGTTGCCTGTTCACTCTGATGGTAGTTTCTTTTGCTGTGCAGAAGCTCTTTAGTTTAATTAGATCCCATTTGTCAAATTTGGCTTTTGTTGCCATTGCTTTTGGTGTTTTAGACATGAAGTCCTTGCCCATGCCTATGTCCTGAATGGTATTGCCTAGGTTTTCTTCTAGGGTTTTTATGGTTTTAGGTCTAACATTTAAGTCTTTAATCCATCTTGAATTAATTTTTGTATAAGGTGTAAGGAAGGGATCCAGTTTCAGCTTTCTACATATGGCTAGCCAGTTTTCCCAGCACCATTTATTAAATAGGGAATAATTTCCCCATTTCTTGTTTTTGTCAGGTTTGTCAAAGATCAGATGGTTGTAGATATGTGGCATTATTTCTGAGGGCTGTGTTCTGTTCCATTGGTCTATATCTCTGTTTTGGTACCAGTACCATGCTGTTTTGGTTACTGTAGCCTTGTAGTATAGTTTGAAGTCAGGTAGCATGATGCCTCCAGCTTTGTTCTTTTGGCTTAGGATTGACTTGACTTAGCAACCCAGGCTCTTTTTTGGTTCCATATGAACTTTAAAGTAGTTTTTTCCAATTCTGTGAAGAAAGTCATTGGTAGCTCGATGGGGATGGCATTGAATCTATAAATTACCTTGGGCAGTATGGCCATTTTCACGGTATTGATTCTTCCTACCCATGAGCATGGAATGTTCTTCCATTTGTTTGTATCCTCTTTTATTTCCTTGAGCAGTGGTTTGTAGTTCTCCTTGAAGAGGTCCTTCACATCCCTTGTAAGTTGGATTCCTAGGTATTTTATTCTCTTTGAAGCAATTGTGAATGGGAGTTCACTCATGATTTGGCTCTCTGTTTGTCTGTTATTGATGTATAAGAATGCTTGTGATTTTTGCACATTGATTTTGTATCCTGAGACTTTGCTGAAGTTGCCTATCAGCTTAAGGAGATTTTGGGCTGAGACGATGGCCTTCCCACTCATTTTCAATCCTATTCTATGCTTATCCAAATCTGACCTTCAAAACCTTAAAAATGCCACTTCTTTAATGAAAAATGTCTCATTCTTCCCAAGCAGAAGTAATGATTTTCTGCTCTATGCTCTCATGCCTCTTACCAGTTTCTGTTGTAAATTAGAGATCTTTGAATGACTGTCTCATTTCCTCCTGCTATACTGTAATTTTCTTATAGTCCATACTTACTTTATTTACTATTCTCTTTAGTGTCTAGCACATTGTCAGCAATTAACATATTGTTAATATGTACTTGTTAATTCATAAATTACCCCTTTGAAAAAAGATATGAAAAGGAAATCATTTTCTTAAAGAAATAGGAACATAGAGAAAACATATAATTTTATACATCTTCTCAATATAACCTAAATCAAATGATTGTTGAACAGGATAGATATTTTCACTTATGCTAAATAAATATACCTTAAAAACTAACCTACAATTGTAAAACAAAGCAACTGTTATTTCACATCTAGGGTGACTGCTGTGTACTTTTATATCACTAGTGATATATTAAGTCCTCCTTTTGTGCTGAAATATTAGTGTACCACAGACTGATCAGTTAGAGAAAACATCATGCACATTTATGCCACTTATTAATCTGTGGGACATTATTTAATTTTGAAAAGGCTCAGTTTCCTCATCTTTAAGGTAGGAATAATCATTTTGAGCCTTACCTATTTCACAAGTTTTCTGTGAGAGCTAATAAGACAATGTAAGTGATAGCACTTTGTAAACTGTAAAGTTCTATATAAATGTAAGGGTTTATGAGGGACATTAATATAAGGGACATTATTAGTAATATGAGAGAATGCTGTCAATGGCTGAAACAGATCAGATTCTTTTAGATCGAATTCATATGAAATGCTTGAAGCAAGGAAAGATTTTAGTATGTAATAACTTTAATTTTCATCATAAGAAACTGAGTAATTCCAAATATTAAGATTACTGAATTATTTTGCTTTATGAGTTTTGTAAGATTGCAAATTCAATCTGAGGGATCCTTATAGGTGAGAGGGTTCCAGGCCTAAAATATTCTCCAATCTAATTTGCTGACTATTACCAACTAGGAAGAATGATTTTATGTCCTTCTCTCACACTATAGAGGTCAGTTTAATAAAAGTCTAAGACCTTTTCCATCATATTTTATGTCATCCTGAAGTTTTAGTACACTCACTGAAAGGGAATATGGAATGTGCAACCTAAGGATAAAAAAAGATCTCAGCATTCATGTATTCTAAGTAACACCCAGATTTGGAATCCCTCCATAGCACCCTCTGGCTGTGTCTAGTCTCAACCTGAATGGATCCAACTCAAAAAAAAAAAAGGATGGAAATCAACTGCTGATTCCTAAATCAGTTTGGCTTTTCTTTATATAATATTTTAGTAGAAATATGATCTCCCATCATTTGCAATGTGTTCTAAAGCTTAGGTTTACCCATATACAGAACCTTGTAACATACACACAGAAACACACATCACATTGCTGTTGCCTAGTCTTTCCTTACCTCTTAGTCTTCTAGGCCAATGGTATACAATTCCAAATTAGCTAGGGCAATTAGCAAATATATTCTCAGATTTAATTCCCTTTCTCTCTTTATAAGAGTTAATCAGCATATCTATAGACATTTTCTAAGAGTACCAGCTCTACTAGGATTAAATGTGTGATAGATTTTGCTGTTGCTTACAAAGCCCCAGTTTCTTTCCCAAAGGCGTCACTGAACAGAGCCTGTCTTGAATAGCAAATGAACTTCAATGAGTTAGATTCTGTTAAAGTCACTCTGACTCTCATAGCCTGCACATGGGCCTTGAGGATTATAAGCATTTAGTAGCTACATGATCAAACTGCCAAAATGTCTTTAAATGACTTGGCTAATCTTCATATTGTGCTTATGGTTAATGTCATTATTTAAAACTTTTGATTTAGACTGGTGGTAATTAATAAGGGTAATGAATGGAATCTTGGTCTCTTATATTTTGGATAAATTGCATTGCCATCCACAGAGCAGCAAAAACTTAACTAATCATAATCAAAATTAACCATGTTTCTTCTATCCCACAATCCAAAGTTAAAATTTTAACTTGGTATAAAAATCAAAGTTTAACTTATCTCTCTCATAATTAAACATAAGTAGTCAAATGAAACTAACATGGCCTAATGGCTTCTTTCATGTTACCTTCATATCATGTAATTGTATCAGAGGGTAGGTGGTTTTGTTTAATAATAAAGATTTCCTTGTAGAGTAATTTATGACTCAAGGATGTCAGACAGAAAGTTACCTGCTCCAAATGGGAGAACAAAGTCATTTTTCATAAGTCATCCTTATCTTGGGATGACCTAATATGGAAACTGATGGCATAATGTTCTGTTTGATTTAAATATAGAGGTTGATTTAACCTCTATAAACTGAAATCTATGCTGCAATAAAAACTTCACGTAAGAATCAAATTTCTATTTTTAATTCATCTGTGGTGATTTATCTTTGTTTATATGATATATGAGGCTTCAATAAGATCTCTCTGTGTTTCTCTTAGAAGATAAAGGGAAGTCAAAAGCCAGCAGTTCCAGTCAGCCATCAAGTTCTGAAAGTGGCTCATTTCTCCTCAAATCTGGCACAACACCCCTACCACCTGGAGCAGCCACTTCTCCCTCCAAGAGCACAAATGGAGCTCCCGGTACTGTTGTTGAATCAGAAGAAGAAAAAGCCAAAAAATTACTTTATTGTTCACTATGCAAAGTGGCTGTGAACTCCCTGTCACAGCTAGAGGCACACAACACAGGTTAGCTGCTATCTTTTGCGTTTAAATGATGTTTATAACAAAACCCAACTTTTCCCATCAGAATACCATATCTTTTGTTGTTCAGACCTTAGGTTTGTTCAATGCTTCTCTATTTTTTTGATTCGAAGGAGTGGTTTTAGAAAAGTATGATCATATGACTTTGGAACTAGCAAGACAAAAGCAGCTTGGAGATCAAACTTGTCCTATTCTTTATTTTCTTAAAAACATCTAATACTGTCCAAAACTCATTTTGATGAAGTGACAGAGAGGAAGATAAATATTTATGCACAATGTTCACTACAATACACTTAAAAGAGAAAAAAATGGAAACAACCTAAAGCCCACCAGTAGGGAAATACTGAATATAGTAACCCAATATGATATATGTTAATCAGCCATTAAAACGTAATGATCAGAAAATATGTACATGATTTGCTATGTGAAATTTTCAGGATATTTAATTAGTATGATCCCCATTTTGAAAACTGCTTTTAGTACCTTAAAAAAAAGAATCTGACAAGAAATACCCTAAAATGGTAATAGTGGTTACCTCTGAGTAGTGAAAATATGAGTCATCTTTATTTTCTTATGTTTTTCTGTATTTTCTTTATTATATACTCTTACATTTTTCCATTTTTTACAATAACGTGTTAAATTTAAAATCAGCATTAAAGTGATCATTTTTAAAAAAGCATTGGGAATTTTAGCCTGCAGGTAAACTTCTCAAGGATAAGAAAACAAAGAGCTTTATATAATTCTTGGATAGCTATTTAATATATGTCTCTTTCTGTCTTAGGATCTAAACACAAGACCATGGTTGAAGCTCGTAATGGGGCTGGTCCAATTAAATCCTATCCTAGACCTGGATCAAGATTAAAGATGCAGAATGGCAGTAAGGGGTCAGGACTACAGAACAAGACATTTCATTGTGAAATCTGTGATGTTCATGTTAATTCAGAAATTCAACTCAAACAGGTAACGTATCCTGAATTAGTAAACATTATTGTTTTAGGTCACCACTTGACTGTGTATCTTCTCATCTATAAATGGTTTTTACCGTGCTCACAGTTAAGTTGACTAACTTTTGTAGGATGCAGACAATACGCAACATATAGGTGCTACGTGGAAGAAAAAGTCAGCATGAAATATTTGAGCATCTACTGTTACTATATGTCAGGTTCCAGGCTAGATGTTAGAGAGATAGGAACAGTAGTCACTGGAGCCTACAGTTGAGCAGGAGCTTCTGGTAAGGTAAGATGTTAAGCCTGTCTTCCAAAGGCTCAAAATCTGATTAGAGAGAGAGAGACTCACCAGTAACGGTGGTAATACCAGGCAAAATCTGATAAGGGCTATAGAGAACAGGAGAGGGACAGAGGGGCACTACAATTGAGGGAGGACTAAGTCTTAATTTAGAAATCATAATGATTTTACCCACACTGTCGTGGAACTATGGACCTAGAGTTGGCAATGGAGAAAATAGCTACCTAGAAATACGTCTTACATGGAATAAGACTCACATTTCAATCCAGCTAATGCATCAAACTTTTTTCAGCACATTTCTAGCCGAAGGCATAAAGATCGAGTTGCAGGGAAACCACTGAAGCCAAAATACAGCCCTTACAACAAACTCCAGCGGAGCCCGAGTATTCTAGCAGTAAGTTTACCTCACCTGCTCACCTGTTTTGTGGGGCAGCCTTGCTGGGTTGGGCAGCCACTGTGGGCAAGGAGGGCATAGAGTCTAATGGTCATGAAAGGTTTCGAATTTAAATAGCCCTCATAGACAGAAGTTTTAGAATGAACTGCTTAGTTCCTGCTATAGGACAACTTACTTAGAAAACAGAAACTGGACATAGGCATAGGCAAGGACTTCATGTCTAAAACACCAAAAGCAATGGCAACAAAAGCCAAAATTGACAAATGGGATCTAATTAAACTAAAGAGCTTCTGCACAGCAAAAGAAACTAACATCAGAGTGAACAGGCAACCTACAAAATGGGAGAAAATTTTCGCAACCTACTCATCTGATAAAGAGCTAATATCCAGAATCTACAATGAACTCCAATAAATTTACAAGAAAAAAACAAACAACCCCATCAAAAAGTGCGTGAAGGATATGAACAGACACTTCTCAAAAGAAGACATTTATGCAGCCAACAATCACATGAAAAAATGCTCATCATCACTGGCCATCAGAGAAATGCAAATCAAGACCACAGTGAGATACCATCTCACACCAGTTAGAATGGCAATCATTAAAAAGTCAGGAAACAACAGGTGCTGGAGAGGATGTGGAGAAATAGGAACACTTTTACACTGTTGGTGGGACTGTAAACTAGTTCAACCATTGTGGAAGTCAGTGTGGCGATTCCTCAGGGATCTAGAACTAGAAATACCATTTGACCCAGCCATCCCATTACTGGGTATATACCCAAAGGACTATAAATCATGCTGCTATAAAGACACATGCACACGTATGTTTATTGCAGCACTATTCACAATAGCAAAGACTTGGAACCAACCCAAATGTCCAACAATGATAGACTGGATTAAGAAAATGTGGCACATATACACCATGGAATACTATGCAGCCATAAAAAATGATGAGTTCATGTCCTTTGTAGGGACGTGGATGAAATTGGAAATCATCATTCTCAGTAAACTATCGCAAGGACAAAAAACCAAACACCACATGTTCTCACTCATAGATGGGAATTGAACAATGAGAACACATGGACACAGGAAGGGGATCATCACACTCTGGGGACTGTTGTGGGGTGGGGGGAGGGGGGAGAGATAGCATTAGGAGATATACCTAATGCTAAATGACGAGTTAATGGGTGCAGCACACCAGCGTGGCACATGTATACATATGTAACTAACCTGCACATTGTGCACATGTACTCTAAAACTTAAAGTATAATAATAATAAAAAAAAGAGCTAATATTTTACTCTTTACCAAGTTGTTTTCAAAAGACTATCCTCTTTAGCATATAAAGTAAAGGCTCAAGAACAAGGACAAGTGATGCCTAAGGAATCCTGGAATGTTGAACCTGGAAAGAGGGATTTCTTTCATAAAACAAAAATCCATCCATTTAATGTAATATCCTCATGCTTTCTGTTTTTTTATTATTATTATTTGGCATGAGAAGGTAAAGCGGTGTCTGTATCGTGTGCTCTATCCATTCTAGCAGGCATGTTGGTAATTAGCCTGTCAATATGTGCTATTTTCAGTGTCTTTGCAAAAACACCTAGGGACTCCAGCAATAAGTGTCATATAAATACCAAGATGGATAGATTTCACAATCTCCCTGGGACTGGGCCCAGTGCAGTGTTCAGTCTGAGGATGAAGCTGAGCTTGTCCAGCTGGAGGCAATTCTGAGATTACCTTCCAGCTTCTCCAAAGCCTCTGTCTGATGCTGCAAGCAGGTGTTACCTGCATTAAGCAAATCCAGCTTGCAATGCTCCTCCTGATTGCAAGAGAGAGAAATTAAGGATTGATTTCTTCACAGGAGGATTCCATCCTGGCATTCCGTTAAATAGAAAGTTTCTACCCACTTACAATCATTCTCAACAACAGAAATTTGATTTAGCTGTGATTTTCAAGGACTACTCATTAAGTAGCCAGTGATAGAGGTGTGAACTGACTGTTTTCTTGACTCTTCAGGGTCCCTAAAGTCCTGAACTCATTACCTAACCTCAATGCAGCTTATCTAAGAGAAGGGAAGGATCACACATATTCTCAAAAAACAAAACAAAACTCTCTAGGTCTCATCATGGTTTAAGACAAGCCTGAATTTTGAATTGAACTTCATCATCTAAGCAGGAAACTTCTGGGCATGTTTTTTTTCCTGGTGAGCAGCAGCATACAATAGCATTAGAATTTATTCAGAGGCCTTTCCCTGTGCCCTAGCACACAGGAGCAAAGACCACCAAATAAAAGAAAGCTATGCCATGAGCCACTGAAACCAGCATTGTGAAAATAATCATTTCCTTCCTGACTTTTTAATGATTGCCATTCTAACTGGTGTGAGATGGTATCTCATTGTGGTTTTGATTTGTATTTCTCTGATGGCCAGTGATGGTGAGCATTTTTTCATGTGTCTTTTGGCTGCATAAATGTCTTCTTTTGAGAAGTGTCTGTTCATATCCTTTGCCCACTTTTTGATGGGGTTGTTTGTTTTTTTCTTGTAAATTTGTTGGAGTTCATTGTAGATTCTGGATATTAGCTCTTTGTCAGATGAGTAGGTTGCGAAAATTTTCTCCCATTTTGTAGAGAAATAGGAACACTTTTACACTGTTGGTGGGACTGTAAACTAGTTCAACCATTGTGGAAGTCAGTGTGGCGATTCCTCAGGGATCTAGAACTAGAAATACCATTTGACCCAGCCATCCCATTACTGGGTATATACCCAAAGGACTATAAATCATGCTGCTATAAAGACACATGCACACGTATGTTCATTGCGGCACTATTCACAATAGCAAAGACTTGGAACCAACCCAAATGTCCAACAATGATAGACTGGATTAAGAAAATGTGGCACATATACACCATGGAATACTATGCAGCCATAAAAAATGATGAGTTCATGTCCTTTGTAGGGACATGGATGAAATTGGAAATCATCATTCTCAGTAAACTATCGCAAGAACAAAAAACCAAACACCGCATATTCTCACTCATAGGTGGGAATTGAACAATGAGAACACATGGACACAGGAAGGGGATCATCACACTCTGGGGACTGTTGTGGGGTGGGGGGAGGGGGGAGGGATAGCATTGGGAGATATACCTAATGTTAAATGACGAGTTAATGGGTGCAGCACACCAGCATGGCACATGTATACATATGTGACTAACCTGCACATTGTGCACATGTACCCTAAAACTTAAAGTATAATAATAAAAAATAAAAAGAAAGAAAAGAAAAGAATTATTTCTTGACTTCTGAGAGTGAAGATTTTCAAAATTTAAGACTTCTTAATGTTTGTGTTTTGCTTATGAAAAGATGCCTGTGGTGCTGTTATTCAAAAACAGTATCTCCACCCCATTCCTGGTTTTCTCCCTCCCTTAGGCAAAACTTGCGTTCCAGAAAGATATGATGAAGCCTTTGGCCCCAGCCTTCCTGTCCTCACCTCTGGCAGCGGCGGCAGCCGTGTCCTCTGCGCTGTCACTCCCACCCCGGCCCTCTGCCTCGCTCTTCCAGGCTCCAGCCATTCCTCCAGCTCTTCTGAGGCCTGGGCATGGGCCCATCCGCGCCACTCCTGCCTCCATCCTCTTTGCTCCGTACTAACGTCTGCAAACCCCAAGACGTTTGAGGCCAGTAGGAAGTTGAGAAAGAAAGCCACAAGGATTCAGCAATTTAAGCAGTTTGTGTTGCAGTACCCCCATTCACCCACAATATGCAGCCCACCATCCAGCTCCCCAATTCCAAAGAGAAACACATCACTAGATTCACGAGGGCTTTTAGAGACTGCTCCTACAATTTAGGAATCTGAGCAGCAAGGCTTTATCTCCCTATTTCCTCCCCCACCCTACCCCGTTCAATTTGTGTATCTCAGATATTTGATTTCTTGAACATGTATTGGTCAGAAAGAAAAAGAAAGAAAATCATTCTCTATTTTTCCATGGGTATGATCTGGCTTAAAACAATATGGAATATTTTCCTGACAGACTTGAAAACTAGGATCTTCCTCAGATGTCTGTAAATAACTCTGGTATCCAACTGGGTGTATTCTAGTGTGGAACAAAAAACAATGAACACAAGTGCTTACTTGTGGATACTATCTTACCAATGGATCACAAAGTTTTCTTTTTGGTGTACTGTTGTTGACAGGGATTGTGTACCGTTTTGACCCAAGTACTGTTGTATCCTGTGTAGTACTAGATCTGTATCTCTTGTCTGAATTAAACATTTTTAGTTGCTGTGTAAATGTTAGGAAGCAAAGTAGCTTTGAATTTTCTCTTTAAGAGAAAAAAGATAAAATAATGTATTTTCTTTATTTCACATTTTATTTGGAGATATTTAAATGAAATAGAAAGCCATATAACATAGCTATAATTACTACCTGTTTGCTATTTTTGTTTAACTTATTTTGTAGCTTCCTCACTGGTTTGTGTTGCTAAGCAAACGTATACAAACAGAAAAAGAGCTTCCTAAATTGCACATTTTTGCACCTCTTGTGCATTCTGCAAGAAGACAATGAATCCATGTATTTCTATATAAGTATCTTCTTCATTTTTAACCTGTTTTCATTTGTAATGATGCTACATAATTTTGTGGCTCCCTAATGCAATAATGTACAGAAGATAAAAAAATTTATAATTGAACAAGTTGTCTTTCTGTTCACTGAATATATTGCAGGTCATGCTCCCATGCGCCCGTTTCTAAACCGATATCAACAAGACTGGAATGTTCGTGATATCAGGGGCAAGAGTTATCATAAAACAATAAAACAGAGTGGACTCTTTTAGAGCATCTATATCTGCAACCTGTAAATGGTAAAATGTCTGTGTATTTTTTTAAATGTACCTTTTCAATAAAAGTACAAAAAATAAAATCTGTTTGTATTTTCAATGGTTTTTTCTCCTGAGACATCTCCAATTTGAAATCATCTGATGAAAGATTTTTAGTAAGTGCAAAGATTGCTTCTTACATAGCATTTTTAGCTCTTGTTTGCAGCATATTTATTTGTCATGTTTATTCATTACTGTTCACAGCATCTGCATGAGGTGAAATTTTACTGCCATTTTCTCTCTGAATCTCTAAGAAGTTGGGCCAAAGTTGTTGAGTTACCCAAAATCACAGTAGCAGCCTGCAAAAAACTTTGGACTCGGATTTTTTTTAACTTACTGTGGGTCCTCTAAATCTCTAGTTCATCTTTTATTGGTGTCCATGGCATTTATGATCTCTTTTCAGAGAATTTTATTCCACTTCTCCTTTGCCTTCTCCAATCAGCACATCCTTCTTTTCTTCCACCTCATTCTGTTGCTTTTAAGTATAAAGATCAATATATCACTGTTTGTTCTGGTAAATTATTGCTGCTTACAAGACTGCTCTAAAACTTAGTAGCTTAAAATAATAGCCATTTGATAACTAGTTATATCAGAATTTCATGGGTCAAGAATTCCAGCAGGGTTTGGCTGGGCTGTTCTTCTCTTCCCGGTGGCATCAGTAGAGTACCTTTGTTAGTATTCGGCTCTCAGGCGGGCTGGGCTGGAGGGCCCAGGATGACTTCACTCATATGTCTGCCCAGTCAAAAATGACTGGAAGGTTGAGCCTTACTGGAACCATCTACCAAAGGACCTCCATGTGGCCTCCCCAGCATCCTCCTTGTTGTAGCAGGTAGTTACATAGTAGCAGAGAGCACATTTTAAAGAGTCCTGGGTAAAAATCAAGAAGTAGTGTTGAAACTCCCAGCACATCTTCTGCTGCATTCCATTGATCATGCAAGTCACTAAGACCAATTCAGATTCAAGGGGAAGAAAATTAGACGTCGTTTCCCAATGTGAAGAAGAGAAAGAGTTTGCCACCATCTTTAATCTACCACACTGTTATAGAATTTGGAGGGGAGTGGCTACAAAACCATTACAGATCCTGTTTCTCCGTACCCTGCATGCAAACCCTGTCAGTTTTTAAAAATGAGAATTAGAGTGGGACTTAGATCCTCATTTCTAAAAATTTAAGGCCAGTAGGTGGCAGTGTAGCTGTGATGCATGGCAATAGACTTCCTCTTTGAGTTTATCCAACTGAAAATTGTTGACCTTAATATTTTAGTCTTATAATCAGGTTTCTTTCAGACTCTAGTAAGATTTCAGTTTGATATTCAGAATTTGGCATTTTTTAAAAATATGACTCATTTGAAGTCTAACAATACTAATTACACTTAATCTTGGTTGGACCTTCAGTTGTGATTTATAGACAGCGTGCCCTGAAGGAATTGTGTTTCCATTTAACACTTTGGAGTACTTTTAATTTTTATTTTTAGGGACTTCGGTGGCCATGATATTTTGTTTACCTTTCATTATCCTACATTTCATTAAAGCTTACTGCAATCGTCAAAAATTTGTAAATGGCAGTATTTAAATAGACTCAGGAAATTACTGATTACATTGAGTTAAGGTTTGTTAAAATTACCTCAGGGAAGAAGAACAAAAGAATACCAGTTAATTAAAATGAATGCTTTCAAAAGAAGCCATTAGTAGCTTCAAGCAATTATTTATAAAACACTATTAAACACATATATCTCATCATCCACCCTGATTCTGAAGTGCTAGTGTGGGTCAACCCTGAAAAGGATATACGTATTTGAACTAACACCTCTTCCTATGCTATTTCTAATGAGAAAAGAGTGCCACTCTACTTTACTTATTGTGAAAGTTAAAAAACATACTGCTTCCTCTGACACAGTCTAGTTCTGGTCTCTGTAGAATCGGAAAACCAGTCTCAGGTATGGTTGCCAGATAAAACATAAACTACTCAGTTAAATTTGAATTTCAGATAAACAATGAATAATTGTTTGGTGTAATATTTTAAATAATTTTTAGTACAATATTGCACATTGCAGAAGTATGTTTCATAAATACACATGCAATATTTGGGACCTACTTACACTAGAAGATTATTTATTATTTATCTAAAAGTCAAATTTAAGTGGGCATCCTATATTTTTATTTGCTAAATGTGGCAACCTTTTTCTCAGGAGGATTTCTCCTCATCTCAAGAACCATGATGCTTTAGGAGAGAAACAACCTCTTGAGTATTAAAAACAAAATGATGAGTTTGTTAAAGGCACATTGTAATACGTACTCAGAAATAGGCAGCGGAAGGAACTTGCGTGAAGTAAAAGTCAATGATATATTGACTTTGCATAGGACCAGCAAGGGGGAAAATGTAACTGCAGATGCCTCTTACTTAAAGCTACAGTGATAGCTGTTTATCAAAATTAAACTATTGTAAAAGGAAAAAACAAAATTTTAATTTGTCTTATTCACCATCCACAGCACCCTTGATTTTCTTTTCTACCCTAAATGAATTCTGGCTTTTCAGAGCAGAAATAGATACGGTTATGTCGAATTTTTCTCTCAGATAGTGTTTAAAACAAAACACAAAAAAACTATACTGCATTCAATGTCACTGGGAAAGAGAACCAAGAAAATTCCCACTGGAAAAACGAACAAACAAAGGAGAAAGACCTGACAGAGCATTAGGTGGAAATCCTGTTGTGCAGACTCCCAAAGGGAGCCTAAAGAGACTGACTAAGGAGATTGAATTTGGGAATCTTTTGGAAAATGGGCACCCATTGCCTGGGGTGCCATCAGGGAGAAGAAACATGTGGGGAGGAAAGAGGTGTCCGGGAGCTGTTTGACGGATAAAGATTAAGTTAGCCTCAAGGAATATATACCATAGATAAGCACAGGCATCTTCAGGTGACAGGGTGAACGATTTCATTCCACCTCTGCAGGTCTGTGTGGATTCTGGCCTTTCTTAACAGTGTTTCTTCCATCTGATCCTTGTTTTGTTAATATGATGTCCCTTGATGTCAGAGGTGACATGTCTCTTTGGGAAAATATTAGTTTCTAGTACCGTGGTGGGTTGAGGAGAAGCTGTGCAGTGCAAGAGCAAATTCCACAGGGGATGCTATGTTTGCCTCCTTCCTTCCTCCATGTAATTAACTCCATAGGGGAGTTTATCAAGGACATGTCATTGCAGGTTCTCAGCAGCTATGGAGTGTGACTTGGTAATTGCCTTTATGTCTTTGGCTAACATTTCTAAAGCCAGAATGACTGATGTAGTCTTCTACTCCTAGCTAAGTGCTCAAAATGCATAAAACCTCTAGTCGTCAGAATTCCTTCTGTAGGTGCAATGAAAATATCTTCATGTCATATTTTTCATTTTAAGAAGTCACTTAACAGATAATTGGACAAGCTTGACATTAAGCATCTGCTGTTTATTTTTATTATAGTGAAAAAGTAAAATTAGGATATAGCAGAAATAAATAAGAAAAATACATAATTTGCAAAGACCTGAATTCAAATCCTGATCATGTCATACACACATTAGTTCAGTGATCTTATGTCAGAAAAATATTGTATGTTGTTTCCCCAAAGCCTCAGTTTTTCACATATATAAAATAGATATAATAGTATTCAACTCACAGGGTGATTCTAAGAAGCACATATAACTAAACATGTGAGAGTGTTTTTTGTACATTATCACATGCTATAAAAATTTGCATAGTAAATGGATAAGTCAAATAATTTTTCACATTTTAAATTTGTAAATTGTAAGATTCTCTCAAATTAGCCAACTTTTTGCTACCTTGCATTTATTTATTTTATTATAGGTTCAGTGGATACATGTGTAGGTTTGTTATATATATATATAAAACATTTTATATATATATATATAAAACATGATATATATATATATGGCATGATGCTGGGGTTTGGGCTTCTAATGAACATAGGACCCAATAGGCAGTTTTTCAAATTGCCCCCCCTCCCTTCTTCCCCACTTATGGAGTCCCCAGTGCCTGGTGTTTCCATCTTTATGTCCATGCGTACTCATCGTTTAGCTCCCAAGTGAAAATATGCAGAATTTGATTTTCTGTTTCTGCGTTATTTCACTTAGGATAACGCCCTCCAGCTGCACCGATGTTGCTGCAAAGAACATGATTTCATTCTTTTTTATGTCAAATTAGCCAATTTTAAGTCTTTAGTGGTGATCTAGACTCAGAGAAAAATTTATCTGTAAAGAAGAAATAACAATTCATCAATTGGATGTTTATGCTCCTAGTTTCAAAGGTATAATCCAAATTGAAGTAATAAGATAACAGAGCCAAAGTAAATGCAAAATGTTTGCTTATCACAAGAATGTTTGAATTTTATATCTTATATTCCACATAAGAAAAACATAATCTCAAGTTTTAAAAAATAAAAAACTTCCTTACATGGTAAAAAAAATCACAACTCCTGTTATGAAAAATAAAAAACTCATCACTGATGTAAAAACTTGTAAAACACTGTGTAAAAACACTGATGTAAAAAACTTAAAATACTATAAAGAGTATTTAACCATACAAAACAAACTGGGGAAAATATTTACAATCAATATGACATACAAAGGTTCATATTTGTATACAGAGAACTCATAAAATGGGGTAGGTGAACTCTTTCAAAAAAGAAATTATCTAATAGAAAACCAGACAAAAAGGCAAACCAAAAAAGATAAAATATACACAAATGCCTAATAGGAGAAGATGTTTCTCCTTACTGAACTACTATGAGGAAATCAACATGTTTTTGATCTAGCATATTAACCAATAAATTTTCTAATTTTTTTAAACCTGGTATTAAAGAGGGTAGGGAAATAGACGTATCCATACACTGTTAGTAGTAATGAAAATTGCTTCAACTTTTCTGGAAGGATGGTTGGTCGTATGTATCAATCATCATGTTAGTTATGCCTAAATTTTGGCCCAGAAATTCCATGTCCAAGATTTTATTCTAAGACTATAACTATGTAAATTTAAAAAGATTTATGCACAAGTATGCTTTGAAATAGGAAAAAATAAGTTCATGCCTAGGACAGGAGGGAAAAAAAACTAGGGAACCAACATGCAGTGGGAAACACCAAGGCCATTAAAAATGACAGCATCTCCAATTATTGACATGAAAAGATATCAATCATATATGTCCAAGTGGGAAAAATAAATGGTTACAGAATGCATCCTGAATGTGATCACATTCACGTTAATTTTTTTTTGGAGTTTCGCTCTTGTCACCCACGCTGGAGTGCAGTGGCACCGATCTTGGCTCACTGCAACCTCCACCTCCTGGGTTCAAGCGATTCTCCTGCCTCAGCTTCCCAAGTAGCTGGGATTACAGGCACTCACAACCACTCCCGGCTAATTGTTTGTATTTTTAGTAGAGAAGGGGTTTCGCCATGTTGGGCAGGCTGTTCTCAAACCCATGACCTCAGGAGACCTGCCCGCCTCGGCCTCCTAAAGTGCTCGGATTACAGGCGTAAGCCACTGCGCCTGGCCTAAATTTTAAAACTACACCTGCGTGTTTGTATTTATGCATGAAGAGATGTCTGATAAAAGTGGTTAATCCTCACTGATAAAAGAAGTTACCCTTGAGTTGTAGATTTCTCTATGGCTTTATATTTTGATTATAATTTTTGGTACAGTTTGAATTTTTTACAATGAATATGTCACTGTTTCAGAATCACGCAAATATCATCAGTTGTCCCACTGTAATAAAAACATATACTTTTCACTTATAGTGACACAGCGACAATTTCAAAGGACTCTATGAAATTATAATTAGAAAATAAGCATATGATAAATATCAAATAAGAATGGTTGATTATAAATGTAAAAAGCAAGTTAAGACGTTTAGTGTTACTTCAGATTGTTTTCTTTTTCCTTGAGAGATACTGTTTTCCTCACATGTTGAGAAACTGTAATACGGTTACTATGAAAGAGGAAACACCCAATTTGCTTAAATAATGTAAATGGCTTCTTGAGGCCTATGACTCTCAATGCCATTCACATGGACATTTCCAAGCTTTCTCCTAGGTTCTGGGCTTTTCTCTTGCCCCAACAATGCCATGCTTTTTATAACTAAGCACCAGTTTTTTGGGAATTGCATAACCAGGGCATAGATTCATATGGCTCTATTTTTAAAAACTGAGAAATTGTGCCTATTTATGCTAATAATGACATTATTATTAGGATAAAATACATTTGTCTTTTACTGTTGATTAGAAGTGCATTTGCACTATAAAATATATAGTTTGGTGAGCTGGAAAAAAAAGGCAGCCTTTCTTTTTCCTCTTTGAGGTGCCCACCATCTTAGGCATATTTGTCTGACATGAAAAGAGCACGGACTACAGGAGCGCAAATAGCTGGTAAAATCTCCTTGAAGAGCAACTGACAACATTTAACCTACAAGACCCAAAAGGTTCAAATGGTAAAAGGATGATGTAAAACACAAGCTCTCTTTCCTTCAAGGCGTCGGAATTCCATTCGGATGCCCTCCCTAAGAGAATTCACAATTTGGATGCCAATGATGGTTTCACTTTCCACTAAATATAAACACATGGCACGTATGAGACTGAATGTTAAAATCAAAGCTTGCATGATAAATAGGAGAACCCTCTAGTGAAGAAACACTTTGCATTTTGATTTCTAGCTCTTCAGGATAAAGATCAGTAGACTCTTCCTCATGGCTCCTGGTAATAAGAGTCTCTCCTGAGTTGCAGTATCATTATGGATAGCTGGTAGCCAAGTTCACGCCTTTGTTAAAACAAAAGGCTAGCTTTAACTTTCACTCTCAGAATTCCCAACATGGCTGAGCCCATTTTAAAATCAATATAGTGGGCAGCTAAGCACTGAAATTAGTTTGGAAGCAGAACACCAAGCAAGAGTGCAAAAGTACCACTCTCAGGCCAGAGAGCAAGAACTTTTCGATAGGGTGGTTGTTTACTTCATCTACAGGCAAAAAACATAAACTGACCCACTAGTCACTGAGGTGCAAAATACAATCTGGATCACAGATTCTCAAAGATAGTGTGTAGAACAATCACCTGGAAAGATTATTAAAATGCAGATGCCAGAGTCCCACCCCAGAGATTATTATTCAGGAAGGTATAAGTGGCTCCCAGAAATCTGCATCATAGCAGGTGCCCCCTAGTGTAACCAAGAGAAGGCAGAACAGTCTAGCTCATAAGATTAAAGAAAGCTTTATTAGCTTCATTTAAAAGGATACCTATTATACTGCCACATCTAGGCAGTGCTGTAGGTGAGGCCCAGATTAAAGCAATAAACATTTCCAAAGATTATACTGGGTAGACCCAACTTCAGACTAGGGCTCCAAGGAGGTCCATCTCAAACAACCAAATATTTTTTGGTGAAAAATAAAGATTTTTTCATGCCCTGGGAATCAATTGTTTCCCCTTCACAAACAGAATCTTGTATATAGCCCTTACTTTAAAAAAAAAAAAAAAAAAAACCAGGCCGGGCACAGTTGCTCATGCCTGTAATCCCAACATTTTGGGAGGCTAAGGCAGGTGGATCACAAGGTTAGGAGATCGAGATCATCCTGGCCTACATGGTGAAACCCTGTCTCTACTAAAAATACAAAAATTATCCGGGTGTGGTGATGGGTGCCTGTGGTCCCAGCTACTGAGAGGCTGAGGTAGGAGAATCACTTGAACCCGGGAAGCAGAGGTTGCAGTGAGCCGAGATTGTGCCACTGCACTCCAGCCTGGCGACAGAGCAAGACTCCGTCTCAAAACAAAACAAAAAAAACAAATAGTTTATAATATGGAAGAGGACCCAGTGAGTCAAGACAAGTAAAGGAACCAGATAAACTCTAATTTAAGAATAGAAATAAAAGAAAAGTGGTTTTAGGTATTTATGAAAGATTTAGGCTAGTTCTTAGGTAGCAATTCTAGAAAACTAAGAGGAGGATTACTGAAGATGGCTTTCAATGCAAGGTCTCTAAAACTTACCCATTGCTATTATGGATTAGGCAAAGCATGACTTTATCTAAAGGACAATCAGTAATGGAGAACACAACTGAAGGAAACTCTCTGTCCTATTATCCTAATTTCTTAATAAATCTACTATAATAATACTAAAATTTGGCTATAATAATACTCGATTTATAACTCAGGGGATAAGGTGTTCAATGTAAGCTTATTTTTTATAATACATGAATCTTAGTCCCTTCAGAACTTCTTTTCTCTTGGTTTTATCTAAACTTTTGGCTGGAACACTTTCTAAAAGTTATTACCTATGGTCTTGCCTGTGCAGTATATTATAGCAAGTATATCATTTGCAACATGATATACTGGCTACAATCTTTTCTTGATGAGTCAAGTTCATCATTAAAACCATAATTTGTGGCACATATGTGGATGTCATATAGTCATGGAAAAAACAATGAACTAAAAATCAGAATTTCTAAATGTCTGTCAGCAGAACCAGTACTTACTGGGCATTTACCTTAAGCAAGTTTGAGACTCCACGTCCTCCTCTATAAAATGGGAATAATACTATTTGCCTTGCATTTGCCAAAATGTATTGTGGAGATGAAATAAAAACAGTTATAGTAAGTGCTCAATACATTTTTAGCTATCCTGTCTTTGGCATGTCAGGCACTGCACATATCCAAAAAACAGACAAGGAATCAAGGCTCACAGAAACTAACTTTTACAAATTTATCCCAGGCAGCTCATGCCATCTCCAATGCTCCCCATGACTTTGCCATATCACTGTCAGAGCATCATATTCCACGGCCAAATCCTGGAAACCATTTGTAAAAACACAGAGCTTGTGAACTACATACAGAGATTCCTGCTGAGACATGACATCTGAGTTACAAAAATTGGAAAATGAATGGAAAAGAGCTTTTAATTTAGTCCCATTCAACTGCACTTATTGTTTATATCAAACACTGAAAAGATGGTAAACAGATGATTCCCACCTTCTGGTTTCTTAAAATGCTGGGAAGTAGAAAAGGAAGAAGGGCAGTGGAGAGGAGGAAGTGACCATGAAAATAAACACATATGAACATTATTTCAATGTATGGTAAGATAAAAGGGAAGATAACTAGCCTAGCTAGGTGGGTGGCAGTTGTGTAGCTTGAGTAGGTGCTGAGAAAAACTTCCTGGAGATTCAGGTAGCTAAAATGGCAAGAAGAAAAGGCAGCCAGTGAGAAAGCATGGCATGAAGATAGCGCAGTATATGGAGAGAACCAGAGCAGTTCATAGAGCCCGAAATGAGAAGCAGGAGAGGTGCAAGGAGGTTGGGAGATAGATATGGATCAGTCATGAAGAGCCTTATACAGTGGTCTATGCTAAATCCTGTAGCTTGTGAGGATTGCTAGAGGTTTCTAATTGGTACTAATATGATTGGATGTGCATTTAGGGAGATCTTTCTGGGAGCAATATAAAGGAGGGATTGGAGGAAGTTATATGGATCAGAGAAAGAGTTATGAGGCCATAAGAATGGCCTGAACTAGGGCCTCAGTAATAAAAACTGTGAAATGTTTTGGACAACAAAAACCAAGCAGCAGCAGAAGCAGCAGTGATGACAGCATCATGTTCGTAATGTTACTACACTTGAAGCATCTCAAGAGCAAGAACACTGGGGCCTGGTACTAGGTAGAAGCTCACTTGATACTCATTCAAAGAGTTTATTTTTATAATCTCCATGTATCCAGCATGATTGTACTATTCTCTGAGTTCCACTATTTACTTTTGGTTTTTTTTTGAGACGGAGTCTCGCTTCGTTGCCCAGGCTGGAGTGCAGTGATGTGCTCTCAGCTCACTGCAACCTCCGCCTCCCAGGTTCAAGCAATTCTCCTGCCTCAGCCTCCCAAGTAGCTGGGAGTACAGGCACCCACCACTATGCCCGGCTAATTTTTGTATTTTTAGTAGAGACGGGGTTCACTATATTGGCCAGGCTGGTCTCGAACTCCTGACCTTGTGATCCGCCCGCCTCGGCCTCCCAAAGTGCTGGGATTATAGGCATGAGCCACCGTGTCTGGCCCTATTTACTTTTATAATGCATAATTTTTTTAGTGTCAAATTGCAAAGTAGTCATTTTTTACCCTTTTTAGTTTCTATGAATGGAGAAATCAGAGAAGACTGTTAGAACTGTGTGTAAAAAAGGAACAGAGCTCCCAGAGCAGCCTGAAGGATGCTCCCAGATACAAAGTGTACTAGAATCATCCTAGTCTTTTTGACATCTATTTTGGCTGCTTAACAGCTTTTTTTTTCTTTCTTACTTTTAGTTGTTCCACAGTGTTTGTAAGTTGAGGATGTCAAATAAATGATTTCTGGAAATTTATTATGAATCACTATTCTAACATGAAAATAAATCATAATCTTCTTAATTCATTCTACAAACTAAAATGTGCCAGGTGCTGTGCTAAGAATACTGAAATAAATGAGACTCCCACCTGGCTCTGAAGGAAATTATTAAGACTCCCAAAGAAAGCAAAGTCAGTTATTGGGGTAGTAGGCTCCTTTTACGTGCATTTGCCTGTTTATTTTAACTTGAACTGACTTACTCTCCTTCTGATAATGTTGAGATGATTTTCATCTAGGGGTTCTCAACCTAGCTAAGAATTACCTGTGAAGGTTCCAAAAAATATCAAAGCCACGGCCTCATCATTAGATCAACTAAATCCGAATCTAAAATGATGAGCCCCTGGCATTGACAAGAAAACAAAGAGACTTCCCAGGTGATCTTCATGAGCAGACCTAACAATCATCAAAAGGCTTGAAACCGTCTGTTATTCAGAGCAGAAGAAGGACCACAAATATAAAGCCCAGAGGCATTTGGTGCCCCAGATCACTTCTATTTGAGAGCAAAATATGTCTCCCAAGCTCAGGGGAAAAAATAAACAAACCAGCCAAGTAGGTGTGTGAGTGGTGGGAGAGGAGAATATATTTTGATTAAATGATTTTTGCTTTTCTTAATCAGATTATCTTCCAATTTCACCCATGTGTGGGCTTCCAGACCATTCTTATCTGGCATTGTGTCCATGAGGACTTGGAAAGAATAACATTTTTATTAATTACTAAACTGATGGAAAAGAATAAACTCTAGGAACTATTCTGCTAAAATGATTTATCTAAATATAAAATTCCTGAAGTGGTACAGAGTAATCTGTCCCACCATTGATGTCAGTACAACAAAAAAAAATTAATTAACTCCCCACAATTGACACATTCCTGTATGGTTGGCTCCAAAAATTACCAGAGGAATTTTTAAGAATATCTGATTGTAAATCAACAATTTATAATTGTATAAGTTTAAGGGGTACAAAGTGATTTCATGATTTATAAATCCAATGTGGAGTAATTAAATCAAGCTAGTTAACATACTTATCACCTCAAAAGTAACATTTTTTATGGTCAGAACATTTAAAATTTACTGTCTTAGCAATTTTGAAATGTTCAGTACTCTTATTATTAACCATATTCACCACACTGTTCAATAGATCTCAAAAAAAAGAAAAAAACAGTATTCCTTCTGAGATTTTGTACCTTTTCGCCATCATCTCCCCATTCCCTCCACCCCCCAGCCTCTGTAACCAGCATTCTACTGGGAAATTGGCATGTATTAAATTTATGAAAACCATGAATTGGTTTTCATGAAATGGCTTTCTGATCACATAGCAGTATTTGGATACCCTAGTCCATTTGCTATATCTTTATGGTGATTAAGGTAGGGAAAGATGATCCCACATATTTAATAAATAATAGTAAATGATGACTGGAGACACTAATGCTAAAAAGTCATGGATGCTTCTGAATCATGGTCTGTTGAAGTCTCAAACAGGTTAAAAATCATCTCTATCTGCTTTGAGTGTGAATTTTGCTTCCATGGGGTGATGTCATCTGGTTTGCTTTCTGAAACCTCATGCCATTATCAGATTCTATAAAGTGAGCCACAGGGGAACATCACACAGAGCATGACAACAACAGGACGGTAATCATATTTTATAAGACAGAGACTCTCTCCCTCCTTTCTCTCTCCTTCTTTTGAATTTTGCTAGCCAAATACAAACCCTTGGCAAAGGGCTTTCTCATTTAGGGACATCCCTGATAACTCTAATATGTTGTGCTCTGGCCATGACTATCTCAGAAATTTAGGGTGACTCCCTTTTCTGCATCTCTTAGAACATTTTCTAAAATAAAGCTGGAAACATGCATTACAGACGGAAATGCAATCCTGTTCACCGAGAACTCCATGCCTGGACTCCCATTACAGAGCCACGTGGCAAATTACCACTGAAGAGAGAAACTAACAGGTAATGGAAGGATGCCTTGCACGTGTTTGCACACCTTCACACCCAGAAGTTAAGACCCATCATCTGTGAGTGCCAGCACCTGGAGGGGGAGAGCAGGTTTCTAGCCAACTAATAAAGCCGGTGGATTTAAGCTGCCTGGCATCCCCAAACAGGTGGAGCTGCCGTGGGGGCCCCCCTCGAGCAGGGAGGCGGAAGTGGGGGCTGACTTGCTAGTAACTGAGGCAGGAGGCAGTCATCCACAGGTGTCCCAGTCGGTGTTGATTCCACGCAACTTGCTCGCCTACTCCCACTGTCTGGAGATGTAGGTAAAATAGTGCTCATTAAACGCAAACACAGGGAGTGGAGCTAAGCTATTAGGCAATGCTGGAACTTCACAATTTAGGATAAGTCAAAATCCTTAGAGGCAAGACCAATCTGGCATTTAGGAAGATCAGGAGTCATTTTCGATGAGCAGGGGGTGCACTGTTTTAGCTGCTAGAGCTTTGACGCTGGTAAGCTTGACTTCCCGGCACAGCTCCCTCCTAAGGGCAGTTCAGTCGATAAAGGGACCCGTCTGGAGCAATTGCAAATGCGCTTGGCTCTAATCTCAATAATCAGTGTGAAACCTTGATCCAGCATGTGTTGAATGCAATGCAGTTTTCTTTTTCTTCTCTAGGAAGCAGATGGGAACCGTTACAACAAAAAGAGCCAAAGGAAAAAGAAAGCCTGTGGTTTTGCTGCCCCTGCAAGTAAGTGGGAAGCAGTTTCCTGCTTTCTCCAGAGATGTTTGGAAGAAAATAGGATGTTCTAGGACATAAGTCTGAAAAGGTAAACAAGCCATTTAATTAACTGAACCACTTCAGAGCAAAAAAACAGGGAAAGGGTGGGATTAAGTACAAATCAATACAAACTCTAGAAATATGAGATTCTTATCGACATAATGTTTCCTCCCAAATTTTATACTGGCCTCTGCCCCCTCCCATCACCAACTCCTCCAACACAAAGGTGCCTTCTCCCAGGCAGGAGCCATTTTATTGCTTTAAACCAGTGTGTGCAATCCCTTTAGACTTTGGTTTCAGAGGGCCCATGGCAGGTGTGCCTCTGAATCCTGGGACCTAAAACCTTCTTAGTATTCTTTGAACTGTGCCTTGCACAGTGGCTTCCATTATTTAGTAAGTTCCTTCTGACTTGATTGTGGGGATCACGAAGATGAACTGCTACCATTTTATTTAGTTATTTTACCTGTTCCCAGGCGATGCAGATAGGCAGTAAAATTAATTAAATCAACACTCTCCATTACCACTCTTGCTATTTCCCCAGAATAAGTTGTCACTCTCTCTAAGAAAAAGAATTTTTTTCCCCAAGGCTGTTTTAAAATGATAATACAACCTCTGCTACAAATGCAGGAGGGCTGGCAATAAGATGTGAAAACCTGCCTTTCTAAATTTAATTAAACTCATGTGGCAAGGATGTCTTTTGGAGCCATAGTTTTCTATTGGGTTCAGGCATATTTAGGCATATTTGGAGAATTTGCAGGGAGGAATCTCTTTGCAGAGCAGAGCAAATGGCCTTCTCTCACAGTCAGCTGCCCCAAAGAGGAAGGGCCCAAAGGGCCCCTGGCAAGTGAGGAAGGAGCTATGGGTTGAGAAGCTTAACCTGATAGCAAAGCCTTGGAGGAGGAGACAGTCCTTAACCTTTTCGGCTCATAGACCCCTTTGAGAACCTGCTGAAAACATTTACATATGCATTTACAACACTCAATTTCTTACACCATACCAGATGTATTCTCAGATTCCAGCAAACCCGTCTGTGGATCACCACCGATGGTTCTGTGGACTCAGGGAAACACTTTCCTTAGAGTTTCTGCCTCTCAAGAATTGACTGGAAATAGCTCAGCATCCCTACCTTGCCTCCAGCCCACTTCCCTGGATGCAGGTCTGGTCCTGGACAGAAAGGAGGCCACTGTTCTCAATTCAGTAACACTGGCCTCCAAGTGACATTGCTTTGGCCTCCTGTGTCTGGATTCATTCCAAGGGGAAAGACTTGGTCTCCCCTACTTCCCCTCAGGCACTCGTAGGACAGCCACCAGAACTGGACATCTATGCCCAGCAGAGAAGTGGGACAGTGCACATGCCGTGGAGGTGCCACACATGTGGAACACTTCTGGGAGAACCCACCAAAGCCTGGGGAGCTGGGGACTCACCCAGGCAAGGGTACCTGCACCAAGCCAACCAAATGTGAGTATAATGGTACAGCGATCTCATTTGTACATCATACCTGATAATTACCTCCTTTACATCATTATTTGGGATTTCGTACTGGACAATGTTAGTCTAAGATACAGGGGCATTTCTGGAGTAAAGGTCTTTCGAAACTTCAGTTGATTACAACTAATTTTTTTTAGCATCTATTTATTTCATATTGTCATGATGATTAAACACTGAAAGCATCCCTTGAAGCAGACATCTCCGAACACAACTCTCAGAAGGGAGGTGGGGTGAGTGGCTGTGTTTCCAAGGTGAGAACGCTGAAGGGCTAGGCATGTAGATAAGTGTGTTGGAGGGGATGGGAGTGGGAGGCAGTCTTGGATAATATATGCAGATGTTCCCCCTGGTCCAGTGGTAGGAAGCTGCACTGACTTGCTGAATCTTAGGAATATATCTGCACCCAAAAGCAGGCTCAGTAATTGAGAGATTGTTGTCTTTTTGCTTCTATGTTCATGTATTTACCTCTTCTAGTCTACTGGCATTTTGTTTCTTTCAATGCATTGAACTACCTTATAAAGGTGTTGGCAAAAAACAGAATTACAACAAAATTATTAGAATCTATGCTTTCCATATAATGGTGGGGGATGTTGCAGGGGTGCTGCTATCAATATCTTAAATAGAACAAATTAATAGTCAATGACTAAAATAGAACAAATTTAGACTCTACTTTAGGTCACCTGTAAACTTGAGCAAGTCAGTTAACCTGTCCTGTTCCCTTAGATGCAAAATAGGATTTCAGCTAGATTATCTCTAATGTACATTCTATTCAAAAATATTATTCATGCCTGTAATCCCAGCACTTTGGAAGGCCAAGGTAGGAGGATCACTTGAGCCCAGAAGTTTTGAAACCAGCCTGGGAAACATAGGAAGACTCTGTCTCTACAGAAAATTTTAAAATCAGCCAGTTGAGCATACCTATAGCCCCAGCTGCTCAGTAGGCTGGGGTGGGAGGATCACTTGAGTCTGGGAGGTCAAGGTTGCCATGAGTCATGATCCTATCACTACACTCCAGCCTGAGCAACAGAGTAAGACCTTGTCTCAGAAAAAAATAGTACTGTAGATATAACCATGATCATAACACCTTGATTTTATATGGATCTTTGATACTCACAGAGCACTTTCTTTACTTTAATGTAGCTTATTTAGTGGTTGAGAACACAGGTTCTGGAGGCAGACTACCTGTCTGAGTTCAACTTCTGGTTCCACCACCTACTGTGTGGCCTACAGCAAAGTATTAACCTCTCTGTGCCTTGGTTTCCTCATCTGTAAGTGACAATAATAATTCCTTCCTCATAGGATTGATATGAGGATTAAATGAATTGTCACATACAATGAGCTTAGAACAATGCATGGTATATCACAACTGCTCAATAAATATAAATGTTAATTGTATTTATTTAAAAACTTAATATGTGCGTTGGTGCCTTCTTTTAATTTTTCATTTGATTTACCTCTTTTGCTATTTTCTTATACATCTTTTTTACTCCATTTAATCTCTTGTGAAATAATTTAATATGGTCAACAAATTTGAATTTGTGATGGCCAACTTAAGGGCATCCTTTAGTTGTGTGCTGAGAGATACTGTTTAAAGCTGATACTCATTGAGATGTCATTTGAAACTATTCTTTTCTCCCACTTGTACCAGTCATATGTCTCCAAGTTTCTTAAGTAGTTTATTTTGCTCATAAATAGAATCCATCCAATAATTCAACTTATTTATGGAACCCACCGACTCTTCCATGAAGGTAAGATGGCTAAGCACCTATAAAGTGACATTTAAGGGTCACTAAGAAGCTGCATGTTTCAAATAGGTCCCACTAACCACCTCATCCTTCTATCAGCATCAGTGTTTCTTTCTCTTCTTATTTTGTCTGAAACAAACACTGTGACTGCTTTGGTGACTAAGGTATAACTCACTGCTTTGGGGCAATAGAGGAGGTACTGCTTCTAGAAAGTACAAGCACTGTACACACAACATTTACTTTTCAAGGCATTTTAATGTGATTATTCTCATATGCACCTTCCAATGCACCTGAAGGACCAGGTAATCTTATCACAATCTACAGATGAGGAAACAGAGAGGCTGAGAGGTGGCCAAAGTTACAAACATACTCATTGATTTGCTGAGCAATTAATAAGTGCTCAGCTTGGTCTTCTTTGGGGGCTTAAAATGGAAGACCTACATTTAGAGGAGTTTACAATTTAACTTTCTTTTTTTCCCTTGGAGGTTAGGAATTGTGTTTAAAATTTCTAGATTTCTAGATTAGCTTTTGCCTTGAAAAATGGAGAGAACCTACGACAGAGAACAAGAAAACAAAAACAGCTGAGTTTCAGAAAGAAAGCGAAATGGAAGAAGATACCAGTACATGATTCAAATGATTGAAACAGCCAACAGTGATGGTCTTTAGTAATGCAGAACTAAGATGAAAAAGTAGCTGAGGAAAAATGGGCCCTGAATGCAGGGTTAGATTCCCGATAATTCACTGAAAATAGGTTAAAACCAACAGTGGTCAGTTTGTCCTGGGACCAGCCCTAGATCTCACACAGCCCATGATATTATAAAGACAAGGATCTCTAAGTGCTGAATTACACATAGCAACTGGAACTTCCTCATTCTGAGTGGAGGATCAGATGAGGGCTTATTCATTATCAGGAAAACTGCTCCCTGACATTGTCATAAAGTCGTGTGAGGTTTTATCTATTTTTTTTACAGTTTCAGGGCTGGAAAAGCTATGAAGACATTTTAGTTCCACTCTCTTTCAAAAATTAGCAATTTATATTGCACCCTTATTTACCATTTGATTTATTTTCTCTGCCTTTCCTGCCTCATCTCGCTCCAGGTCCTCTTGAGCATCTGCTTCATATCACACATTATTTCTCAAGAATATCTTGTTTAGTGCATGTCCTGCCTAGCAGTCATTTCCCCTAATTACTAATGCTGGTAATCAGCACCTGGCTGTCACCTGAGACTTCCATCTTCCCATCTGTGTAGTGCAGGTATGCCTAGGCCACCCCTGGCTACATTGGGTATGTGATCCAAGTTCATGCTGCTAAACTGGAGCTTGAGAAATGGAGAGGATTAGGGATCCTTCATTGGGCAGTTGTTGTTATCTCTAGACCCCTGAAACTGTCCTTCCCAAGACCCAGCCTCTCATCTTTTCTTTGATTCTGTAAGTAGTTCTGTCTTCTTCTACCAACAAATTCCCATTTCCCTTTGTGCGAGCCAGGATCAATTTCTATAGCTTACATCCAAGAATTCATAACTGATACAGTGCTTCAGACACATCAGAGCAAAAAAATTGCTTTCTCTGTAACCATTAAGCTTTAATATGTTTAAAAATCCAAGACCTCTTGCTATGTTGAGAGACAATATGTCATATAATGAGTAAGAACCATGTGCCCTTCCTGGTTTGAATCCAAGTTTCATCCCTCACTGTCAGTTGATGGCACATAACCTCTCTGGTCCTCAGTTTTTCCCTCTCATAATAATAGTTTGTACCTCACTGAAGTCTTAAAGCTCTAAATGATCTCATAAGGATCTTTCTATGTATTTAGTACAGCTAGTACAGAATCTAGAACTTAATAAGCTCTCAATAAGAGTATCCACTATATTTCTTGCTCTCCATATCCAGTAAGTTCATATTAAACCAGGATGAATAGGTTAAGTGTTCAGAATTTGAATAATTTCCTTTCAAGCCACTACACCAACATATTGTGTGATTTCTGTGTTGCTTCCATCTTTTTGCTATAAAATGAAGTAGAACAGATGGATTGTGAGATAATGAGTGTATAAAGCACTATGAAATCCTTAGATAAAAGGGGCCCCTGAGCATCATTATCACATGACAAGAAATCGCCTGTTACTTTAGGTCAGGTTTTATATTTTTAATATATTTTAAACGCATTTCTGGGTCAACATGTGACAGGAGGAAAACAAGTGGTGTTTGAACAGAAGCTCATGAACAGTGGTATAATTACTTCCTGGCCTGCACTGCTTTATTGTAGTCAACTCACTGCACAAAAAGTTTGAAAAACAAAAATCCTAATTTTTCTGAGGTTTACAATTTCTGGGACCTAGTTCTGATAAACAAGGCCATGCCAAGTCTACTTCTGTGACTTGGATAAGCTCAAGCACTTGTAAGTAAATCATAGAACATTCAGCTATTCATTTTTTAATAAACATCAAGCCAGAATCAGTATCCTTTCTCAATAGAGCTGTTTTTAGAGTATCTCAAAATTCCTTGATACTTCCAAGGACACCAACATCATCTAATTTGTGAATCGCAAAGATTATCTCCCTTTCAGTCATTATGGGGAATATAATAAAAATAACCATAATTATGCCCAATGAATGATAGACAATTCCATGGGTAGCATGGTTTGGAATTGAACCTGGATTTTAGTTGTCTCTGGCACTCATAAGCTATGTGACTTTGACAAATTACTTACATTATTTTTTTTAGTTAAACAAGATAATACATAATTTATAAGCTACTGTGTGAAAAACATCTAACCCAGTATCTAGCACATAATAAATATTTCTTCTCCTTAGGGCCCTGAGATAAAAGATTCTATAACCTTGGTGCAATCCTAGAGCCCTCAGGTTTTCAGGTCATTCTCTTGAGGGTTAAACTGAGTTTATAAGAACATAGGAGAGTGGTAATTTTCCTATCTGCTCCTCAGATCTCCCAACAGAATTAACAGGAACTCTTGAAACTGTTTTCTTTCTCAAATTACCCATATAGGAAGTCTATACAGTAATAAGAAATAATGAGATTGAAAACAGGACCCAGGTAACCTATTCCTAAATCTGCTATCAACATCTGCCGGCCAGGACGCAAGCAAACTCGCAGCTTTCTGGTGCCCCCTGGAGGCTACCAACACTGTGCCTCATAATGCAAGGAACTCGTCTCTAAGGGCAAAAAAAGGAAATTCAGTCTCGCTCCTACACATGTTAAAGTTAAAAATTATCTCAAGCTTTTGTCGTCTGATACTAAATTCATTTTTATTTTCTCATATGGAGTAGTTATCTTTATTTCTATGCTCACTAACATTCTATGTCTGAATCCTTTAGAAGAAATAATAACAAATATTGCAGACAAGGTAATAAAAAATGATATTCCAGAGAAATGCAAATCAAAACCACAATGAGATATCACTTCAAATGCGTCAGCATGGCTACTATTAAAAAAAGAGAAAATAACAACTGTTGGTGAGGATGTGGAGAAATTGGAATCCTTATGCACTGCAGGTGGGATGTAAAATGACATACCTGCTATGAAAAACAATTTGTCAGTTCCTCAAAAATTAAAAAATAGAAATACCATATGATCTAGCAACTCCACTCATGGGTATATATATCCAAAAGAATTGAAAACAGGAACACAAACATATATGTATACCCATATGCATAGCCACATTATTCACAATAGCCAAAAGGTGAAAGCAACCCATATCCTTCGATGGGTGAATGGATAAACAAAATGTGGTTGATGTATACAAATGAATACACACATACATACACACACTGAAATATTATTCAGCCTTGCAAATTAAGGAAATTCTAACACATGCTACAACATGCATAAACCTTAAAGACATTATGCTAAGTGAAATAAGTCAGTCACAAAAAGACAAATACTGTATGATTCTTCAAGTAAGGGTACTTGGAGTAATCAAATTCATAGAGAAAGTAGAATGTTAGTTGCCCAGGGTTGAGCACAGAGAAAAATGGAGAATTATTGTATAACGGATGCAGAGTTTCAATTGTATAGGATGAAAAATTCTGGAGAGAGATGGTGATGATGGCTGTACAACAATGTCAGTGTATTTAATGCCTCTGAACTATACATTTAAAAATAGTTAGAATGGTAAATTTTATGTTATATATTTTACCATAATATTTTAAAATAAATTAATTAAGAAGACTTTTTTATCTTTTAAGTTCAGGGGTACATGTGCAGGTTTGTTATATAGGTAAACTTGTATCCTGAGGGTTTGTTGTACAGATTATTTCATCACCCATGTATTTAGCCTAGTACCCTTTAGTTTTTTCCTGATCCTCTCCCTCCTCCCACCCTCCACCTTCTGATAGAACCCAGTGAGTGTCTGTTCTTACCCTTTGTGTCTATGTGCCCTCACCATTTAGCTCCCACTTATAAGCAAGAACATGGGTAATTTGGTTTTCTGTTTCTACATTAGTTTGTTAAGGATAATGGCCTCCAGCTTCATCCATGTCCCTGCAAAGGACATGGTCTTTCTTTTTTATGGCTGCATAGTATTCCATGGTATATATGTACCACATTTTCTTCACCCAGTCTATCACTGATGAACATTTAAGTTGATTCCATGTCTTTGCTATTGTGAATAGTGCTGCAGTGGACATATGTGTTCATGTGTCTTTATAACAGAACAAATTGTATTTCTTTGGATATATACCTAGTACTGGGATTGCTGTGTCAAATGATATTTCTGTCTTTAGGTCTTTGAGGAATTGCCATACTGTCTTCCACATTGGCTTAACTAATTTACACTCCCACTAACAGTATATAAGCATTCCTTTTTCTCCACAACCTCACCAGCACCAGTTATTTTTTGACTTTTTAATAATAGCCACTCTGACCCTTAGATAGTATCTCATTGTGGTTTCAATTTGCATTTCTCTAATGATCAGTGATGTTGAGCTTTTTTTCATTGATTGTTGGCTGCATGTGTGTTTTCTTTTGAAAAGTGTCTGTGCATGTTCTTTGCCCACTTTTTCATGGAGTTGTCTATTTTTTTTCTTGTAAATTTGTTTGAGTTTCTTATAGATGCTGGATATTAGACCTTTGTCTGATATACAGTTTGCAAAAATTGTCTGCTATTCTGCAAGTTGTCTGTTTACTCTGTTGATATCTTCTTTTGCTGTGCAGAAGTTCTTAAGTTTAATTAGATCCCATTTGTCAATTTTTGTTTTGTTGCAACTGCTTTTGGCATCTTTGTCATGAGATCTTTGCCCACGCCTGTGTGCTGAATGGTATTTCCTAAGTTATCTTCCAGGGTTTGTATAGTTTTGGGTTTTACATTTAAGTCTTTAATCCATCTTGAGTTAATTTTTGTACATGGTATAAGGAAGGGGTCAAGTTTCAATCTTCTGCATAGTTATCCCAGCACCATTTATTGAACAGGGAATCCTTTCACCGTTGCTTGTTTTTGTCAGGTTTGTTGAAGATCAAATAGTTGCAGCATGTGGTCTTATTTCTGGGTTTTCTATTAACTATAGTTAATACCACAATGGGCAATGGATCTCTTGAACTTATTCCTCCTACCTAACTGAAATTTTGTGTCCTTTGACCAACAGCTCCCCAGTACCCCTCCCCTCCAGCGTAAAAATGTTCACAATAACATTTTTAGGTAATCACCATTTTACTCTCTGTTTCAATGAGTTAGACTTTTTAATACTCTACATGTAAGTAAGTATTCAGCTTTCTGCATCCGGCTTATTTCACTCAACCTAATATCCTCCTAATTCATCCATGTCACAAATGACAGGATTTTCTTCTTTTTAAAGGCTGAATAGTATTCCATTGTGCATATATACCGCATTTTCTTATCCATTCACCTATTAATAAACACTTAGGTTGATACCATATTTTGGCTATTGTGACTAATGCTGCAATAAACATGGGAGTGCAGATATCACTTCAATATACTGATTTCATATTCTTCGAATATATACCCAGCAATGAGATTGTTAGATAATATGGTAGCTCTATTTTTAATTTTTTAAGGAACCTTCGTGCTATTTTCTGTAATGGCTATGCTACTTTGTATTTCCACCAACAGTATGCAAGTGTTCCCTTTTCTCCACATTCTTACCTATACTTTCTATCTATTGTCTTTTATGTTTGTTTGTTTTCAAGAGTCAAGGTCTCGTTCCATGGCCCAGGTTGGAGTACAGTGGCATGATTATGGCTCACTGCAGCCTTGAACTCCTAGGCTCAAGCAATCCTCCTGCCTCAGCCTCCTAAGTAGCTAGGACTACAGGCACATGCCACGATGCCTAGATAATTCTTTTGTCTTTTTGATAATAACCGTTGTAACAGGTATGATGTAATATCTCATTGTTTTAATTTGCATTTCCCTGATGATTAGTAATGTTGAGCATTTTTTTCATATACTTGTTGGTCTTTCATATGTCTTTCTTTGAGAAATTTCTATTCAGGTCCTTAGACCATTTTGTAATTGGATTTTTCATTTTCTTGCTATTGACCTGTTTGAGTTCCTTATATATTTTGGATATTAACCCCTTAACGGATTTGTCATTTGCAAATATTTTTTCCCATTCCATAAGTTCTCTCTTCACTCTGTTGATTGTTTCCTTTGCTGCACAGAAGATTTTTTGGTTTGATGCAACCCCCAACAGTCTATTTTTGCTTTTGTTATCTGTGTAAACATGTTACATGTTAGGGATCATATCCAAAAAATATTTGTCTAGACCAAGGTCATGGAGCTTTTTCCCTATGTTTACTTCTAATAGCTTTACAGTTTCAGGTCTTACATTTAAATCCTTAATCTGTTTTGAGCTGATTTTTGCATATGGTGTGAGATAAGGATCTGGTTTCATTCTTCTGAATGTGGATATCCAGTTTTCCTCGGACTGTTTATTGAATAAACTGTTCTTTCCCCATTGTGTGTTCTTGGCATCTTTGTCAAAAATCAATTGACCATAAATGCATGGATTTATTTCTGGGCTCTCTATTCAGTTCCATTAATCTGTGTCTGCTTTTATGTCAGTACCATGCTGTGTTAATTATTATAACTTTAATTATCTATTTTTGTGAAACACAATCTTATGGTTTAAAACCACAATGATTTGTTATTTCTCATGATCCTGCGAGTCAAGAATTTGCATGGCTCACCTGGCTTGCTCTGCATGACATGATGTCAGCTACTGAACCTGCATTTATCTGGGATCTGGACTGGGGCTGACATCTGAGATGCTCTTCCACCCTTAGTGTTTCTCTCCTTGTAGCCACTAATCATTTATTAGTCCAGCTTATACTTCCTTATAGCATGGTGGCAGGGATCCAAAGGAAAAAAAAGCGGAGGTTGCCAGAACTCTTAAGAACTTGTCTTAGAAGTCCGAGAATATTATTATTTTCAGCACATCTTATTTGTAAGACTCAGGGGGAGAAAAAGTAGACTCAGCTTCTTGATGTGAGGGGCAACATACAAGAGTGGGGGAGTTGCCAGCAGCTATATTTGGAGATTTTCTACCACAATAACATTTTTAGGAGATTATTTTATTTAAATTTTTTGAATTATTTTAGATTCAGGGAATACTTGTACAGATTTGTTACATGGGTATATTGTATGATGCTGAGGTTTGAGCTCCTAATGACCCCATTGCCCAAGCAATGAACATGATACCTGATAGATAGTTTTTTAAGCCTTTTCTCCCTCTCTCCTTTCCCCCGTCTGGGATCCCCGGTGTCTATTGTTTTTACCTTTGTGTTCATGTGTACCCAATGTTTAGCTCCCACTTAGAAGTGAAAATATGTAGTATTTAGTTTTCTGTTTCTGCATCAATTTACTCAGAATAACTGCCTCCAGCTGCACCCATGCTGCTGCAAAGGACATGACTTTGTTCTTTTTTATGGCTGCATAGTATTTCATGGTGTCATATGTACCACATTTTCTTTATCCAATTCATCATTGATGGACACCTGGGTTGATTCCATGTCTTTGCTATTATGAATAGTGCTGTGATAAATATGCAAATACATGTGTCTTTTTGGTAGAACAATTTATTATCTTTGGGTATATACCCAGTAATGGGATTGCTGAGTCAAATGGTAATTCTCTTTTTATTTCTTTGAGAAATCGCCAAACTATTTTCCACAGGGGCTGAACTAATTTACATTCCCACCAACAGTGTATAAGTGTTCTCTTTTCTCTGTAACATTTCTAACACCTGTTATCATTATTATTTTTTTTTTTTACTTTTTAATATAAGCCATTCTAACTTGTGTAAGGTAGTATCTCATTGTGGCTTTGATATGCATCTCTCTCATGATTAGTGATGGTCTCCATTTTTTTCATATTTCTTGGCCACTTATATGTCTGCTTTTGAAAAGTATCTGTTCATGTCCTTTGCCCACTTTTTAATAGGATTGTTTGTTTCTTATTGATTTGTTTAAGTTCCTTATAGATTCTGGATATTAGGCTTTTTTTTTTTTTTTTTTTGGAAACTGAATCTCACTCTGTCACCCAGCCTGGAGTGTAGTAGAGCTATCTTGGCTCACTGCAACCTCCGCCTCCCAGGTTCAAGCAATTCGCCTGCTTCAGCCTCCTGAGCAGCTGGGATTACAGGCGGGCGCCACCACGCCTGGCTAATTCTTTTGTATGTTGAGAAGAAACGGGGTTTCACCATGTTGGCCAGGCTGGTCTCAAATTCCTGACCTCAGGTGATCCACCTGCCTCGGCCTCTCAAAGTGCTGGGATCACAGGCATGAGCCACCATGCCCAGCCTTGGATATTAGACTTTGTTGGATGCATAGTTCGTAAATATTTTTTTTCTGATTCTGTAGGTTGTCTGTTTATGTTATTGATAATTTCATTTGCTGTGCAGAAGCTCTTTAGTTTAATTAGATCCCAATTTTCAATTTTTGTTTTTGTTGCATTTGCTTTTAAGGACTTAGTCAAAATTTTTTTGCCTAGGCCAGTGTCTAGAAGAGTATTTCCTACTTCCTACTTTTTTCTAGAATTTTTACAGTTTTAGGTTTTATATTTAATCTTTATTCCACCTCAGGTTAATTTTTTTTTATATTTAAATATTTATTCCACCTCGGGGTCCAGTTTCATTCTTCTGCATACAGTTAGCTGGTTTTCCCAGCACCATTTATTGAATAGAATATCTTTCCCCATTGTTCATTTTTGTCAGCTTTGTCAAAGATCAGTTGGTTGTAGGAATGCAGCTTTATTTCAGTGATCTCTATTCTGTTCCATTGTTCCATGTGTCTATTTTTGTGCCAGTGCCATGTTGTTTTGGTTACTGTAGCCTTGTAGTATGATTTGAAGTCAGGTAGAGTGATGTCTCCAGCTTTGTTGTGTTTGTTTAGGATTGCCTTGGCTATTTGGGCTCTTTTGGGGTTCCATATGAATTTTAGAATAGTTTTTTCTAAAAATAACTTTGGTAATATGATGGGGATAGCACCAAATTCATAAATTGCTTTGGGTAGTATAGACATTTTAAAAATATTGATTATTCTAATCCATGAGCATGGGATTTTTTCCATTTGTTTGTGTTGCCTGTGATTTCTTTCAGCAGTGTTTTGTAGTTCTACTTGTAGAAATCTTTCACCTCCTTGATTAGATGTATTCCTAGGTATTTTATTTTTTGTTAATTGGAATTACAATTTTGATTTGGCTCTCAGCTTGAAAGTTATTGATGTATAGAAATGCCACTGATTTTTGTATGTTGATTTTTGTAGTCTAAGACTTTACTGAAGTCATTTATCAGGTCTAGGAGTCCTTTGGTGAAATCTTCAGGTTTTCTAGGTATAGAATTATATCATCAGCAAAGAGAGAATTTGACTTCCTATTTTCCTATTTGGATGCCTTTCATTTCTTTCTCTTACCTGATTGCTCTGGCTAGGACTTCCAGTACTATATTCAATAGAAGAAGTAAGAGTGGACATCCTTGTCTTGTTCTTAGGTGGAATTCTTCCAAATTGTACTGTTCAGTATGATGTTGGCTATGGGTTTGTCATAGATGGCTTTTACTATTTTGAGATATGTTTCATCAATGTTCAGTTTGAGGGTTTTTACCATGAGGGAATGTTGGAGTTTACTGAATGTTTTTCTGCGTCTATTGAAATAATCATACAGTTTTTGTTTTTTATTCTGTTTATGTGGTTTATCATATTTATTGATTTGCACATGTTGAACTATCCTCGCATCCCACTAATAAAGCTCACTTGATCATGGTGAATTAACTTTTTGAAGTGCGAAGGCTGGATTCAGTTTACTAGTACTTTGTTAAGGATTTTTGCATCTATGTTTATCAGCGATATTGGACTGAAGAGTTCTTTTTTGTTGTTGTTGTTGCATCTTTGCAAGATTTTGGTATTAGGATGATATTGGTTTCATTGTATGAATTAAAAAGGAGTCTCATCTTTGAGTTTTTGAAATAGTTTAAGTAGGATTGGTGCCAGGTCTTTTTGTACGTCTAGTAAAATTTGGCTATGAATCCATCTTGTCCAGGGCTTTTTGTAGTTGGTAGTTTGTTTTAATCAGTGATTCAATTTCATTACTCATTATTGGTCTATTCTGGATTTCTGTTTCTTCCTGGTTCAGTCTTGGGGGATTGTGTATTTCCAGGTATTTATCCATTTCCTCTAGATTTTCTAGTGTGTGTGCATAGAGGTGTTCATAATAGTCTCTGAGGATCTTTTGTATTTCTGTGGGATTGGTGTGATGTCACCTTTGTCATTTCTGATTGTGCTTATTTGAATCATCCCTCTTTTTTTCATTATTAATCTAGCTAGTGATCTATCAATCTTGTTTATCCTTTCAAAAAACCAACTTTCAGTTTGTTGGTCCTATTTTTTTTTCTTTTTTTTTTTTTTTGGTTCTCAATTTCATTTTGTTCTGCTCTGATTTTTAGTTATTTATTCTGCTAGCTTTGAATCTAGTTTGTTCTTGTTTTTCTAATTCCTTTAGGGGCAAAGTTAAGTTGTTCATTTGAGGTTGTTCTATTGGGTACTCATGGACACAAAGATGGAAACCATAAACACTGGGGATTCCAAAAGGGGGAAAGAAGTGAGGGAGTTGGGGAAGGATTGAAAAACTACTTACCAGGTGCTATGTTTTCTACTGGAGTGATAGGATCATTGGAAGCCCAAACCTCAGCAACAGGCAAAAAAGAAAAAGGGAGGGAGTGGTAGATTGCATAAACTGGTAATTCAGAGAAAATAATACTTGAATGGCCAATTAGCATATGAAAATATGGTATATATTTCTTCATAATCAGGGAATATAATTAACATGACAATAATATACTATTACTGAACTCGCATCCATTGTGGGTTTACCAGGATTCATGCTCATACTATATAAACACACCTAAGACTCTAAGAATAAGTGCAGACCCTGAGAGTCCATGCTATTAATTTAAACCAGAACTTGCTTCAAACAAAGACAGTAATCCAAATAACTAAAGTAATCTAAAAACACAAATATCCAAAGAATGCTATCATATCCTTTCTTATTCACATTACTTCCCTGTATTAGCTAAAGTTTACATTAAAAAATATATATATATATATATATATATTTTTTTTTTTGAGACAGAGCCTCCCTCTGTTGCCCAGGCTGGAATGCAGTGGCGCGATCTCGGCTCACTGCAAGCTCCGCCTCCTGGGTTCAAGCCATTCTCCTGCCTCAGCCTCCAGAGTAGCTGTGACTACAGGTGGCTGCCACCATGCCCAGCTAAACTTTTTTGTATTTTTAATAGAGACGGGGTTTCACTGTGTTAGCCAGGATGGTCTCGATCTCCTGACCTCGTAATCCACCCTCCTCGGCCTCCCAAAGTGCTGGGATTACAGGCGTGAGCCACTGCGCCCGGCATAAAAATATTATTAAAGGAAAAGATAGAATAACCTAAAGTTTCTTTTTCTTTGAGATCTTTCTTATTTATCAGTGAGTCAAAGATAGAGAGTTGGCAGAATGTGTGTGTAACAAGAAGTGAATAGAGCAATTTTTTTTTTTGTATTTCAATTGTTTGGGCAGGAATTAAACACATGCGTACACAAACTACAAAATACTGGAAATTCTGCAAATGAGTTAAATACGCTTATTAAAACTGGCATTGCGTAATATCAAGTTGAATAGTTAAATTTATGCTAATAACTTAAAATTTTTCTTAAAATGATGATTACCCCTATTGGGTATCATAATTAATAAAATTATTTCAAAAGCAAAAGCTTTATACATTAGTATTTTCAATGGAACTCTTTCCTGCTTTTGAACAAGAGGCCCACATTCATATTGCTCTGAGCTCCAGATATAATATAGCCAGGCTTGTTAAAATCTGAACTATTCTAACTATGACAAAAGTTTATTTTCTTATTTATTCAACCAACCTAGAGGTTTTTATCTTTCCACAAGCACCAAGTGTCAGCTGTTACTGAGGAATTGGAGAAGGGGGAAGAGAAAGCAACCAACAGAGATGAGTAAGCAGTGGAACACAAAATTGATGCTGAAAGGCTGAAGTCATCGACCTGTTTAAGAGTAGGTTAAATGCATTCATTTACATCTTAGTGTTATTGTAACAAGGACGTGAACACACCTTTTGATCTCATATGCACTACATCCCAGTGGCTGTATAGTGAGATACTCATGGCACTTCTGTTGCTGCGCACAGGGATACCCGCTTTTCCCCCATCTACATCTTCCTGTGCTGTGTCATACCTGGTGTGGGGGTTAACAGATAACCAGCCTTACTCCCAGCCTAAAACTCCAACATCCAGGGAATTAAACACTTTGTGTTTCAGGCCGGGCACAGTGGTTCAGACCTGTAGTCCCAGCACTTTGGGAGGCTGAGGCGGGTGGATCATTTGAGGTCTGGAGTTTAAGACCAGCCTGGCCAACATAGTGAAACCCCACCTCTACTAAAAATACAAAAAATTAGCTGGGTGTGGCGGCGCACACCTGTAGTCCCAGCTACTAGGGAAGCTGAGGCAGGAGAATCACTTGAACCCGGGAGGCAGAGGTTGCAGTGAGCCCAAGTCGTGCCACTGCACTCCAGTCTGAGCGACAGAGTGAGACTCCATCTTAAAAAAAAAAAAAAATACTCTGCGTTTCAGTTAAATATTTCTGGTTCTTTTCAGAGAGGGAAGTTTGCTACATCTGTTCATGTTCCTCTCCTTTCTTCCCTTCTACTTAGTGAGCAGGTCTCTTCTTGGGTATGCCTAACCCATCACAAACTTGGAAGCTGGGAGAAAGGGGACTTCCCAGGGAGCAAATGTAAGGATCGAATCCTGGCCCCTTACAAGTCCTGTCTAGAAAGTGACTCCATTTTATCTTTAAGTCATGTCACTCTTCACCACAGTTGAGACAAACCTGGGGCTGTTTCCCCCCTCCAAATTTCTGTGCAGCTCAAGAATGATTACCGAAGCTGTCCCAACCAAAGAAGAGTTTGAAAAATGCCTCATGAGTGGTAGAGAAACTTATGACCCCCTTGTGACACATCATGCCCCACTGTCAGCCTGGTCAGTGTTGAGACACCTACCTGGGAGCACCACTTTAATAGGAGAGGAAGAATACCGGCCTCACTGGCTGTGCTCCAAGGTGGCTCTGTTGCCTGGATCCCAAATCGCTGTTCAACATTAGCCTTCAAGAGCTCCAGAGCTCCAAGCACCACACTATTGCCCCCTGGTGGATGATAGAGTAAAGTAGCTTTTCCAGGCTGAGCACCTAGATGAAATATTTCTTCAAGTTTGGTTATTAATTTGATACATGAATCCCAGTAACTGCCTGCTCTAACCTACGCTCTCTCTAGAACAGTGAAGTATTTTGCCATAGACCAGGCAGTTTAGACCCTCATTTAACTGGCAGTATTTCTCAATCATCAGCAGTTTCCACAACCGTATCATTTATTGATGTTTCTACTGTCCACTGTAAGTCTACTTCTCCAGTCCCTGGCATGCTACTTTTTGGAAAAAAAAAAAAAAAGTCCCAAATAGCAATTGCTGAACACCACAAGAGCCACTAAGTTTCTAGGGGATCCAGTACCCAGCAGTGGGGCTGGCCAGAAACTTCTAATTATAAGAGCAGTTAAGTCACCAACTTCCTCTTTCCTTCCATGAATGATATCCATTTCTTCAGAACTAGGTGAGTGTGGAGTTTGGGTAAAAAAATGAATGTTCAAGCATTATCATTAACTAGATAAATCTAAAGTTTCCTCCTGCTAGAAAACAACCAGATACTAGAAAATTCATGTAAAGAATGTACTTCCTCATCTGAAAAAGTGTATCTACCAAAAACTACTCAATAGCATTCTTAAAGGAGAAATTTTCTTAAAGGAGAAATTTTATAACTTTTTCACTTAAAAATCAGTATTGAGAAAAAAGATAACTACTATAAACACTTCTATTCAACATGATGCTTGGGTTCTTGCACATTGGGACACCCCATCCTAGCCCACCTATATTTTCCTCTTTTAGCACAGTAAGGGAAGAAAATAAATAAAAACAAATAAGGATTGGAAATGAAGAAAATGAATTGTTTATTCACAGATGATATTAAGATACAAATATTTTTAAAGAAATTATTTGAATTAATAATAATAATTCAAGGCTCCAAGCACCACACTATTGCCCCGTGGTGGGTGATACAGTATTACTGTCCACTGCATCCATCACTGGGCAACACAGCTAGACCCTGTCTCTGAAAAAAAAAAAAACACAACGAAAATCAATCCCTTCTCTTTTTCATAGTGTCCTTTTTCACGATAGTTCCTATTCCTTTTTAACTCGAAGTATTTTGAAAATCTTATGTTAATTATTTTTAGACTAGTATCTGCAATTCTCAAGGTCTTAATTATCTTGTTTGTTGCATTTGCTGATGCTCAGCTAATTTATTTTGTGTGTCATTTGTATTTTTTATTGTGAGACAATCTTCAGAAGGAATTATTATTATTATTGAATTCTTTTGTCATGAAAGTATCTTACAGAATAGTTTTACACTTGTTTCTTCTGGAACCCAATAGATTTCAAAGATTCAACTATGTTTTTATGTTATGTTCTCCACTGTGAGTTCCCAAGCCATGAAGTACTACAAATGTATACCCCATATCTAAGTGTGATACAAACTTGAGGTTATAATTTCTAATACATGACTTCTTTTCTACTGAAAACACAGGACAAATAAAAACATTTTCACTCTTTCTCCCAGTCAAGGGCAGAATTTGTCTGGTCCCCCTTTAACAAATAGGGCAGTACATCCAAGATCCAACATTTATCCAGCAGTGTCAGTTCCATTTTCTATATCTTCTCAGGACTGAGGCCACGTCACCTGCTCTAAGGAAGCATTAGAATCCCAGCGGAAGCTTCAGTCTGGTTACAGTCTTTGCTCACTGCTTTAGTTTTGTTTTTTCTCTTTTCATCTGGTACACAAATTTCTCTTTATTTTGAGCTTGATTATACATTACAAATGTTTTAAGTGTATCTTTTATCCAACATTTTTATGGGTTATATTATGAAGACCTCATCTATGTTAATGTAGATCACCGTGTTGGTAGAAGTTTCATCAATGAATTATTTTTTCTTTTTTTAATATGTTTTAATACTCATTCAGTCTTGTGAGTGCTAGTTTGCCTTTAATTTTAATGTTTTGAATCCTTCATATAAAATAAGATATATATACAGGAACAAAGAATAATTCAACAAACACAAATGTCCCCACTACCCATCTTAAGAAAAAAGTGCTAATAGAGGTTATGCCACTGAGTACCTACCTCAAATAGGATACCCTTCTCTTCTTCCCAGCAATAACCCTTTTCATAATTTTGGTGTTGATTATTTCCATATATTTCTTTCTTCTTTTACTACATGCTTAAATAGCCTTAATGGCATGGTTATACATATTTTAAACTTTATATATATGTATATAAACTTTGTATATATACAAACATTATATATATATACAAACTTTATATATATTCATATAATATATAATATATATTTATATTTTTATATATAAACTTTATATGTATATAAAGTTTAAAATATATATATACACATATATGTGTGTATGTGTGTTTGTGTGAATGCACATAGTACCACATTAAGTTGCTTCATTTTATTCAACGCTATGTTTTTGGATTCAGTCATGTTAAAATATGTAGCTCTGGCTCACTAATTTTCACTATTGTGTAGTGTTCCTTTTTATGACCATTTCACAATTATTTATCTATTCTCATAGGCTGTGGTTTGAATGTGTCTTCCAAAGTTCATATATTAGAAACTTAATCCCTAATGCAACAGTGTTGAGAAGTAGAATCTTTCAGAGGTGATGAACAGATGCCCTCCTGAATGGATGAATGCTGTTATGGGAATGGGTTGGTTATCATGGGAGTGGTTCTTGATAAAAGAATGAGTTTGGCGCTCTCTCTCTTTCTCTTTCTCTCTCTCTCGCATGCTGTGTCACCATGCAATGTCTTCCACCGACTTACAATGCAGCAAGAAAGTCTTCATCAGATGCAGATCCTTAATCTTGGACTTGCTAGCCTTCAGAATTGTGAGCCAAATAAACTTCTATTATTTGTAAATTACCCAGGCTGTGATATTTTGTTATACTAACACAAAACACTAAGACCTCACATCAATGGATATCTATGGTATTTCCAATATTTTGCTACTGCTGACAGTGCTGCTATGAATGTTTTTGTGTATATGTACATGAATTCTATAGGAGTGAATATACTGACCTATAGAACATTTGCATTTTTAACTTTACTAAAAATTGACAGATTTATGTAAAGTTGTTATATAAAATTTACATTTAGTGCCTCCTCTATGTATTGTAAACATCTTACAAATTCTCCTTCCCTTTTGTTTCCCTCTCAATACCTTCCACATGGATTACAGACGCTTCACTAAACTCTTTCTCTTATTCTTAAGTCCCAACTCCCAAATCGCTGCATGTTCTTATCAACGTTCTGCAGGTCTTTTACTCTCATAGGCTGAAACTCTTTAGGATAGCAGGAGTACTTGGTTGGCTTCACCACCTTCCATTTGCCCTTGACCCAGTGAAGGTAAAGGTAAACATCCCAGCCACCTAGTAAGTAAAGACTTTTTTCTCCTTTTCCAACTCATTTTAATATAGGAAATTCTCTCATGAATAAAATTATTTAAATTCTTACACAAGTGACTTCCCAAGTTAATACATAAATGTGTGTGTTCTCTTAGGTACAGTTTTGTATGTTCATTTCAACACATATTCTAGAGGAAATATGAATTCTTTTGTTTAGTATACAAAGGGACTTACTCTGATACAAAACTTCTGGGCTTCATAGCTGACCTTCAAAGGGAGAACACAAAACTCCTGAAATTATATATACTATGTGTGTACATGCATTATGTGCATTTTGCTTGGGGAAAGGTCTATAACTGTTGTCAGATTTTCAAAGAAGCCATGATGTCATAATAATGTATAATCAACTTTCTACCTGTGTAATAAATTTCAGGTACATATGGATGAGGTCAGCCCCACCAGAGCCTAATGGGTACACACGGTACCTTGGCACCTTTCCCTCACTGTAAATAGCCCATTTGCATAGTCTGGGTCTATTTCTTCAGGGAAACTATAGACTATGGATTACAATTAAATTATCTTTCTGGTCTATAATGTTATAATGTATATTATAAATCAATAACGATGTCTGCCTTTGTAAATGTTTCCAGTTTAAAGCCACAGATACATAAAACTTGTAAGAAGACACTTCTATATATTGTTCTAATCAACTGAAATAATTTGAAATGGCAAAACATTCCTTTATATATAATACATATCCTATAGACTTTTTAAAACATTAATTTAATACATATCTCTATGGGGCTTCAATGAAATTGTTGTTCACTATTAGGAAAAAGAAGAAAGAATAGGCAGAATGCAGAGAATGGTTAGGGCAGTGAAACTACTCAGTATGATAATGTAATGATAGATATATGTTGTTATACATTTGTCCAAACCCATAGAATGTACAACACCAAGAGTGAACCCTAATGAAACTATGGACTTTGGGTGATTATGATGGATCAATGTAAGTTCATCAGTTGTAAGAAAAGTACCATTCTGGTGGGGGATGTTGTTAATAGGGAAGGCTATGTATGTGTGAGGGTAGAGCATATACAGGAAGTTTTTGTACCTTTTGTTTAATTTTTCTGTGAACCTAAAGCTGCTCTAGAAAATAAAGTCTATTTTACAAAAAACATGAAAGAATATTTTCTCACTTCATCTGATCACTAAGGATATGCCTTTCTCAATTTACTATAGAGAATGCATTCATGAAGATCCTACTAATATATTCATGGAATATGAGGCATGCAGCCACCCAAATTCATGGCTAAATTTCTGAATTGATAGAGTAAAATTGCTAACAACAGAAATGCTTGTATTGACCAAGCACTGTGGTTTGATTAAGTTTTCTCATTTATTTTATAAATTTGCTGTAAAGCTATTAGAAGAGTTTTATTATTCAAATTATGAGGCTGAGTCAGAGTGGCCTTTTAAATCTATAAATTAATTAGAACTCTATTTCTAGAGCATTGAAAATATCTACCCCTTTCTTTCAACGAATATATTTCCTTTCTCTATTACAAATAAATGTGATTTAGTTCATAATTTGCCTAGTTTGCCATCATTCATCTATATAGTACTTGGACAGATCAGCAAATATAATTATAAATTTACTTCACTATCCACTTCTGGGTAGATGAGAGAAGCTTATATATGCATGTGATAGAAGAAATTACCCTTCATTAAAGCATTTTCTCCATTCAATACATTTAAACACATGCCCAAGCAAGGCTATAGTTCTCACCTATTTGTATTCTCCATGCAAAATTCTTTTTGCTTTCTTTATAACTTCCATGTGGGAGTTACCTCAGCCCAGCATTTCTGCTTTCTCCTATTTTTTTTCTTTTTGGCCACCACTTTGTTCTTTCTACTACTTTATCATCACTTTCTTGATATCCTTTCTGTAAGGCATTTATCAGTTCATTCTTTTTTTCCATCTCTAATCCTCATATGCCAGGTTTGATTGTTTTTTCTAACTCCATTCAGAACCAAATCTGACTGTGTCCATGTTGTTGGGCAGAGCCTACTCCACCACCTTCACTTATCAGTCATAGCAATTGGTCCAGGGATAGGTACAAGACCATGGCTGAATTAATCTGGAAAAAGAGAGTTTGCTTTCTTTCGGGGTTTTCTAGGTTGGTAGTATTTAAGACTGGAGCTCATGGAAGCCACCTTGCCACACAGGAAGAGATTGTCTGAGGATGATGCCACCACACAGAAAAGAACAGAGCAAAGAGAGTAAGAGAGGCAGATTCTAAAGATATTTTTGAATACCTAGATCCAGTTATGCTTGATCAATCCCTTGACTTTTCATTTATATGAAAGTAATGATATGCTTTGACCACTTTGAATCATGTTGGTTTTTTATGAAGCATTCCAATATCTTATTTTGTTTTAAAAATTTTTATTTGCATTCAATAAGATATTCCTAACAAAATCCTACACATGTGTCCATTAGAACAAGATTGTGTTAGTTAAGATACACCAGATTGCTAGAAATGTTTCAATCTTGTCTAAATTTAAATAGGTATTTGTTTGCTCATTTCTATAAAGTTTCAGAGGTAAGCTAGGCTCAGGCATGGCTGAGTTCGAGAACTTCAACTACTAGTTTTCCATATTCTAGTTGTCCACCCATTCCTCTTTTCAGCTTGACATCATTCTCTCCCCTTGACAGGTTTTCTCCACGTGGAGATAATGTAACATCTGGCAGCTCCAGAACTGCATACAAGTCACGTTTTTATGATCTTTAGATAAAAGGTTATGCTTCCTCCAGCCCCAAGTATTCTGATTATCCCTTCATAACTACACCTGAAAAAAAATCACATGGCAAATATATAGAGTCTGTGACTGACTAGCCCTGAATTACATGCCCACCTCTGCAGTCAGATGGAAGCCTCTTGCAATTGATGATCCCAGTAGCACCCCACGAATTTGGAACAGATGGAAGTGGTAAGGAAGCAATTTCCCAAGTAGAAACACAAGAGGTATAAGATTTCTGTGAAACACACCAAGTTGCCCACTCATGTTTATCTCTTGTCCTTCTCCAAACCCCACTAAAATGAAGGAATAAACTGATTTTTTAAAAAGTATGGGATTGGAGGAAGTAAAGGGTGAGAGAGCTCAACACAATTCTGGAAGGCAAAAAAACAATAGAAGAAGAGAACCAATCATGTTGTTGGAAGATGTCAAAACCTAAGGTGTGGTCAGAGAGTGACATCCGAAAGGATTTTGCATCACCTGGCATGGCTGCGGGGGTGGGGGGGGATAAGGTGAGGAGCTGTAAAAATAATATATGGGTTGAAGTTGTGTGGAGTGGTCAATCCCCCCTGACTGCTGATAAGCAGAATTTCAGAGGTCTTTAATTCCCATGCAGCAGATACCTTCAATAATGCATAGTCAGGAGACTGGGATTCTTTCTCTATAGAATTTGAATGAGAAACATTAAGGTCTGACAATCAGACTGGCAGAAGAAGGGGTAGGATATGGGGTTGGTAATAGAGAATTAATTTACAAGCTGCACATAGCTCCTCCAAACCCCATCCTCATTACATCTTTGTGCAGTGTACTGCCTGAACTAGAATACGTGGATATGTCTAGAACTATAAAATCTTGCTTAACTACAATCTTTGTCTGCATCCTCCTTTAAGGAAAATGAGGTAAAAGAAAAACAATAAGCTTATGATATCAGAGAGTTATTTAAAACAAGAAACTGTAGTTCATTCCAGTTTTATGCCTCTAACAAAGCTGCACAGAAATTATGAATATTCTAGGAGATGCCCCAGGCATCACACGATCCTAAATCATCAAAACAACATTAAATTGTGTTTGGCATTTTGTACTTACTGAGCCAGGAAAGTGAAGTGGTTCAATTTAGAAAGGTTTTCTAAACTAATAGTTAAAACAAAGAGTTTTCCTTTTTTATTATACTTTAAGTTCTGGGATACATGTGCAGAACATGCAGGTTTTTTACACAGGTACACACACGCCATGGTGGTTTACTACACCCATCAACCCAACTTCTACATTAGGTATTTCTCCTAATGCTATCCCTCCCCTAGCCCCCCACCCCCCAAGAGGCCCCAGCATGTGATGTTCCCCTCCCTGTTTCCATGTGTTCTCATTGTTCAGCTCCCACTTATGAGAGAGAACATGCGGTGTTTGATTTTCTCTTCCTGTGTCACTTTACTGAGAATGGTGGTTTCCAGCTTCGGAACATTCTAGTTAATTGTGATTTTGCTGTGTATTGATATTTTACAGCTCCTACCCCTTTGGTCAGGAGCTACCTCCCTATCATTGAATTGATTAGTTATATTTAATAATGTTTGGTGTTTGGCTACATTCAGCAATAACACTTGGAAATTTCTTACCAGTTATTTTTAAAGCCTTAATTTGTTTTTTGTTTTTGTTTCTGTTTTTTCACCAGCTATTTAGGATAAGAGAATGTTTACATCTTAATGTAAAAAATAAAAACAGGCATAAATAATGTTTTATGTATAGAAATGCTTTCTTTCATTACTTGGTGCCTGCATCTCTAAATGTTTACATAGCTTCTCTGCCTGTATGATGTTGCTAAAGAAACTATGAGTTAGGAAGGAGAAAAAAAAAGTTGAATATCTAGTTCCAAGAAGGAGAGAGGAGGTTTCTATAAAAAAATTTGTGTGTTTGTATATATATCTATGTATGTATATGTATGTATATATCTATGTATATGCATAAGGGTATATATCTACATACATAGATATGTATATATATTAATATATCCATGTATATGTATGTATACATATGTGTATATTTATATATGTGTATACATATCTGTGTATATACACACACCCACACCCACACATTCTCTTGGCATTATTGTCAAAAATCAGTTGACCATAGACAACTGCCTATATAATATGCGCTGTGTGTATATATATAACTGTACAGGAGAAACAGGGTGCAAAGAAGAAAAAAAGAACTTTTTAAAAACCTGTAATTAGAATCATCAAAAAGATAAGAAAATAATGCATGCATAAAATAAGAAAAAATATATAGAATAAGAAAGATTAAGGTTATTAGAAATTAAAAATATTATCATCAAAATGAGAAATTGTATAAAAGAGTTGGAAGACAGAGTCATGGAAAATTCTCACACAGTAAAACAAAGAAACTATTTCTTTTCAAAAGAGAGGGATAAAGCAATAAAGTCCAGAGGTTCAAGCTAGGAAGTCCTACATTCAGCCAAGATGAGTTCCAGAAAAAGAGACCCGAGGAAATGGAAGAAGGGAAATGGTCAAAGAAATAATAATGATAAAATTTCCTACAACAGAAGGATATGTCTCCAAGTTGTAAGAGGCCACTAAGTAATTCACACTAAGTAATGAATTTAACAAAAGAAGTGAAACACATATTTTCAAAATTACAAAATATTGTTGAAGGAAATTAAAGAAGATATAAATGAATTTTAAAAATGCAAGATGGCTGTACTCCCCAAATTAGTCTACAGATTCAACATCATCCTTGTCAGACTCTGCGCTGCTTCTTTGTAGAAGGTGACAAGCTGAATCTAAAATTCACATTGAACTTCAAGGAACCCAGAAGGGCCAAATCAATCTTAAAATAGACTAACAAAGTAGGAGGATTTATTCCTTCTAATTTCAAAGCTTACTACAAAGCAACAGTAATCAAGACAGAGTGGTACTGGCACTAGGATAGACACACAAATCAATGGAATAGAATTGTGAGTTCATAAATAGACCTGTGTGTCTGTGATCAACTGATTTCTGACAATGATGCCAAGAGTATTCAATGAGAAAATAAAAGTCTTCTCAACAATTGGTGCCAGTGCCATTCAATAGCTACATGCAGAAGTATGAAGTTAGACCCTTAATTTACATCTTTAAAAAAAATCCAAAATGGACCAAGACTTAAACATAAGAGCTAAAACTCCTAGAGGTAAACATAGGCATAAATTTTCATGACCTTTTATTTAACAATGGTTTATCATATCACCAAAAGCACAAGAAATTAAAGAGAAAAAAAGATAAATTTGAATTCCTAAAAATTAAAACTCTTGTATATCAAAGGACACTATCAAGAAAGTGAAAAAACAATCTCCAGAATTGAAGAAAACATTTGCAAATTTTATGTCTAATAAGGATGTAGTACCAATAATACATATTTTAAAATCTCTTATAACTCAACAAAAAAAAGAAACAGGAGGCAAAGGACATAAATAGATATCTTTTCAAGGAAGATATGCAAATGTCCAACAAGCACATAAAAAAAGATGCTCATCACCATTAATAGGAAAATGCAAATCATGCAAATCAAAACTATAAGACACCACTTCACATCCATTAGGATAGCTATAATAATAATTTTAAAACAACAAAAAATAAGCATTGGTAAGGATATGGTGAAATTGGAACCCTTGTACTTTGCTGATGAGAATTTAAATGGTGCAGCCACTCTGAGCTACAATTTGACAGTTCCTCAATAAATTAAACATAGAATTACCATAAGACCCAGCAATTAAACTCAGGTTTATACACGAAGTATTTGAAAGCAGATATTCAAACAAAAACGTATAGATGGATGTTCATAGGAGCGCTGTGCACAACAGCCAAAAGGTGGAAACAACTTAAATGACCATTTACAAGTGAGTGGATAAACAAAATAGGGTAGACTGAGCTACCTGCATGCACTGTGCAGTGCCAGAGAGGTCAACCAGAATCAAGATGTCTGGCACAGAGGAAGCAATTTTTGGAGAGCGTGACAGCCATACTGCTGCTCATGGCAGCTTGGTATGCTTTGGACAGGGCCAGTACACAGCAGAAGAGTACCAGGCCATCCAGAAGGCCCTGACGCAGAGGCTGGGCCCAGAATACATAAGTAGCGCATGACTGGAGGAGGCCAGAAGGTGTGTTACATTGAGGGTCATTGGGTAATTAATCTGGCCAATGACATGTTTGGTTACAATGGCGGGGCACACTCCATCACACAGCAGAATGTGGATTTTGTTGACCTCAACAATGGCAAGTTCTACATGGGAGTCTGTGCATTTGTGAGGGTCCAGTTGTAGGATGGTTCATATCATGAAGCTGTGGGTTATGGTGTTAGGGCCTCAAGTCCAAGGCCTCATCTTTGGAGAAGGCAAGGAAGGAGGCGGTGACAGACGGGCTGAAGCGAGCCCCCAGGAGTTTTCAGAATGCACTTGGAAATTGTATTCTGGACAGAGACTACTTGAGGTCACTAACCAAGCTTCCACGCCAGTTGCCTCTTGAAGCGGATTAAACTAAAGCAAAGAGACAAGATTTTGAACCATCTGTGGAAGAGGCAAGACACAACAGCTGCCAACTGAACATGGCCCTGGGACACCCACAACTTCAAGATGTGACCTCCCCTTGCAGATCAAGCCACGTTGTGATTCAGGGGGACAAGGACTGCAGCTTCCCGACCTCTGAGCTCATCCACTATTGGCGAGAGAGGCCACGTACCAGCAGAAGTTCTGGCAAAAGCAGCTGCAGCAGCAGTTCTGGGAGCAGATGGAGAAACAGCAAGTCCACACCTTTTCCCCATCAGTTGAGAAGAGTGAGGAGACTTTTGGAGACAACTCTGAAATGTGGGATGTGACTCCAGATGCAGGGGATGGTGTGGTCAAGCCTTGTCTAGAGAAGAACCACCCTAGACCTCTGACACACCAGCCTTGAACAACCAGATGGTGACCCAGAACAGGACTCCACGCAGCCTTTGCTATCAGAAACCACAAGCAAAATCTGGACCTTGAGACCTCCAAACTTACAGCACTGACCAATGCATAACAGGAAACTGGGAATCTCATAGGAAGGGCCAGGACATGAAGAAAAGGAAATTGGATCCATCTTAACTGAGCCTCTGGCCACATCATTGGACTCTGTCGCAAAGGGACTTTGGAAAACTACTTTTTGGTCATGAAGTTTTTCATCACTCGTAGAGAATTACCTTTATTGCTAAGGATTTATCTTGCTTCATTCTGAACCTCATCAATAGGATCTGACTGAGAGCCCACTGCAGTTAGAGCTGAGCACTTTTAAAAACCTCATCCCACACTCTAGTTGGGAGAGGCTCTGGACAGATGAAATACCTTTTCTTTGGCCTGTGAGGCTTTCCACTATTTATTTCTAAACTATTATGTTAACACCGATGGACATTTCAGGAATCACCAATGGCTGCTTGCCCTCAAGCAATATAGGCTGGATAGTACTAACCTGCCTCAGCAATTACCTACATTCAATTGCTTTGCATAACCTCTGCCTTCTTTCCTTTAGGGTACAAGGCCTTTAATGTTGTCCACGTTAAGCACTGAGGATCATGACAGGAAAAAGTTTGGAGTAGTGCTTTTTACTGCTTTGTTTCAATCCAGGCTACAATCTTCATTTAATATAAATAAACTCACTTATGGGTTTATGACATAAAAAAATAGGGTATATTTATTTAATGGAATATTATTTTGCCCTAAGAAAATAAGGTACTGATATATGCTAACAACACAGAAGAACTTAAAAACATGAAACAAGCCAGTCACAAAATACCACAAATTATATGATTTCTTTTACATGAAATGTCCCAAACAGACAAAATTATAGAGATATAAAGTAGATTTGTAATTACTTAGGGATGAGGAGGATAGGGAATAGGGGCTTGAGAGCTAAAGGGTATGGGTTCTCTGTGGTGATAAAATGTTATAAATTTGTCTTTGGTGATGGTTGCAGATAGCCATGGATATACTTAAAAATCATTGAATTATATTCTTTAAAGGAGTGAATTGTGTGCTGTGTTAATTATATCTTAGTAAAGCTATTTTTAAAACTTGTAAAGGAAAAAATGGGAGGGCACCAAATGCCTAACACATTGACTAGCAAAAGACCCACATCAGTGCACATCAATGGGAAAAGAGAAGACACTACAATCTCCAGGTAAAAACCTTAGCTCACATTAAAAACATTGTAGGCTGAGAATGGCATTGACTTATCAAAGAGATAGCTTTGTAAGTTAGAAGACAATGGAGTAACACATAAAAAATGATTGATGAGGCAAAATAATTTTCAGTCCCACATTTTTATTTGAAAATGAGGACAGAATGAAGATGTACTCATAACGCAGAGTATACTTTACCTTCCATGCCCCTTTCAAAGGGAACCACCCTTCTACTGCAGAATAGACTCCAGTAAAGTCAGGAAGTCAAACCAAAAGAGGAGCCAACCCAATAGTACAGCCAAGAGGAGCCCCAGATCACTGACTCTGCAGCCCATAGTGGAGTGAGAGGGCAGAGAAACCTCAACTGGATATCTCTATGGAGAAGCTATTCAGTAGAATAGTGGATATTATGGAGCATTTTGAAGCACTCCTTGGGCAGTGTGGGGAGAATACATGGATAGCAAGTATTATATGTGAAAAAATTAGATAAGGTAAAAACACTGCTGAAAAGGCGGGAAATGTATCATAGTATATATGTATATATACACACATATATATGTGTATATATGTATATATGTATATATGTATATGTGTATACATATACATATATATGTGTATATGTATGTGTATGTATATGTGTATATATATGATTTTGCCCCACAATAAATAGTACGTTTATAGTTATAATGAATTTACACTAGGTAAAGACTTAATTTAAAAAATACTGACATATAATAGGCAATGGTAGGAGGAGGGGTAAGGTGGTATAAGGGAGCCAAATGCCTAAAATTAATAACTTGAGAAAATAAGTGTTTGTGATTTAGAAATAAGGACTTGAGAATAGAAGAAACCACTAAAAAAAAGTCAAAAAATTGTCTTTGGGTAGAAGGACATGAAGGGTCTGGGACTTATTTTTCATTTTAAGTTTACGGTACTTTTTAATTTTTCAACCATCTCCATATATTATTGATTTTTATTTCACAAATACTTCAAAAACAACAAAATTGAAAAGGTGATGGGGTCAGGCATGATGCCTCACACCTGTAATCCCAACACTTTGGGAGGCCGAGGCAAGTGGATCACCTGAGGTCAGGAGGTCAAGACCATCCTGGCTAACATGGTGAAACTCCATCTCTATTAAAAATACGAAAATTAGAAGGGCATGGTGGCAGACACCTGTAATCCCAGCGACCTGGGAAGCTGAAGCAGGAGACTCTCTTGAACCCGGGAGGGGGAGGTTATAGTGAGCCAAGATCACGCCATTGCACTACAGCCTGGGCAACAGAGTGAGACTCCATCTCAAAAAAAAAAAAAAAAAAAAAAAATGGTGATACACTAATCTTTTGATACCTGTTTCACTAACCTGAGCTTTATATTGGAGCTACAAAGACAAGCTATGTTGACAAACTCCTTTGGTTGGTGTCTATACAGACAAAATTCTAAACACTTAAGAACAAAATGCTTTTGTTGATGCCAGCATTATAATTTCATTGAGTATATATGGCTAAAGTCTTATTTAATTTCACTAGTTCCTTTTCTGTGTTTCTCTGACAAGATTCTAATTTAGTATTTGTATGATTGCTGGCTCTGCCAGCAAAGCACCTGGGCACTCTCTAGTTAAGAGGGCCCAGAGAATTTGTTAGCTCTCTTGAAATCTTGTGGATTTTTAGACACACAAATCCTACTTTTAAGAAATCATCAAAGTAATCCTCAATAGACTAGGAATTCAGGTCAGAAAATACTTTAAATCCCTCAGACAGAAAAAGCTGTAAATCCTTTAGGTTACTTTGGAGGATCTGAAGTGGGATGATATGTTTAAGTCTGTGAATTATGTGGAAAATTAGAGTTACTTGGCAAATTCTTGCCATGATGCTACACTCTAGGGAGAGGAAGTCCATGCATGCTATATTATATTCCTCGGAAAACACAAAAAAATAATGATTTCTTTCCATTACCCTGATCCCTTCAACATCCTGTTCCCCAGAAACCTCTGTAAAAATAAACAGTTACTCTCTGGATAAATGACCAGACCAAAACAATTTGGCCCAAAAATTTTGAAATCAATACTTCTCATCTTTTCACCTCTAACTCCTCAGCTCTTTTAAGCTATCTTAACCCAACTGTTCTCAAAAAAGAACTTTTCTTGAATCCAACACTGATTTTGTTGTTGTTGTTATTCTATATGATTGACTGAGTTTTTTCCATTCAACTTACTTGACTATCTGATTATGGAAAGTAAAGCAACTATTCATTTGGTTACCTGCTTACCTAATCTCTGTGTAAGAAACCTTAATGGAACCTGAATTTAATCATTCTTTTTTTTTTTTGAGACAGAGTCTCGCTCTGTCACCCAGGCTGAAGTGCAATGGTGCAATCTCAGCTCACTGCAACCTCTGCCTCCCAAGTTCAAGCAATTCTCCTGCCTCAGCCTCCCGAGTAGCTGGGATTACAGGCACCCACCACCACGCTCAGCTAATTTTTTTTTTTTTTTTTTAGTAGAGACAGGGTTTCACTGTGTTGGTCAGGCTAGTCTCGAACTCCTGACCTCAGGTGATCCACCCTCCTCAGCCTCCCAAAGTGCTGGGATTACAGGTGTGAGCTACTGCATCTGGCTGTCATTCATTTTTAAATATTATTTCTTTATTTAAGAAATACTCCATGCATACACACAAGCCTCAGGGATATAACCTGGATTCTAGCTGAACTAACAATTAAAAAATAATTTTTGGTCATAAAATACATATTGGTCCATCTGTAGTCCATAAGGGCCTATCCTGCCCATCCTCCTTCCCTACATCCCTGCCCAGGGCGCTCCCTTCCACTAGATGGGGACACACAAATGATCCTTCTGTAACTTCTGCCATCTAAATGCCTCATGCTGGAGACCTTCCCCAATTCCTTCCTTGACCTTACTGTCAGTTTCATTAAGGACTGAAAAAGAAAAGGAAAGCCAAAGCAATAAAAGGTAGCCAAGAAAAGTTTGCTTAGTCTCCTTTGTTGTCTCTGCCCAATTCTAATTTGGTAATAATTTGTAGGGAACAGATAAAGTCAGGGCCAGTCTTTCCTTGATGATTTTAAAGAAACAAAAAGCAATGATCTTGAAGTTCAGTCCTGGGATGGTGTCTTTACTCTGCATTGGCAACTTCCATGTCCTTGGGCAAGCCACTTAACCCCTCTGATTTTATTTATGAGACACTAATCATATCATAATTGTTATTTTTCTTTTTTCAACTTTTATTTTACTTTCAGGGATACATGTGCATGTGCAGGTTTGTTATATAGGTAAATTGCATGCCACAAGGGTTTAATGTACAGATTATTCCATGACACAGGAAATAAGCATAGTACCCAATATGCTTTTTTGATCCTCACCCTCCTCCCAACCTCCACCCTCAGGTAGGCTCCAGTGTCTATTTTTCTACTCTTTGTGTCCATGTATACTCAATGTTTAGCTCCCACTTATAAGTGAGAACATGCAGTATTTAGTTTTCTATTCCTGTGTTAGTTCACTTAGGACAGTGGCCTCCAGCTCCATTCATGTTGCTGCAAATGATAGGATCGGCATGGTATTCCATGGTATATATGTACTACAATTTTTTTAATCCAGTCTACCACCGATGGGCATTTAGATTGATTCCATGTCTCTGCTATTGTGAATAATGCTGCAATGAATATACACGTGCATGTGTCTTTATGATAGAACAATATATACTCCTTTGGATATATAGTCAGTAATGGGACATGTACCCAAATGGTAGTTCTGTTTTAAGTTCTTTGAGAAATCTCCAAATTGCATTCCACAGTGTCTGAAATAATTTACATTCCCACCAATAGTGTACAAACATTCCTTCCCTTTTCTTCACAACCTTGCCAGCATCTGTTATTTTTTTGACTTTTTAATACTAGCCATTCTGACTGGTATGAGATGGCATCTCATTGTGGTTTTGATTTGCATTTCTCTAGTGATTAGTAATGTTGAGCATTTTTCATATGCTTATTGGCCATTTGTATGTCTTCTTTTGAAAGTGTCTGTTCATGTCCTTTGCTCACTTTTTAATAGGGTTGCTTGGTTTTTGCTTATTAATTTATTTAAGTTTCTTATAGATTTTGGATATTATACCTTTCTCAGATGCATAATTTAAACATATGTTCTCCCATTCTATGGGTTGTTTGTTGATAGTTTCTTCTGCTGTGCAGAAGCTTTTTAGTTTAATTAGGTCCCACTTGTCAATTTTTGTTTTTGTTGCAATTGCTTTTGGCATTTTTGTCATGAAATCTTTGCCAGGGCCTATGTTCAGAATGGCATTTCTTAGGTTTTATTCAATGATTTTTATAGTTTCACATTATACACTCAAGTCTTTAATCCATCTTGAACTGATTTTTGTATATGATGTAAAAAAGGCATCCAGTTTCAGTCTTCTGTATATAGCTAGGCAGTTATCACAGTACCATTTATTGACTAAGAAGTCCTTTCCCTATTGCTTTTGTTGACTTGTCAAAGATTAGATGGTTTTAGGTTTGTGGCTTTATTTCTGGGCTCTCTGTGCTGTTCCATTGGTCTATGTGTCTGTTTTTGCACCAGTAACATACTGTTTTGGTTACTGTAGCCTTATAGTACAGATTGAAGTCAGGTAATGTGATACCTCCAGCCTTGATCTTTTTGCTTAGGATTGCTTTGGCTATTTGAGCTTTTTTGTTGTTGTTGTTGTTCCATATGAATTTTAGAATAGTTTTTTCTAATTCTGTGAAGAATATCATTGATAGCTTGATAGCAATAGTATTGAATTGTAGATTGCCTTAGGCAGTATGGCCATTTCAACAATATTGGTTCTTCCTATCCATGAGCATGGAATGTTTTTCCATGCGTTTGTGTCATTCCTGATTCAGCAGTGCTTTGTAATTTTTGTTGTTGAGATCTTTCACTTCCCTGGTTAGCTGTGTTCCTAGGTATTGTATTTGTGTGTGTGTGGCTATTGTGAATGAGACTGTATTATTGATTTGGCTCTTAGCTTGGACATTGTTGGTGTACAGAAATGGTTATTTTTGTACATTGATTTTGTATCCTGAAACTTTGCTGAGGTTCATCAGCTCATGGATCTTTTGGGCAGAGACTATGGGATTTCATAGTTATACAATCATACCACTTGCAGAGAAAGACAGTTTGACTTACTTTCTTCCTATTTCAATATCTTTAATTTTTTTCTCTTTCCTGATTGCTCTGACTAGGACTTCCAGTACTATGTTGAATAGGAGTGGTGAGAGTGGACATCCTTGTCTTCTTCTGGTTCTAAAGAGGAATGCTTCTAGCTTTTGCCTGTTCACTGTGATGTAAGCTGTGGGTTTGTCATAGATGGCTCTTATTATTTTGCAGTATGTTCCTTTAATGCCTGGTTTCTTGAGGGTTTTTAACATGAAGGGATGTTATGTTTTATTAAAAGCCTTATCTGCATCTGTTGAGATGATCATGTGGTTTTTGTTTTTAGTTCTGTTTATGTGATGAATCACATTTATTGATTTGCATGTGTTGAACCAACCTTGCATCCCATGGATAAAGCCTACTTGATCATGGTGGAATAGCTGTTTTGGTGTGCTGCTGGATTCATTTCCCTGGCATTTTGTTGAGGATTTTTGTGTCTATATTCATCAAGGATATTGGCCTGAAGTTTTCATATTATATATATATAAATGAAATATATATAAAATCTGCCAGATTTTGGTATCAGAATGATGCTGGCCTCATAGAATAAGTTAGGGAGGAGTCCCTCCTCCTCGATTTTTTGGAATAGTTTTAGTAGGAATGGTACCAGTTCTTTTTTACATGTCTGATAGAATTCAGCTATGAATCTGTCTGATCCTGGGCTTTTTCTGATTGGCAGGCTTCTTATTACTCAACTTTGAAACTTGTTATTGGTCTGTTCAGATTTTCACTGTCTTTTTGGTTAATCTTGAGAGGTCATGTTTCCCAAAATTTATCTATTTCTTCTAGTTTTCCAGTTTGTGTGCATAGCAGAGTTCATAGTAGTCTCTGAGGGATTTTTGTATTTCTGTGGGGTCAATGGTAATGTGCCCTTTGTCATTTCTGATTGTGGTTATTTGGATCTTCTCTCTTTTTTTTTTCTTTATTAGTCTGGCTAGTGGTTTATCAGCCTTTTTTTTTTTTTTTTAGAAAAAGTCTTGGCCTGTCACCGAGGCTGGAGTTCAGGGGTGCGATCTCGGCTCACTGCAACCTCCACCTCCCAGGTTCAAGCAATTCTCGTGCCTCAGCCTCCTGCTAGCTGGGATTACAGGCGTGCACCACCAAGCCAAGCTAAATTATTTTGTATTTTTTAGTAGAGATGGAGTTTCACCATGTTGGCCAGGCTGGTCTTAAACTACTGACCTCAAGTGATCCTCCCTCCTCGGCCTCCCAAAGTGCTAAAATTACAAGCATGAGCCCCTGCACCTGGCCTATCAGTCTTATTTACTCTTTCAAAGTACCAACTTCTGGTTTTGTCGATCTTTCTGTATGGCTTTTTGCATCTAAATTTCATGCAGTACAGCTCCGGTTTTGGTTATTTCTTGTCTTTTGATAGCTTTGGGGTTGGTTTGCTCTTGTTTCTCTAGTTCCTCTAATTGTGATATCACATTGTTCATTTTAGATCTTTTTAACCTTTTGCTGTCAGCATTTAATGCTATAAACTTTTAACACTGCTTATCTGTGTCCCAGAGACTCTGGCATGTTGTATCTTTGTTCTCATTAGGCTCAAAGAATTTATTGGTTTCTGCCTTAATTTTATTATTTACCCAGAAGTCCTTTAGGCGGATTTTGGAATGTAATTGTGTGATTTTGAGTGACCTTCTTGGTATTTATTTCTATTTTTATTGCACTGTAGTCTGAGAGCATTGTTGATATGATTTTGGGTTTTTTTTTTTAAATTTGCTGAGAATTATTTTCTGGCTGATTTTGTGGTCAATTTTGGAGTATGTGCCATGTGCAGATGAGAAGAATGTATTTACTGTTGTTCTGGGGTGAAGAGTTCTGAGGATGTCTATTGTGTACATTTGGTCAAGTGTTGAGTTCAGGTCCCGAATATCTTTGTTAGTTTTCTGCCTCAGTCATCTGTCTAATACTGTCAGTGGGGTGTTGAAGACTCCCATTATTATTGTGTTTTTATCTAAGTCTCTTCATAGGTCTCTAAGAACTTATTTTATAAATCTGACTGTTCCTGTGTTAGGTGCACCTTGAATTCCTCATGGATAAGTCATTCCCACCACACCTTACACCCATCCCCTCTGCCCCAAGATTTGGCCGAAAGACCTTCTTTTGTTAAAACAGAGGAAAAAAAAAACACAGTTTTTCTAGTCAATAGATTATTTCCTCTAAATCTTCAGCACAATATCCAGTTATGAAACTGATACACCGAAATGTTTATAGGGAGTAATAACTGGTTGGTGAAAATTCAGGAGTTTTTTGGATTTTGGTTTGGTTGTTTTGCTTATTTATGTTTGTCTCATTGTTTTAATTCCTTTTTACAATCAACACAAATTATTTTATAAGAGAAAATAACTTTAAAGCTTTTTAATACTATTAAGACAAAGAATAGAAGGGAGATAGAAAATGGTAAACTTAGACTCAGGAAATCTAGCTCCATTATTGCTAAAATAAAGCTTTTAATTAATAGGGAAGGTATTAAAATATATTGACTTTATTATAAATCCAGATCTTCTTCTCACTTGGGCTTACTAAAAGGAACGAGAAATCCTTGGAGAAACTGCTAATTCTAGGATGGAAACAAGGTAGGTTCAACATGAGGCTAAAACATATTGTTATACCAGAGTGTGAAAAGCGATGAAGCAAGTCACAAGGACACTGGTGCCAAACTGAAGAACCAAATGTTTGGGGAAATTGATTATCAAAATAATTAAGTAATAAATTATAAACCATTGAAAAAATAGTAATGTATTTGTTCTTACTTATCTAAATATACAGGAGAAAGAGAAGCTCATGCTTACAGTAGAAGGAAGAATGTCAACTGGTAAATGCAAGAGTCCAGGGATTGGAGAATCATCATTTTGTGATTTTATAATAAAAATTGCATCAGGCAAAAATTATCAATGGATATTAAATCTGGTGAAGTGAATTTTTATGTGGTTGGTATAAAAGCATGTCCATGTAGACTGCTTAGTGATTGTAATGAGAAAAAGGCTACAATTATTAATATATATTAGATAAATCACACAACATCTTGAAAGCGTGATCTCAACTATGAGGGATAGATGTACATCATGTACCTACATTTGTGATACACAGGAGGGCACATCATCTAAGAAGAAAGAATAATGTGAATCAAATCATGGGAACACATCAGAGAAGCAAATCATGTGGAAATATCTACCAATCCCAAATGAAAATATTTCATTTAGACAAGGGAGGGAAATGACTGTACATTTAAAATTTGATTTTTTAATTTTTTATTTTATGTTAATATATCATTGTAAATATTTTTCAGTACATGTGATGTTTTGATACATGTATATAACGTGTAATAATCAAATCAGGGTAATTGTGGTACCCATTACCTCAAGCATTTATCTTTACTTTGTGTTGCGAACATTATAATTATTTTCATCTAGCTATTTTGAAATAGACAATAAATTATTAACTATAATTTCCCTACTGTATTATAGAATACTAAAACTTATTATTTCTATTTAATTGTATTATTGTACTGCACCTATTAACCAACTTCTCTTCATCTTTCCCTGCCCCCTTCCTTTCCAGCCTTTGGTAGCCATCATTCTACTCTCTACCTCCATGAGATCCACATTTTTAGCTCCCGTATATGAGTGAGAACATTCTGTATTTGTCTTTCCATGCCGGTTTATTTCACTTAATAGCCTCTGGTTCCATCCATGTCACTGCAAATGACAAGATTTCATTTGTTTTTACAGTTGAATAATATTCTATTGGGTATATATCACATTTGTTTTATGCATTCATCAATTGATGGACACTTAGGTTGATTCCATATCTTGGCTATTGTGGATAGTGCTGCTATAAACATGAGAGTAAAGATAGCTCTTCAATATCCTAGTTTTCTTTCTATTAAATATATACTCAGTGTGGGATTGCTGGATTATATGGTAGTTCTATTTTTAGTCTTTTGAGGAACCTCCATATTGTTTTTTATAATGGATATATTACTTTACATTCCCATCAATAGTGTACAAGCATACCTCTCTCTGATGTCCTTGCTAGCATTTGTTATTTTTTGTCTTTTTTAAAATAACTATTCTAACTGGGGTGAGATAATATGTCATTGTGGTTTTGATTTGCATTTCCCTAATTATTAGTGATGTTGAGCATTTTTTCATATACTCGTTCACCATTTGTATGTTGTCTTTTGAGAAATGTCTATTTGGATCTTTTGCTCATTTTTATATCAGGTTATTTGTTTTTATGCTATTGAATTCCTTATGTATTCTGGTTTTAATCCCTTGTCAGACAGTTGCAAATACTTTCTCCTATTCTGTAGGTTGTCTCTTCATTTTGTTGTTTCCTTTTTAGCTTGATGTAATTCCATTTGTCTATTTTGCTTTAGTTGCCTGTGTTTTTGAACTCTTACCCAAAATATCTCTCCCACATCAATGTGCTATAGCATTCCCTTAATGTTTTCCTCTAGTGGTTTCATAGTTTCTGGCCTTACATTTAAGTATTTAATCCATCTTGAGTTGATATTTCTATATGATGAAAGGTAGGGATCTCACTTCATCCTTCTGCATATGAATATCCAGTTTTCCCAGCATCATTTATTATAGAGAGTGTTCTTTCCCCAATATATGTTCTTGGTGCCTTTGTTGAAATGAATTGGCTATTAGTGCATGGATTTATTTCTGGTTTCTCCATTATATTCCATTGGTCTATGTGTCTGTTTCTATGCCAACACCATGCTGTTTTGTTTACTATAGCTTTGTAGTATTAACAGAATATGAAAAAGATAATGTGATGCCTCTAGCTTTGTTATTTTTGCTTAGGATTGCTTTAGCTATTTGGGGTCTTGTGTAGTTCCATAAGTATTTTATATATTTTTTTCTTTCTGTGAAGAATTTCATTTGTATTTTGATAGAGATTGCTTTGAATCTGTAGATTACTTTACATAGTATACTTTTTAATAATATTAATTCCTCCAATTCTTGAATGTAGCACATCTTTCCATTTTTTTGTATATCCTCTTCAGTTCTTTTCATTAGTGTTTTATAGTTTTTCCTTGTAGAGATCTTTCACCTCTTTGGTTAAATTTATGTATAGGTATTTGTTTTTGTAGATGTTGTAAATGGAATTGCTTTCTTTATTCTTTTTCCTGATTGATCACTATTAGCATATAGAAACATTACTGATTTTTGTATGTTGATTTTGTAGGCTGAAACTTTACTACATTCATTTATCAACTCTGAGAGTCTTCTTGGTGGAGTTCTTAGGTTTTTCTAAATGTAAAATCCTGTCATTGCAAACAGAGAAAACTTCATTTCTTCCTTTCCAATTTAGATGCCCTTAATTCCTTTCTCTTGCCTAATTGATCTGGCTAGAACTTCCAGTACTATGTTGAATCAAAGTGGTGAAAGGGTTTCCTTGTCTTATACCAGATATTTTTTCCCATTCAGTATGATATTAGCTGTGATCTTGATATATATGACCTTTATCATGTGGATGCATGTTCCTTTTATACCCAATTTGTTGAGGGTTTTTAATTATGAAAGGATGTTAATTCTATCAAATGCTTATTTATCTTCTGTTGAAATGATCATGTGGTTTTTGCCCATGATTCTCTTGATGTGATGTATCATATTTATTAATTTGCATATGTTAATCCATTCTTGCATCCCTGGGATGAATCCCACTTGATCATGGTGAATAATATTTTTAATGTATTTTTAAATTGAGTTTGCTAATATTTTGTTGAGGATTTTTGTATCTATATTCATCAGGGATATTGGACTGTAATTTTCTGAGTTTGGAACTATTCCCTCCTCTTCAATTATTTGAAATAGTTTGAGTGGAACTCGTATTAGTTCTGTCTTAAATATTTGGTAGAATTCAGCAGTAAGTCCATCAAGTCCTGTACTTTTCTTTGATGGCAGACTATTTATTACAACTTTTATATCATTACTCATTATTGGTCTCTTCAGTTTTTCTGTATCTTCCTGATTCAATCTTGGTAAGTTGCATGTGCCCAGGAATTTATCCGTTTAGTCTAGGTTTTCCAATTTGTTGGTATATAATTGCTCATAATAATCTCTAATAATCCCTTGCATTTCAGTGGTATCAGTTGTAATGTTTTATCTGTTTTTATTTTATTTATTTGGCTAAAGGATTTTTTATTTTATCTTTTCAAAAAACCAAATTTTCATTTTGTTGATTTTTTTTTTAGTCTCAATATCATTTATTTCTGCTATGGTTTTTATTATTTTTTTCTACTAATTTTGAATTTAGTTTGATCTTGCTTTTTAGTTCCTTGGGGTTTATTGTTAGGTTGCTTGAGTCTTTCCATTTTTTTATACATGCATTTATTGCTATAAACTTCCCTATTAAGACTGCTTTTGCTGTGATATGGTTTGGATGTTTGTTTCCTCCAAATGTCATATTAAAATATAATCCCAGCCTGGTGCAGTGACTCACACCTGTAATCCCAGCACTTTAGGAGGCCAAGGCAGGCGATCATGAGGTCAGGAGATCGAGACCATCCTGACCAACCTGGTGAAACCGCATCTCTACTAAAAATACAAAAATAAGCTGGGAGTGGTGACACATGCCTGTAGTCCCAGCTACTTGGGAGGCTGAGGCAGGAGAATCGCTTGAACCCAGGAGGCAGAGGTTGCAGTGAGCCAAGATCATGCCACTGCATTCCAGCCTGGTGACAGAAGGAGACTCCATCTCAAAAAAAAAAAAAAAGGCAACAACAACAACGAATATATATATATATAAAAAAATATATAATATAGAGTATATATATATAATATAGAGAATATATATATATATATAAAATCACCACCCAGTGTTGGAGGTGGGGCCTTGCAGGAGGTGTTTGGATTTCAGGAACAGATCCCCCATGATGGCTTAGCACTATCCCCTAGGCAATGAGTGAGTTCTTGCTTTGGTAGTTCACATGAGATCTAGTTGTTTTAAAAAGCATGGCACCTGCCTCCTCTCTCTTGCTCCCATTCTTGCCATGAGAAATGCTGGCTCCACTGCCTCTGCAATGATTGTAAGGCCCCTGAGGCCCTTACAAGAAGCAGATACCACCACCACATTTCCTGTACTATATGCAGAACCATGAGCCAATTAAACCTCTTTTCTTTATGACTTACCCAGACTAAGGTATTTCTTTATTACAATGTAAGAACAGACTAATGTATGCTGTTTCCCATAGGTTTTTGACATGTTGTGTTTCCGTTTTCACTTCTTTCAAGAAATTTTTAAATTTTATTCTTAATTTTTTAATTGACTCATTGGTCATTCAGGAGTTTAATTTTAATATGTTGTTTAATTTCCATGAATTTATACAGTTTCCAGTGTTCCTCTTGTTATTCATTTTTACTTTTATTCCATTGTTTTAAGAAAAGATACTTAATAGGATTTCAACTTTTTTGGATTTATTGAGACTTGTTTTGTGGCCTAACATATGATCTAGCCTAGAGAATGTTCCATGTGCTCATGAAAAGAATGTGTACTCTGCAGCAGCTGGATAAAATGTTTTGTACATGTATATTAGGTCCATTTGGTCTACTATAGTTAAACACCAATGTTTCTTTGTTGATTTTCTGCATTGAATGATCCATCCATTGCTGAAAGTGGGAGTGTTTTAAGTTCCCCAATATTATTGTATCGTATTCTTTCTCTCCTTTTAAATCTATTAATGTTTGCTCTATATGGTTGAGTATCCCAGTGTTGGGTATATATATTTCTACTATTATATCCTCTTGCTAAATTATGTAATGACTTTTGACTCTTTTTACAGCTTTTCACATAAGGTTTATTTGATCTAGTATAAATATAGCTACTCCTGTTCTCGTTTTACTTACATTTACATGGACTATCTTTTTCCATCCTTTCACTTTCAGTCTATATGTGTCTTTATCGGTGAAGTGAGTTTCTTGTAGGCAGCATATAGTTGGGTGTTATTTTTTTAAAAGCCATTTAGCCGCTCTCTGTCTTTTAATTGGATAATTTAGTCTATTTACATTCAATGTTACTATTAATAGGTAACACCTTACTACTGCCATTTTGTTACTTGTTTTCTAGTATTATGTAAATTCTTTCTCTTTTCTTTTTTTATTATTATACTTTAAGTTCTAGGGTACATTTGCACAATGTGCAGGTTTGTTACATAGGTATACATGTGCCATGTCAGTTTGCTGCACCCATCAAATCATTGTTTACATTAGGTATTTCTCCTAATGCTATCCCTCCCCCAGCCCCTAACCTCGGAACAGGCCACAGTGTGTGATGTTTCCCTCCCTGTGTCCATGTGTTCTCATTATTCAACTCCCACTTATGAGTGAGAACAAGCGATGCTTAGTTTTCTGTCCTTGTGATATTTTGCTGAGAATGATGGTTTCCAGCTTCATTTATGTCCCTGCAAAGGACATGGACCCATCCTCTTTTATAGCTGCATAGTGTTCCATGGTGTATATGTGCCACATTTTCTTTATCCAGTCTAATTGTGGACATTTGGGTTGGTTCCAAGTCTATGCTATTGTGAATAGTGCCGCAATAAACATACGTGTGCATGTGTCTTTATAGCAGCATGATTTATCATTCTTTTGGGTATATATCCAGTAATGGGATTGCTGGGTCAAATGGTATTTCTAGTTCTAGATCCTTGAGGAATCACCACACTGTCTTCCACAATGGTTGAACTAGTTTACAGTCCCACCAACAGTGTAAAAGCATTCCTATATCTCCACATCCTCTCCAGCATTGGTTGTTCCCTGACTTTTTAATGATCACCATTCTAACTGCCGTGAGATGATATCTCATTGCGGTTTTGATTTGCATTTCTCTGATGACCAATGATGATGAGCATTTTTTCTTTTGAGAAGTGTCTATTCATATTCTTTGCCCACTTTTTGATGGGGTTGTTTTTTTTTTTCTTGTAAATTTGTTTAAGTTCTTTGTAGATTCTGGATATTAGCCCTTTGTCAGATGGGTAGATTGCAAAAATTTTCTCCCATTCTATAAGTTGCCTGTTCACTGTGATGATAGTTTCTTTTGCTGTGCAGAAGCTCTTTAGTTTAATTAGATCCCATTTGTCTATTTTGCCTTTTGTTGCCGTTGCTTTTGGTGTTTTAGTCATGAAGACTTTGCCCATGCCTATGTCCTGAATGGTATTGCCTAGGTTTTCTTCTAGGGTTTTTATGGTTTTATGTCTTACATTTAAGTCTTTAATCCAACTTGAGTCAATTTTTGTGCAAGGTGTAAGGAAGGGATCCAGTTTCAGCTTTCTACACATGGCTAGCCTGTTTTCTCAGCACCATTTATTAAATAGGGCATCCTTTCCGCATTTCCACATTGCTTGTTTTGTCAGATTTGTCAAAGATCAGATGGTTGTAAACGTTTGGTATTATTTCTGAGACCTCTGTTCTGTTCCATTGGTCTATAAATGTGTTTTGGTACCAGTACCATGCTATTTGGTTACTGTAGCCTTTTAGTATGGTTTGAAGTCAGGTAGTGTGATGCCTCCAGCTTTGTTCTTTTAGCTTAGGATTGTCTTGGCTATGCAGGCTCTTTTTTGGTTCCATATGATATTTAAAGTAGTTTTTTCTAATTCTGTGAAGAAAGTCAGTGGTAGCTTCATGGGGATAGCATTGAATCTATAAATTACCTTGGGCAGTATGACTATTTTCATGATACTGATTCTTCCTATCCATGAGCATGGTATGTTCTTTCATTTGTTTGTGTCCTCTTTTATTTTGTTTACCAGCAGTTTGTAGTTCTCCTTGAAGAGGTCCTTCACATCCCTTGTAAGCTCGATTCCTAGGTATTTTATTTTCTTTGTAGTAATTGTGAATGGGAGTTCACTCATGCTTTGGCTATCTGTTTGTCTGTTCTTGGTGTATAGGAATGCTTGTGATTTTTTCACATTGATTTTGTATCCTGAGATTTTGCTGAAGTTGCTTATCAGCTTAAGCAGATTTTGGGCTGAGACAATGGGTTTTTCTAAATATACAATCATGTCATCTGCAAACAGAGACAATTTGACTTCCTCTTTTCCTAATTAAATACCTTTTATTTCTTTCTCTGGCCTGATTGTCCTGGCCAGAACTTCCAATACCATGTTGAATGGGAGTGGTGAGAGAGGGCATCCTTCTCTTGTGCTAGTTTTCAAATGGAATACTTTCAGTTTTTGCCCATTCAGTATGACATTGGCTTTTGGTTTGTCATAAATAGCTCTTATTATTTTGAGATACGTTCCATCAATACTTAGTTTATTGAGAGTTTTCAGCATGAAAGGCTGTTGAATTTTGTTGAAGGCCTTTTCTGCATCTATTGAGATAATCATGTGGTTTTTGTTGTTGGTTCTGTTTATGTGATGGATTACATTTATTGATTTGCATATGTTGAACCAGCATTGGATCCCAGGTATAAAGCCCACTTGATCATCGTGGATAATCTTTTTAAGGTGCTGCTGGATTCGGTTTGCCAGTATTTTACTGAGGATTTTTGCATCAATGTTCATCAGGGATATTGGCCTAAAATTCTCTTTTTTTGTTGTGTCTCTGCCAGGCTTTGGTATCAGGATGGTGCTGGCCTCATAAAATGAGTTAGGGAGGATTCCCTCTTTTTCTGTTGATTGGAGTAGTTTCAGAAGGAATGGTACCAGCTGTTCTTTGTGCCTCTGGTAGAATTCGGCTGTGAATCCATCTAGTCCTGGACTCTTTTTTTGTTGGCATGCTATTAATTATTGCCTCAATTTCAGAGCCTGTTATTGGTCTATTCAAAGATTCAACTTCTTCCTGGTTTAGTCTTGGGAGGGTGTATGTGTCCAGGAACTTAACCATTTCTTCTAGATTTTCTGGTTTATTTGCATAGAGGTGTTTGTAGTATTCTCTGATGGTAGTTTGTATTTCTGTGGGATTGGTGGTGATATCTGTTTATCATTTTTTATTGCATCTATTTGATTCTTCTCTCTTTTCTTCTTTATTAGTCTTGCTAGCAGTCTATCTAGTTTGTTGATCTTTCCAAAAAACCAGCTCCTGGATTCACTGATTTTTTTGAAGAGTTTTTTGTGTCTCTATCTCCTGCTCTGATCTTAGTTATTTCTTATCTACTGCTAGCTTTTAAATTTGTTTGCTCTTACTTCTCTAGTTATTTTAATGGTGATGTTAGGGTATCAATTTTAGATCTTTCCTGCTGTCTCTTGTGGGATTTAGTGCTATAAATTTCCCTCTACACACTGCTTTAAATGTGTCCCAGAGATTCTGGTACATTGTGTCTTTATTCTCATTGGTTTCAAAGAACATCTTATTTCTGCCTTCATTTCGTTCTTTACTCAGTAGTCATTCATGAGCAGGTTGTTCAATTTCCATGTAGTTGTATGGTTTTGAGTGAGTTTCTTAACCCTGAGTTCTAATTTGATTGCACTGTGGTCTGAGAGACAGTTTGTTGTGATTTCTGTTCTTTTACATTTGCTGAGGAGTGTTTTGCTTCCAATTATGTGGTCAATTTTAGAAGAAGTGCAACGTGGTGCTGAGAAAAATGTATATTCTGTTGATCTGGGGTGGAGAGTTCTGTAGATGTCTATTAGGTCTGCTTGGTGCAGAGCTGAATTAAAGTCGCAGATATCCTTGTTAACCTTCTGTCTCTCTGATCTGTCCAATACTGACAGAGGGGTGTTAAAGTCTCCCATTATTATTGTGTGGGAGTCTAAGTATCTTTGTAGGTCTCTAAGGACTTGCTTTATGAATCTGGGTGCTCCTGTATTGGGTGCATATATATTTAGGATAGTTAGCTCTTCTTGTTGAATTGATCCCTTTACCATTATGTAATGGCCTTCTTTGTCTCTTTTGATCTTTGTTGGTTTAAAGTCTGTTTTATCAGAGACTAGGATTTCAACCCCTGCTTTTTTTTTCTTTCCATTTGCTTCATAGATCTTCCTTAAAAAAAAAAAAAATTAGCTGGGCGTGGTGACATGTGCCTGTATTCTCAGCTGCTCGGGAGGCTGAGGTAGGAGAATCACTTGAACCCGGGAGGCAGAGATTGCAGTAAGCTGAGATTGTGCCACTGCACTCCAGCTTGGGTGACAAGAGTAAAACTCCATCTCACAAAAAAAAGGACAAATCTGGAAGCATCACATTACCCAACTTCAAATTATACTACCAAAACAACATGGTACTGGTATAAAAACTGGCACATAGACCAATGGAACAGAATAGAGAACCCAGAAATAAAGCCAAATACTTATAGCCAACTGATCTTTGACAAAGCAATCAAAAATATAAAGTGGGGAAAGGATATCCTATTCAGCAAATGATGCTAGGATAATTGGCATGCCACATGTAGAAGAATGAAACTGGGTCCTCATCTCTCACCTTATACAAAAATCAACTCAAGAATGACCAAAAACTTCAATCTAAGATCTGAAACTGTAACAATTCTAGAATATAACATTGGAAAAACTCTTCTAGACATTGGCTTAGGCAAAGACTTCATGAGCAAGGACCCAAATGCAAATGCAACTAAAACAAATAGATGGGACTTGATTAAACTAAACACCTCCTTCACAGCAAAAGAAATAATCTAGCAGAGTAAACAGACAACCCACACAATGGGAGAATATCTTCACAATCTATACATCTAACAAATGACTAATATCCAGAATCTACAAGGAACTCAAACAAATCAGCAAGAATAAAACAATCCCATCAAAAAGTGGGCTATGGATATGAAGAAACAGTTCTCTAAAGAAGATATACAAATGGCCAACAAACATGTATAAAATGTAAAAAATGCTCAACATCACTAATTATCAGGGAAATGCAAATCAAAACCGCAATGTGATACCACCTTATGCCTGCAAGAATGGCTATTTTAATAAAAAAAAATCAAACCAGTTTTCAATTGTTTGAAACTATTCCAGACAACTGAAAAGGAGCCCCAGTGGTGTGAATTTGTGAGAGCGATCTTTTGATCCAAGGGTTGCAAACTTCTGTGGAAAAAGCACAGTTTCCCCGGCTGGGTAGCATGCTCACTCACCACCTCCCTTGTCTGGGGGGAAGGGGTTTCCCTTCCCTATGTGGCTCTCAGGTAAGCAGCCACATCACACTGTTCTTCCTTGTCTCTGTGAGTCACGCCAGCTTTCTAGTCAATTTTGATGAGAGAACCTGGATACCTTGGTTGCCAGTGAAGGATTCACGTGCTTATTATGTTTTCTTTTGATGGGAGCCTCCGAACACCACTGCTTCTAGTTGGCCATTTTGGCCCCGCCCCTCCGTATTTATTTAAATAAGCTTTCTACCCCCTGGTCTTTCTCAGTTCCCTCTATAACTCCAATAACCCAAATATTTGCTCTTTTGATGTTGTTCCATAGGTCCTGTGGTTTCATTTATTCTTTTTCAGTCTTTTTTTCTTTTCTGAATGTGTATTTAATCCATTTATGAGCTCATTGATTTTTTTCTTCTGTTTGATCAAGTCTGCTGTTGTTGCTCTCTCTGGTACTTTTCATTTCATTCATTGTATTTTTCAGGTCCAGGATTTCTGTTTGATTTTTTTTGTCATTGTTATTTCAATCTCTCTGTTAAATTTCTCTGATAAATTTCTGAATTGATTCTCATTCACTGAACTTCCTTAGAACAGCTATTTCATATTCTTTGCCCAGGAGATCATACACCTTCACAACTTTAGGATTGTTCTTTGGCATCTTATTTTGAGGTTGTATTTCTCTGAACATTCTTGGTCCTTCAGAAGTGTGTCAATGCCTGCACAATGAGTAATCAGATATTTATTTTAGCTTTGCAGTCTGGTTTTGTTTGTGCCTATCCTTCTTCACAGGGATTGTAAGCTAAGTCACAATTGTGTTACCTGAGTCTGTGATCACTGCAGCCATCTCAGCACAAGGCAATACTATAAGCCTAGGCTTGCCATGAGTCTTGAGAGGGCTCTGAGGTTGATGCAACTTTCTATCCCAGATGATCCTGGGGAAGACATAAGGAGGATATTGGGACTATGTAGGAACACTGGCCAAGGACCTGAGTCAACAAGACTGTCCCAGTGTCCCAGATAAGCATGCTTCCCAGCAGTTCTCTGCATAGGTGGGATGGGTCCCCAATTCCAGTGAGAGGAGCTGCATTTGAGACTGGGCCCCATTGGGATTTGCTGTGGGAAAGAGGCTGTTGTGCTTGTCTGACTCAGGTGGGCATGTATCACCATAAGGTCTCTGGAAAAGTCAGATAGCTCCTTAACTGGTACAGAAGGGGCCAGAGCTGAGACTGAGCCTTCTGGGACCCACTGTGGGATGAAGGTTCACAAGACTATCATATTTGCTTGGATAGGTATGAATCTCCTAGCAGGTCCCTGCACAGATGGGATAGTGCCCCAACTGCAGCAGGAAGGGCTAGTACTAAGACTGGGCCCCTTGAGATCTGCTGTGGGACAAAGGCTGGAGAGCCCAGTCTTGGCTTTGATGGGTGCATGTCATCCAGTAAGTTCCCACATAGAAGAATAGCCCACCAATTGTAACAGGAGGGGCTGGAATTGAGACTGCCCTCCCCCCACCTCTCCAGGATCTCCTAAGAAACAAAGGCTAGAGAGCCCATCTTGTTGGCCTAGATGGGTACATGTCTTCCAGCAGGTCTCAGCACAGATGGGATAGCTCCCTGACTACAACAAGAGGGGCCAGAGCTGAGACTGGGGCCTCTTAGCATCTGCTGTAAGGCAGAGCATCTCTGAGCTGGGACCTCAGCTGAGGAGAGCTGGAGCAGCCCACAAGGAAACTTTCAGGTTCACCGTGGAAACCAATATCAAGGGGTAGCCAGCCTGTCTACCAAGGTAGTAGTGTGCATGGTTCTTTCTGGACCCTTTCACAGATGGTTTTGGTTGCAAGCTCAATGCCAAACAGGGCTGTAGCCTAGCTCTTTGAGGGACTCGACTGTTTCCAGGTTTGAACCTGAAAGCAAACTCAGCAAGGCAGATCAGCCAACTGGGTGTTGGTCTGCACTCTCAAAACAACCCTCTTGTAGATCTTGAGTTCTACTAGGACTTCACAAACTCCCACCTGAATTCTGAGGCTCCTGCACAAAGACTTTTAACTGTGGATGGATGCAGAATTCTTATTGTTGTGGTGGTATATGAACAGGTTAGCTTCTAACCCGCCATCTTAATGACATCAGTCATGTATTTAAAAATAAAATATTGGTGTGATAATAGACAAAGAGTGTGGAAATATTCCAGATTAAAGGAGATTAAAGACATATAACTAAATGCTGTTCTGGACTATTATAGAACCCTGTTCTGAAGAGGAAAAAGTTTTATAAAAGACATTATTGGGTCCATTGGCAAAATTAGAATATGGATCATATATTAGGTAAAAGTATTATATCAATGTTAAATTTACTGATGCTGATAACAATACTGTAGTTATGAAGAATACCTCTACTCTTAGAAAAAAGACTCTGAAATATTTGAAGGCAAAGAACCATGAGGTAAGCATCTTATTCTTGAATGATTCCAGAAAAAAAAGTACGTGTACACACATAAACACATGCAGTTCTTCCAAGCATACATTATTTTGACATCTCACAATTTATGTAATTATTATTACATAATAACTGTAACGTCAAAAATTTTTGTACATCTATTTACATGATCTCATGGGTTTTCTTTTTTAGTTTATTAATATGTAGCTAATCAACATTCAATAATTGATTTTTGAATGTTAAACCCATGTTGCATTCTTGGAATAAGCCTCACTTCGTCCTGATGTATTATCCTTTTTTGTATGTTGGTACAGTTAATTTCTAAAATTTGCTTTAGCATTTTTGCATCTATGTTCTTGAGGGGTATTGATTCATAATTTTTTTCTTGTAATGTCTTGGTATACTTTTAGTATGAGAATAATGTTGTCCCTAGTGAATAAGTTGGAAAATATTCCTTCTTCAATTTTCTGGAAGAGTTTGGGTAGAATTGGTATTAATTTTTCTTAAATATTTGGAAGAATCTGTGAACAAAGCTGTCTTGGCATGGAGTTTTTCATTTTAGATACGTTTTTAACAAAATATTCTATTTCTTTAATGGATAGAAGGTTTTTCAGGTTATCTATTTTTTTCTTAAGCAAGCTTTCATAGTCTGTGACTTTTAAGAAATGTGCCTATTTCACATAAGTTGTTACATTTATAGGTATGATGTTGTTCATAACATTCCCTCGCCATCCTTTTGCTGTTTGTAAATTCTGTAGTGATGTCACATTTCTCTTTCACAAATATTGGTCATTCATGACTTCTCTCTCTTTTCCTAATCAGTGTGGCAGGAATTTTATCAACTTTATTGATTATCTTTAAGAACCACCTTTGGTTTCATTGATTTTCTCTATTTTTCTGTCTTTTATTTTATTATTTCCACTTTGCTCTTTCTATATCATTTTTCTTCCTCCTCTTCTGATTTTCTTAATTCTCTAACTCGAGATTTCATTCACTCTTCCTTCTCTAGTTTCATAAGGTGGAAGCAGAGGTTGATTTAAGACTTTTTTCTTTCCTAAAGTAAGCATATATATATATATATTTGTTGTTGTTGTTGTTGTTGTTTTGTTTTGAAATGGAGTCTCACTCTGTCGCCCAGGCTGGAGTGTAGTGGCACGATATTGGCTCACTGCAAGCTCCGCCTCCCGGGTTCACGCCATTCTCCTGCCTCAGACTCCTGAGTAGCTGGGACTACAGGCACCCGCCACTCCACCTGGCTAATTTTTTTTGGATTTTTAGTAGAGACAGGGTTTCACCGTGTTAGCCAGGATGGTCTCGGTCTCCTGATCTCGTGATCCACCCGCCTCGGGTTCCCAAAGTGTTGGGATTACAGGCGTGAGCCACCGCGCCCGGCCTAAATATATATTATTTTTTAAAGGCCGTATTTAGGCCGAGCATGGTGGCTCATGCTTGTAATCCCAGCACTTTGGGAGCCCGAGGTGGGCGGATCACCTGAGATCAGGAGTTCAAGACCAAATTAGCTGGGCATGGTGGCTCATGCCTGTAATTCCAGCTACTCAGGAGGATGAGGCAGGAGAATCGCTTGAACCCGGGAGGCGGAGGTTGCAGTGAGCCGAGATCACAGGATTGCACTCCAGCCTGGGCGACAGAACAAGACTCCCTCTCAAAAAAATAAAATAAAATAAAATAGCCATATTTAAAGTACTGCTTTAGCAAATTGTTACATTATATTTACATTTTTATTCAGTTTAAATAATTTCTATTTTCCCTTTTGGTGTTTTCATTCACCTATGTGTTATTTAAAAGTGTTTTCGTTTCTCCCTGTGCCACAGCCTAGAAACTCCCTGGGTAGTAAAACTGGAAGAGTTATAGGATTGACTTCTTTTGTTTCCTATATCTCAAGGATTACTCACTTTCAATGCCTGATGTCCAGCGTCTTAAAAACTGAAAACTATTTTGAATAGATTCTGTTTAGTTTTCTGTCTTTTGCCCTTTTTTGTTTGTTAGTTTGTTTTAGGCAGAAGGTAAATCTGGCTGGAAACATAATTCCTCCTTGTCTTTTTGCTTAGGTTTAAATGTCTTATAAGAGATCTCATCAGAATGAGGCAAAGAGCATGTAAGAATAATAGACTAAGACTGGTAGAATTCTGGGACAATCTACCTGTTGTACATAAATGAAAATGATGCACGCGGTCTTGTGTTTATTAAGTCATCACCCTCTTGGGCTATTTTATCAAGTTATATATAATATAAAATAACCCTGGGTTACAGGTGAGACCCACATGACTTTAAACTATTTACTCATTCAACAATGAACAATTCACTGAATAAATATGTATTAATCACCTATTATATGATAGGTACCTGGGATAGGGCAAAAAAATAAGGTAGTCTTTGTTCCAATGTTAGTCAACATTTAAATAAGGAGATACACAGAAAATAAAAAAATCAAGAAACAAACAAGATCACTTCAAATAATTTTAAATATCACAGAGGAAACAAAACAGCATCTAGAGAAAGTGGTAAGGAAGAAAGGATGTTCTAGTTTACCTAGCTCCTTAATGGAGTTTTCTCTAAAGATCTGGCATTGTGTTTAGACTTGAATAAAGCAAAGAAGAAATGGTATGATAGTATGGGATGGGATGAGGAGGTAGGGAGACATTCCAAGCCAAGGAAATAGCAAATGCAAATACACCAAGAAGAGAGAGTTTTCTGTAATTGTGGGTTATACAAAAAATCAGAGTGGTTGGAGACTAAAGAAGGTGGAAGACTGCTATGGGATGTGGTCTAAGAGCTAGCAGGAACCCCATTATGTAGGCCTTGTTGGACATGGCAAGGCACTTGGAATTTCAATGGGAAACCAGCAGAGTTTTGTGCAATGAAATGTTATGATAAGATTTCTGCTTTGAAAAAATAACTCTGCCTGCTATGTAGGATGCATGGGACTGAGTAAGACAGGATGGAAGTTTGAACTAGAATTATAGCAGTAGAGTTGATGAGAAGTGATCATGCTTGCAATACAGAGTTGACAGTACTTGATAAAGGATGGATTGTGGAGTATGAAAGGAAGCAAGGAATCGAGGATGTTTGTAGCCTGAGATACTTGCATGGTCGATATAGCATTTTCTTAGAGGAGAAAATCTGGTGGATGAGCAGATTTTTGAAAGTTGTCTGATGCCTGTGTGAATATGTCAGTCTGGCAGTCAGATACACAAATCTGGAGCTGATGAGAGGGGCCCAGGCTGGAGACAGAATTTGGGGATCAACTAGCTTATTACAAGATCACCTAGTGGATAATAACACAGGACAAGACCTAAGTCATTTAAATTTAGAAATCAAGTAGTTTTTTCTAGTTCTGTGAAAAATGATATCGATAGTTTGATAGGAATAGCATTGAATCTGTATATTACATTGGGTAGTATGGATGATTTAACAGTGTTGATTCTTCCAATCCATGAGCATGGAATGTTTTTCCATTTGTGTCATCTATGATTTTTTCAGCAGTGTTTTGCAATTTCTCCTTGTAGAGATATTTCACCTCCCTGGCTAGATATATTCCTAGGTATTTCATTTTTGTATGTATGGCTATTTTTAATAGGATTGCATTCTTTATTTGGCTCCTATATAGAACCAAAAAAGAGTCCAGATCAGGCACAGGGACTCATGCCTATAATCCTAGCACTTTGGGAGGCCAAGGCGGGTGGATAGCTTGAGGCCAGGAGTTTGAGACCAGCCTGGGCAACATGGTGAAACCCCATCTGTACAAAAAAAGAAAAAAGAAACAATTTGCTGGGCATGGTGGCATGTGCCTGTAGTCCCACCTACACAGGGAAGCTGAAGTCAAGGCTGCAGTGAGCCCAGGAGGCTGAGGCTGCAGTGAGCCATGATCATGCCACTGCACTCTGGCAGGGGTGATAGAGCAAGACCCTGTCTCAAATAAAAAATAAAAAATAAAAAAGCCTAAATTTCCAAAGCAATCTTAAGCAAAAAGAACAAAGCCAGAGGCATCACATTACCCAACTTCAAACTATACTATAAGGCTGCAATAACAAAAATAGCACAGTACTGGTACAAAAACAGACACATAGACCAACGGAAGAGAATAGAGAACCCAGAAAGAAAGCCACACTCCTACAGCCATCAGATCTTCAAATTCAACAAATTCAACAAAAAATAAGCAATGAGGAAAGGACTCCCTATTCAATAAATGGTGCTGGCATAGCTGGCTAAACATATTCAGAAGAAACTAACTGTATCCCCCTATTTCACCGTATAAAAAAATCAATTCAAGATACATTAAAGATTAAAATGCAAAACCTAGGAAACATTTGGACATTGTATAACAATCTTAGAAGTATAAGAATCTTAGAAGAAAACCTAGGAAACATTTGGACATTGGCCTTTGCAAAAATTTATGACTAAGCCCTCAAAAGCATTTGTAACAAAAACAAAAATTGACAAATGGGATCTAAGAAAACGAAAGAGTGTCTGCACAGCCAAAGAAACTATCAACAGAGTAAACAGACAACCAACAGAATGGGACGAAATATTTGCAAACTATGCATCTGACAAAAGTCTGATATCCAGAATCTATCAGAAATTTAAATAATTGAATAAGCAAAAAACAAATAACCCCATTTAAAAATGGGCAAATGACATGAACAGACACTTCTCAAAGAAGACATGCAACTGGCCAACAAACATATGAAAAAATCCTCCACATCACTGATCATCAGAGAAATGCAAATCAAATCCACAATGAGAAACCATCTCACACCAGTCAGAATGGCTATTATTAAAAAGTCAAAAAACAACAGATGCTGTTGAGGCTGTGGAGGAAAGAGAATGTTTATATACTGTTGGTGGGAATGTAAGCTAGTTCAGCCACTGTGGAAAGCAGTTTGGAGATTTCCCAAACCACTTAGAACTACCATTCCACCCCCCAATCCGATTACAGCTATATATCCAAAAGAAAACAAACCATTCTACCAAAAAGACACATGCACTCATATGTTCATCGCAGGACTATTCACTATAGCAAAGACATGGAGTCAACCTAGGTGCCCATTAACGGTGGCCTAGATAAAGAAAATATGATGCATATATACCATGGAGTACTACATAGCCATAAAAAATGAAACCATGTCCTTTGCAGCAAGATAAATGCAGCTGGAGATCATTATCCTAAGCAAATTAACACAGGAACAGAAAACCAAACACTGCACGTTCTCATTTATGAATGAGAGTTAAATATTGAGTACACATGGACATAAAAATGGCAACAATAGAAACTGGGGACCACTATATAGGGGAGGGAGGAGGGAGGTTAAGGATTAAAAAACAATTCAGTACTGTGCTCAGTGCCTGGGTGACAAGATCATTCATACCCCAAACCTTAGCATCACGCAATATAACTTTGTATATTGTATGCACATGAACCTGCTGAATCTAAAGTAAAAGTTATAAACAAATGAATAAATATTTTTTTAAAAAAAGAAAAAAAAATAGAGGAGAGGTCAGGCTACCAAAGGATACTCAGAAACAGCAGCAGATGAAATAGAAAAAAAAAATACACACAAGTATGACAACAAAGTGTTTCCAGAAAGAAGGAGTATTTATGATAAAAACTGCTGAGAAGATGAGATTGAATAACCACTGGACTTGGTAAGATGGAAGTCATTTGTGATATTGATAAAAGCTACTTATTGGAGTAGTGGAAAATCAAGTCCAAGAAGATAGAATGGAAGGATGAGAAAGCAGAAACAGTAAGTGTAGGAATTCTGTGCTTATAGTATCTATATTCCTGTACATGAGGATACAGTTGTAGGTACATTTTGTGTTTTAAATAAAGTGCCCTCAAGAAAGTTAATTAAATTAATTAATTAATTAATTAGGCTGTTAAAAAAGTTAATTAATTAGGCTGTGCCAACCAAGCTCTTTCTCATGTTACTCTGTGCAACCTCTTCAATATGTGTTAAGCTAGAGAAGGTTCTAACTTAGATACACGAAGTTGTAGAATTGAGCTGAATCATTTTGCTCTTCCGAATGCCCTTTATTCAATGCACTAGAGTATTTTTCCAAAGGAACTTATTTTATTATTATCCTATATTTTATTAGATAATATTTAATATATTCAAAAGGTTATATATTATGAAGGATAATGAGTTATGGGAGAAATAATACTTATGAATCCTCTACCTAACCTAAGAACTATTAATTATTAATATTATTTTGCATCTCACTGTGGGATCCTTCCCTCTGTCATCCTCCTGACTCCAGCTCTCCCCAAGGGTAAAAACTACCCTAAATTTTATTTTCCCCTAGATTAAAAAATAAGTTTTATAATATACATATATATTCCTAAACAACATATTATTTCCTTGTTAGTCAACCTTTGCAGCATATGTGTTACAAGCCTTTTTTCTTTGTAGAAATAGAAACTTAGGTGATTATGATTTACCAAAGGTCAAGAAACCAACTAAAACCAGAGCCAGATGTAGTTACTCCTTCTTGGTTCAGATCATAACTCATGCTAATACTCACAAGAGCTAGTACTGGAAAATAAAGTCACTGTGGAAAAGGCAGTCTTTCCAGCTTAACTCAAACACAACCTCAAATCCTTTATAACAATGCACCAAGCAGTTATTACCAATTGCTTGGCTCTTTTAGAGACATGAACTGGATTTGATGAGAAAGCCCTGTTGGTTGAATAACATGGAATACAGTTGTTATCCCAGTGCTTTTTCTTAAGGATGACAAGATTTCTTTCTCATTTTAATGTTGAAAATGCTTTTTAATAACCTCTACAGTTTGATGTAGGAAAACTCATATTGAGAAACACCAGGAATGATTTCTTTCTCCAATTGGAAAATCAATAGTAACATTTCATATTTTTGTACCAGGAGTTTATGCACCAGGAGCATTTCACTAATGAAAGCATTATTTTAATATTATGTTGTAATAGAATTATAGAATCTCAATATTAAATGTGTAAATATATTACCTCTGCCCTGATGTTATCTTCTTTTCATAGAGGAGATTACCTGACTCCAGTTAGTAGTCCAGTTAGTAGCAGACTTCACCAAACCCAATATTCTTTGACCAATCTGTCCTTCATTTAGAGACAGATTTAGCCCTTCATTTAATAGCTTCAGTTAATAGCTCATTTAGAAGTTTAGACCTTCATTTAATAGCTCAGCTGACACATTCATCTTGAAGTAAGTCCTTTATTTTGTATATAAACAAAATGTTTCCAGAAAGAAGGAATGTTTATGGTAAAAGCTGCTGAAAAGTCAAATACAATCAGATTGGATAACCACTAGACTTGGGATGATGGAGGTCATTTGTGACTTCCATCAAATATGGTACTGAGTTTCTGCATTATTCTTGAAGTTAAGCTGCCACTTTATATCCCAAGTGTAATATGTGCATCCCTGTCTTGCATAGGGACTCATCTTCTTCTTCTGATAATAGTACCCCACTTTCCTATAAATAACCCATTTCATATGATTTAGGTAGAGCACATAATCAGCCATGGTCAATAAGAGAGCCTCTTCCCCCAAGCCAGAGTGATTAGTTCTAAACTGGCTATATGATCCAAGCGTGGCCAACCTGATCTAACCTGAGGACTTTTCTTTGGGGAGGTTTAAACTCATAAGATATGTGTCTTGAAGAAGTTAACTGCTTGGATGTAAGTCCTATAGTGCCAACAGCAATCTTGCCTGCCATTTGAGAGTACATTTTTAAGAAATAATGACATAGAACCTTCATAATTACTTGGGACACCACCCCCTCTCCCACAATCTTATCCACACATAAAACAATTTATATTAAATGGACTAACAGAAATTGTTAGTCCTGAACTTTTAGTTAAATGAGCTAAAAATAATTTTCCCTTAGGCAGGGCGTGGTGGCTCATGCTTGTAATCCCAGCACTATGGGAGACCGAGGCAGGCAGATCACATGATGTCAGGCGTTTGAGACCAGCTGGCCAGCATGGTGAAACCCCATCTCTACTAAAAATACAAAGAAAAAACAATAGCTGGGCATGGTGTCAGATGCCTATAATCCCAGCTACTCGGGAGGCTGAGGCAGGAGAATCAATTGAAAATGGGAGGCAGAGGTTGCAGTGAACAGAGATCATGCCACTACACTCCAGCCTGGGCCACAGAGCATCTCTAAACATAATAATAATAATAATAATAATAATAATAAATTTCCCTTAAATAGTTTGAGTAGAATTTTTAAGATTTCAACTGAAAGAGCCATGGCTAACACATAAATGAGTATACGAAAATGGGATACGGCAGGCAATAAACCTTAAAATGAGGTGTAGGCTGAGTCTAGGTGGAATTTATGTGGTCATGAGACAGCTAATTAAACTATGTGTATTGTGTTTCAGGAAACAAATCATGTGCTTACTCAGGCTGTAGCGTTAGTAACCTAGTAAATAGACATTCAGAGACTTCTGCTTTCAACCAAGGTGGAGCAACAGAGACTAGAACTGCCCTCCTGCCACAAACAACTAAATAATAGGAAAAATATGTAAAATACAGTGATTTTCAGATTTCGGACAGCAGGCATCACAGGACACTGATTCCTGAAAAACAAAACTAATGAGGTGAACTCTGGAAACTGCCTGGAGACAGTTTCTAGGATACAGTGCAAAGAGAATGAACCCAGACAGAACCCCACAGTCTCCTGAGTTGGAAAGGTAGAATTAAGGGTTTGCAGAGGCCAAGGAAACTAGAATTTGGGCGAAGAATCAGAGAGGAGAGAACTTCTGGTCTAGAGAGTTCTGGAGATCTTCAGAGGTCCCCTTTTCCTCAACATCTCTTCACCTGAGTCCTGATCATTGCATGTATATGAGAAAACTGGAAAGAACCATCTGAAAGGGGCAGATAGAACAAACCCTGGAGGTCCCACAAGGCCAGTAATAGTTACTGTTTCCTTTTGTCAGAGTAGAAAAATGGCATTATATACGGGGCATTAGGTAGAGCACTCTGAAGGGTATTGACTCACAAGTGGGCAAAATTAGCCCTAAAGGCTAATCTGGTCCCACCTAACAAAAATCTGTTTTGTTAAACTGTTATAAAGTAATTTAACTATGTCCTAGAATAAAGCTCCAGAATATTGTTTTAAATACATGAATATCCAGTAGCAGACAAAGTAAAATTATCAATATCTGGCATGTAATCAAAAATTATCAGGCCTTCAAAGAAGCAGGAAAATAAGACCCTTAGTAAGTAGAAAAATCAATCAAAATAGAAACAGATGATAGAACTAGTAAACATAAACATGCAAGAAGTTATTATAAATTATTCCATACGTTCACAAATGTAGAGCGAAACATGAGCATGATAAGGAGAGACATAAAATATGTAAAAATGATCCAGACTGGTCATCCAGATATGAACAACACAATGTCAGAGATTTAAAATACACCAAAACAAACTGCAACCCCAAGGCACCTGACAAACAATGCCTTTGTTTGGAATCAAATTCTGTTCTAGGTGATCCAACTGAGCTCCACTTCATTTGTGAAATGGTGATAATAATAGTATCCATCATATTGGGATATTATAAGGCTTAAATGAGCTAACAAGTACAATTCAGAACAGACTTTGGCACATAAAGAGAATTCATTAATTTAGCTAATAATATTAGCAATATATGTTATTTACATATTTCACCCTGTTGCTCTGTTGTGCTTCAACTCCCTTTTGATTTCCCAGCTGTTAGCTATCTGCTTAGAAGAACCAATTTTCACTATTTTTGCCAACACATCCAGTTTGAACTTTTTTTGCCATACTCTGCTGACTATGATCCCTCCCCAGGGCCAGCCTAGTTTCTGCTTCTTTTCCCACTTGGTTTAGTCTGTCCTGCTGTTTATCAAATTCGCTATTCTCTTTCTGACAACAGGGAACCTTGAAAGTCATCCAGTCCAATCACTAAAACTCCAACAGTGATAGATATTATAAAGAGTTTATTTTATTTTCCTAGGCTAGAAGTTTATTTCAGATGAGACATAATACACAAACCAGTTTTGCAAACTTTTTATTACTGAAATAATGAGTTTGACTAAATCTTATTATATAAACTATTCTATTTTAGTTTATATTATATAATATATATAGAATATTATATACCATCATAATATGTAAAATAATAGTGTATTATATAATGTAACATTGCATAGTACTCTACTCTGTATTTATAAATGCAATTTCTATATGAATGAAAAGTAGCTAATTATAGCTATAATTCATTTTAGCAACTTTTGTGCCAAGGAAAGTTTTTATATACTATCTCATTTCACTTCACCACAACTTTATAGGGTATTTACTATCGATATCCCTACTTTACAAATGAGAAAAATGAGCTTCAGAAAGGTCAAGTGACAGAAAGTTGGTGATACTGGATTCTATTCCATGTCCTTCTGAGTTAAAAACCTAAGTTCTTAACTACTCTGCTATGCTGGATAAAAATGAGATAAGTGCCTTGAATAGATCTAGCATTTATTATTCTATTTCAAATAGTATGTTATTAAAACACAAAACAGGAAGATTCATAATATTAATGCTGAGAAGCCTCTGGAAATCTACAGATAGAAATAATTCCTGGAGTGAGAGGGCAACCATGCTATACTATACCTTGAATCACCCATGAAGTCAAAATAAGTATGATATCTAGCTGTAGTCAGAAATCAATTTTCTTTCTAGCTTTTCATAGCTCCTCTTTCCCCACTCTTTAAACTGTCCTAATCTGCTTTCCTACTGTGGTTTATTTCTGGTAATGTATAGTTTGGATCACAGCATCCACACACCTGGTGGGCTGTACATAGCTATCCACGCTGTGGATGTTAAGGATTGTAGGAAACTGGGAGGTACAATACAAGCCCTCATAACTTCAGAATGAAGACGTGAGCTCTGCAGATGGTGGGAACTGGCCAAAGACAATAGCATCAAAACCATAGTTGAGCACTCTCACGTGCAAAAGCAAAACTCAATCAGAAACCAAATAGCAGAGCATTTTGATGAAAAGTAACATGTTTTATTAGATTCAGTTTCATCTATTTGTTGAACTGTATGCCTTTTATCATAAAATACACATGTATTAACACATCCTGTAAACAGTACTCATGGTCAGACACTACATTTGGTATAGGGAATACAAAAAAAAAGTCCCAGATGTCAAAGTCTTCATATTCAGGCAGAAAAATCAAATATGTAAATATGTTGATGCCCGCCAGCCAAATGCCACCAGAAATATACCTGTATTCAAAGCTGGGTTTATTATTTGCTGCAACAAGGGAGACTCCAGGCCATGAGGAACAAAGAGGAGTCTCAGAGGGTTATAGTGAGGACTTGTTATACGGTTTGAGTTTGGGCTTGCATTAGGTAATTTAAGGGAAGGTTTAAGGAAACAGTGGTTTTTGTCCACATCAGGTGCTGTCAGAAAGTGGGAGCAATTCTATGATTGGCTATCTTAAATTTTATTGAGGAGGAGGAAAGAATAAAACGGGGTTAAATTTGCAATTTGTAAGGCAGCAGGAGCTATTAACTGGGAACGGGGCGTATGTGGCCACTATTATGGTTAGCACTGTGTTCTTGTTTTTTTCTGGACTCTGATGTAATTATAGAAGGTTCCTGTTTTTGTTTTGATCCATTATGTGGTTTATGCACAGAGTAACATCATATGATTTTGTTTTTCTATAAAATGTATGTTCAGCTATGTTCAGCAGGATAACTATGGCTTGTCTAGGAGCGAAGTTGTTTTTTCTTCCTCAGTTGTGAGCTACACCATACCTTGATATGTGCTAAATTACAAGAATACACACGTTTGAAAAACTAATAAATTCTGCTTATGAATAGGTGTTCTTTAGAAAAAAGGTTTATGTGAATAGTGTATTGAAGAAACAGAATTTACTGGGCTCAGGATACATCAGAGGACATTTCCAAGCAAAAGCAAAGTGTGCAAGCACACACAGCATGATGGGGAACTTTGAGCGGAGCAGCACTGCTAGAATGAATGAGGGAGCTGAATTGGTGAGGCTGAGGCTGAGTCAGCAGGTCATGGTCAAGTCATGAAGGAGTTTGGAATTTATTCAGCTAGTAAATATGAATCCATCAAAAATAATTTGAATCAGAGTCCACGCATGGTGGTTCACACCTGTAATCCCAGCACTTTCGGAGGCCAAGGCGGGCAGATCACCAGAGGTTAGGAGTTCAAGACCAGCATAGCCAACATGGTGAAACCCCATCTCCACTAAAAACACAAAAATTAGCCAGGCATGGTGGACACGCGCCTGTAATCCCATCTACTCGGGAGGCTGAGGCAGGAGAACTGCTTGAACCTGGGAGGCAGAGGTTGCAGTGAGCCGAGATCGCATCATTGCATTGCACCCTGCACTCCAGCCTGGGCGACAGAGTGTGACTCCATCTTAAAAAAAAAAAAAAAAAAAAAAAATTGAATCAGAGAATAACATAATCAAATCAATGTTTTAGAAAGCAGACCTTGGCAACAATATGGAGAACAAACTAGTCTGAGGAGATTTTTTTTTAAAGAGACCAGTTAGTAAATTACTTTAGCCGAGAGACAATTCATGTTTAAACGGAATCAGTAGCAGTGGGGTTGGAGGACTGAGGGATGTAAGAAACGTTGCTGGTATGCAATTGACCAGAGTTAGAGATTATATCCTACATTAAAATGTAAGCTGCATCGGGGTAAAATGAGGTGCATTTGCTCACATTGTACACCTAACAAGTACAGTGTCTGGTGTGTGGCAGTTGCTCAATGAATGTTTGTTAAATTAAAAAAATAAATTATGAGGGATGGGTTGAAGAAGATGTGAATGAAGTAGAAATAGTAGATATTTCTAGGTCATGATGCTGGGTGAATGGTGACTAAATAAACTGAGATAAGGGAGCATATTTGTGGAGGAAGAAGTTAGTTTGATTTTGGACAAACCCACAAAACAAAATAGATATTTTTGGCTTTATATATTTAAAATATTTCAGGGGATATTTTTAAAAGACAATATGACAACAATCTGAACTGTGTTGATTACCCAAATAAAAACTCAGAGCCCCGAAATTATTCACATATGTTAAAAGAGGTTAATAAGTTCCTTCAATGCTGAAAACTATCCTATGATAGACAAAAGGCATAGACTTATTAATTATATTTGGTGACCAAAGAGACAGAACTAAAAACTAAAGTTCTGGAAAATATAATTGGCATATGAAATGAAAAATTTTTCTTGTCTTCACCATAATTTGTTCAGCTTTATTGAGGTATAATCAACATATAATAAACTGTATATACTTGAAACATATAATGTGATGAGTTTTGATGTACTTACGCACCTCTGAAATAGTCACCACAATCAAGGTAATGAATATATCCATCAACGCTCAAAGTTTCCTTATGGCTCTTTGAAATCCCTTTCTCCCTCCCTTCCTTTATCACTCTATCCCCCAGCTCCAGTCCCAAGCAACCACTGATCTGGGTTCTATATATATAGTTTAATGTGTGGTCATATAATTTTATATAAACAAAAAAGTATGTCTTCTTTTTTGTCTGACTTCTTTCACTTGGCATAATTATTTTGAGAATCATCCATGTTATTGCATGTATCAAAACTTTATTCCTTTTTATTGATGAATAGTATTCTATTGTATGAACATGCAAGCAATTTCTTTATGGATTCTCCTATTGATGGACATTTAGGTTGTGTGGCGGTTTCAAAACATGTTCAAGAATAGTATTTTGATACTACTTTGACACTTAAGAAATGGAGTCTTTTCCATTATGGATGGGCTTAGCAACTCATTTCCAATGAATGGAATAAAGTAGAAATGATGACATGCAACTTCTGAAGCTAAGTCATATAAAGATTTTGGATTTCCTCCCTGCTCTTTTGGGTCATCCACTCTGGAGGAGGCCCACTGCCCTGCTGTGAGGAAACTCAAGTAGCCCCATGGAGAAGGCCATGTAGTGAGAAACCGAGGTCTCCTGTTAGCAGTCATGTGAGTGAGCCAAGTTGAAAGCAGATCTTCTAACATCAGTCCAGAGATCAGATGACCACAGGCCCTTGAAAACTTGACTGCAACCTTATGGGAGACCCAGAGCCAGAACCACCTGACTAAGCTGTTCCAGGATTCCCAATCCACAGAAATTATGAGATAATAAATGTTTCCTGTTTTGTCACTAAATTTTGGGTTCATGTGTTACACAGCAAGAGAAAACTAATATGGGTTATTTCAGATGCAGAGTTATTACAAATAAAGCTGATATTAACATCTGTATACAAATCTTTGTATGAATATATGCTTTCATTTCTTTAGGTTTACTACATATTTTGACTAAATTTTTATTTTGCCTTATTTTTTTTTCCATTCAAGTGTCAAGTTGACTCAACAAGGTTATACGATCCAGGTACTTACTTAATATGCCACACAATGCTCATCCCCATGCTAACTGACTAGTAGATAATCAATATTTTGAATTGAGATAAATTGAGAACAATAATAAGTAGCCAAATGACTTTCAGTAGGCAGCCAAGAGAAGGTGATTCAGTGTTGCTGTTGAACACACTGACTGACTTCCCGTAGCCCTATCCTGTGAAAAACAATTTGATTTGCTTTAGGCTCAGGAGAGCAATGTAGTTTGGAGTTCATAAAGGAAGTTTTACCCCGAGGTGATGTGAGTTCTCATTTGAACACCACACATAAATGGGTAGAATTAATCCAGCTCCATCCTGGTGAAAATCTGAAGTGACATGCTCCTCAAAATAGAAATAATAGGTATTTGATCACGTCGCCAGACTGGGTCCTCTCTCTTTCAGCTGCTTTTTAACCAATTTAAGCTGTGCTTAGGGGAACAAACTATGGCATTGAGAATTTGAGTGAGATTTCTGTTTCAGCTCTCAGATGTGATTGGAGAGAGCAGGTAGAGAGCATACCGACTGCTTTGCTCAAAGAGTTTCTACTGATTTAGTTCCTTTATCTGGTATGGGGGACACTGAGCTTTCTAAAGGGATAGAACTATATTAAAGAAGCATTCTGAGCCAAGAGGGTTTGCCAAACTGATCCACAATGTACTGAATTTATGTTAAACATAAAATTATATCTATTAGTGTGAGATAGGAATCACTCCATAGCAGTTCTTGAGAGGTAGTAATAACATGAAATTTTCTAAAATATTAATGAAATTTTCTCTTTTACATTTTCTTATGCTAATCTTGCTTCTTACCAAAAAATTTGCCTAGGGAAGATTTAGAATTGTTAAAACAGGAACGTAAAGAGGAAAAAAAACCAGTGTTAATATTCAGCTCTTGCTGTCTGAAATGCAGCAACTTGTTTTAGAGAAAAAGAGAGCAGAAGGATTTTGCAGACTCTTTTATTGCTTCCTTTAGAGAGCCAAGATTGGTAATCTTAGTCATAATGTTTTTTATATAAGGAAGATCCTATCAATATAGGAAGACCGAGCAAACAAATTCATCCTCAGCCCAGTTAATAGGAAGTGAATAAGGCAGAGTAGAAGGGAGCAGAGGCAGTGAGTAGAGGAAACACCAAGGCCGTTGATCCCTTTCATGCCTCCAGTGCCCAATGTGAAAGCACACAGGGGCTTTAGAAATATCCTAATAAATATATTGGCACTTGAGAACCTCAGCGCTATTGGTATGCATCTCTCACTGCAAGCCTAGGAGAAGGCCTGCACCCAACCACTTTCAGTGTAGGGAAGAGCAAAATACTGGAGGTGGAGGCAGAAAGCAAGTAGATATGGAACTTGAATATTCATGTCAGGAATCCAGAAAACCCTCCACATCTTCATAAAGGTACAGAGAGGCAGTGAAGACTGCTGAACCAACAGAGAGCTTCAGGTCCAGAACAAATGGCCAAGACCATAGATGCCAGTGGGAGAGATATCACAAATAATCCCCAAGAGGCCAGTGAGATCTGTGGAGTCCCAACAGTGACCAGATTTAGCAGGAGACTACTGGTCTGACTACTGACCAGGTAAGTGCAGTGTTATACACCCTCTTCTGCCCCTCTTTAAGATGGGATGTGAAGATAGAGAAAGGATTGTATCTTGTGCAGTTTTATGGGGTTTGTTAGAACAGTGCTTGGAAAAATATAGTATCTTCTGAATCATTTTATTTATTTATTTATTTATATGAGACGGAGTCCTGCTCTGTCACCCAGGCTGGAGTGCAGCTGCATGATCTTGGCTCACTGTGACCTCCGCCTCCTGGGTTCAAGCAATTCTCTTGCCTCAGCCTCCTGAGTAGCTGGGATTACAAGCACACACCACCATGCTGGGCTAATTTTTTTTTTTTTTTTTTTTTTTTGTATTTTTAGTAGATACAGGGTTTTGCCATGTTGGCCAGGCTGGTCTGGAACTCCTGACCTCAGGTAATTCACCCACCTCGGCCTCCCAGAGTGCTAGAATTACAGGCGTAAGCCACCATACCCGGCCATCTTCTGGATTGTTTTAGAGTGACTGGGCAATCCTAGAAAAATATAGGAGCTATTGTTAATTTCTCCATGACAGTTGTGATGACAATACATTTTTGAATGTGCTATACCAGTTTGTAACTGCATTAGTTTGCTAGGGCTGCTATAACAAAGTACCAGAGACTCGGTAGCTTAAATAACAGAAATTTATTTTGTCACACTTCTGCAGGCTGGAAAGCCAAGATCAAGGTAGCGGCAGTGTTATTTTCTTCTGAGGATTCTCTCTTTGGCTTACAGAGGGCCATTTTCTTCCTGCCTTTACATGGTCTTTCCTCTCTGCCTGTGTTTATCCTAATCTCCTGTTCTTATCAAGACACCAGTCATATTAAATTAGGGCCTACCCCTAATGACCTCATTTGATCTTAATTACCTCTTTAAAGGCCCTATCTCAAATAGAGTCACATTCTGAGGTACTGGGTTAGGACTTTAACATATGAACTTGGTGGAGGAGTAGGGGACACAATTTAGACCATAATAGTAAACAATCAGAAATTAGTGACTAGGGGCCTGGCGCGGTGGCTCATGCCTATAATTCCAGCACTTTGGAAGGCTGAGGTGGGTGGATCACCTGAGGTCAGGAGTTCAAGACCAGCCTGACCAACATGGTGAAGCCCCATTGCTACTAAAAGTGCAAAAAAATTAGCTGGGCATGGTGGCAGATGCCTGTAATCCCAGCTACTTGGGAGGCTGAGGCAAGAGAATTGTTCGAACCCAGTAGGCAGAGGTTGCAGTGAGCTGAGATCACGCCACTGCACTCCAGCCTGGGCAACAAGAGCAAAACTCCATCTGAAAAAAAAAAAAAAGTAGTGACTAGCTGTGATGGCTCATGCCTATAATCCCAACACTTGCGGGAGACCTAGGTGGGAGGATAGCTTGAGGCCAGGAGTTTGAGAGCAGCCTGGGCAACATGGCGAGACCCTGTTTCTACAAATAAAAAATAAAAAAAATTAGCTGGTGGCAAATGCCTGTAGTCCTAACTACTCAAGAGACTAAGGTGGGAGGATGACTTGAGTCCAGGAATTCGAAGCTGCAGTGAGTTATGATCACACCCCTGCACTCCAGCCTGGGTGATAAGGGTGAGACTATCTCTAAAAAGAAATATAAATAAGAATTAAAATGTTATAATTCTTAATTCTTTTCTAATACAAATATTCAAGAATATAATTTTAGAGTTTAATAATTCTGCTTCAGAAGTTTTTATGCATAAAATTTTTTATTCTTTGTTACCCTGGTTGATTATTTATTACCCCCAGCTGGAGAGCCTTTAAAAAAACAAATTCCCAAACCCCATCCCAGACCTGCTGAGTCTGCTCTCTCTGTGGTGGAATTCTCTGTGGCACCAAATAGCAAGAGCTATTCAAAGAAGAAGACATGTTTTCACTGTTCACTATAGGGGATGTATGTTATTTTTTGCTACCCTAGTCTCTATTTTCTTGGTGTCTTTTGGAAAATTACTGACTCCAATGTGTGCAATCCTGGACCCATAAAACAAGATTGTCTGTCTTTCCCTAGCTCAGGGGTGGACCAGGGACCAAAGATGGCTACTTGGCCTCTCTCCTTCAAGACTTTGAACTTTAAGTGGAAGAAAGGAGAATGGTTGGAACAGTATCCTGAAACAATGTGGTATACTCAGTGCTATCTGATTTCTGGAGACAGCTGTTGCTGTTACTTTTTAAGCCTGGTTCTCTACCTTCTTACTATTATCTTTCCATAGATTGCTTTTCTGTTTTTGTTAGCCAAAGTTGATTCCTCTTGCTTGGACCTCAAGACCTGCAACTAATGTAAACACTTGGAAAGTAAGAGGAATAGCTACTTGGAATAGACAAGGAGATAGGTACAGCCCAACTTCAGATAAATTATGGTAATTTCTAATTAATGTCTTTTAATTATTAACTTTTAACAAATTTCTTAGATGTACAATAACTGGTAAGACATTAACTACAGTTTACTAAGACACTTAACCCTAAGGAACCATGTGCAAATTAACAGACAGTATCTGCCAGGAAAACATTTCTCTTTCTCTAGAAATAGGGGAACCAGCTGTGAAATCCAATTACCAGAATTTTGGCCATTCCCAATGTTCTGGTTCTCAAAGCCCACATCTAGATGTAAAGACTATATTTAGCCTCAAATTTTAGAGCTTTAACTTGAGAATCTAAAAATCCACGGAAATAAGCAAAAAGTCTTTGAGGAAGCTAATAAATAGAACATGCTTGGATGCTAAGTTAGTAATTACTGTCAATCTACAGACAACAGCAAGACAGACACCATAGATACCTCAGAAGAGAGATGGAAATTAAATAGAAGAGAAATAGACCAGAGTCTATACGTATCCTCCCTCTTCTAGAGGATACAGTATGGGAGGTCAGCAGTCTGAAGTAAAAACTTGCAATATCCCCACATTCATACTCTTAGTTGGAGCCATATCAGTGTCAAAAACTGTGAAGGGTTAAATTTTTACCCTACTTGCAAGCTGATGAATAAACCTTCCACAGTTTCACAGATACTGGCAGAATACACCAAACTCCTGGGTCAAAAACCGAAGGATTTTATTAATCATAGCAATAGCAGTAGCCACAGGGGCAGCATTTGCATAGGTTTCTCAAGCCTGAATTCCCAGAGGGTGACATAAGAAAGCTACTTCACTCCTTTATATATAGTTGATTACATTGTAAGAGAGAAACTTTGAGCTTAGGAAACCTGGATCTTTTATGATGGACAGTGAGTCTACCTGACCTTTGTTCCAGAGGCAGACATTGTCTTATTACCCTGGTCAGGAAAAAAATGTACTTTCTGTCCCAGAGAGAGTCACTATCTTCCAAGTCTTTCACTATACACTCAACCTTGAAAAGATAGTCTGGAACAAAGGCATTCAGGGACTCTGTTTACAAGATGCGCAAAAACATGAGACCTATAGAGGACTGTGTTCCAACAATCAATACCTACTAAAAACCTTCAAGGTAGGTATTTTACTTGCTTTTTAGAAAAGGAAAATGAGAGTAAAAGAAGTTAAGGAACTCATATTAGGCCCCACAGTGGTGCAGCTGGAATTTATACCCAAGACTTTGTTTTTCCATGGCCTCTCCCCACTAAACCACTGCCAAGACCCATCCATGTTTATGGTTTATGTTTATGATAAACCAAAAATCATGACACATCATTCTAGGAGGAAAATTTCTGTCAGCTTATTATGCCCCCCAGGGTGGCAAATGCTATTTCCTGAAAGATATCCTAAAAAAACTAGGACAAAACTTTATAAACAAGCTTAGCATGCCTCCTGCAAAGTGAGATTTGTCTACAGTAGGCCACCAAACTCTAATTGTCAACAAAAGGGGGAGGGGAGAGAAGGAACTATTGTCCAAAGTGAAGGAATATCCTAGGAACCTGAATGGAGTATCTGTCCTCTTTTTTCCATTTCCAGAAATTGGGCTTTCAGAAACCTGGGAGGGGTGGTGAAATCTATCGTAGCAGGGTGGAAAAGAAGAGGGAGAATCTTGTTTAAACCTAGGAAGATTTAGTAGCTTGTTTCCAAGATGGCCACCACCAATTTTCTCCCTTCCTGTATGTACATTTAATCCCCTAAAGAGAGGTAGGGTCTAATCCTCTTTCTCCACCTCCCACACCCCTCACCCCTCACCCCTTGAATCTAGGCTGGATTTGGTACATTTCTTAAATAACAAAATGCAACAGAGGTGGTATTCTGGGACTTGCAGACTTTAAGTCATAAGAAGCCTTGCAGATTTTGTTCAAGTTTCTTGAAATGCTTGGTCTGGGGAAGGTATAAAAAGCCTGACTACCAAAACTGCCATGCTGTGAGGAAGCACAAGCCAGCCATATGGAAAGAGATAGATGCCCAACAGCCCCACACTTCCAGCCATCTCAACCCATGCACCAGTCACATAAGCTAAGGAGCCATATTGGACATTCCTGTACCAGCAGATGCCATATGAAAAACAACAAAAAAGAAAAAAAGAAAAGAAAAGAAACTCAACCCACAGGGAGAACAAAGGCCCCATACATATGGCTCAGTGTTGAGCTGTCCTAAGTATCTCAAGCCACCTCTGCTATGCCTCATCCAAATTCCTGACTCACAAAATCATGTATATAATAAAATTGTTGTTCTATGCCCCTAAATTTTGAGGTGGTTTGTTAAGAAGCAATAGATAAGAGCAAAAATAGGAAATAGGTATAATTGAAATACATGTTGGGAGAGTGGTTAAAAAATCAGACTGGGACAAATATTAAACAGAAATTGTAAATTCACATTGTGAGCTGATTAGAAGTTTAACATGCAATTAAAACTTAAAAATAAATGTTTCACACAGTTAGCAGGATAAGATTTTAAAATGATGTTTGAAATCTCTTTCAGATACTGACTGATTGACCCAAAATTGGAAAAGTTATCATTCTGGGGTAGTATATCTCAACCAAGAGCAATTTTGTCCTCCAAAGTACATTTGGCAATGTCCAGAGACATGTTTGGTTACCACATTTGGGGCAGGGGGAGCTACTGGTATATACTGGAATTTGCTAAATGTCTTATAATGCAGAAAGCAGCCTCCCATAACAAAGAATTATCCAGCCTAAATTGTCAGTAGTGCCAAAGTTGGGAAACCCTATCCTAGAGTATCTGAGGCAACTATATTAAAGGGATTTGGCAAAGTCATAACTTCTTCCATTTGGAGAGAAGCTTTCGTTATTCAAACTTTCTTGTCCGTAATACAATGTTAAATGTTTACGTGGATCGCAACATGTGGGTTTCAGTCTAATATATAAAGAAACATTTCTTGAGGTATTTATTTGGTATTTTATTAGCAGTAGGCAATTCACTGGCACTGTGAATTTCACAAGTTTCCTGACTTCTGTGAGCTGTTATGTAACATGGAGATTGACATGTCAATGATTATAGTACTGTGGGATAACAGCAGTACTAGAGACTGGAAAATAGGACAAAGAATACTAAAGTAGTCAGGGGATTTTCAGGAAAGACCTCAAAAGGGAGAGGCACTGAATTGAAACTATATGAATAAGTAGAAATGTTTCAGACTGGAAGCTGGAGAAAAATAGGCTTGACTGGTATGTAAGCCCAATTAGTTTTATAAAATAAATTGTGCTTTCCTTTAATAGTATATGAAGCAATTAGGAGTTGAATCAGATGTGGAATCATTGGAGGCTTCTGAAAATTTGATTGGAAAAAGTACAATGGCTGGTAATTTAAATCTCCAAAGGAAATGTCAGGAAAACTAAACAAGTTTTCAGAATCTAACTTCTTCATGGTCCAAAGATTAAAACTATAAAACACACGAAACACAAAAACAAGTTTGGCCATGGCTGAGAATAAAAGATTTAAAGCTGATAACAGCTTTTTAAGGATACATGGCCAGCATTAAATGTACGGATAAAGAATAAAGAGGCTTTATCACCACCATACGATGAAAAAACATAAGTTAAACTTTGAAAAATAAGTTTTGCCTTTGTTGTTTTCTAAAATCTTTTTCAGATTGAAACAATCATTTTTTGAAATTCCAGGAGGTCCTTATGATAAACAACTGAAAGTCTTTTATGCTGTCACATGCATTCAGTTTTCCTACATTTTCCCTGTAGAGATACACAAAAAATCCCGTGGGCTTCAGAATATCTTAAGTACCTTAGTCACACAATGTTCAATTTGAACTGCTATCACTTATAAGCTTTTATGATTCAAAAATCATATAGTATGACATTTTTAAATAGCCCAAAGACTATCATAGAATTTCTACAATCATTTGCCACAGTTGTGTACTCTAACACTCAAGAAAATATACCTGATTTCAAAAGACATGTTTCCCTTGGCAAAACTGCTGTTTCGAAATGGGGCAAAGCTTCTTACTTCACAGAATACTCTGAAAGCACAGAACATCACTAAAGCAATGTATGTTAACAGAATGTTGTCAACTAACAGAAGACCAACACCAGATTCCACTGCACTAGGCCGGCCTGGTTATGCTCAACTAGGTAGAGGCCAGGCTCTCTCCCTGGACATTGGGCAACTCTGGTTTCTAAAAATCAGTTCTTATGTAATTATTTCCAAGTAGGTAAGTGGGACTTATGCTAGCATAACTAGTGAATGAATGCCCAAATATAAAGTGCATGATGTGATGATTTCTATGCAAAAAGCAAAAACCAGGTTATCCCCAGGGAGGTCATTTATATTGTTTTCATCCATACATAGCACTTTTCTCAAAATGTAGTTCTTAGACCACTTGCATCAACATAATCTGGGGTGTTTACTAAAGAGGCAGTTTCCTGTGTCCCCTCAGACCTAGTGGAAAAGAATTTTTAGTTTGATTTTTTTAGGCATGCTATAATTTGTGAACTGTGTCTTTATGTTAAAAGTCCAGCAAAATTTCGCAAAAGAAAATTACTTATTTTGTGTGGAATTCACTCCAGTATATAAAATCATACTGAAAATATAGCTTTTAATTTCTTTAATGGTTTTGAGTGTTCCTGGCGTATGTCTACATGACAGGATATCAACATTTGGGGGTGGGGGAAATCAATTATTGATTCCGTGCTTAAGAAATAAGATATTTCATCACAACATTTGTCGAAGTCAGTGAGCCATCATAGTAAGTGTTGAATCTGTTTCCTCTGTTCCCACTTTAGAAGGATTTGATGGGGTTGTTTCTCCAGATAAAGGAGCCTGACTTCACAGAGCAAGTTTCTCTGCACAAATAATAATAATAATAATAATAAGTTTTAAAGTATGAATATGGCTTAGCCCAGGGAAGGAGAGTTGATTTAACTTGAGAGCCAAGAAAACCTGAGGTAACAATTAGCATTCAAAAGAATAAAGCATATTGTACTGAAAGGGCATTTTTCTTTTATATTACATGTCATGTAAACACACCAATCTTAAAACCATATATTCTTATAGGTCTTTAGTCTGCCCCACAACCCCTAGCAAAGTGTTACTAATACTTTGGGAGGGAGGGTTGGGCAGTGGAAGAGATTGACATGCTCATGACTGAATGAATGAAGTGCACTTTCCCTCCATTCAATGTTCTAGGGTGCCAACAGCTCATTCTTTCTGAAGTGCATTCCAAGATGAGCTTATCTGTTGATTAGCCAGAGACCTTAGACTTCATGAAAGTGTATAAGCTGGGATAGATTCCTCTTACTGCCATTTTGGGGTCATGAGCAAGATGAGAGAGCGAGGAAATTGTGATGAGAATGAGCCACAGGACAGTAGACACAGGACAGAGACAGAGAAGAGATCACGAAGCCTCTGAAAGATTGAGGTTGGTCTTCTGGTCCTAGTTGACATAAGACCTACTTAAATGCCACTGGGTGTCCTTATAGTTCACAAGACTTCCAAGCACCTATAATAGCCCTCCTTTCCTTTGATTTGGCTTATTTTAGTGGCACTCTGTTCTTGCGTCTTGAAACATACAGTTTCTAAGATAATATGATTAATAATCTTGTAAACTTCCATACAAAGCATTTACAATGGGGATCTGCCTCCTTGCTTGGTTTCATCAATAGCCTGGCCTTTCTGAAATAGCTTCTGTATCTTTTATCAGCATTTTAGGTCATATTGTGTGGATGAGAATTACACAGAGAGGAAGGTATTTGGGCTCACTTCACCCTGTCTTGACTTGGGTAAACAGGGTCTTTAATCAGCTAAATTCCCTTCTAGGGATTAAAAACTAACATTTATTAAAAGTATTGCACAGGCAAAGATGTTTATGGTCATTAGCTCTTTAATCTTCACAACTTTGTAAGATTCAGACTCAGAAAGGTTAATTAACTTGCTCAATGATCAGAGCTAGAAAATAGTAATGTTTATACCATAATCCTGGTCTCTACTTCCTAGTTCGGAACTCTTTCTACTAGGCCAGTATCTCTCAAAATATAGTACACATATCAAGTATGGTACCAAAGAGTATTTTAAATAGATTATGAAAAAATGTTTAAAGTTACACATTTATTTAATATACCGGAAACACAATTAAATCCAATTTTATGAATATATATAGTAAATAATAGTACAGATGGCATATAGATATGGTAAAAATATTGAAGATAAATGATTAAAGTTTGAAAAACCCTCACCACACCAAATTCACAACTTGACAATATGTTCAAAAGTGATCCAATGGCCATATTAAGTTTAAAATTTGGATGTAGATAAGATATTTTTAGGGAAGAATATACCTGTGGTATTTGATCTCCATATTATTTTGAAATTATTCATGTGCAGAAGACATTATTACATTTTAAAATAATCTTGTCATCAATATTCAATATAAAAATAATCTTATTGTCATCAATATTCAATATAAAAGTATAATAAATATTTTTCTAATTTAATACATGTACATTAAAATTGCTGAGTAACAATATAAGTAAACTCTTTTTTTGTTTTGTTTTGTGTTTTTGTTTTTGTTTTCTGAGATAGGGTCTCGCTCTGTTGCCCAGGCTAGTGTGCAGTGGTACGATGTCTGCTCACTGCAACCTCCACCCACCAGGCTCAGGCGGTTCTCCCACCTCAGCCTCCCAAGTAGCTGGGACCACAGGTGGACACCACCATGCCTGATATGGTTTGGCTCTGTGTCCCCACCCAAAATCTCATCTTGAATTGTAATTCCACATGTCAAGGGGGACCAGGTGGAGATAACTGAATCATGTTCTCATGATAGTGAATTCTCACAAGATCTGAGGGTTTTATAAAAGGCTTCCCCCTTCTCTCGGCACTCATTCTCTCTCCTGCTGCCCTGTTGAAGAGGTGCTTTCCACCATGATTGTAAGTTTCCTGAGGCCTCCCCAGACATGCTGAACTGTGATCAATTAAACCTCTTTCCTTTATGTATTACCCAGTCTTTATTAGCAGCATGAGAACAGACTAACATCCAACTACTTTTTTTTTTTTTTTTAATTATACTCAGGGTCTCACCATGTTGCCCAGGCTGGTCTTGAACTCAGCTCAAGTGATCCGCCCACCTTGGCCTCCCAAAGTTCTGGGATTACAGGCATGAGCCACTGCACCTTGACCAACTCTGTAAACTGCTTTAATGCTTTAACAAATGCTAAAAATGTTTAAGCATGCCCTTGGCAACTTTGTACATCTTGAGAAAGTTTTCCAGGTAATCAAAATAAGACAGGGTAATGTTATAATGAAGGCCAAGAAACTTCAACCACCAAAGAAATATAATGAGCTTTAGTAATGTACTGCCTGGAGTTTCACGCCCATATGATGAAATGGACCTGAGAAAGGAAAGTGACCAGGAAATCAAAACTAGGGATGACCGGACACTCTGGGCATAAGTACCAGAACACTCACAGCCAAATAAAAAATCCTTCTCATATTAATTCTGAGGTTCTTTCAGAGAGATGTAACTGTGCAATATTTAGGGGATTTCTGACACTGAATCATCTCTGTTGCATGGGAGCCAGAGAATAGCAGCAATAAGACTAGATTAGGAAGGAATCCAAAGCTTCATTCTCCTAGCTCTGTCCTCTATTAACAGGGAGAATTTGCAGAAAGGTTTTTACTGCTCCAACTCTCTGTTTCCTCACTCAGAAAATATGAATAAAAATACCTACCTGACTAGATTAAAAGAATATTATAAAGGTATATCATAAATTGCTAAGTACTCTGTACCTGTTAAGCAATATTATGTCTAGAAAAATAGTTAAAAAAAGGATCAATTTTTTCTCCTTTTCATGAGATTTGCTTGTCTTATTTTCTCCTATAGTGCAAAGCTTGGTGTATTTCTTTTAAGAAGCGTAATATTTCTGTAATATAATACATAATAGTATTTGAAAGTTAAAGGTTGGATGCATTTTTGTTGTGGGATATGGGAGAAATCCTATATTAAAGAAAGATTTTTTTCATCCAGAAACATTACAGTAGATTCAGTAGCGTATTGGATGAGATGCTCCAATTTAAATAAACAAAAAACTGCTCTTTTTAGGATTGGAAGGAAGGAGGAATGTGTTTATTTTGCGCAACATGGGATCCACTAGTCTGGAGATGTATCTGAAGTAAAGAATTCATGCCCTCTGTATCTGACTCATGCCAATGTCACTGCTGGTTTGGGAATGCTGTCTTTTTCTTTTACTGCCAACTTGGATCTTACTGAGGTTCTAAAATACTATGTCATCATTTTGCTTTCTAAGACCTAGTTAAGTTGACTTTTCAGAATAAAATCATTCTAGAAGCAGCTTTAATTAACAGGCTTAATGAGGGAGATGGTTACAGAGTTCCATGTATGTATAAAAGGCTTATTTTTTGTTTGTTTAATTACTTCAGAAACATTTCTGTATTCCTAGATAAATTCACTTTACTTTTACCCAAGACACACATTGCCCTTGAAAATCACTTGATATCCTTTGCCTTGGCTAGATGTCAAATACGTTGACCATCTCTGAAAGCCATTTCTCTTTCAGATCACCTATTGAGGTTGTTTCAAGTACTGTGATTCTATATTGCCTTTTATTTCTTGGTAATACTCTTCTGCTCAAATATCTGGAAGAAAGGTTGCTTACTGTACCCTCTAGTGGTGATTGTGACATTCTCTTAGAAATATATGTTTATTTCCATCTTTGGCCTTTTACTAAAGATTTAATGTACAGTATGAAAGAATTTCATCAATCTTTAAGGAGATACAAATGATGAAATGATGAAAACACTGTAATGGTGTTTTCAATTGCATCACAAATTGTTTCATAGGAAAATATCTTATTTTCCTCAAAGTTTGTTAACCGAAATTTTATTCAATTAAAATCAAAGTGTTTAAATTCTTTCATTTTAGAATATTGTCAGTACTCAGTTACTCACACTCCTGGAGGAAGTATATATATCACTATGCATCTCCCAAAATATCATTTATATTTGAATTTACAGGACCTTTTCATTCATGTTTAGTCATATTACATTTCACTTTCTAAGAATTCACAACATTGGAAATAAAACAAAGAGGCCACACATGGAATTTCTGACTCTACAAGAACTAAGAATTTATCCACATGATTCCTCCTCTGGTATTCTGCAATTTGTTCTTTTCTTTCTCTGCCTTCCCTGCTCTCCATTTTCTCCCCACCGCAAGGTGGGTCAAGGCAAGTCTTTAAAATGAGAGGAAGCATTTGCTTTGGAGGAGCTGCTGCCAAGAGTACAGCTATTGCTCTGTGTCCTTTTTTCTCAGGTAGAAATTTAATTAGATATTTTTATTCTAAAGTTCTTGCTTCCAAACTCTAATGAGTTATAGTTCATATGTAGAGGATGAGAATAAATACAGTTAAGAAAAACAAAGGAGATAATCAAGCTGAACAGGTGGTTCTCAACAAAAACTTGAAATTAAGATTTGTCTTCTACTGAGAATAATCAAGAGATAAACATAAATTAAAATGACTTTAATGAATACATAAAATGTCTTGTTCCTGAATAAGAAGACTCCATATTTTCAGTTGTCAATTTTCCTAAATTAATCTGTAAATTCAATGGCATCCTAATGGAATTTTAATAAACTTGAGCAAATGTTTCTGAAGTTTATCTGAGAGAATATTCAAGTGAGAATAGCCAAGAACAACAATAATTTTAATAAGAGTTATAGAGAGAAGGATTAGATTTAATATATGTTTAAAGGTGATACCAAGCCACAATAAATAAAATGGCATGTTCTCAGCTCAGTAAGAGACGTATTCCAATGGAACAGAAAAAAACATATGTAATATATAGTATCTTGTTTTATTTTATTTATTTTTAGAGAAAGGGTCTCACTCTGTTGCCTAGGCTGGAGTACAGTAGTGCTATCATAACTCACTGTAACCTTGAACTACTGGGCTCAAGCAATCCTCCTGCTTCAGCCTCTTGAGTAGCTAGAACTATAGACACACACCATCACACCTAGCTAACTTTTTATTTTTTGTACAGACCGGGTCTCATTATGTTGACCAGGCTAGTCTTGAACACCTGGCCTCAAACTATCCTTCCCCCTCGACTTCCCAAAGTGCTGGGATTACAAGCGTGAGCCACTGTTCCCAGCCCTATCCTACAGATATCTGTACTTTTATGTAAAGCATTTCTGTAGGATACGGCCATTTATATATGGCTATTTATATATATATATATATATATATAGCTATTTATATATATAAATATATATAATACAGATATATAAATAAATAAATAAATATATATATATAGCTACTTTTATTTTATTAAAAATGACCCAAATGCTACTATGGGTAAAAACATAGCAGTTCCTTAAAAAATTAAACAGAATCACCATATGATCCAATAATTTCACTTCTGAATATAAACCCCAAAAAATTGAAAGCAGGAATTCAAACAGATATTTGTATACCTACATTCATAGCAGCATCATTCACAATGGTCAAAAGCAACCCAGGTTCCATCAATCAATAAATAAACAAAATGTGGTATATACATATAGTGAAATATTATCAGCCTTAAAAAGGAAGGAAATTTTGATGCATTCTTACAACAACAGTGGACCTTGAAGAAATCATATGCTAAGTGAAATCAGGCAGTCACAAAAGGAAAAACACTGTATTATTCCACTTATATGAGGTGCCTAGAGGAGTAAAGTTCTTTGAGACAGAAAAAAGAAGAGTGGTTGCAAGGGGCTGCAATGAAGTGGGAATGCAGAGTTAGTCTTTAAGGGTACAAAGTTTCAGCTGAGGAAGATGAAAAAGTCCTGAAGATGAATGTTGCACACAATGTGAATGTACTTAATACCTCAAAACTCTACACTTTAAAATTGTTAAAATCATAAATTTTATGTTTTATATATATATTTAACCACAATTTAAAAAGTGTTGTATGTTGGGGTACTCACTAGATTTACATCATCTATTAAAGTATTTTGAAATAAATACTTGTGGCAGTATTTGTTTAAACAACCAAAATGTTCATCAACAAACTATAGTATAACCATGCAACTACGGAACAGCATGCAACTATTAAAAAGCATAAAGTTGACATATATGGAATGATGTACCAAATGTATTGTCAAGTGTAAGAGGAAATGGAAAATTGTATTCGAGTTACTTTACATATTTCTTTTGCAAAAACAATATTACATCAAGTTGCCCAAGGGTAAGGCCATCTAACCCACATGATAGAAAAAGCATTATCTTTGTTATTTTCTTCTTGGGATCACAGAGCCAGTCTCACTCTTTTATACAGTAGTTGGGTTTCCCTACAACAGTTAGAAGTTCTCCACTGTCCATCATACTAGGAAGATATTCATCCTGGGACAAAAAATGAGGACTTGGTGAGTAGGAATTCGTCTGAGGTGAGGAGAAATTTTTTCTTTTTTCTCTGGGTTTGAGACTTGGTGACTGTGAGGAGCCAGGTGTCCTGACCTGGGCCTGACTACACAGAGAAAAGCTGATGACAAGTCAGGAAGGTGGCTGGGCCCATAGGTGACCTATGGCAAAATGGACTTGAACTGCAGAAGCAATGTATCTTCCGTGTTGGACTCTCCTTCCATTAGTCTTTGTTCTTCTGTAAGGGGAAATTATGGTAGAGCCCACATCCATATTGGTGGGCAGCAGTCACTGCCAGAGAGCAGCCGTGTCCTCTGGCGTAGAGATGGTGAGAGTCATCACTGGAACAAGAGGGATACTAACATGAAGACAGGACCAGAGGAGAAGAATGCCAGGGATGTGTTCCTTAGCACACATTAGTTACCAAAATCCATTAGAAATATCTGAGACACATTCTTTAGAGCAGATTGCATCTTAATCAATAAGACTGGCGGAGCAGTCTCACCATCATGGTTTGGATTAGAGTAATTATAAACAAGATATCTTCTAGGGTCTTTCTGACCCTTAAAGGTAGAAGTGGTTCAACACTGCCAATTCCAGGTCCTGTAGAGTCTAAAACATTTCCAAGTGCTCTGTGAATTTAGGGGGAATCAGGCAGCAAAGAAGTAAGGGGCTGTGTCTCCTGGCCACCTCTGTCTCTCAGCCCATGGGCGCCTGCTTCCACACATATGGGCTTTTTTTCCACACCGCTTCAATATGGTCTTGACACTCACCCCTGTTCCCACAGGAAAAGCTCACTCACACCAACTATTCTGTAGATATAAAAGTCTTTACTAAGCCATTAGGGGAAACATGGCACTGCCTGCTGCACTGCTAATGCCATGATGCCCCCATAAGAAATTGCCGGTCTCCAAATGTTTCCTGGGCACCCCGGCACCATGAATTCTTCTCTTCACTCCTCCTCCATACAGTTCCTAGTCTCACAGCCTCCTCTGGCTCCCCTTCCCTCCCTCTCGTTTACTTCTCCCTGGATTATTTATTCTCTACTCTTCTCTCTGCCCTTTTTTGGAAGGAGAAAAATAAAGAACTCCTCTCCTTTTCTCATGCAGAGCAATTCTACTCTGTCCTCTGAAGTTTGTGGATCAACCAATACTTTTCAACATCTTTAAGGTTTTTCTTTTAACTCAATCATGTATTAGCTTTCCAAACAAAAACTGGCCTCAATCTATAATAAATTTTCAGACCAGTGGTTGAGATAACAAAAAATATTTCCACCTTGATGTCTAATACAGATGGATAAATGATAGAAAGAGATTAACCCCCAAAAGTAATTTGATTTAGTAAATCAAATGCTGATTTACCAAAGAGTCAACAATAAATTATCTCTAAGGGAGTGGACTGAATTATTTTCATTTTCTTTATTGAGTATTTTCAATGATTTTTGAATTTTGATAGTAAGCATATATCATTTTCCACTGGAACATCAAAGGTGAGACAGACGAAGCCCCTGCCCTTGGAGCACTCCTAGTCCAGTACACGCAGCCCAGGCATCATGCCTGATATGGTATGGTTGGTCACTGTGGCTTGTCCCTGGCCATCCAAAGAACTGAAACATCTAATTGCATTATCATTGTCTGTACTTTGTGGAACTAATTTTATATTGTTTTAAAACATTTTCTAAGTGGCAATAGACCCACTTTCTGTCTCCCAGAACCATAAGGTCCCATCAGTTCCTGGTTTTAATGTGTTTCCCTAATGAGTTCCTTCTAATAAAATTAGCATTTGATTTTTCCTGTCATTCATACAGCAATTTATCTTTTGTCAGGTTTTAATTGAAAACATCCAAATAATTCCTCTGGACCTCCAATGCCAAGGAGCCAGATTAGGCATACTTTTCTGCTCATCCTGATAAGAAAGCCAGAGAATTCTAATTCTACCAGTTTTTTTTTCTAGGCTTAGAATTTAAATTATTTCAATATATTTATGAAATGAGACAAGTTTTTAGCAAAAGCAGTACTCAGTAATTGGAAAGTCAGTTAACTTTTATCTTTTGGTTAAAAAGAGGAAGTAGGTCAGTTCCTTGTTAATATTATTAGCAAATACTATTTATAGCATAATATAAATTACTGAGAAAAGACATCCTAATTTTCACTTTTAAGCAGAAGGCAGTGGTTAACTCATTCTTATTTTTAAACATATTAAGGATCCAGTGGACTAATTTTTCAGGAAGAGAGAGTGTGTCCTTGCCACCTTACAAACAACAACTAACTCACTAAGACAATTTTCACTACTCATATCATGTATATGCTGGAAAGATTTGTCACTCATGCACATCTCAGCCACATATCACAGGTCTATGTGATGGAGAGAAAAATATGAACTTGAGAATATAATATTTGTGATATGGAGTTACTCATGTCCCTTTATAGACTTTTCTGTGTGTATTTATATCTCAACTATAAAACTAAAATTCTGGTAGATATTTTTGCATTTGAATCTTCTGGTGAGGAGATTTAAATTGCCCAACCATGAAATTGGGTGCATCTGAAATAAATCATGAAGTATTTATAAATACCATCATTTCAAAGGCAAGAAAAGGATATTTATGCATTTGGCTTATTCCTAAACTGAGAATAAGGTTGTCTTGGAGGCAACAAGATTATCAAACAGCCTCTGTGTTTGCACACACCAGAATAAATGGCAATCTGGACATAGAATACAAAAGCAAATATTTCTCAAGAAGAACCATGATTTGCTGCTTTTCATCAAAGTCTGGGTGAAATCATTACCAAATATCTACTTTACTGCCTTGTTCCTAAATGACTTGGAAGGATGGTGACATCATCCTTTGATGCTTAGAAAAGAAGGAAACCATATTTCAACTAGAAAGGATAGGAATATTAAAACTCTTCAGACCGGAAATTTTTGCATCTGACAACACACCAAAAGCCATTGGGATAAATGTGCTCTCAAGCGCTGTCCTACTTTCAGTTTCCTCTCCTTTCTAAAGATTCTTCAGTTCTCAGCTCTGCTTCTGGAGGGATGCTGGCCAGAGTTCCAGCATAAACGATTCCCTGAGAAATGTTTCATGTTGAAGTCCTGCACAAGGCCAGGGAGCTGTGATGAATGGCAGCTCCAAGGGAAGTCGGAAATCTAATCACAGGAGGAGCCTTTGGATCTTTCATACTCATTGACTTCACAGGATTAGTTTTGAGCCTGTAGACTGCGGATTAAAGCAGGAAGACTATAGCTTGTGTCCCTGCCTGGTATCACTTGCAAAATTTAGAACAATCTTCAAAGACACCAAGAACTGAGATCTGAATTATAATTCTGTCAATTGTTCTTTGCTTGCTGCTTTCCCATTTAGTGCCTCTTCAAGTTCTGCAAATCCCTGGATCATTTTGGTGACTTGAATCATGATTCTCTACTTGGTATTTGGGAAGAATGACCATGAATAGGCTAACCCATCCACCTCCCAAGGGTTTTTGCTCTTAGTTATTGCTGATCAGTTGGGTTTCCATTGCCTTGAAACCCCAGTCTTATATATTCCTGAGGTATTTGAGTTCTTTGTATGATCTATTTCTAGAACACTTACTTTCTTCAGCCAATTAAGTCTACAGGTACATATTGGTTTATTATTTTAGTCTTGAAGAGTAGAAAAGAAAGCATTTTCTTCATGATTTCCCCTTCTCCTATCTGTTGAAGCCATTTTGGGGTCACATTAGACATTCAATTTTGTTCTCTGATTTTTATCAAGGCAGTGAGGTCCCTTCAGATTTACCCTCTGAGATGCTACCATGCATGTCTTTTAAAATGTTCATGTAATGTTCATGTAATGCTCAAGAATATAATGAACACCTCACTCATGAAATAATTGCTTGAGGTTGGGCATGGTGGCTCATGCCTATAATCCCAGCAATTTGGGAGGCCAAGGAGGCCAGATCTCTTGAGGTCAGGAGTTCGAGGCTAGCCTGGCCAACATGATGGAACCCCATCTCTACCAAAAATACAAAAATTAGCCAGGCGCAGTGGCAGGCACTTGTAATCCCAGCTACTCAGGGGACTGAGGCAGGAGAATCACTTGAACCCAGGAGGCAGAGGTTGCAGTGAGCCGAGATCACGCCACTGCACTCCAGCCTGGGCGACAGAGCAAGACTCTGTCTCAAAAAAAAAGAACTGCTTGATAAAGAGACAGACCATTTGAATGGGAGAATTTGAGAGAGAGGCCCTGAAGTCTTCTTTATTATCTAATTTCAGATTTATTTCCCCACATCTACCTCCTTCACCAGCTACTGTGGCTGTCATAGAGAGCTTACATTGGGCACACATAGTTTTGATGCTATCATGGGCTATAAAAAGGTTAGAACTAGTATGAATCTTGTCTTTCTTGGTAAAGTGATTTTTCTCCAAAGCATAAAATAAACTAAAACTCACTTTGGATCACATTATGAGTTGAAGTGTGTCGTCCCCACTGCCCCCAAATTCATTAATATATCAAAGTCCTATGAGTGTGACCTTAGTAGGATATAGAGTCTTTACAGACACAATCAAGTTAAAATGAAGTCATTAGGGGAAGACCTTCATCTACCACAAACGATGTCCTTATAAAAAGGGAAATTTGGACACAGACACACATAGCAGGATGATGATGTAAAGAGACAAAGGGAGAAGGTAGGCATCTACAACCAAAGAGAGAGGCCTGGAACAGATCCTTCCCTTATGACCACCAGAAGGAACCAACCCTGCAGACACATTTTGCATTTTGGACTTCCCATCCTCCATAACTATGAGACCATCAATTTCTGTTGTGAAAGCCACGCATTTTGTGGTCCTTTGTTGCAACAACTCTAGCAAACTAGTACAGAGCCCAGTCGTTGTTGTTATTGTTTAAATAGAAATGGGGATTCCTTATGTTAACCAGGTTGGTCTCATACTCCCAGCCTTGAGGAATCCTTCTGCTTCAGCCTCCCAAAACACTGGGATTACAGGTGTGAGCCACCACTTCACAACCAGTGAGCAACCAGCCCCAGTTATATTTAATTGCTTTCCTCTTTACCTTTCACCCAATATCTTTGTTTTCTATACTGAAGTGTTCATTGTGATAGCCCCCTCCTTCCCTTCTTCCCTGAAGCTTGAGTTATGAGATGATAACTCTCTTAGAAGCAGGCTGCAACGCTTGGGGTTTGGCGCTCAAGATCTAAATTTGGATTGTTGACTGCACAAACTTTGGATTTACACCCCTGGAATATAATTATGACAACAGCTATCACGTGGTATGCCTTTTTTATGTGGTAGCTCTTTAACAAACATCACTTGTCACAAAAACTCTAGGAGAGATGCATCAATATTATCCCCACTTGAAGAAGAAACTGATAATCAGCAAGGTTAAGTAACTTTCCCAATGTCACACAATAGTTTAACTGAGATTTGAACCCAAGCAATCCAACTGCAGAGAATATCTTTGCAGAAACCAAATGAGGTAGTCCCCTAACCAAAATGTCTACAAAAAAAAAAAAATGAAATGCCCAACATACTGGAGTGACTAAATAAGTTATGACTTACACATGCAATGAAATATAAAATATAGCGTATAAACAATATAAACAATTCAACATATAACAAATATAACAAAATCGTGACTATAAATTATTTTTCATATATTTAACAATATGGAAAAATGTTTATAATATAATATTAAATGAAACAAAGTATATAAAAGCTGTCTGCATAGTAAAACCCCAATTCTGTAGTTAAAAATTAGAAAATGCCAATACTGATTGTCTCCAGTGATTGGATAAAAAGATGATTTTAATTTTTTTGATGTTTCTATTTTCAATTTGTATGACTATATTCCACCTTTAAAATCCAAAAGTTAAGACATAGTAATGCATAAAAATTCCTAAAGTGAATGCTCTCTAATGTCTAGCATTGAAGAAAAAGTAGTCTGTTTTGTTTTTATTTTCTTCTGCAACAATCATTTAGATAGACCCCTCTATCTAAAGGTAAGGTAGCCTCCCATCCCATTTTGGATGGTACCTCCCAATCGAATTGTCTGGATTCGATTCCTTAGTTTTCATAAGAAAATGTCAGTTCTACCACCAGCTCAAATGGATGTGTCCTTCATTAACATCATAGATTATCTATACTTGAGCAGCTCTCCAGAGAGGATAACCTTGAACTCAGATGCTCAAAGGAAGTAAAAAGCTTCTTGTAAAAAAAAAAAGAAAGAAAGAAAAGAAAGAAAAAAAATCAGGAAAAATTCCCAGATACCCACACAGTAAATCTGTTTCTATGGGACTTGACATTTTTTTGCCACCAAATCTTACAGCTAGTATCCTACAACCACATTGTCGAGCTCCTTGCAGGATTACCTTTACTGAGCTAAATTTGGCCATGAAACCATCAGCCTGCATTGCTGGACCTTGTAAGTAACAACCCTATGAAACCCATTATTGCATTATATGTGCAGCGCTACTGAACAGTTGTCCACCACATCATTACACTTTAGGAGGGAATTTCTCTCAGGTCAAAAACTTATGATTCTTCTAAAAAACAGGTTTGTTTTCTTCTTACGGACACTTCAATTGTATTATCCATTTACAAATTAGAGATCTCGCACACACATCTGTATTAGCTGCTGCAAAGCTCTGGACCAAATATGAGGTGCTCCTCTAGCAAATGTCCAGGTGTATGCATGGTGTGCTAGGCCCAGATTTCCCCCAGCACTCATTTTCTCCTTTTTAAAATTTTACTATGCTCCTTCAAAGCCATTGCACAACAAGAAGGAGGAAAGGAGGAAATGAATGAATTAATGAATAAAGAAATTTGTGGTGGGAACTTATGGTTATGATTTCGAGTCAATGAAAGAGGGTTTTATTGCTTTGTCTGTGTTTGTAGAACAATCTACAGTGATTCAGGAGGAGCTGCCCTGAGGAAAACATGACAAATGGAAGATTTTTCTCTACTACTTGGCTTCAAGAAGAATGACAGTGTCCAAGTCCCAAGTATACATACAACTCTGACAAGACCCACTGTGACTATAGAAACTACCTAAAACAGACTATTTTCTTAGGAAATAGGCCAGGTGCATTGGATCCAAATGAACAAGTGAGAGAGGCAGTGAAGAGTGATTTTTCCTTGGTTCCTTTGCAATTTTCTAAGTTCAAATTCTGTACTGCATCTTTACACACAAACTTCCAAGTTCACAAAAGTGAGGATAAAGCAGGCATCAGAACAAGGGAGAGTAGGCTCTACCTACCAGCCACAGCAGAGTGATCACCTGATTAGGGCCTCTTTGCTCACGGATACTGAGAGATTTACACACAGCTTTTCAGAACCTGCCCTGTTCATACCTAGGAGAACTTCTGCTGTTCCCTTCTTTACCTTGCCTCACTGGGTTTTCATCATCTGTTGGTCATTTTGTTGTTGTTGTTATTGTTGTTGTTGTTGTTATTGTTGTTGTTGTTGTTTCCATTTAGCATTTAAGTTTGGTGTTTCAGCTTTTCCTGTAGGCAAGATTTGATCTCTTTCTTTCCTGTAAGCGGCAATGTGGCCTGCCCTAACATTCCCTCCAGAACAGTTTTTCTCTGTAAGGTGCTGAGTCACTGAAGAGAGCTACAGACACTCTGTGAGCAGCCATAGTCAATTGAGAAAACAAAATCATTTTCCAGGATTTAAAAGGTTACTTTTAAGAGAGCAAACTCAAGAGGATCAGGAAAGAGGGCGAGAAGTTCATGCAGGGTAAAAAGCACAAAGTCTATTTCAGAGTTTGAGGAAGATCATATTTCATAAATTAAAATGGTATGAATGGAAAATTCCCTATTTAGCAGCAAGGAGGTAGCTCATCAGCCTTGGGCTGGGACTGCAGAGAGTTCTGTTTAGTTCTCATCCTTTCCTACTGGTCTCCACCTTTGAGTTTTTCACCAGTTAAACGGGAAGATGACCTTTGCTCCTCCTGTAATAGAAGGGTACTGAAAGGATGAATGTGTGAAGTTCTGAGCCTCTGAATGCCTTGATTTAGCTCTTGATCTTCAAATAGCTATTGCTTCAAAACCAAAGTCTGGAATTCAAACTTTCCATTTTAAATTTCCCAAAGGTCAATGAATTAAAAGTAAACTTTTTAAGTAAAAGAATGAAGCAGGCTAGACACAGGTGTTCATGCCTGTAATCCCAGAACTTTGGGAGGCCGAGGCAGGAGAATCACCTGAGCCCAGGAGTTCAAGACCAGCCTGGGCAACATAGTGATGAGGCAGGAAAATTGGGTCTGGAGGCAGGGAACAGAAGGCCAATTCACACTTGAGCTATAACAGGAAATATCCTCTCCACAGGGCATACGCCATAAATGACTTTGTAACTTTACTTCATCCTCTTCATTTACATAGGGCGTACCCCAAGTAGAGGGTATTTAAACTCACAAAAACTCTGTAACAGGGCCTTTGAGCCCCTATTCTCAGGCCTACTTCCACACTATGGAGTGTACTTTCATTTTCAATAAATCCCTTCATTCCTTCCTTGCTTTGTTTGTGCGTTTTGTCCAGTTCTTTGCTCAAGACGCCAAGAACCTGGACACCCTCCACTGTTAACAGTGAGACTTTATCTCTACAAAAAAAGTTTAAAATTAGCCAGGCATGGTAGCACATGCCTATAGTCCTAGCTATTCAGGAGGATAAGGTGGGAGGATCGCTTGAGCCCAGGAGGTAGAGGCTATGTGAGGTCAAGGTATTGAGCTATGATCACACCACTGCACTCCAGCCTAGGCAACAGAGCAAGACTCTGTCTCTTGAAAAAAAAAAAAAAAAGGAAGTATGTCAGGATATATAGTAAAAGTTTGATACTATAAGCCTTTAAAAACGGGTATTGGTGAAAACTTCTTGTGAATAAACAATATTTCAAAAAAAAAAGGTTTAAAAATGAGTATTTGTCCTACTAAAACACAGGGAGCCTTCCCATAAAATAATGTGTGACTGTGATATATGACAAGACCCTCCTCAAATCCTTGTATTGCAATACTCACACCATCTATCATTCCAATAATATGGTCTCATTATAAATATATAATCTTACCCATCCTGGCAAGAACCATGTGAAGTAAGTATAATTATCTCTCTCTCTCTTCTTTTTTTTTTTTTTTGAGACGGAGTCTCGCTGTGTCACCCAGGCTGAAGTGCAGTGGCACAATCTCGGCTCACTGCAACTTCCACCTCCGGGGTTCAAGGGATTGTCCTGCCTCAGCCTCTCAAGTAGCTAAGATTATAGGCACCCACCACCATGCCCAGCTAATTTTTGTATTTTTAGTAGAGATGGGGTTTTACCATGTTTGCCAACCTGGTCTCAAACTCCTGACCTCAAGTGATCCACCCACCACGGCCTCCCAAAGTGTTGGAATTACAGGCATGAGCCACCACACCTGGCCTAATAATCTCATATTTTAAATAAGAAAACTGAGGTTCAGAGAAATTAGGTAATTTGTCTTATATTACAGTAAGAAGCAAATACTTGGTCTATCTGAACACAAAACCACTCTACTCACACTTTTCAGCTGATCAATCTGCTACGCTGACTTCTATTGAACTTCTTGCTCCCAGCAACTCTATGGAAACGGCAAAAAATTTGGAATCACACTTCTGCTCACTCACCATGAAACTAGACAGGTACACAGCTGTCTGAACCTTAATTTCCTCAGCTCTAAAATTGGGTTAACAATGTCCACCAACTGTGTTGGAACATACATGAGATAATGTAGGTAAAACATGGGGTACAGTGCCTGGCTCATACTAGGTGCTTAATAAGTATCAGAACAAAACCATACCATTCTTAACTTACACTGAAATGCACTGATATTTAACTTTTTTAAAGTGTGTTATGGTTCTCCCAACTAGATTAAAAATATTTTATATCCTCCTTGTAACTGTTAGAATGCTATTGATTACAAGTTCCGGAAACCAGAGTTATGCTGGATTAAACCGAATTAAATCAATCACCTCACATAGGAGGATGACTAGAGCAGGCTTGAGAAGTGATTGATTCAGCAATCAGCAATGCCATTAAGGACCTAGATTCTTTCTCTCTGATCCACCACCTACAGGCTCTGCTTCAGCCTAAGGCTTGTTACCGTCCAAGGTAAAGGAGGGCTATGGTGGCCTACAGTAACTACTAGCCATCACACTTCCTTCATGTCTGAGAGGAGATGAAGGCTACCTCCCTGTGGTTCTAAGGATAAGAAAGCTTATTTCCCACACAGCTATTCAGTCTCCCCTTGCATCTCACTGGCCCACACTAACTTTAGCTTGTGCATCCTAAACCACTCACTGGTAAAGGGAGATGGATTTTCAGGATTAATTTGATTAATCATCTGAAGAGAAGCAGAATTTGTCCACTACCCTGCTCAAAGCTTTATATATTAGGGCCCAATTCCTACTCCATGAATGGCCGAATGGATGAGAACAAGCTTATTTAAGAATACAAATGGAAACTCTGGCAACACCCAGAAAGTTGATAGTAAATTGGCATAGAAATAAACCCAGTTTGTCCAGTTTCCGAGTGCACAATGCCTCATGTCCAGTGTTTATGCAGAAAGGGGTGGTAAGGGAACCCATGCTTACACACACTTTCACCTTAGAAAAATCCTGTTGTGACACTAATTAATTTAGATCTATAAATACAATTCTCAAGTACAGATGACATGAATGTGCAGAAGGAAAACAAGACACTTAACACATTATCTACAGCAGGTTCCGCAAGAGACAATTTAGAGGGTGCATATTCGCTGCCTTAAATGACATTAAATTACGTAAGAGTTCATCTCTATTCAGCCCCTTTTCAGTCCTCATGATACTATGGAAATGAAAGCCAGTTTACTGCTGAGTGTTTACTACCTTCTCACACTTGTTAATCTCCCTTCAGAGCTTTGAAGAGCATATATCTGGACTTTTAAACATTGTTTTGCTTTCCTTCAATTATTTTTACACTTATCTTGTATTTGTAATAAGCAGTATTGGTCTTGCCATTTGAAATATTAATATGAAGCTTCATTTGAAAATATATCTATTTAAGAAAAAGAAATCCAATTAAAATAATTAATTTAGAGAAGAGATTGTACAGGGATATGTTAAAAATTATGATGGTAATATGTACTGATACGTGAATATGGCAAAAATATGAAAGAAAGTATTATGAGAAGACTAAAGTCTGAAAGGCATTTAACTGGGATAATTAGAGAATGCTTGCAGATACTTAAGGATAAAGAAAATGCTAACGCATAGGGCAATTATTTCAGGAACCACATGAGGGCAGCAAATCAGTAACTGTAAAGACAATTTGGGCAGCACCAGGTCTTCTTACTTAATACCATTGTTGCTCAAAATGTGTTCCACAGACCAGCAGCAAAAGTGTCATTCCAGCAAGATTTCCTAAGCAATTCTCATGCACATTAAAGTTTGAAAAGCTAAAGTTAGTGCTTCAGCCTGCTGAGTAGCTGGGACTACAGGGCATGCACCACCTCACCTGGCTTCATTCAACAAATATTTTTGAGCACCTTCTAAATGCTAGGGATATAGAAGGAACAAGACAAACAAGGTCTCTGCTCTGGGGAAAGTGACTTTTAGAATGTGAGAGAAGAGACATACAAACAACAACAACAAAAAGACAAAACAGAATAATATGATTGTGAGTGTGGAAAGTGAACAACCTTAGAGCAAGTCATCAGGCAAAGGCTCTCTGAGAATGAGACATTTGCTCCAAGACCTGAGAATGTGACATTTGCTCAAGGCCTTGCGGGAAGAAACTTCCAATTAGAGGACAGCTAACAAAAAGACCCCAAAACAAGATCAAGTTTGGCATGCTTGAGGAACAAAAAGAATCAGTGCACCTATATCAAACTAATCAAGGTAGTGATTACTATGTATAAAACTATGTTGGCAAAGATTCGGTGAAAGAAGGTGTTTCTGTGTGGTGCAGGTCAAGGTGATGTGAGAGCACAATGTGATGAGCCCAGGGGCTCCAAGCTCTGCTGTGATATTTGTACATATTTGTACTGCCTGGAGTTAATTAATGGTTGTAGGGGAAGAGAAATGCTTTGCATATTGGGCCTGGGTTGACTTGAGATTCCTGTTGATGCTCAGAAATGGACATATTTGAATGATTTTTGTCACAGACAAAAATGTATCTGATCCCATCACTTTATGTTGTATATTGCATATTGAGTTATTTTGGAGTGCTTTGTCATGGTGGCTCTGGAAGAGAAGCAAAAATCAAACCCACTCATGAAAAAGTCCTGGATATTAAAAAATTTAGACCTATCAGTAACTTTTATAATAACCTTCTGTTGAGAATCTATTTTTTCCAAAGCACCATCACTCTTCATAATTAGGTCTATAATTTCCCATAGAATATGATCCATTTCATTTGAAGTGCTAAAACCAAGCACTAGTAGTTGATCACTGTCTGTCTATAATTTGCGTTGTTCTTTATCCAGGAAAATATTAGTTCTTATTAGCCAGATAGAGATCTATTATGAATGTCAACGTAACTTAATTAAAGCATAATATTAATCATAATACTATCTTCTGACTCAAATACTTCCCCAATGATGTTTACTTATGTAGACCTTCGCTGATGAAATACAAAAATAAATCAGATGAAAGCATTTTTGATGAACAGAGAGATTTAACCAAAGCCTTTCTTAATGAAAAAATAATGTACTAGAAAGTATAGAAAGAATTGTATCTGCTAAGTCATATTCAAAAGAGGATCCCAATAAAATAAGAAATGTATTTTACCAACTTTATATCTAAACATTAAGTAATTTTTTTAAACTTCTGAGTGTTTCGTGCACTGTGTGTTATAAATATTAGCCAACAAATCAAGCGCATAACAGCTCTACTAGTTTTCCCAAATTTTATTTATTACTATTTAAAATGCACAATAAAATCTTAGGCCTTAGAAAAAGTTTAGCCACAATCACAGTTTTCTTGTTTAGTATCTACATGTATAATAACATTGAAAACCAAAGTGTCCTCTGCGTCATTGAGGATGACTGTAATTTCTTTGGGGACAGTTGCTCATTATTTTGGGAAAATATTCTAATAAATTTTTGGTTAGGCAAGATAAGGCCCCAAACTTGGCACTGGAACAGTGTTTGGGGATGGTGGAGCAGTGGGCAGTGAATACTGAGTCAAAAAGGGTGGCAATGGAGGAAAAAGAGGTTCTCAAAGTCCAGCCAAAAAATCATGGATTTTTGGAGAGTGGTTTAACTCTCCAAAGTTAAGCGACTCTCCGTAAAAGGCTGTCTTCCTCAGATGTAGAGAATGTTGCAATAACTTGTTTAGAACTTTCTGGTTGGGGTTGTAGTTGCCCCAGAAACAGCTGAGTTGTCACACAGGAATTAAAGAGGAAAAGAGAATGAGGACTTAAATCTGTACAAGAGTGACCCTAGCCACAAGAGAAAAGGTGAAAAGAGAAAATAAAAAATCCCTCCTTAGCGATCCTCAGAGGACTTGGAACAAGCACCACAGTACTTCCAGCAGTCTTCTGGGTTAAGGGCCTTGAATTACAGTACTAAAAGAAAGAGTCATCCCAGGAGGCTGGGGAAATTTACGGATATTCAGTTTGCACCTTAATTTATTCTGTTGAAATTCTTTTGGATGCAAGTAGGAAAAAAGTATCCTGATTAGATTAAACAATAAATGGGAATTTTTAGCTCAATAGATTAAAAAGTCCAAACATTTTATGGGAGTTAAGGTGAGATTTGGTCAGGTACAGCTCCTTTGAGACATGGGTCTTTGAATCTTCTTCCTGGCATACATCAGCTTTGCCCTCAGGCTGTCTTCACAAGGTGACTGCAGCGTCAACTGAGACCACCTGCACCTCAGTCACCTCCAAAAGAAGAGGCTGGATTCCTCCAACCAATGAACAAGGGAAATGTCATGTGTCGATTACTAGGCCTACGTTACCTGAGCTAATAAAAGTGTCGAAGGGACTGGGCTACCTGGATTGGTTTTGATATGTCAGGGCTAAGGACTGCCATGGAAATGGAGTCAAGCATTATGAGGGAAGAAGGGAGGATGCTTGGAAGACAACTTTGATGTCTTTTATGAAAATCTTACTATTGTCCGGGCATGGTGGCTCAGGCCTGTAATTCCAGCACTTTGGGAGGCTGAGGCAGGCAGATTGCCTGAGCTCAGGAGTTCGAGACCAGCCTGGGCAACATGGCAAACCCCCTCTTTACTAAAAATACAAAAAATTAGCTGGGCGCGGTAGTGGGCGCCTGTAATCCCAGCTACTCAGGAGGGTGAGACAGGAGAATCAATTGAACCCGGGAGGCATAGGTTGCAGTGAGCCGAGATTGTGCTACTGCACTCCAGCCTGGGCAACAGAGCGAGACTCTTGCTGAACTTTTACATCGGGAAGAGTCTTAGGAATAAGTTTACGGTCCACTAAAATTTCAGTTAACTGCTCAAGAAACTCCAAATTTAATTTTCTTTCCATAGCTGCTACATAATAAAATTATCTTAAATTTAGCAATGCTATTTTTTCAGAGTTAGCCAAAACCCATTTAATCTATAGTATTTTTAGTGAAACTTACTGTACTGAGAACTGAACATTTTAATAAACTGATAGCAATTTGAAAGCTTTTAAGACTCAAGCAACTCAAGACTTCTTCTCATGAAGGCAGAAGCTGGATACTGGAGGAACTTGCAGTTCTTGAGACCACAGAGGAGGACTAGCCTCTGCAACCCCACAGTCAGAAGCCAAAGCATGCTGCCCAAATATAATGCCAGCTGTGCAGCCTGAAAAAGGAGCCCAGCTGTGAGACTCAAAAGGATTTTTAGGACTCCCTCTGGGCATCCTTGCACCAGTATACGGGGGCTCTCCCAATAAATACCAAAAGTCTGAGTAGCAGAAATTCCTGCCAGCAGCCGCACAGTTGGAGTGATCCTTTAAGCAGCAAACAATATTTTCCAGATGTACAGACTCAGTGTGCTGGGAGATCGGCTTGGGGAAAACAGGCTAGATGTTTATCCCTGCTGCCTGAAGAGGGTGTGTGGCTGGTGCCCTTCTAGACATGAATTAAAGAATTCAGTTGTATCTGTTTTACCACAGTGAAGAAAGAACTAAAGAATAATGAAGGTGATGGTTCTAGGAATCAGGAGACCCTGGGCTCAGCTGCAGGCTAAAGTTTAGAGTACCTCCCTCACTTCCTGAAGGATTTGTCCATTGCTTATTTCTTCTTTGCAACCGTTGAATATTTGTATGGCACTTTCAAAGATCCTGGAGTACTCTGAAGATATGGGAGTCATTTCCTTTTTTATCTCTTTTTGACTCACACTAAATTGATCTGGCAAATGCTTTCCTTCTAAAAGCTTTCATGAACTTCACCAGGTAGCACTTTATCTATTGTCTATTTAGCAAGATCTTTAAAGATTAAAAACAAGAATATTTGCATTTTTAAAAATATTAACTCTCTTGATTATGAACCCAGCCAGGAAAACAGAACAAAGTTGGATGGCAAATGCATTATTTATGTGAGATTTTTTAATTAATTGATTTGAATAATTTTCATCATGCTGGTTTGAATTGACAGATAACATACGCTGTTCTGTAGCTGCTTCAGACCATGTTAGCCTCTTCTAAAGGAGGACAGTTTTTCATCTGGGCACACTGACCTTGAACAGAAGAACAGATTGTGTGCTGTAAACCCCTCTCAGCTGCTACAAAGATTCTCTACTTCAAAAATATCTGCCTTGCAGGTGCTGAAATCCCTACCCCTGTACCTAATAGCTTGGAAGAAGGCATTTCCAGGAGCCCCCTCTTAAAATGTAAATATTACTTGGAAAAGTCATATGTTTTGCCAACTCACATCTGGTTTATATAGAATGTCTCCTTGAATTTATAATTCTTTTTCTTGCACATTCCAGTTAGGGGTGGTACCTAACATTTTCTTCCATACTATCTGAATTCTTTATATTTGAATTATTTTTTATTCCTATAGGCTTGACTGTGAAATTATTATATACATACATACACACACACACACACACACACACACACCACCTGTTTATGTAACCAATTCCCTGAGGCATGTGCCACAAAACAGCATCGTACACTGATGTTGCTATGAATGTAATTCTAACCTCCTTGATAAGTCATGTATTTCAGCCCTCCTGAGCTCAGTGTTGTATCCTATTCTTACTATTCCATTTGCCATTTTCTAACAACGGTTAAAAGCTACCCTGTTGCTAGGTAACCTCAGCAATATTGCACGTAGCCCTCTACTTTCTACTACATTCTTCTGGATTCCTTCTTGTGGTCTAATTATAACTGTTTTTCTTCTGAAGTCTCTCTCCCCATTCGTGGTTGCCATTGTCATCGGATAGCTGTCACTGCATTATTGTCACTCTTTAATTCACTGATGATAAGCCACAATTTGCTCATCCTTCACAGAATAGAAAATTGACATGTTCTTATGATGCATCTGCAAGCTTTCAGAGAAACAGTTCCTCTCTTAGAGGTTACATACCCAAAGAAGATTTTCAGTATGTGGCAACCCTCCCCCTCTCATTTGCCTCACCTTCCCAACCCCTACAGTAATTCCTTTTCTTCAAAAACCAGGCTTGTATCTTGATGATAGTCATGTTTTTTGTGCAATGATAAAATTCTTACAGAAAGTAAACGATAAACAATGCTCAGCCTATGAACTGGTAAACACCAACAGCCGTAAAAATGACAATAACTACATTTATCTGTGGACATTTCATATGCCAGGCACTGCTAAGTGATTTGCACACATTATCTCATTTGATCTTCATAAACTCTATGAGGTATCATCACTCCAATTTTGTAAATGAGGAATCTGAGGTGAGACCCAGAGAGCCCAGATTATATGGTGAGTGAGTAGCAGAACCAAGATGTCTTCGTTTATGATGTCACTGATTATAAAAAGTAATATCAACTTAATAACAGCTTTACATTAAATGTAAATTTGTAAGATAAAGCTTGAATTCAGAAATATTAAAACAAGGAAAAACAGGTACCTCAGACACAAAAAAATTACTGTATGTATATAACCTAGTACCATTCTCTTGCTTATGAATAGGAATTTTTCTCTAACATTATTTCTGGTAAATAATGTCATTGCATAAATGCCTTCTAATTCCATTGTTTCCCTCCCCCACACCCCAGCTCCTATCTTATCACTACCATTTAATGGGATTCTTTCTAATGCATAAATGGCTATTTTGTAAGTTATGAAGAGGTGCCTTTGAAATCAGAAAGCCTGGAGTCAAAGCTTACCTCCACCACTTACCAGATAAATCATCTTGAGCCAGATAAGTCATTGACTTTACTTCTCTGGTCATATTTTGTTTATTTTTATTACATTTTTTGATGGAGAGACAGATTTCTAAAAATACCTAAGTTCTCCACTAGCCTGTGACTTCTTTGATGGTAAAGTTAGTCTTTTGTTTATCCTGATATTTCTCTATGGTACTTATAATACCTTGACATACTGAGGTACGTGTTCAGTAAATATCTCTTTAATCAAATTTGTTAATACATGTTTTTTTCCAAATAGCTACAGTGTGCTGGTATTATGAGAACTAATAAAGTAATATGGGGAGACCTCATTTACATCTGTTCCCTAAGAAATATCATCTCAGAGTTGTGCTTTTACCTACTCCCTGGTGCTTTGCTTAAAGAGGCTAAGATTGTACTCTTTCCACAAGAATGTAACTTCTCAAATACTTAATATGTGCCTTCTTCTTTGAAGAAGAAAGAACTTCCTGGTCTGATGTATAGATTTCTTCAAGGAAGAAGGCACAAATGAATGGCAGGCAGAAGTGTGAGCACAGAGTTAATTTTACTAGGCTTTAATACAGAATGAATAGAAAAATTTTTGCCCTAGAGATGATTTTAAACTTTTATTTCAACATGTATGGTATAATGTGCATGTACTTTTATCATCTCTCCCTCTTGAGAAAATAGCCAGAAATTAGGTGCAGAAATTAAGCCAGAAAACATTGTAAGGACATCTATTTTCTAAACACTTTCACTTGGCTAGTTGTGAAATAAATAGATTAAGCTTAATTGTGGTGCTATTGTGTTGCAAAGCACACTGAACTCTTCATAAATGCATAGATAACCAACTGGAAGAAGAGTAGAGACAGAAGATAAGCCTCTAATTTAATTGGGTGATTAGTCATTTAATTTCCTTTGTCTTTTATTTCTTTCCTGTTACACTTCATCTCAGAAGTGTTTTATAAAAGAAGCTAAATTAGAAAGAGAGAGGGAGAAAAAGATCCTGATTGCTGAGTTGTGGGTAAAAAGCTCTACTTGGAATCAGCATAAAAACAAAAGAGAAAATGGAAAAGAAGTCTGAACGTTAGATACCTGTTTAAACATTGGGCTTATACTGTTTTTCTCCTTCAAGATTCTGAATCTTGGATTTAATGAAACTAATTCATGTCGTTTGGGTTGCATATCTCTGGATAATAACAACGTGAACTTTTGCTGTTTTTTTAAATGTTATTTTGTTTTAGTTATTTATTTTTTGAGGTGGGGTCTCACTAATGTTCTCCAGGCTGATCCTGAACTCCTAGGCTCAAGGGATTCTCCTGCCTCAGCCTCCCAAGTAGCTGGGATTACAGGCATGCACCACCATGCCTGGCAATGTTCCCTGTTTTGATTTATAGGTTTTTCATTACTTATTTGATGATAAGCCTCTTGTATCATCCTATTTCAACTATATCAAAGTACACAAATTCCAAATAATACTAGAGTATAGAATTTGTTTCAAGTGCTATTAATTATCTCTTTTGAGACCAGATTTTATCTTTTATCTAACCAATGCTTTACATATTTTGTGGAGGCCATGAAATTGATATTTCCTTTCATGTTCAGAATTCTTATTTATGTCTTTTCTCCAGATACTTTTTCAGCATTACAGTCACACTGTTACACTTGGGTCAGCAAATACACTGCGTGAGGGCTATGATTCCCCAATTCTACACCCAAAGCAAATATTACTAATTGATCTTTCCTGTTTAGCCTGTGGTTGTACTTGGAATCCTTCTCAATGCCACACACCAGACATCCACTACTAATGCAATCTTAGCATAAAAGCTTTTTGCCAAACTATGCCAAAGATTAATTCATCCCCTTCATTTTCTTTAATTATTATAACCAAATTATTTCAGGATGCTTTTCTACCTGATTGGATGTTCTCCTACCTTAACAGATTTTTCTTGTGAATCAGAAAGTGATATTCATTCACTATGACAAGGGTTCCTTTATAGAGGAAAAAGCTCTCCCAATAGGAATTCTAGTCCTGAGGTTTATTTTACACATTGTCTGACAAAAATGGACAAAAATTTAATCTAGGCATTTTCTGAGTGAAGACGTGGAATCAAAATCACAAGATAAACATGCAGTCTTAGATTTTTATATCTTTGTATGCACCTGTCTCATGCATTCTTAGAATATCTTTAAACCAATCAAATCTGAAGTACAGTATTTGTTATCTTTCATGTCCAGAATATATGCTTTCTCTCCCATGTTGCTTAAAATAGATTCAGCTGGTCAGAAATGATCGGCCTCCAGACACAAATATGAATTTTGGATTCTTTTTGCAACAGAATGGCATTATCCCTCTGACATATTTTTCTAATGGGTTTATTTGCTTCAGGTTGAAATGTGGAAACTTCTTCAGCATTTGCTCAGCAACAATGTAGACCACATCAGTTCATGCATAATAAATTACAGTGATAAAAAGACAAATATTTTTCTTTCTCTTTTCTTTTTCTTTCTTTCTCTTTCTTTCTTTTTTCTTTCTTTCTTTCTTTCTTCTTTCTTTCTTCCTTTCTTTCTTTCTATCTTTTTTTCTGTGGGGGGTGTGTGTGTGTTTGTTCGTTTGTTTGTTTTGACAAGGTCTCACTATGTTACACAGGCTGGTTTCAATCTCTTGAGCAACTCAAGCAAACCTCCCGTCTCAGCCTCCCAAGTAGCTAAGATTATAGGCACACACCACCACACCTGGTTTAGAACATACATCTCTAACATTTAATTAGAAGTCATATGCCTATATGCTATTTTTCTTCAGATTCATTTCACCAAAGTTCTAATTGTATTAGTTTCATCGAAGTCAAGCAGACCTTGCTACGATTATTGGAAGCAGCAGATAAAGGATTTACCACAATGCCTTGACAGTTGAAGATTCTTTGTTGCTTTATTTTGTTTCTTTTTCATTTTATTTTATTTTTCAACTTTTGTTTGTGGCTTGATGCTGAAGTTTGGGGTATAAATAATTCTATCACCCAGGTACCGAGCATAGTTCCCAAAAGATTTTCAACCCTTGACCCTCTCCTCTCTCCCCTCTCTCCCATCTCTAGTAGTCCCTATTGTCTGCTGTTGCCATCTTTATGTCTATGAGTACCCAATGTTCGCGATTACAAGTGAGAAGATGAGGTATTTGGTTTTCTGTTTCTGTGTTAATTCACTTGGGATAATGGCCTTCAACTGCATCCACATTGCTGCAAAGGACATGATTTCCTTCTTTTTAGGGCTGTGTACATATGCACTCCATGGTGCATATGTACCATATTTTTTAATCCAGTCCACCGTCGATGGGTACCTAGGTTAAGTCTATGTCTTTGCTATTGCGATAGTGCTGTGATGCACATGCAAGTGCATGTGTCTTTTTAGTAGAACGATTTGTTTTCTTCTGGATATATACCCAGTAATGGGATTGTTGCCTCAAATGGTAGTTCTAAGTTCTTTCAGAAATCTCCAAACTGCTTTCCACAGTCGTTGAATGAATTTACATTCTAACAACAGTGTGTAAGCATTCCTTTTTCTCCACAGCTTCATCAGTATCTGTTTTTTTTTATTATTTTTTAATAATAGACATTCTGACTGGTGTGAAATGGTATCTCATTGTGGTTTTGATTTGCATTTTTCTGATGATTAGTGACGTGGAGCATTTTTTTCATGTGTTTTTTTGGCCAATTGTATATCTCCTTTTGAGAAATGTCTGTTCGTGTCCTTTGTCCATTTTTTAAAATTTGGTTATTTGTTTTTTGCTTGTTAAATTGCTTAAATTGTTTATAGATTCTGGATAGTAGACCTTTGTTGGATGCATAATTTCTGAATATTTTCTCCCATTCTGTAGGTTGTTTGTTTAGTTTGTTGATAGTCTCTTTTGCTGTGCAGAAGTTCTCTAGTTTAATTAGGTTCCATTTGTCAATTTTTGTTTTTGTCGCAGTTGAGAATTTAGTCAAGAATTACTTGCCAAGGCTGATGTCCAAAATGGTATTTACTAGGTTTTCTTCTAGGAGTTTTATAGTTGTAGGTCTTACATTTAAATCTTTAATCCATGTTGAGGTTTTTTTTTTTTATGGTGATGGTGAAAGGTAGGAGTCCAGTTTCATTCTTCTGTGCATGGCTAGACAGTTATCCCAGCACCATTTATTGAATAGGAAGTCCTTTCCTCATTGCTTGTTTTGTCAAAGATCAGGTGGTTGTAGTTGTGCAGCTTCATTTTATGGGCCTCTATTCTGTTCCATTAGTCTGTGTGTCTGTTTTTGTACCAGGTTTTATAACAGTACCATGCTGTTTTGGTTACTGTAGCCTTATAGTGTAGTTTGAAGTCAGGTAATGTGATGTCTCTGGCTTTGTTCTTTTGGTTGGGATTGCTCTGGCTATTTGAGTTCTTTTTTGGTTCCATATGGATTTTAGCATCGTTTATTCTAGTTCTGTGAAAAATGGCATTGATAGTTTGATAGGAAAAGCTTTGAATCTGTAGATTGCTTCAGGCAGTATGGCCATTTTAACAAGGTTGAGTCTTCCAGTTTATGAACATGGAATGTGTTTCCATTTGTTTTTGTCATCTGCAACTTCTTTTAGCAGTGTTTTATAGTTCTAATTGTAGAGATCATTCACTTTCTGGTTATGTGTATTCCTAGTATTTTATTTTTCTTGTGGCTATTTTAAATGGGAATTGCATTCTTGATTTGGCTCTCAGCTTGAATGTTATTGGTGTATAGAGATGCTACTAATTTTTGCATGTTGACTTTGTATCCTGAAACTTTACTGAAGTTTTTTGTTGTTGCTGTTGTTTGTTTTTGTTTTTTATTTAAAGGAGGCAGCAAGCACAGTGCGGGGAAAGTTAGAGAAACCGAGGCACGTTCTCTGCCTTCATGTATTTTTCTTAAGAGTCTGGCTTTTGGCCCACAATTGCACTCCCCAATCAGCAAAACAAAAGCCTAGAATTAAATAATCCATCCTCCTAGAATATCATTTATCCTGCCAGGTGTTACCCATCACATCACAAACATTACCGTCTTATATTGTACTCTCCTTAAGACAAAGTGTGGTAAGTATAATTTTCGACACACATACTTTTCCAACAGAGGTAGCTTCTTCATACGTATCGGCTAATGCGTTTGATGGCAGTGATTGAAAACTGATGTCTGCAGGCAAACCTTGGTGAGGTGTGGTATGAAAACATTGGTTTGGCCACCCCATCGCCATGTGGTAAGAAGATTGCTGTAATAACCAGGTCTAGTTGGAAACATAAATATGAAGGTCAGGGCTGGACACAGTGGCTCACGCCTGTAATCCCAGCACTTTGGGAGGCCGAGGCGGGCGGATCATGAGGTCAGGAGATCAAGACCATCCTGGCTGATATGGTGAAACCCCGTCTCTACTAAAAATACAATAAAAATTAGCTAGGCATGGTGGCAGGTGCCTGTAGTCCCAGCTACTTGAGAGGCTGAGGCAGGAGAATGGCGCGAACTCAGGAGGCGGAGGTTGCAGTGAGCCGAGATCACGCCACTGCACTCCAGTCTGGGCGACAGTGTGAGACTCTGTCTCAAAAAAAAGGTCAGATAAAATATGCAAGCTGAAGGTATAGTAGTTTCACATCCCCACTGGATATATGGATCATACCTACAGGTATTATGCAAAGATATGGAATAAATGGGGTTTCCCCAAAGAGAAAGGGTTAAACATTAGAAAAGGCCTAGGATGAAACTCCAGAGTGAAACACATTTTAAGTAGTAGATAAGCTCAGTGAAGGAGTGTGAGAGAGGTACAAAGAAAACCAGGAAGTAATGGTGATAGAGAACTCAAGAGAAAACATAGTTCTAAGAAGGAGGAACAGCTCTGCTCTTTCAACTTTTCTTTTTTTTTTAATAAAATTTAATTTAGCTGGCATGGTGGCTCAAGCCTGTAATCCCAACACTTTCAGAAGTCAAGCTGGGTGGATCGCTTGAAGCTAGGAGTTCTAGACCAGCCTGGGCAACAAAGCAAGACCCTGTCTCTACAAAAAAATTAAAAATTGGCCAGGAATAGTGGCACACACCTGTAGTTCCAGCTGGGCTGAGGTGGGAGAATCACTTCAGCCCAGAAGTTTGAAGCTGCAGTCAGCCATAATCATGCCATTGCACTCCAGTGTGGGCAATTGAGTGAGACTTTGTCTCTAAAAAAATATAACATTTTAAAAAGTTTTACGTTACAGTAGATTCCAATTGAGATTACAGAAGAGGGAAGTATAAGGCAGGTGAAGGAAAGTTTAGAGATAGGATGGTGGGAAGTTGAGGAACTATTTACCAGATAACTTCTGTTTCCATGGCAAGTTGAAGGTAAATTTATTCAATAAATATAAATGGGGTGAGTTATAAAGTTTGGGTAGCTGCTGATCAAAATGGAAAAGAAAGGCAACTAAGAAAAAGCAAAAATATTTAGGAGGGCTTGAAAACCCAGGTGATACTGGAAGATACACATTGTAATGATATAGTTTATATCACTACACAAGTTCCTCCAGCAGCCCACGAGCAACTGGAGGCAGGGGAAGATTAGAATGAATTCGTTCTTATCCGTCACAGAATGACTACAAAAGATGCATCGGAAATCAATGACAGCAAAAATCATACCTGATATCTGATTCAAAAATATCAAAGTAGTGTGGAATATGTTTTAAAACTTGAACTGAGATTCTGGTGATCTGAGTTACATCTCTGGCTCTGCCCCTAACTAGCTATGTAACTAGATTAAGTGACCAGTTTACCTGTTTTCACTTTTCTGACACTCAGCTCATTTAAGTTATTTCTAAGGTAGGAAAGCCCGAGTGAGAAACATCTTTCCTAGTGATGGTGGTGAAGGATTGTTTCCAGTATTCTCTTTAGATATGTCGAGTTCGATATGCTTATTGACATCCAAGGGAAGATAGCGGGTGTTCAGTGAACACTACAAATCTGGAACTTGAGGCATAGAGATACATATTTGGAAGTCATCTTCACATAAATGCATTTTAAAGCCATGGAGCAAATGAGATCAAGAGACAGAGAGTAGTGTAGCTACGGAAGAGAAGACTGAATTCTATCACATTGCAATATTTAGAGAAGAGGCATAGGAGGAACCAGAGGCAGGAACTGTGGAGTTATCAGTGAGGTAGGCATAAATCAGGAAAGTTGGGCTAAAGAGGACAAAAAGAGAAAAGAGAAGGTTATTTAGTGTGTCAGTCCTGTTGAGAGAAGAGGAGGACAAAGAAGTAGTCGCTGAATTTGGCGACATGGGGAGCACTGGTAACTTAAAAAGCCATTTTAGTGGAGTAAAAGGTCAAAAACCCAATGGCAATGAGATTATGGAGCTAGAAAGTCAGGCATGTCTTTTCAATGTATTTGCTGTGAATCTGAAACAAAGAAGTGAGGTTGAGGCAGGAAGGGAATATGTAGTCAAAAGAGTTTTATTTTGTTAAGGTGCATGCTCTACAAATTCAACTCAAGCATGCTCCAGCCAAGTTGTTATGAATTGTTATTAATGTTTCTGTCCAGCTCCCAGTCCTCAGGAAAAAATGTTCTTATTTTCTATGTTATTTCCTTTCTTTTTGCTTATCATGGTTTCTTGGTCATTTCAGCCATAGAGCCTGTAGTTGTTTAGTTCATATCAGTTCTGGTACATGATGAATAAACCGACTTCTTCTCATTTTTTAACTCTTGAAATATATTATATTATATTCTAGAAAGGATTTTAGAGATTAAAATCCTTATTTTATAGAGATTAAAATCATCTTATTTTATAGGTGAGAGAACGGAAGCATCGAAAGGATAAGAAAATGCTTCAGTGATGGATCCAGAAGTATAATCTAGGAATTGATATATTTACTATCTGACAAAACACGTTTCTCTCCCTCAGATTTACCTCAATGTGTCTGAGCACTTTCCTCATCCCAGAGATAGCTCTCTGCACATCTGAATCCAATAAAGCATCTTACCCTTAACGATTGAGAACCAAAAGTTAGGCCATTTCATACCACACCCAGAGCAATTTCTGTGAACATTCAATACACTTTTACTAATACATTTAAGAAATCCTTTGAAATTTTGAATTGGGCAGTGAGAGGTCTTTCATTACAAATGGTAGAAAATGCTTTGTTCTTATGGACTAGGTACTTTGCCCATTAGATCACGAGATCATAGAGGGCAAGAGTCTTTGAATTTTCAGAACATAAAACAACACCTTGCTTATAGTAGATGTCAAAAAAAATCCTTACCTCTTGATGGAAAGAATGAACAGAATAGTAGCTGCTTGGTCTACTTCTTAGAAAACTACATTGTAAGTAGCATTCATAATTTTGGTTCTTGAACAGGCCATAGCCCGCCTTTATTTGGTTTAGTCTTCTGATTAACAATTATCATCATATTCTAGGTTATTTTGCTCATCTCCAGTTTCTAGGTTATGTTGTTCATCATTGGTTTCTATATAACAATAGTTTTCTTTCTTCCCTAAGAATTTGTAAAACTAGGTGTCTACTGTATTATCTTCTCTGTTCCTTGACCTAGTAAGAGTCTCAATATCTAATCGTTATATGAATCTGGAGACATATGTAGGATGTTAATACTAGTGATAACTTCTGAATTAAAAATTGAGAACCTAGTCTTTCTTATGAGCATTATAGAAACATAGAAAAGTATTCACATAAAGAAAATGATGTTACTACGTACATCATTTTCTATATGCCTTACAGACATTGTATGATTCAATGGTCTAAGCCCTGAATATAAGGAGAACCGACTTTTACATTGATTTCCAAAGCTCACTCTGAAAAAGTGACTTCATCTGGAAAATGAAAAGTGAGTCCTTTTGAATAGTCAATGGAATAGTGAACCTTTCCAACATCCATCAGAAATGTCATTTTAAATAGATGATAAAGGTGAAAAAAAGTTAAATTCCAATTAGGGAGTATACTTAAAGGGCTGTTTTATGTTTTAAGGTTAAAAGTGAAATTGAGTATAAAAACTATAACAGGAAAAAAATTGTGTTATTTCTAATAATGTTTCTTGGAACTCTTTATAATGTCCAAAGAGATTCGACTCAACCATAAGAAAATTCTATTTAACCCAAAAGTAGTTTAAGGTGTTTTATAAAATCTAAGCTGGGAAGCAACTCAAAAGGATAAGAAAAATATTATAATTCAAGGAACCCAGAATTTCCTGACAATTTTTCGACAAGTGACTTCATTTGCCTATGGCACTTTCCACATCTGTAAAGTTACTTGCCAGTAAGGATTTTAATAACAGCAAGCCTTACTATCAGATAAAGTGCTTGATGGAAAACTATAGAAATCTGGAATTTGAAAATCTAATGTTCCTTTAGAAAGTAAATTAATATCCCACTTGAGACTATGTGAGTATCATGTTGATATAATCAACATGAAAAAGAAGAATTAAAAGGGTCAGACTCAGCAGAGCAAACATAAAATATCTCATTAAAAATGCTTCCAATTTGAATATTGAGATTTATGAAGCTTGAGATTTTTCCACCAGAATAAAACCCTTGACATATGTGGCAGGCTTTCACTCCAGAACCACTAAGTCATACCTACTGGCTCCTCTACCACATAGGAACAAGTGGAAGCTGGCCCAAATTCAGACTAGTCACTTCATGCTCACACTCAATATGTGTAGGAATTTCCACTTTACAATTCGCTTAAAAACGTAAAGCAAGAGCAAAGATTTTACCACCACTGAGAAAGCATCTAGTTCCTAGCAAGCACCAACATATGGCATCAAGCAACTGCTGCAACCCTTCTGTTCCCAAAGGCAAACGGAGCAGATCCATAGCTAGAAGTTCAGTCCCTGGTTGTAGTTCGAGCCATGCTCTAAAGGCTTTAAGTTAAAAAGTGGCTGCGGCAGAGTACAAAGGATAGGAAAGGCTGGTCAAGAAAGCAGACTTAGCAAGTGATGAGAGTAAAAGGATTTTCTAGCATTTTGGAATTTTCTAAATGTAAAAATGCAATATACAAATAAACTATGCTTCATGTATACCAATGGCTTCTTTGATGCATGTCGAAAAATCTTTGTAGAGTGACAGCTAGAGGACTTCCAGGGCTCCATTGATCATTCTGAAGTGAGAATGAGATGATACATTCATTGACGGAAACTTTCATAGATATTTTTGTATCATTTTGCAGTTCTTCACTATATTTAATAGACAAATTGTGGGAAAGCTGTGTGCAAGCCAAGTTATATTTTAAATGCATTCATTGAGCTTGCTGAATAGAGAGATGCAATTGTGTATTGTCTGGTAAAGTCAGCAATCACCCTGCAGTCTCCTTTGTGTGTAAATTTAGACATTTATAATTGGGTTTGATGAAAGCCAAGTTCACATGCCTTGTTAAATTCCATACTTACATAGCAATTTTACTTCTTATATGATGTAAAAATCACTAATCACTTCTTCCAATTCCCCTTTGAGGATGAAAGGGAAGAATTATTAATCCAATTTTATTTCTATGTATGATTAACTAAACCACTTTGACTCAAATGAAACCTAGTTATTATCTGTCATTCTGATATACAATATTGGAACATATAAATAAGTGAATTCACTTATTACCTATGAAAATGAATTTCTGGCTACCACTAACACTGTAATGTTTATTCCTTACCAGCAAAAGTAGGTAGAAGCATCATGTTGAAAATATTTATATATATATGAATCTAGCAGAGTAGATGGGTTGGCAAACTGGCCCAGTGATCAGATCCAGCCCACCATCTGTTTTTGTATGACCCACAAATGTAGCTTTTAAATTTTTAAATGGTTGAAAACATTCAACAGAGGAACAGTATTTTGTGAAACAAAAAAATGTGAAATTTAAATTCAGTGAACATAAATAAAGGCATATTGGAACATAGCCACACATTTGTTTACATATTGTCTACCACTGTTTTCATGCTTTAAAGGCAGAGTTGAATACTTTTGACAGAAACTGTATCACCTGAAAAACCTAAAATATTTACTATCTGGCCCTTTACAGAAAATGTTTACTGATATTTGGTATATAAGGTATAAGAGAGTTTATATCTTCATAATAAATAGCCTAGCAATAAAGAATAGTATTCATATTTTATTAAAATGAAATACCAAAATATTATAAAGTTGTCTGAGATTGAAATAATGTATAAATTATGTGGACACATAAGGTCTAATATTTGAAATGGAAACTAGTCCTGTTGACATGGTGAATACATCGGTGATTTTTAAATAAAGTGACATTATTCTTTCAATAAAAGAGAAAAAAATTATAAATAGATGTGGAAACAAATCTATATATCATTTTCATTTTGGAGCACTGTTGTGTATGATACAAAAGTTCTTTTGGCTGTAACTCAAAAAACCAAGGAACAGAAAATAATGAGTAAAGCGGCTGGGCAAGGTGGCTCAAGCCTATAATCCCAGCACTTTGAGGGTCTGAGGTAGAGGATTGCTTCAGTCGAGGATTTCAAGACCTGCCTGGGCAACAGGCGAGACTTCAACTCAAAAAAAAAAAAAAAAAAAGAGTAAAGAAATAACTAAATCCCGATTATAGAGAGATAAATAGCATAATTAGTAGCACAATTGAGTTATAATTGAAGAAACATGTTTGGTGAAGTTGTGAAACACTTCCTGAATTCCACACACCTGCACCATTTCCAATGGTTAGTTCTAATTTGGAAAGGTTGGCATTCCTTCTGATAACAACTTCGGACTGAAGAAATAATTCTGTATTATAGTAGTAAACAATGTAGTAGGTATTCTACAGTTCACAGTGCTACCTGGATAATCAGCATGATTCATTAGCCTGTTTAATAATTCTGACATCAGACTGAAGCCAGACAGACACAGGCTTCTGAGGTAGTTCAGGCTTCTGAAATAGTAGAACCTAGGATTAAATCATATTTTAATGTAAATAAAGCTATTTAATTAGGAGGCAAAATAAAATCACTTCTTGTTCATTGATTATATCTACTTGAAAATAAATACTAATGCTCTTCAGTCACACCCTGATTGATCCTTCAATTTTAAATTTCTGTACATATTAGGGTCTTCTTTTCTTTTTTTTTTTTTTCTTTTTTTATACAGGGTCTCACTCTCTTGCCTGGCCTGGACAGCTCACTGCAGCCTTGACCTCTGGGACTCAAGCAGTCCTCCCGCCTTTGCCTCTTGAGTAGCTGAGACCACAGGCACACGCCACCATGTCTGGCTAATTTGTTATTTTTCCAGAGATGGGATCTCACTATGTTGCCCAGGCTGCATGTTAGGGCCTTTTGCCATACTCAGGTTACCTCCAATAATTTACAGTATGGTACAATGTGGCAATAAAGAAAGCAGAATTCTCTTGGAAGGAATAAGAATTCCATTGCAGATGAGCCTCAAGAACAGAAGAAAGCGGCTTGGGACTAGATCACTGGACAACTCTCAGCATAAGGCAAGATTCATTAACAAGACCAATTAGTAAGAGTCGCTCCATCTCCCAGCTTGGTAGTGGCTTATTTCTCCCCGTCATTGCTTCTGTGGTTCTTACCATGACCTACTAAATTCCCAACAGATATTACTCTTCAGGATTCAGAAACACAAAAAATAAGAATTTCTGAAAATTCTCAGCAATTCCCCAAATTATAAGTAATCTATATCTTTCATAACACTTTCTGTATTGTTAAGAATATATTATCATAGTAATAAGCAGTAAGTCATTTTTCTATGATAGGCTTATACTAAACCTCTCGGAGTTTTTCTATAAAAATGTCATAATAATAAATTATGGTTTGTTATTATTATGACCCTAATATATTAGCATGTTATTTTAATAATATGTAAAAAAACCTCTACCTGATAATTTTTTAAAACACTAAAAGAAGGCAAGAATAACACAAAATAATGTGCAATAAAATAATTTTAAAATTAAAAAATAATACCATAACTAATATTTTAAATTATCATTCTTAAAGCAAAACTTTAAATCACATCTAGAATTAATTGTCTTGTTCAACAGAAAATATTTTTTCCTTCTGCATTGACAGTCAGATTTTTAAGTAGGTCCAAAAAAGCATCCTCAAGTTGGGCATTGAGTACATGTAGCTTCTTATAAGTTTATGTCATTTTTTTTTAATACTTTAAGTTCTAGGGTACATGTGCACAATGTGCAGGTTTGTTGCATATGTATACATGTGCCATGCTGGTGTGCTGCACCTGTTAACTCATTATTTACATTAGGTATATCTCCTAATGCTATACCTCCCCCGTCCCCCCACCCCACGGCAGGCCCTGGTGTGTGATGTTTCCCACCCTGTCTCCAGGTGTTCTCATTGTTCAATTCCTATCTATGAGTGAGAACATGCGGTGTTTAGTTTTCTGTCCTTGTGATTGTTTGCTCAGAATGATGTTTTCCAGTTTCATCGATGGCCCTACAAAGGACATGAACTCATCCTTTTTAATGGCTGCATAGTATTCCATGGTGTGTATGTGCCACATTTTCTTAATCCAGTCTATCATTGATGGACATTTGGGTTGGTTCCAAGTCTTTGCTATTGTGAATAGTGCCGCAATAAACATACGTGTGCATGTATCTTTATAGCAGCATGATTTATAATCCTTTTGGTATATACCTAGTAATGGGATGGCTGGGTCAAATGGTATTTTTAGTTCTAGATCCTTGAGGAATCACCACACTGACTTCCACAATGGTTGAACTAGTTTACAGTCCCACCAAGAGTGTAAAAGTGTTCCTATCTCTCCACATCCTCTCCAGCACCTGTTGTTTCCTGACTTTTTAATGATCGCCATTCTAATTGGTGTGAGATGGTATCTCATTGTGGTTTTGATTTGCATTTCTCTGATGGCCAGTGATGATGAGCATTTTTTCATGTGATTCTTGGCTGCATAAATGTCTTCTTTTGAGAAGTGTCTGTTCATGTCCTTCACCCACTTTTTATGGGGTTGATTTGTTCTTGTAAATTTGTTTAAGTTCTTTGTAGATTCTGGATATTAGCCCTTTGTCAGATGGGTAGATTGTAAAAATTTTCTCCCATTCTGTGGGTTGCCTGTTCACTCTGATGGTAGTTTCTTTTGCTGTGCAGAAGCTCTTTAGTTTAATTAGATCCCATTTGTCAATTTTGGCTTTTGTTGCCATTGCTTTTGGTGTTTTAGTCATGAAGTCCTTGCCCATGCCTATGTCCTGAATGGTATTGCCTAGGTTTTCTTCTGGGGTTTTTATGGTTTTAGATCTAACATTTAAGTCTTTAATCCATCTTGAATTGATTTTTGTATAAGGTGTAAGGAAGGGATCCAGTTTCAGCTTTCTACATATGGCTAGCCAGTTTTCCCAGCACCATTTATTAAATAGGGAATCCTTTCCCCATTTCTTGTTTTTGTCAGGTTTGTCAAAGATCAGATGGTTGTAGATGTGTGGTGTTGTTTCTGAGGCCTCTGTTCTATTCCATTGGTCTATATCTTTGTTTAGCTACCAGTACCATGCTGTTTTGATTACTGTAGCCTTGTAGTATAGTTTGAAGTCAGGTAGCGTGATGCCTCCAGCTTTCTTCTTTTGGCTTAGGATTGTCTTGGCAATGTGGGCTCTTTTTTGGTTCCATATGAACTTTAAAGTAGTTTTTTCCAATTCTGTGAAGAAAGTCATTGGTAGCTTGATGGGGATGGCATTGAATCTATAAATTACTTTGGGTAGTATGGCCATTTTCATGATATTGATTCTTCCTATCCATGAGCATGGAATGTTCTTCCATTTGTTTGTGTCCTCTTTTATTTCGTTGAGCAGTGGTTTGTAGTTCTCCTTGAAGAGGTCCTTCACATCCCTTGTAAGTTGAATTGCTTCTTTGAAGCAATTGTGAATGGGAGTTCACTCATGATTTGGCTCTCTGTTTGTCTGTTACTGATGTATAGGAATGCTTATGATTTTTGCACATTGATTTTGTATCCTGAGACTTTGCTGAAATTGCTTATCAGCTTAAGGAGATTTTGGGCTGAGATGATGGGGTTTTCTAAATATACAATCATGTCATCTGCAAAAAGGGACAATTTGACTTCCTCTTTTCCTAATTGAATACCCTTTATTTCCTTCTCCTGCCTAATTGCCCTGGCCAGAACTTCCAACACTATGTTGAATAGGAGTGGTGAGAGAGGGCATCCCTGTCTTGTGCCAGTTTTCAAAGAGAATGCTTCCAGTTTCTGACCATTCAGTATGATATTGACTGTGGGTTTGCCATAAATAGCTCTTATTGTTTTGAGATACATCCCGTCAGTACCTAGTTTATTGAGAGTTTTTAGCATGAAGGGCTGTTGAATTTTGTCAAAGGCCTTTTCCTTATCTATTGAGATAATCATGTGGTTTTTGTCTTTGGTTCTCTTTATATGATGGATTACGTTTATTGATTTGCATATGTTGAACCAGCCTTGCATCCCAGGGATGAAGCTGACTTGATCATGGTAGATAAGCTTTTTGATGTGCTGCTGGATTCAGTTTGCCAGTATTTTATTGAGGATTTTTGCATCGAAGTTCATCAGGGATATTGGTCTAAAATTCTCTTTTTTTGCTGCGTCTCTGCCAGGCTTTGGTATCAGGATGATGCTGGCCTCACAGAATGCGTTAGGGAGGATTCCCTCTTTTTCTATTGATTGGAATAGTTTCAGAAGGAATGGTACCAGTTCCTCTTTGTATCTCTGGTAGAATTCAGCTGTGAATCCGTCTGGTCCTGGCCTTTTTTTGTTGGTAGGCTATTAATTATTGCCTCAATTTCAGAGCCTGTTATTGGTCTATTCAGGGATTCAACTTCTTCCTGGTTTAGTCTTGGGAGGGTGTATATGTCCAGGAATTTATCCGTTTCTTCTAGATTTTCCAGTTTATTTGCATAGAGGTGTTTATAGTATTCTCTGATGGCAGTTTGTATTTCTGTGGGATCGAAGGTGATATCCCCTTATCACTTTTTATTGCATCTATTTGATTCTTCTCTTTTCTTCTTTATTAGTCTTGCTAGCGGTCCATCAATTTTGCTGATCTTTTCAAAAAACCAGCTCCTGGATTCATTAATTTTTTGAAGGGTTTTGTGTGTCTCTATCTCCTTCAGTTCTGCTTTGATCTTCGTCATTTCTTGCGTTCTGCTAGCTTTTGAACGTGTTTGCTCTTGCTTCTCTAGTTCTTCTAATTGTGATGTTAGGATGTCAATTTTACATCTTTCCTGCTTTCTCTTGTGGGCATTTAGTGCTACAAATTTCCCTCTACACACTGCTTTAAATGTGTCCCAGAGATTCTGGTATGTTGTGTCTTTGTTCTCATTGGTTTCAAAGAACATCTTTATTTCTGCCTTCATTTTGTTATGTACCCAGTAGTCATTCAGGAGCAGGTTGTTCAGTTTCCATGTAGTTGAGCAGTTTTGAGTGAGTTTCTTCTTCCTGAGTTCTAGTTTGATTGCACTGTGGTCTGAGACAGTTTGTTGTGTTTTCTATTCTTTTACATTTGCTGCAGAGTGTTTCACTTCCAACTATGTGGTCAATTTTGGAATAAGTGTGATGTGGTGCTGAGAAGAATGTATATTCTGTTGATTTGGGGTGGAGAGTTCTGTAGATGTCTATTAGGTCTGCTTGGTGCAGAGCTGAGTTCAATTCCTGGATATCCTTGTTAACTTTCTGTCTCATTGATCTGTCTAATGTTGACGGTGGGGTGTTAAAGTTTCCCATTATTATTGTGTGGGAGTCTAAGTCTCTTTGTAGGTCTCTAAGGACTTGCTTTATGAATCTGGGTGCTCCTGTATTGGGTGCATGTATATTTAGGATAGTTAGCTCTTCTTGTTGAATTGATCCCTTGACCATTATGTAATGGCCTTCTTTGTCTCTTTTGATCTTTGTTGGTTTAAAGTCTGTTTTATCAGAGACTAGGATTGCAACCCCTGCTTTTTTTTGCTTTCCAACTGCTTGGTAGATCTTCCTCCATCTCTTTATTTTGAGCCTATGTGTGTCTCTGCATGTGAGATGGGTCTCCTGAATACAGCACACTGATGGGTCTTGACTCTTTATCCAATTTGCCAGTCTGTGTCTTTTAATTGGAGCATTTAGCCCATTTATATTTAAGGTTAATATTGTTATGTGTGAATTTGATCCTGTCATTATGATGTTAGCTGGTTATTTTGCTTGTTATTTGATGCAGTTTCTTCCTAGCATAAACGGTCTTTACAATTTGGCATGTTTTTGCAGTGGCTGGTACCGGTTGTTCCTTTCCATGTTTAGTGCTTCCTTTAGGAGCTCTTGTAAGGCAGGCCTGGTGGTGACAAAATCTCTCAGCATTTGCTTGTCTGTAAAGTATTTTATTTCTCCTTCACTTATGAAGCTTAGTTTGGCTGGATGTGAAATTCTTTTCTTTAAGAATGTCGAATATTGGCCCCTACTTCTTCTGGCTTGTAGAGTTTCTGCCGAGAGATCTGCTGTTAGTCTGATGGGCTTCTCTTTGTGGGTAACCCAACCTTTCTCTCTAGCTGCCCTTAATATTTTTTCCTTCATTTCAACTTTGGTGAATCTGACAATTATGTGTCTTGGGGTTGCTCTTCTGAAGGAGTATCTTTGTGGCGTTCTCTGTATTTCCTGAATTTGAATGTTGGCCTGCCTTGCTAGGTTGGGGAAGTTCTTCTGGATAATATCCTGAAGAGTGTTTTCCAACTTGGTTCCATTCTCCCCGTCATTTTCAGGTACACCAATCAGACGTAGATTTGGTCTTTTCACATAGTCCCATATTTCTTGGAGGCTTTGTTCATTTCTTTTTACTCTTTTTTCTCTAAACTTCTCTTCTCGCTTCATTTCATTCATTTGATCTTCAATCACTGATACCCTTTCTTCCACTAGATCAAATCAGCTGCTGAAGCTTGTGCATGTGTCATGTGGTTCTCGTGCCATGATTTTCAGCTCCATCAGGTCATTTAAGGTCTTCTCTATGCTGTTTATTCTAGTTAGCCATTCATCTAATCTTTCTTCAAGGTTTTTTAGCTTCTTTGCAATGGGTTCAAACTTCCTCTTTTAGCTAGGAGAAGTTTGTTATTACTGATCATCTGAAGCCTTCTTCTCTCAAGTCATCAAAGTCATTCTCCATCCAGCTTTGTTCTGTTGCTGGTGAGGAGCTGCGTTCCTTTGGAGGAGAAGAGGTTCTCTGATTTTTAGAATTTTCAGCTTTTCTGCTCTGGTTTCTCCCCATCTTTTTGGTTTTATCTACCTTTGGTCTTTGATGACGGTGACATACAGATGGGGTTTTGGTGTGGATGTCCTTTCTGCTTGTTAGTTTTCCTTCTAACAGTCAGGACCCTCAGCTGCAGGTCTGTTGGAGTTTGCTGGAGGTCCACTCCAGACCCTGTTTCCCTGTGTATCACCAGCGGAGGCTGCAGAACAGTAAATATTGCAGAACGGCAAATGTTGCTGCCTGATCGTTCCTCTGGAAGCTTCGTCTCAGAGGGGCACCCAGCTGTATGAGGTGTCAGTCGGCCCCTACTGGGAGGTGTCTCCCAGTTAGGCTACTCGGGGGTCAGGGACCCACTTGAGGAAGCAGTCTGTCTGTTCTCAGATCTCAAACTCTGTGCTGGGAGAACCACTACTCTCTTCAAATCTGTGAGACAGGGACATTTAAGTCTGCAGAAGTTTCTGCTGCCTTTTGTTCAGCTATGCCCTGCCCGCAGAGGTGGAGTCTACAGAGGCAGGCAGGCCTCTTTGAGCTGTGGTGGGCTCCACCCAGTTCGAGCTTCCTGGCCACTTTGTTTACCTACTCAAGCCTCAGTAATGGCAGACGTCCCTCCCCCAGCCTTGCTGCCACCTTGCAGTTCGATCTCAGACTGCTGTCCTAGCAGTGAGTGAGGCTCCGTGGGCGTGGGACCCTCTGAGCCAGGTACAGGATATAATCTCCTGGTGTGCCATTTGCTTAGACCATTCGAAAAGCACAGTATTAGGGTGGGAGTGTTCCGATTTTCCAGGTACCATCTGTTATGGCTTCCCTTGGCTAGAAAAGGGAATTCCCTGACCCCTTGTGCTTCCTGGGTGAGGTGATGCCTCACCCTGCTTCAGCTCACAGTCCATGGGCTGCACCCACTGTCCTGCACCCACTGTCCGACAAAGCCCAGTGAGATGAACCCATAACCTCAGTTGGAAATGCAGAAATCACCCATCTTCTGCTCACTCACACTGGGAGCTGTAGACTGGAGCTGTTTCTACTTGGCCATCTTGAAACCTCCTCCTTAAGTTTATGTCGTTGTTTAATGATGAAAATATTTTGTATGTTTGCCCTGGTTTTTGTTTTGCAGCTGACATCAATATTGCTTTTGATAATTCAGATTTGGGATCTGTTTCCCATTTTATATAGGGAGCATTCACATTTTTTTCTCTCTGCTTTTTCCTATTGCAGTATTTACAAAGATCTATAGCCTGCAGTGAATATTTAAATGTTGAAAACACCAGCAAACATTATTGGATAATATTCAAGTAATTTCATTCAGACCTCCTAGCAAGGTTTATAGGATTTTACCAATTTGGCAATTTAAGAACTTATTTCGCTTCCAAAACTTATTTCTTGGAACACCACTCATAAGATTTGTATTAAGTAAACTAAGCATATAAACTTTTTTTTTTTGCAAGAATAACTCACCATTAAAAAGAGATGGGGCCATGAAAATACACTTGCAACATTAACAAATACACTTGTAACAGCTGCAAGCAAGACTGACGGACTGGATTGTGACCACTTCTCTTCCATGTGCTCTTGTCCCATTCCCGGAAATGTCGACTTTAACCTTTGACTCCACATGTCAATGTTTCCTGTCCTTGCTTTAGACTTGATGTTAGTGATTTCCATGGATCAATAATGTTTCTATGCTGATTGTTATGCTTTAATTTTCACAGGAGAATTTGAATACTTTCCCTGTTTTCCTGATTTCTCAACTGAGTTTTCTAGAGATTCAGCATTCAGGAAAACATTAATTTCCTGAGAAATGGTAGGAAGGATTTTCCATATGAAAATATCATGACCAACCAATCCTCTAATCCCTCTCTCTACCAATGCCACTTTTTAAAAAACCTGTTGCTCAGGCTGGAGTGCAGTGGCACAATCATAGCTTACTGTAGCCCCAAACTCCTGGGCTCAAGTGATCCTCCCTCCTTGGTCTTACAGGTGTGTGCCACCACACCAGGCTAATTTTTTAATTTTTTCATAGAGACAGGGTCTCACTATGTTGCCCAGGCTGGTCTTATAGGTGTGAGCCACCATACCCGGCCCCACTGATGCATCTTTATTGGGCCTTACAATTCTTCTCACTCAAAGGTTTCTGCTTGCCTTCAGCATATGTCCTCCAGTTAGCCCAGTTCACCTCCATTATCACCTCTTTAGCCTATACTATTCTCTCCAGACAATTCTTGGGCCAGGTGCTTATCTCTGGTCCAACCAGCTGTGGTCTGCAGGAAATGGGGGTCAAAGATCTCTAGGCTGCTCCCTCAGGTCCAGGTTAGGGATAGGGCAGCTTTCCTCAAATGGAGTTTGTGGGCAAGCTGGGCACAATGATTAACTAGTGTAATGCTTTCTCTGTGAGTTGCTAAAGCTTCCTTCCAGGGAAAATAATGCCCATAAGTGAAGGTAACAAAATACCATTGCCATGTAAGGAGTGATTGCCCTGTAGGTCTTTTTGTTGTTGAGCACCTGTATACATACTGATCCCTAAAACAGGCAGAACTGAAAAGAGGGGAGAAGGCATAGAGGGTTTGGGTATTTGGGGAAAGTAACCCAAAAGACAGGAGCTATGGACAGTGAGGACAATGTGAAGAGAAGAGGCCAGGGCAAAGAAACTCCTTTTGGTGGCACCGCCAAAGAAGGGACTTTAAAAACAAACATGAAAAAAAGTACAAGTTGAGTGTCTTTCCTTCCAATGACATGTCCTCTTCCACTGGTTTATTTATTTCCTTTCTTTCCCCTCTTTCCTTTTTTACGTAGTTGTAAAATGATGTTATAATGGAGACTTTTGCTGTCCCCTCAAATCCCTTCTCCCTTCTTCTTTGGTAATGGAGCTCCTGACTTTTGTCTGCACACATGACCATCCCAGATTAGAGACTGCCTTTCCCAGTTTGCAGCCATGAGTGGCCACTTGACTGAATTCAGGCCAGAGGGCTCAAAGCAGAAGGGTCATGTGGCAACTTCTGGGAATCATCCTTCAGAGACAGCACATAGACCCTTTGTCTTTATTCCTTCATCCTATGCTGCCTGGAACACAGAAATGCTTCCACCTTCAGCTTCAACGTTCAGTCTGTGCATAGTGGATCAACAAGGTTAATGTCTATGCGCCATCAGCATCCCGGCCCTGGATTGCCGAATGAACTTTCATTTAACAGAGAAATAAGCTTCTATCTACTTTAAGCCACTGTTATTTAGGGCTTTCTTCACACATATGTGAATTTAATCTTTTTTTTTTTGGAGACAAGGGTCTCGCTGTGTTGCCCAGGCTGTTCTTGAACTCCTGACCTCAAACAATCCTCCCACCTCAGCCTCCCAAATTGTTAATTGTTGAGATTACAGCCATGAGCCACCACATCTGACTGAACTTAATCTTAAGTAATATAGGTGCATGAATTTTGCTAAAGTCTATCATTTTAACTTATTAGATCATACTTTCAATTGCCAAATAACCTTTGTAACTACTAGTTTTAATGGCAGTTTACAGCTTCATCTCATAAATATGCCACAATTTACAAAAGCAATTCCCTATTATTGAGTGTTTGTGAGTATTTATTTAATTAGCTCTAAATGCTCCCTGGTTTTAATATACCCATCCTTACTAAAATAACTACAATAAAATAATTATTTTTGTGTCTATTCAATTGCCATGACACTATTTATTCAATAACTCTTATTCCTTTTTGATTTGTGCTACTGCCTTTATCTGATTTTAAAGTTTTACACAGTTAATTTCTGGGTTACTTATTATATTTCACTAACCTATCAATTCTTAGGCCAATATTTTATTTTAATTATTACCATACCTATAAAATGACCTAACTACAAGTATATGTTAAAATACTTATGATTTTAATGTTTTTAACGTGGGTCAGTTTATTTTACTCACATATCTTATAACCACAGTTTGCTTTTTAGAGCTGGGTCTGTCGTTTGAAAATAATGCCAATAATAATGATACCCTGCTTTCTCTCTAAACAGTATTTATTTCACAGCTCCATCAAATGTATTGTTTTATTTGAGTCCTAAATGGGGCTATTATGACATTCTTCAGATTAGCCCCATTCAACTACTCAGTCTTCCAAAATTCAAAACCAGAGAATTCTAAAAAGCAGTTACAATCAGGCTCTCTGAAATTGCTGTGAAATGCTCTTAAGAAGACAGCTGTCAACTCCTTTGGCTGCAGCCCCAGCATTTCCTTCAGATTATTGATGGAGTTCCGCAGTCAGGTCAAAGCTGGTTAGCCTCTTGCTAACTTTGGTTGCAGCTGTCTGCGGTCATGCTGAGCATGAGAGGTCCAGTAGCACAGGCCATCAAAACACTGTTCTTTGCCTGCTTTAAAAATAAATCCCTATAAAGTAGGACAAGTAATTGAAGCTTTGTAATTTTTTGGCTTGAGGCATCAACTCTGTTCTTAAGATGATGAAGCATTAGCAGATCTGTTTAGAAAAGAGGTGAGAAGCTGCTTGAATAATAAAACATGAGAGAGACATTTTACAGATTTTCAGTTTGTACTGCTGACAACAGAATGATATACCATTCTCGGTATTCAACTGGCTTCTCAGAATAGAATAATATCTATTTTGTGCAAAGGACTATGGAAAAGATATATTCTTCTGTATTTTAAGTTTTTTAACTACCAATAAAATATAGTTCAAGTGTGATAGGACAAAAATTCAAGCAATTTCTAAGACAATGTATTTTTTTTTTTAAGAAAAGCTTAAATCCCAACTAGATCAGCTGGAAATTTTCTGTAACGATATATCTATACAAATGTTTAAAAATGTTGTACAGAAAAAGTTATAGCCACTTTAATCAGTAGCAAGAAAGTGAAACGGAAGTCTTCTAAGGTGGTATATAGATAGATACCTTTAAGAAATTCCATACAAATTAACTTTGACATTAAGACAGACCAAGACAGAAAAATGAAATCATGATCAGGTTGGAAAGGAATCATCAAGGGCACTTACCAGGCCATGAAACTGTCCTATCTTAAGTCAACCTGCTCATAGGACAAGGAACTTATTATTTTTTTTTTAGATGGAGTCTTGCTCTATCGCCAGGCTGGAGTGCACTGGCACAATCTCGGCTCACTGCAATCTCAGCTCAGTGCAACCTCTGCCTCCCAGGTTCAAGCGATTCTCCTGCATCAGCCTCCCAAGTAGCTGGCACTACAGGTGTCTGCCACCATGCCCAGTTAATTTTGGTATTTTTAGTAGAGACGGGGTTTCACCATGTTGTCCACAATGGTCTCAATCTCTTGACCTCGTGTTCCACCTGCCTTGGCCTCCCAAAGTGCTAGGATTACAAGCATGAGCCACCGCTCCTGGCCAGTACAAGGAACTTTAATGAAACAAAAAACTAAAAGGAACAGTTGCTCTAAATCAACTGTTGTCTAAATCAACTGGCTGCTCTAAATCAGCATTTCTCAAACTGGTACCAAAAGAAGAAATTGCCCCAGGATGCGAACATGTGTGCCAAGAGAAAAGTGTTCCATGCTCACACTGGTTAGGGAGATGCTGGATTAAGCACATTTCTAAACTGCAGGACTTCTCTGAGGCTTCTGTGGGCCAGAATAGATTGTGGACCTCCAAGAAGGGCAATCTTCCAAACTTACTTGACCTCTAATGTGGCCACCTATTTCTAGTTCCTGAAACACTGATTCAGAGAACACAGCTCAAAATAAACATGTAGTTATTTAGACGTTTGTTGTTAAAAAGTCAGGTGTGACAACAGAGCAAATGAATGTTCTCTGATACCCTGTGAGCAGGAAGTTTGGGAGCTCTGCTGTGGTACCACCCTGAGGCATTAAACTTGTTGTAGAAAACTATGGCATAGCTTCTTAACATCTAAAGAGTATATAAAAATTAAGTATTAGAACGGAAAAAGAGAATTCAGAGTTCTATTATAAAGTTGTTAATTTGTTCCACTTATGATATGGTTTGGTTCTGTGTCCCCACCCAAATCTCATCTCCAGCTGTGATCCTCAGTGATGGAGGAGGGGCCTGGTGGGAGGTTATTGGATCATGGGCGCAGACTTCCCCCTTGCTATTCTCATGACAGTGAGTATGTTTTCACAAAATCTGGTTGTTTGAAAGTGTGTAGCGGCTCCCCCTTCTCTCTCTCTCTCTGTCTCTCTGTTTCTCTCTCTCTCTCTCTGTCTCTGTCTCTCTCTCCCTCTCCCCTGCTCTGCCATGGTAAGATGTGCCTCCTTCCCCTTCACCTTCTGCCATGATTGTAGTTTCCCGAGGCTTCTCAACCATGCTTCCTGTACAGCCTGTGGAACTAAGTCAATTAAACCTCTTTTCTTTATAAATTACCCAGTCGCAGGTTGTTCTTTATAGCAGTGTGAGAATGGACTAATACAATTTATAAAATAGTAGAATTTAAACCTTGGAAAGATCTTAATAGAACTTCTCGTTTCATCAATTCTCTATAGATGGGGAAATTAAGGCCCAAATCACTTAAGTGGTTTATCCAAGGTTATTCAATTAGTTAGGAGCCTAATGAGCCCAGTTCTGATCATGCTCATGGCATACTCTCATAATTCCCATACAACAGGCCAGTTGTTTTTCCTTTTTTTTTGAGCCAGAGCCTAGCTCTGTCACCCAGGCTGGAGTGCAGTGGTATAATTTCGGCTCACTGCATCCTCCGCCTCCCAGGTTCAAGCAATTCTCCTGCCTCAGCCTCCTGAGTAGCTGGGATTACAGGCATGCACCACCTCGCCTGGCTATTTTTTCTTTTTCTTTTTTTTTTTTTTGTATTTTTAGTAGAGACAGAGTTTTACCATGTTGGCCATGCTGGTCTCGAACTCCTGACCTCGTGATCTGCCCGCCTCGGCCTCCCAAAGTGTTGGGATTACAGGTGTGAGCTACTGCGCCCGGCCTTTTCATTTTATTATTTTATCTTTATTCTGTAGACACGGAGTTATGCTATGTTGCCCAGGCTAGTTTTGAACTCCTGGCCTCCAGTGATCCTCTTGCCCCAGCTTCCAAAAGTGCTGGCATTACAGGCATGAGCCACTGAGCCTGGCCTCTGTTGTTTTTCTTTTTTTTTAATTAAACACATAAAGAGAAAAATGAAAATTCTTCCTTCACTCAACCCTTTATCTCACAATATTCTCCAGAGTTAAGTTTTTATGTTGCATTTTTATTTTGTGCTCAATATCTGTACCTAATTTTATTCAAAATTGTATTATTCATCTATTAATTTATACAACAATCATTCGTGAGCATTGCTCATGTGCCAGCCATCAGAATCTGAGTCTCTGCCCTAAAATTGCTTAGTCTCGTGGGAGAGATAGCATATTCTGTGATAAGTGTTGTGACAGAAGTTAGACAGGAAACTCAGGGGCCACATTTCTTGAATTGTGAGAAATCAAAGGAAGCTTTCCGGAAAGAATAGAACCTTAACTGACTCTCTCAAAGAGCAAACAGGACAGAGGCAGATGAATAATGGGTTGACATCATGAGAGCAGCACAGCAAACGTGTAGAAGTAGGGGAGGTGTATAGTGTTGTGTGGCTTTGATAGGGAACAAGGCAGGGAAATACATTTGGAGTCAAAGAGACACACCAGCTCGTGAAAGGACTTCAATGCAGTGCTAAAGATTCTAGATCTCACATGTTAAAAAGACCCAACTGGCAGGAATATGGCAAAGGGATTAGAATGAAAGAAGACAAGAGACTATGGCAGTGGTCCAAAGGAAAAGTGATGAGGACCTGAAATATGATATAGCAGATGGAAAGGGAATCCTAGGGTCAAGAGCTCATAAGGAGCAAGAATAGAAGCAGGGAACTCCCCTCTGGAGAGAGATAAATGCAGCCTGGAATTAAAAGAGGAAAATGAGAATAGAGAGTGGGTTGGTTTGAGATGTATTTTGGAAGTAATATCACAGGACTTGCTATTAGACTAGATAGTCTGGGTGTAGACAGGGAGAGGAAGGAATTGAGCACAATGCCAGGTTTCTGGCTTAAACATCTGGGCAGATGATGGTGCTCTTTTCTGGGCTTGCAGAGCTAAAAGACAAGCAGAATTAGGAGAAAACATGTTTTGGACTTGTTAAGTGAGACATTCAAGAGAATGGCACATCGACGATTGGACATACAAGTGTTGAGTGCCGAGAAGTTTGGGCTAGAGATATTAATCTGGAAATGCTCAGCACATAACACAGATGCTGTGTTTAAAGTCAGAAGAGAAGGCTTAAAACACAGAATATCAAGGGCAGGAAACAAAGCAGCAACTAACTAAGGAGAACCTGGAGTGGTCCAAGAGGTAGGAGTTAAGTAAGATGAGAACTGAAATGTCTAAGTTATCAGCAATGAGGGCCAGAAACAGGGATTTTTTTACTCTTCTTCAAAAGCCCTTTTTTTCTCTATAAAATAGAGGCAAGTTGTTTTCTGAGACAAAGAGGGAGGTAGTGTATTTCAGGGGAGTTAACAAGACTAGTGAAGATTTGCCATCAAATGCTGTGCAGAATAAGTGAGCAAGCCACCAACAGCAGACTCAGAATGACTATTGCGCGTCATTGATGCCTCAGCTACAATGGGCTCCAAGATGCTGAGGGGGCCTGGTCCATAATGTATGTATTTAAATAGAGTGCTAATTTTTATAGACATCTGATAAGCTTCTGTCTTCCGTCTTAGCTCAGGCTGTTATAACAAAGTACCACAGACTGGGTGGCTTATAAACAACAGCAATGTATTTCTTACAGTTCTGAAGGCTGGGAAGTCCAAGATCAGGGTGCTGGCATGGTTGTGTTCTAGTGAGGACCCTCTTCCAGGTTGCAGACTACCAACTTCTTGTTGTATCTTCACATAGCAGAAAGAGAACAAGTTAGCTATCTGGCCTCTTCTTGAAAGGGCACTAATCCCATTCATGAAGGTGGTGCTCATGACCTAATTACCTCCCCAAAGGCCTCATATCAAAATACCATCACCTTGTATATTAGATTTCAATGTATAAATTTTGGAGGATACAAACATTCAGTGCACAGCATCTTCCTTTTGGTCAATCATTCATACCTTAAATAAGCATGTTCAGTAGAGTTAAGCAATCATAATTAAAGACACCACTATTCACCTAGTTCTATTGACACCTAGATTGCAGTCTGGGTGCAGAGGAGAAAATAAATCATCCCAATCCTTCAAGTCTAAAGATCAAAGTTACCCAAGGGTCATAGTCTCAAGATAATATATTTAATTGCCTTTTGACTTTATCAGATTAAGTGACTGAGATTTTTTACCTCCTTGTTGAATACCATTAACCTAAAATTTACTCATGTGAATATTATTTTCTGATATTTAAGAAAAGTTTCTGTTTGTTTTTTAGCTAAAACTGCCCTCCAAAATATAAAATGGAGACATCAAAGAATGTGATAATGCTATTAGGCATGGCTGACTGCTTCTAGAAGAAAAAAAAGTAATTCAGAGTGAGAAAGCAACTTAAGGGAGAAATTTGATACCAAGTAAAAGGAATCTTTAAAAGAAGAAATTTAATTATATTCCCATTAAAATCAGAATTTATAGTTTATTACTTATTTACATAAACTATATACATATATATATATGTATATATGCTTATACTTCCTATTACAACTTTGAAAATCATTTTTTTTTTTTTTTTTTTGAGACAAGAGTCTCACTCTGTCGCCCAGCTGGAGTGCAGTGGTGCGATCTCGGCTCACTGCAATATCTGTCCCCTGGGCTCAAGTGACCCTCCCACCTCAGCCCCATGAGTAATTGGGACTACAGGTGTGTGCCACCATGCCCCGCTATTTTTTTTTTTGTAGAGACAGGGTTTTGCCATGTTGCCCAGGCTGGTCTCAAACTCCTGGGCTCAAGCGATCCTCTTGCCTGGCTTCCCGAAGTGCCGGGGTTACAGACATGAGCCACTGCACCTGGCCTGAGAATCTTAAGAGTTGGTACTGGAGGTCCACAGCACATAGGGTTATAACACACGGACTTGAAAATCAATAATATCCCTCTACCAGGCGGTATAATATAGTGGTTATAAGCCTAGACTTCTGGATTTCCTGGGTTCAGATTCTGTTCCATCATTCCTAACACAAGAACCTTGAAAAAGTTATTAAACATTTTTATTATTTTGTTTTCCAATCTGTAAAATGGGAGTCATTTTAATAGTAATGCATCTCTTTTTTATTAGAATTAAATATTAAATATTATTTAAATTAAATATTGTATTTAATATTTAAATATATAATTATAAAATTCTATATATAAAATTTATATGTAAAAGTAATATTTTGTAAGTGCTCGATAAATGCTGGAATAGATCTTTGAATTTTTTCCCAATTTCTGGATTAAACAATACATAAATTACTATGTGAGATGCCATGTATTTTGAAACAAAACAGACTGAATTAATTTGAGGAAATGCATTGTGTTGATCAAAGAAAATACATTTTCAGTTAGGAACACAGGCAAGTATTCTGTATCAGTTACTCATTCACTAGCCAATGAATATTTGTTGAGCAGCTACTATAAGCCAAACACTATTCCAGGTGCTTGGCACAGAGAATATACCAGGGAACAAAAAAGACAAAAATCTCTACCCTTGTGGAGTTCAAATTCTATCAAGGAAAGATAGAAAATAAAAAATAAACAATAAATAAGTAATTTTAGAGTGTGTTAGATGGTGATAAATGCTGTTGTGAAAAAAAGTAGAATGTAGTAAAGGGAACTGGGAGTAGAAGTCGAGATGTTGAGAATGGGGGAGGTTGTAATTTTAAGTGGGACAATCCTGGTAGCATTTTTGAGAAGGTAACATTTTCAAAAACACTTGAAGGAGGTGAGGAGTGAGCTTTGGGGGTTGTGTTAGTTTCCTAAGGCTGCTGCAACAAAGCAGATGTTTATTTTCTCACTCTTCCGGAGGCTAGGAGTCTGAGGTCAAGATGTCAGCAGGATTGACATTTCTGAGACCCCTCTCTGGCTTGTATGTGGCCCTTTTCCCCCTATGTTTTTACACGGTCTTTCCTCTGTGTCTGTGACCAGCTTTCCTGTTCTTTTTAAGGACACAATCATACTGGATTAGGGCCCATGTTAATGATCTCATTTTAACGCAATACCTCTTTAAAGGCCCTGTCTCCACATTCTGAGGTACTGGGGTTAGGACTTCAGCATATGAATTTTGGGGGAACACAATTCAGCCCATAGCAAGGATATCATATTCCATGCAAAAGGAAAAACTAGTACAAGGCTCTAAAATGGAAACTAGAGGGCTAGAGAACAGCAGGGAGGTGGGTAAGGTGGAGTGAGTGGGACTGTGGAGAAAGGCAGATTACTAGAGCCTTGTGGGCCATTGTAAGATCTTGGTGTGTTACTGAGTAAAATGGAGAACAGCGTTTGGACTTTCGGGAGAGAGTAACACATTTGCCTTATGTTTTAAAAGAACCATTGGTTACTGTGTTGTGAACAGACTGCCAGGAACAAGGGGAATAGGGAGACCAGTTAGGGGTCCCCTGACTATGATCCAAGAGAGATAATGAGGCTCAGATGCGGGCCACAGCTGGGGATAGCAATAGGTGGAAAATGTCAAGATGCATTTTGGTATTGACATATTCATCTGTCAAGCAATTATTGTGTGCCTACTATTTACCAAGGCATGACTTTTAATGAGGGGAAAATAGAAATGTAAATAGATTTGAAGCAAAAATTAGGGATATAGACAGAGGGAAATGAGTGAATTCTTTTTCTTCAGAGAAAATAAGATAAAGGCTTACAAAAGGTAGTGAAATGTAAAATCATTAAATGACTTAGAAGTAATTTAATTAGAAATCTGTCCACATGTTAAGAACTTTGTTTCTAAGATGAGGAAGAATGCCATCCTAATTTTTTTCAGGTCTAGTACCATCTATTTCCCCTTACCTTTCAGTTTCTCTCTATTTTTTCCATTTGGAATAAAATGACATTTGTTCTCCTTTCATACATTTAAAGACATCTGGTTGCAGCATGTGGATCACTTCTGAAGCCCTAGAAGGGAAAGAGCTGAAGTAAAGCAAAGGACAAAATACGAAGCGGGGAGAATGGGTAAGGAGGAAGGAAGCAAGAAATGCTTGGTGAGGCTTCCAGGCAGATAAAATTCATCCAGCCCCCATGCCAAGGTCCACAAAACAAACAAAACACTTAAATAGCACTTTAATTGGGGACTAGAATATGATCTGGTCCACAACAGACCACATACAAGAAGGTAGTCCCATAAGATTATGATACCACATTGTTTACTGTACCTCTTCTATGTTTACATATGTTTATATACACACATACTCTTATCGTGTTCCAGCTGCTACAGTATTTAGTACAGTGACATACTGTATGGGTGTGTAGCCTAGGAACAATAGGCTAAAACATATACCTAGGTGTGCAGTAGGCTGTACCATCTAGGTGTATGTAAGTACACTCTATGACATTCACACAACTACAAAAAGGCTAACTACAAATTTCTCAGAATGTATCCCTGTGAGTAAGTGATGCTTGACTATACCACAGACTGGTGGCTGGAACAGCAAAAATGTATTTTCTCGCACTTCTAGAGGCTGGAAGTTTGAGATCAATGTGTCGGCAGCTGGTTTCTCCTGAGGCCTCTCTCCTCAGCTTGTAGATGGCCACCTTCTCACTGCAGCCTCACACGGTCTTCCCTCTGTACTCAGGAAACCCGGATGTCTCTCTTTGTGTCCAAATTTCCTTTTCATATAACAACACCAGTCAGATTGGATTAGAGCCCTTCCTAATGACCTCATTTTAATTAACTACCTCTTTAACGGCCCATTCTCCAAATACAGTCACATTCGGAGGTACTGGAGGTTAGGGCTTCAAAATACTAATTTGGTGATGGAGGTAGGACACAGTTTAACCCATAACAGTGGGTTTAACCAGCTTCATTTAATTTTTTTAAAAATCTTCATATTTTCTTTGACTCCATGTTGGAGTTTAATTTATAACTTGTATTAGTCCGTTTTCATGCTGCTGATAAAGACATACCCAAGACTGGGCAGTTTGCAAAACAGAGAGGTTTAATGGATTTACAGTTCCTCATGGCTGAGGAGGCCTCACAATCATGGTGGAAAGCAAGGAGAAGCAAGTCACATCTTACATGGATGGCAGCAGGCAAAAAGAGAGCTTGTGCAGGGAAACTCCTGTTTTTAAAACCATCAGATTTCAGGAAACTCATTCACTACCACGAGAATAGCACAGGAAGACCCACTTCCATAATTCAGCCACCTCCCATGGGTTCCTCCCATGACACATGGGAATTGCGGGAGTTACAATTCAAGATGAGATTTGGGTGGGGACACAGCCAAACCATGTCATAACTTTAAAGAGAATGCAAACTAACTAATTAAGCATAAAGTAAAATACTTTAGTCTTTAGTAGAATTACTATATGTGTTACAACTATAGGCTTTTTCGGATAAAGTATTTAGATGAATTAGCTTCTTCTATTGTTTTATACACAGAACAAAGATATGTGACCTATTTTAACTCAACCATATTGTGTGTGAATCTATGTATAAATCATGGGAAACTAATACTAACTTCTGTTCCATAATGCAATGTGTTTAATTGGATTTCATTTATTATATTTTCCTTCTTTCCTTCCTTCCTTCCTTCCTTCCTTCCTTCCTTCCTTCCTCCCTTCCTTCCTTCCTTCCTTCCTCCCTTCTTTCTTTTTCTTCCTTTATTTCTCTCCTTTCTTTCTTTTTCTTCCTTTATTTCTCTCCTTTCTTTCTTTCAACAGGGTATAGGTCTGTCACCTAGGTTGGAGTGCAATGATATGATCATGGCTCACTGCAGCCTCAAACTTCTCGGCTCAAATGATCCTCCCACCTCAGCCTCCCAAGTACCTAGGACTACAGGCAGGTGCCACCATGCCTGGCTAATTTTTCTATTTTTTCTTGATACAGGTTTTGCCATGTTGCCTAAGCTGGTCTTGAACTCCTTGGCTTAAGTGATCTGCTGCCTCAGCCTCCCAAAGTGCTGGGATTATAGGTGTGTGCCACCACGTCTGGCCTACATTTTCTTGGGATAAAATATTTCAGAAATAAAATTAAAGAAAAGTTTTCCTCATTCTTTGTTTTAAAAATTCTCCATGGCTGGACAATAATTGTTTGTCCATACTATGGGTTGGCTGATAAAAGGGTTTGAAGGTATATTAATTCTCTACTAAGCTGGGCGTGGTGGCTCACGCCTGTAATCCCAGCATTTTGGGAGGCTAAGGCGGGCAAATCACGAGATCAAGAGATCAAGACCATCCTGGCCAACTTGGTGAAACTCTGTCTCTACTAAAAATACAAAAATTAGCTGGGTGTGTTGGTGGGCACCTGTAATCCCAGTTACTCAGGAGGCTGAGGCAGGAGAATCAATTGAACCCAGGAGGTGGAGGTTGCAGTGAGCCGAGATCGTGCCACTGCACTCCAGCCTGTACGACAGAGTGAGACTCCATCTCAAAAAAAAAAAAATTATCTACTAAAACCCAAAGCAAAAAAGTTCATTTCAGATACTGTGAGAGACCACTTCATATTTATTATCATACTTTACTGTTTGTGGAGCACAGCGAACTATAGTTTGAGCTAAGTTCTTAGAAATAGGAGTCAAAGCATCTACTACATTCTATGGAAATGAAAACGTGTTTGAGTATCCATTTTATTTTCTAAAAACTTTTCTTTCAAGTGCAAATAAATATTTATCTCTCCAAATGATACTTGTTTCTCTTTCTCTGCCCTTCTTATTCAAGAAAAAATGGATCACTGAAGATAAAGCAAAATCTAATGCTTTGACTTCATAGCTGTTGGAATTTCATTCTCATAGCTGTCCTGTGTTGCCATTTAAACATTTGCTTATAAAGATGTGTTTAAGATATGGCCGCTACCATGTATTAAGTTCACAATGCTGTCAGTCAGTTAGATTGCCCCATTTTTTCTAGCCTATTTTTTTCAAGTTGCAAATTCTAAATAAGTAATCTGTTAAATTATTTCACATAATTTAAAAATAGCACATCATTACCATCAGCCACCTAGTAGAATGATTTAATTTTAAAGTCTTTCTTCATTCTCTTACCGAAGAAATGGTTCTGTGATCAATTTGACCTTTTGCCAGCATAATTGCCAAATAATTAACAATGATAAATGATTATGATCTGAAATATATGTAGCTACTTATTAAAGGACAACATATACTTCTTGAGAACAGGAAGTATATATTTTCTATAAAATATTAGATATACTCATTTATTTTATCCATTCAACACATACTATGTACCAGAAACTGTCATCATGGAATTTATATTCCTAAAGTAAAGAAAACAAAGCTGGGCACGGTGGCTCATGCCTGTAATCCCAGCACTTTGGGAGGCTAAGGCAGGCGGATTGCCTGAGCTCAGGAGTTCACGACCAGCCTAGGCAACATGATGAAACCCCATCTCTATACCAAAATACAAAAAATTAGCCGAACGTGGCAGCATGCTCCTGTAGTCCCAGCTACTTAGGAGGCTGAGGCAGGAGAATTGCTTGAACCCAGGAGGCAGAGGTTGCAGTGAGCCAAGATTGCACCATTGCACTCCAGCCTGGGCGACAGAACGAGACTCTGTCTCAAAAAAAAAAGAAAAAGAAAAGAAATATATGATATCTATATGATATCCTACATTAGAAGGTACTAATGCTATGCATAAAAATAAAAGCAGGGAAAGAGAGTTGGGATTCTGCATGTGAGGGAAAAGGGTTGCAGTTTTCAAAAGGATGATCAAGGAAGATAACATCTACGCCAAATGTGGGTATCTGGAAGAGGTGTAGGTGGCCAACCATCCTGGCTTGTTGGGGACTAAGGGGTTTCCTTGGTTGCAAGACTTTCAGTGCTGAAACCAGGGCAGTCCTGGCCCAAGCAAACCAGGACAGTTGGTCACCTGACAAGTGTTCCAGATAGAGGAAACAGGAAGAACAAAGGCTCTGAGGTGGGAGCATGCCTAGCAGTTTCAGGAACTAGTAAGGAGGCCAGTGTAGCTGTAGAGAGGATGAGGTCAGAGATATGAGAGGGTCACATCATGTACAGCCTTGTAGTGGATACAATGGAACTCCACCCGAATCCTCTCCCCAGGGCTGATGATCCCATCCTGCATGCCACTAGGCTTGCATTATGTCTTGCAGTGGTGCTTGCTCTTGACTTCAGGGAACTTCCTGCTCCAAGATAGCCTAGAAATATGGAAAAAAACAAGAAAAACTTAGATATGTCATGATGCTTAAAATATAGGTAGATATTAGTCTATTATTTTATCATTTACTACCACAAAATATACACAAATCTATTATAAAAAGTTAAAATTTATCAACACCTACACAAATATTTACAGACCATACATGGTTCCATGAGGGGTCAAGAGAAATGTAAGCAACCAAAAAGATGCTATTAAATTATAACTGCATAAAATTAACTGTAGTACATACTGCACAACTGTAATTATTTTATAGCTACCTGCTGTTGCTACTGCGGCAAGTTCAAGTGATGCAAGTATCCACTTATAGCACTGTATGAGGCTAATTATCTCTGCATAAGCAGTTCATCTCTCTAGTAAATTGGTTATTGTAGTAAAAGTGATCTCTGCTGGTTCTCACGTATTTTTCATCACATGTAGTGCAATACTGTAAACCTCGAATAACACCATGGGACCCACAGGAAGTGCCACTAGGCACTTGGCGCTGAAACTGCGCCCAAGAAGCAGAGAAGTCATAACATTACAAGAAAAAGTTGAATAGCTTGATATATTCTGTAGATTGAGGTCTACAGCTGTGGTTGCCTACCATTTTAGAGAGATGATTTATCTTGTAAACAGATGATGCAAGCTTACGGTATCAAGAAATATAGTACAGTACTGTAAAGATATTTTCTTTTCTTATGATTTTATCAATAACATTTTCTTTACTCTAGGTTACTTTATTGTAATAATACAGTATATAATACAGCTAACATACAAAACATGAGTAATTGACTGTTTACGTTATCATTAAGGCTTTTAGTCAGCATTAAGGCTATTAGCAGTTAAGTGTTTGGGGAGAAAGTGGTCCTAACCCCGACGTTGTCCGTGGGTCAACTGTGCTCCACACCTCCCTTTTGTGCACACACACACACAGAAATACAGAAATTTCTTAATTGCTTACTTCAGATTGTTTTTCTGAGCTTCATTGCTACTATTGCACAGGTTGGGAGAACTAGCCTATAATCCAACCAGAAAATTTTAGGTCTGCTAAAGAGTTGGCATTTCCCTTTGTGTCCCCAAATGTGGGGAGTAGGTGGACCAACTCTTCAGCTAATTCAAGAAGTTCCTAGGTCTTGGATGGATTATATCATACATCGAATTCCATTGTGTTACTGGGACGCCAGTTGTTTTAAATAAAGCAGGTACATCAAAGCAACAAGCAAAAGGGAAGTTCTTGCCCTCAAGGGTTTTATTCTACTTGCCTATGAGTCATTTTCCAGAAAATATTCAGTAATAAATGGCTTACTCCAGTATACCTCAGAAACTTAATTTCCAGTGGAGCCAGCATTTGTAGGCAGTGATAAGGGGGTTAAGAAAACATCAAATGGGGAAACAACTATTTCCTTTCTAGTCACACACACCAACCTAAATGTTCAGCTGCCCAGGAAATATACTAACTGCATTTAGTATGTCCAGCATTTTTATATTTCAGGCTTCACTAAAAAGTTTCCAGGAAGACAGTAGATTCCAAATTCATATTCCTTAGGAAAATGATGAATAGGAAAATGTTAAGTAGGTGGCAGCTCCACTCTATCTTGTGCATGAAGAGTCTCTTTATCCTTCAGTTCTAACTGTTGTTTTTGTTTGTTTGTTTTTTGAGACAGGGTCTCACTCTTTCACCCAGGCTGCAGTGCAGTGGTGTGATTTTGGCTCATTGCAGCCTCAACCTCCTAGGCTTAAGGATCCTCCCACCTCAGCATCCCAAGTAGCTGGGACTACTGGTGTGCACCACCAGGCCTGGCTAACTTTTTGCAGAGATGGGGTTTCACCATGTTGCCCACGCTGGCCTCAACCTCCTGAACTCAAGTGATTCTCCAATCTCAGCCTCCCAAAGTGCTGGGATTACAAACGTGATCTACCACACCCATCCTAAATGTTGTTTTTAGCCAACTCTTTCAATATAAAAGTTTCCCTGACATACGAGTTTTTTCTGAGTATATATGAATTTTTATGTAATTAAACAACTTTATGTTTATTTATTGAGACAAGGTCTTGGTCTGTTACCCAGGCTTGAGTACAGTGGTGCAATCATAGCTCACTGCAGCATCCCAGACTCAAGTGATCCTCCCACCTCAGCCTCCCAAGTAGCTGGGACCACAGATGTATCCCACCATGCCCAGCTAATTATTTTAATTTTTGCAGCAACAGAGTCTCACTATGTTGCCCAGGTTGTTCTTGAACTCCTGGGTTCAAATGATTCTCCCACCTTAGCCCCTCAAAATGTTGGGATTATAGGTGTGAGCCATTGAACCTGGCCTCATTAAAAATGTTTAGAAACTAATAAGGTTAGTTGTGTTTATAGTCTACACTACAACAACGTTAGCTGTACAGAGTCAGAAATGGCATAAAAGTATCCTTTTGTTTTGTAACATGTGGAAAGTACAGTGGTTTGAGAGTAAGCAGATCTGAATTTATTCTTGACTCTAAAATTGATTCATGTGTAGACTAGCTTGATGGACCTTGGAAGGAATAGGTCCTATAACAAGATAAGTTTCTAAAAGAGAAGCAAGTTTTCAAAGGTTTTTCTACATAGACTTAATTTAGAAAATGAACAATGGTGGGGGACCTAACTCTGGCCTCCAGGGCTCATTGAGTGGTTTCACAGTCTTCAGTAAATATCTTAATCTTCAGATCCTTGGCTTTTTTTTTTTTATCTATTAGATGGAATTATACCTACTTTGTCTCAGAGAACTGGTTACATGCATTAATAGATGTTGGGGCCAGGCACAGTGGCTCACACCTGTAATTCCAACACTTTGGGAGGCTGAAAAGGGAGAATCACTTGAGGCCAGAAGTTTGAGACCAGCCTGGGGAACATACTGAGACCCTGTCTCTACAAGAAAATTTAAAAATTAGGCAGGCATGGTGGTGCACGCCTGTAGCCCTAGCTACTTGGAGGCTGAGACATGTGGATCGCTTGAACCCAGGAGTTTGAGGTTGCCGTAAGCTATGATCACGCCACTGTATGCCAGCCTAGGTGACAGAGCGAGACTCTGTCTCTAAAATTAAATAAATAAAAAAGATGTGAGCATGATTTGAGAACTAAAAAGAAAAACAAGGTACTGTTTTTTATTTCATTTATTTGTAAGTGCAAATAAAAGCTATGTCTTCTCTCTGCACATTAGAACATGGTTTTGAAATTAACTGATGCAATATGTATGTAAAGTGCTTTTAGCTCTATAGAAAACATTTTATATTCATATAAACCCAAATACAAATACACGCACACATAAATATATCAGCTAACAGAACCCTGTAATGTGCAGAGTATAGCACATTTTGGGTACTTAATCAGTTTTCATTGAAGGAATGAATAAAGCTAAAAGCAACAGAGGATCAACTTCTATTGTAATAAATCATGTTTTTAAAAATATATTAAAGCCAGTAATGTCTACAAATGATAAACAAATTTTAAATTTTCACAGTTATATTTAAATTTCAAAGATGTATAGTTTCATAAACAAAAATATAAACTCATCAAGTGATTTCAACCAAATATATTAGTTACTACTTAAATTATCAAATGATAATCTTTTAAAAGAATTAAAAGAATTACTAAATATTAGAATTGCACATTACTTTTGCAATGTAAAAAGACACCCAGTTATGGAATCTGTCATTTTCCTTTTGTTTCAGAGATTATATTTTATGGTTGTCCTTTTACCTATCCAAAACCAGACAGGCCTCTGCCTGTGACCTTCAAAATGTATCACAGTTTCCTCTTACACCTGGGCCATTATCAGACAAGTTCCACTTTATCTTGATTATAAGAACATGTATTCAGTTAATATTTCTCCATTTTATTAAGTATTTTAAGAAATAAAAAATTATGTCAGAATTGCTTTACATAGTAATAGCTGTTAAAGAACCTTACTATGTACCAGACACTAGTCCAAGAACTTTATATGCAATTGACTTAATATCCACAACAATCCTATCAGATATGTACGATGATTATCCTCATTATACAGACAACAACATGAGATTCAGAGAAGTTTAAAATCTTGCCTAAGGACACACAGCTAATAAATGATAGAGCCAGGATTTGAACTCAGGCAGGCTAGCTCCAGAGCCAATGCTAAGCAATAGGCTTTATTGCTTCTCATCTAAAGGGCCTCATCTTCTTATTTGAATGTGTCATTCTTCACTTGCTTGGAGCCCCACCCTACAAGGCTGGAATAAAAATCACATTTTACCAAACACACATTTGGAGACATTCTATACCAGGGGCTGGCAAACTTTTTCTGTAAAGGACCAGACAGTGAATATTTTAGGCTTTGCAGGCCACTAAGTCTCTGTTGCAAGCTCAAATACAGTGTTTTAGCACAAAAGTAGCCATAGACAAAGTAAACAAATGAACGTGGCTTTATTCCAATTAAAACTTTATTTACAAAAGCAGGCCCTGGGTCAGACTTGTTCCATGGACCATAGTTTGCTAACTCCTATTCCACAGTCTTACTCTTTTTTTATTCATCCAAGTTACTTGGAGCTGTTCTGTGCACAGCTTTAGTTTAGCAGGAAATGGCTCCTATTCTTGCCTGCATGCACAGACAACTCTTAAAAGAAAAGACTCCTTTTTGGTATGTTACTTATTCTATAGCTTTTTATTTGCCTTTCTACCCAATTCTCAGACCTGGGTTTAAACCTCAGGTGCCAATTTCTCGTTCTTTTTAGCAAGATCAATACTTTTTTTTGTTACTGGAGCTTCTAAAAGAAATATTTAGATTTTTGTCATACATTTCTGTTTTCCAAACGTGAAACAATGCCATTTTACTACCCTCAGTGTAACAATAATGATTCAGAAAATGATCATTAATTGGACATTAAACCCATCAGATAAAAAGAGATTGGAAAAGAGGATATTCATTTGTCCTGAAGCATGACCCACAAATGAATCTACTTACTACAAAGAGAAAATATACCTGTCAGTAGTAAGAGCTGGAGGACACCACTTTAATGAAATGGTCAAAAGCAAAGTCATCAATAATGGAATAAACTGGAATTATGTGCCTCCATTTGTAATATAATGGGAAGGACATGACATTACCTATGTAATATTTTTGCCTGAAATCTTTAACCTAAATCCAATCATGAGGAAATAATCTGACAAATTCAAATTATAGGACATTCTGTCATATAATTGGACCTAGACTTTGAACAAAACAAAGAAACAAGGTAAAGCCTGTTCTAGATTACAGGAGAAAAATATATGACACCAAAATGAAATGGATGAACCTTAATTGGATCTTGGACCTAAAAAAATTGAAAGATATTTTTGGGACTTGGAATGTATATTAGATAATATTATTGAATCAATATGAAATTTTTTTGGAGATTACAGAAAAGTGAATTGACTATTTCTGCCCTCAAAGAACTCATCATCCTTGGGGAAAAACAGACCAATAAGCAAAGAGCTAGACTAGAACGTCTTTGAATTTCTCTCTCTAGATAACAATTATTTAAGTTGATACATAAAAACAGACTTCACAGTGAGTTCACACAGTTATTAGACTCCACAATAAGGCACGTAGTTCCCAAAACCCAAGTTTGGACCCAGCTACTATCCATATGAAATAAATATTGTAATAGGAAAGATAAGAAAAATACCAAAATCATACTCTGCCCTGAATTTTATTTAAATTCTATAAGGGATTGGAAATGAAATACCAAGGAGATTCCTCCCTGTCACCAAAAATGAACAGAGATAACACAGTATGATAAAGCTTCAAGGAAGAAAAGACATTTAGAAACAAACCTTGAATAAAAGGAAGGAGGATTTCAATAGGCAGAGATGGAAGGAGAAGAGTTCCAAAAACACAGAGGCGGGAAAGAGGAGACCTGTTCCTGAAAGCATGAGCAATGTAATTTTCTTGAGGCACAAAAGACAGAAAAGTAGGTAAAAGCCACTTATGTGGAGGTCTTCGAATGCCAGGCTGAGAAGCAAACATTCAATTCAATCACCAATGTTTTTAAATGGGGTAATACTTTGAGTTATAAGTTTAAGATAATTAATCTAGAGAAAGTATACTGATGGAAGCAGATAAAAACTAAAAATAGGGGAAAAGTATTATGCGATGGACTAGTCTTTCTCCTGCTACCATAACAAAATAACCCAGATTGGGCTGCGCAGAGTGGCTCATGCCTGCAATCCCAGCAATTTGGGAGGCCGAGGTGGGCAGATCACTTGAGGTCAGGAGTTCAAGACCAGCTTGGCCAACATGGTGAAACCCCACGCTTCTACTAAAAATACAAAAATTAGATGGGTGTAGTGGTGTGAGCCTGTAATCCCAGCTACTCAGGAGGCTGAGGCAGAAGAATTGCTTGAACCCAGGAGGCAAAGGTTGCTGTAAGCCGAGATTGCACCACTGCACTCCAGCCTGGGTGACAGAGCAAGACTCCATCTCACAATAAAATAATAAAATAAAATAACCCAGAGTGGGTAGTTTAAAAAAGGGAAATTTATTTTCTCAAAGTTTGGGAGCCTAGAAGTCTGAGATGAGAGTGCCAGCATGGTTGGGTTCTGGCAAGGGCTCTCTTCCTGGCTTGCAAATGGTTGTCTTCTGGCTCTTTCCTCACATGGTGGAAACAGAGCACTTCTGGTCCTTTTCCTATAAGGACACCAGCCCTGTTGGATTAGGGTTTCATCCTTATGACCTCATTTAACTTTAATTGCCCTCATCTTAGTAAAGACTCTACTTCCAACACAGTCACATAGGGGAGTAAGGTTCAACATTGAACTTCGAGGGGACGTAATTTAGTCCATAGCAAATGGTTACTTTTACTAAATACTACAGAGAAATAAGATTATCCAAATTTGGATGATAACAGTGGGAATAGAAAGAAAAGGCAGATGCTAGAGATAGATTTAAGCCATAGGATTTAGTAAATAGAAGTGAGAGAAGAGGGTGGAACAGCAAGGAAAAGAAGAAAAAGCCAAAACTAACTTCAAAATTCTAAGTTAGCATGACCCCTTGATACTGGAAACCGAGAATGAAGTAGGAAGAAAGCGAAGCTGGGTGTGTGTAGGGCTGGCTTCATAGGCATAAGACCTGTTCAGTCCAACTGCACCCTGCTCCCAGAAGGGAGCCATGTGTGGTTTAATGCTCTGCTGTCCCTGTCTTGAAATTCTTAATAATTTTATCCTTTAACTTATGTTTTGTAAGTGAAGCTCAATGAGACAATGGAGCATGTGAATGGGCAGACGAGACAGGTACAAATATGTGCCTGCTGTTCTTTTCTCCCCTATGTGCCCTTAGCATTCATATGGCCCATGAGCACAGAATTCTGGTGGACCTACAACTTGTGAAGGTCAATGAGACTTGAAGCAAGTAAAAGGCAAACAAATGGCCTGGCGCAGTGGCTCACGCCTGTAATCCCAGCACTTTGGGAGGCCAAGGTGGGCGGATCACTTGAGGTCTGGTGTTTGAGACCAGCCTGGCCAGCATGGTGAAACCCCATCTCTACTAAAAATACAAACAAAACAAAACAAAACAAAAATTAGCCCGGGTGTGGTGGTGGGCTCCTGTAATCCCAGCTGCTTGGGAGGCTGAGGCAGGAGAATCTCTTGAACCCGGCAGGCGGAGGTTGCCGTGAGGAAAGATCGCGTCACTGCATTCCAGACAGAGTGAGGCTCTGTCTCAAAAAAAAAAAAAGGCAAGCATATTATGTCTATGCTTGAGTAAGAGAAGGGGCTGACAGCTCTAAGAGGCCAAATCTTCCCTTTGAACCAGAACTTACTTCAAACACGGAAAAAAGACAATGGCATTCTAAGAAACTTGAATGATCAAGGAACGCTGTTATATCATTTCCTATTCATGTTAATTTTCTTACTAGTCACCCACTTAAGCTGAAAATAAGAACATAAAAGAAAAGGAGATTATAGAAGATACTTACAAACAAAAGAAAAAGGAAAAACAGGTAACCCGTAGTTCTTTTTCTTTTCAATCCTTCCTAACTAATCAGCAAGTCAAAGGCACACAGTGCAGGCAGGATGTATGTGTATTAAGAAGTGAAATAGTCCAGGTGCTGTGGCTCACACCTGTAATCTCAGCACTTTGAGAGGCTGAGGCAGGTGGATCACTTGAGATCAGGAGCTCAAGACCAGCTTGGCCAACATGGTGAAACCCCAGTACAAAAATTAGCTGGGCATGGTGGCATGCACCTGTAATTCCAGCTACTCAGGAGGCTGAGACACGAGAATTGCTTGAACCCAGAAGCCGGGAGGCGGAAAAAAAAAAAGTGAAATCAAAATTGAGTTAGGTTTGTGTAATGTTTTCACTGTTCTGGTAATAACAAAGTACATATGCATGTACACTGAAATTGCAAAATTTCTGTGATTCTGCATACATTAAATGTTCTATTTGTGTTTGAAACTGGCACTGCACACATAAAAGTCAGTGGTAAAATGCTAATCATTAAACATTTTAATTTGTCTTTACCTAGGATGACATTAAATATCAAATTGAAACACCATGACAAGTAGAAAGAGAGGACACAGGAAAAAGGAAAAAGCTTTTTATTTCAATACCTTGAATGGCACTTTTTCCTTGCTTTTCAGCAAGGGTCTCCTCACTTTTCATTTATGTGAGGTTCCACAAATTATGTACCTGGCCCTCAGTGTGTGTATGTCTATGTGAAAGAGAAAAAGAGAGGAATAGAAAGGGAAGGCACACATGCAAGTGTTTCAACTCAGAAGACATATGTCAACATACCATGTGCCAGGCTTGTGGCCCTGTACCAGACCCTGGCAAGATACAAAACTGAAGAAGACAGATTGCACTTTGGCTAGTGGAGAATGATGAATCAAATTTGGGACTTGCCGAGTTTAAAATAACAGCAGAACTTTCAGATGAAAATATCTAAAAAAATAGCTGAACATGTGTGTGTGATACATCTAAAAGAAATTTGAAAGTGAATTGCATAGAACTATAATAGTAAATATTTCAGTAGCAACAAAAATATGAAAAACGTAAGAATGAACTTTAAAATAAATATGCATCATTTATATGAGGAAAATGAAAAGCACTTCTGAAGGACATCAAAGAAGGCTTGAACAAATCAAAAGCATATTGTGTTCTTAGACTGGAAGATTCAGCATCATGAGAATGTCAATTCTTCCTAAATTATTCTGTAAATTTAACCTGATCCCCATAAACATAACAATAAGAATTTTTAGACATGAAGTCCTTGCCCATGCCTATGTCCTGAATGGTAATGCCGAGGTTTTCTTCTAGGGTTTTTATGGTTTTAGGTCTAACGTTTAAGTCTTTAATCCATCTTGAATTGATTTTTGTATAAGGTGTAAGGAAGGGATCCAGTTGCAGCTTTCTACATATGGCTAGCCAGTTTTCCCAGCACCATTTATTAAATAGGGAATCCTTTCCCCATTGCTTGTTTTTCTCAGGTTTGTCAAAGATCAGATAGTTGTAGATATGCGGCATTATTTCTGAGGGCTCTGTTCTGTTCCATTGATCTATATCTCTGTTTTGGTACCAGTACCATGCTGTTTTGGTTACTGTAGCCTTGTAGTATAGTTTGAAGTCAGGTAGTGTGATGCCTCCAGCTTTGTTCTTTTGGCTTAGGATTGACTTGGCGATGCAGGCTCTTTTTTAGTTCCATATGAACTTTAAAGTAGTTTTTTCCAATTCTGTGAAGAAAGCCATTGGTAGCTTGATGGGGATGGCATTGAATCTGTAAATTACCTTGGGCAGTATGGCCATTTTCACGATATTGATTCTTCCTACCCATGAGCATGGAATGTTCTTCCATTTGTTTGTATCCTCTTTTATTTCCTTGAGCAGTGGTTTGTAGTTCTCCTTGAAGAGGTCCTTCACGTCCCTTGTAAGTCACACCAGTTAGAATAGCAATCATTAAAAAGTCAGGAAACAACAGGTGCTGGAGAGGATGTGGAGAAATAGGAACACTTTTACACTGTTGGTGGGACTGTAAACTAGTTCCACCATTGTGGAAGTCAGTGTGGTGATTCCTCAGGGATCTAGAACTAGAAATTCCATTTGACCCAGCCATCCCATTACTGGGTATATACCCAAACGACTATAAATCATGCTGCTATAAAGACACATGCACACGTATGTTTATTGCGGCATTATTCACAATAGCAAAGACTTGGAACCAACCCAAATGTCCAACAATGATAGACTGGATTAAGAAAATGTAGCACATATACACCATGGAATACTATGCAGCCATAAAAAATGGTGAGTTCATGTCCTTTGTAGGGACATGGATGAAATTGGAAATCATCATTCTCAGTAAACTATCGCAAGAACAAAAAACCAAACACTGCATATTCTCACTCATAGGTGGAAATCGAACAATGAGAACACGTGGACACAGGAAGGGGAACATCACACTCTGGGGACTGTTGTGGGGTGGGGGGAGGGGGGAGGGATAGCATTGGGAGATATACCTAATGCTAGATGACGAGTTAGTGGGTGCAGCGCACCAGCATGGCACATATATACATATGTAACTAACCTGCACATTGCACACATGTACCCTAAAACCTAAAGTATAATAATAATAAATAAATAAATAAATAAATAAAAGAATTTTTAAAATTTGGAAGTAGACAAGCTGATTCTAAAGTTCATATGTAAAAATATGTAAATAATAATCATAAATTTCAAAGGAGAGATGAGGAACTTCCTATTCTATAACAGAAAGGCTACAGTCATTAAAATAGTTTGGAGCATGTTCATTAATAAAACAGAATGTCCAGTAGAAGACCACAAAACATACAAGGAGATGATACAAGTGCTACTTTTATAGCACTTCAAATTGAGGAAGAAGTAAAATTATTCAGCAAATGATATTCAGACATGTGGATAGCAAGCTGGAAAAAAAAATTGGATTCCTATGTTACACTTTACATATAAATAAATTCCAGATGGATCAAAGATTTAAACAAAAAAATGAATCCAAAGTACCAGAAGAAAATATGGAATAATTTTATATGAAATAATATCAGCATGGGAAGGGCTTCTAAGGATAACATAAAACTCAGAAGCTATTAAAGATTGGTAAATTTGACTACATAATAATCACAAAAATTCTGCAGGCAAATTAGTGAAATGAAACCATCCTATATAAACTAAAAACTAATAAATAATATATACACCAAATATCAGAAGCAAATTGCTATAAATTTTATTTTTTGAGACAGAGTCTTGTGCTTATCACCCAGGCTGGAGAGCAATGGCGCGATCTCAGCTCACTGCAACCTCTGCCTCCCAGGTCCAAACGATTCTCCTGTCTCAGCCTCCCGAGTAGCTGGGATTACAGGCACCTGCCACCAGGCCTGGCTAATTTTTTCTATTTTTAGTAGAGATGGGGTTTCGCCATGTTGGCCAGGCTGGTCTCAAACTCCTGACCTCAGGTGATCCACCTGCCTCAGCCTCCCAAAGTGCTGGGATTACAGGCATGAGCCACCATGTCGGGCCTATAAATTATTTTTAAAAGACCAACTATTCAATGTAAAATATGAGTGAGGAGCTAAAGAATGTTTTGAAAATAGTTTATTAAAAAGGAAGTACAGGTGGCTTTTAAACATATATATGAAGATATCAGTCCTCACTATACTACACTGAGATGCTATCTTTCACCTATCAGACTGGCAAAAACCAAAACATTTTATACCACAGTAATCAAGTATTACTGGAGAGGTTGTAAATTGGGTACAACCTCAACAAAAGGCAATTTCACAATAACCAATCAAAATAACAAATGCTCATACTTTTTGAACTAGTAATTCTAGTCCTAAGTACTTACCCTGTAAGTACAAAATGACTGTTTATGATAGATTATAAGAGACTTGAAGCAGAGTAGATGTTTATCATTAGAAGACCGGTTTAAAAAATTATGACATGTTGAAACAATGAAATACAATACTAGTAGGAAAAGATCTCCAAAATCTGTTGTTTTTCTGGGGTGTTTTGATTTTATTTTTGTGTCTGCTTTTTTTTAAATTGTTTTTTATTTTTGAGACAGAATTTTGCTCTTTTGCCCAGGCTGGAGTGCAGTGGCATGATTATGGCTCACTGTGGCCTCAACCTCTCAGACTCAAGCCATCCTACAACCTCACCCTCTCAAGTAGCTGGGACTAAAAGCACATGCCACCACGCCTGGCTAATTTTTTTTTTTTTTTCATTTTTTATAGAGACAAGGTCTCACTACGTTGCCCAGGCTGGTCTTGAACTCCTAGGCTCAAGCGATCCTCCCACCTCAGGCTCCCAAAGTGCTGGGATTATAGGCATGAGCCACCATGCCTGGCCCAAAATCTATTGTTAAGTAAAAAAATGTAATGTGTAGAATAGTACATAGTATGGTAATATTTGTGTGGGGAAATTATACACATATACATACATATGTATGTACTCAGACGTTTGTAAATGGATAGAATATTCTTTTGAAGATTTGATCTTTATTTTAAAATTGCCAGGAGAGGTAAAATATGTAGACATAGAATTGAAAGAGAGAAAAACAAAATGTTTATGTGATTGCCATAAAACTCAGAGAATGTTATCTATGGCCATTACAATAATTTGTTTCTAGATGTATCCTGCTTTTAAAATACTTCTAATTCTGTTAAATAATATCCTATCTTTTTCAGATGCCATTAATTGAGGAGCCAAATATTTTCATTTTACTTTGTAGGTCAATCCGTATTTTCAAACTTGACAGTGTAACACATTTTAAACTTAAGAGCTTTTGAAAGAAGGGATTGACTAAATACCTTAATTTTTTTTTTTTTTTTCTTTTTCTGAGACAAGAGACTGTCTGTGTTATCCAGGCTGGAGTTCAGTGGTGTGATCTTGGCTCACTGCAACCTCCGCCTCCCAGGTTCAAGTGATCCTCCTGCCTCAGCTTCCTGAGTAGTTGGGATTACAGGCTTGCACAACCTTGCCTGGCTAATTTTTGTATTTTTAGTAGAGACAGAGTTTCATCACGTTGGCCAGAATGGTCTCGAACTCCTGACCTCAAATGATTCACCTGCCTCAGCTTCCCGAAGTGCTGGGATTACGGGCGTGAGCCACTGCGCCCGACCGATATCAGTATTTTCATTTAAGTTAAAGATTAACAAGGTAATAATAAACATTTTCCATTTTTGTTGGTAGATTCAGTGTAGTTCAGAATTTGTATTGTAAAAATTTCTTTTTTTAAGTTCAGGGGTACATGCGCAGGTTTGTTATATAGGTAAACTTGTGTCATGGGGGTTTCTTGTACAGATCTTGTACAGTCTAATTGGTGATTAGACTTAATCACCAAGGTATTAAGTCTAATAGCAATTAGTTATTTATCCTGATTATCCTGATCCTCTCCCTACTCCCACCCTCCACTCTCCACTAGGCCCCAGTGTCTGTTGTTCCCCTGTATGTGCCCATGTGTTCTCATCATTTAGCTCCTACTTATAAGTGAAAACATGTGGTATTTGGTTTTCTGTCCCTGCATTGGTTTGCTAAGGATAAAGGCCTCCAGCTTTATCCATGTTCCTGCAAAGGACAGGATCTTGTTCTTTTTTATGGCTACATAGTATTCCATGGTGTGTATGTATTATATTTTCTTTATCCAGTCTACCATTGCTGGGCATTTAGGTTGATTCCATGTCTTTGCTATTGTGAATAGTTGTAAATGCATAGCTTATTCTTAGATGGTTCCACAAAAGACTATTACTAATAGTGGTGGTTAGCTCCTAGGAGAGAAACTGGATGGCCCAGGGTCAGGGAGAAAAAAGAGACTTATTTTTCACTGTATATTATTTTGTGGTTTTGAATTTAATATTATGTACCTATAGTACTTAAAAAAATTAGATTAAGAGACTCAGTATTTAAAAACACTGAGGCATTGAGATAGATTAGGTCTCTGAGTATAAGGATATTGGCAGAAAAGGGCCAAGGACTGACAAATGTCTCTGTTTGAAGAAGGAAAAAATGTCAGCTAGACACCATTAACAGGGAAATAGACTGAGAAGTGAAAAACAGGATAAAACAGTGTCATGGACATTGAAAGAGAAGAGTTTTGAGAAGAAAATCAAGGGTTCCGAAAGAAAAGATAAATACCGTTATCTGTAAAATAATTATAAAACTTTGTATATCAATATCTGCAAAAAAGTATGGCAGAATTTTTAAAAAGTCAATACACTTAGTATAAAAACAACTAATGTAAATCAAGGGAAAAAACCCGACATTCTAATAGAAAAATTATCTATGAATAATGAAGGGACAATTCACCAAGAAAATACAATTGCCAATAAACATATTATTTTATCATTCAGGAAATGCAAATTTGAAAAGAAGAAATCTTTGCTTATATATTTAGAAAAAAATTGTAATGAAGTTCTCAATGCCAATGGGAACATCAATTGGGACATATATTTGGAAATTAGTTTGTTAGTATGTATCAAGAGACCTTATAATTGTTCTTTCTTAAACTTTTTTTTTTTTTTTTTGAGACAGAGTCTCACTCTGTCACCCAGGCTTAAGTGCAGTGGTGCCATCTTGGCTCACTGCAACCATTACTGGCTGGGTTCAAGCAATTCTCATGCCTCAGACTTCGCAGTAACTGAGATTACAGGTGTGTGCCACCACACCTAGCTAATTTTTGTATTTTTAGTAGAGATGGGGTTTTATTTACTGTGTTGACCAGGCTGGTCTCGAACTCCTGGCCTCAAGGGATCCACCCGCCTCAGCCTCCCAAAGTGCTGGGATCACAGGTGTGAGCCACCGTGCCTGGCACGTTTTTTCTTAAATTTGACACTGTATTTTTTATTTCCAGGAATTTGTACCAAGGAAATAATCAAAATTGTCTAATATTATATGCAAAATGTTCATTATAACATTATATCTGAGAGCAAAACATAAGTCAATTGCAATGTTAATCAATAGGCTAAAAAAAGGTGGTTCATTCATAGGATAAAACACTATATAGTCATTAAAATGATATATCCAAAGATTATCTTGTGCAGAATGGTGCTCACGGTACAGATTAAATGTTAAAAGCAGGCTATAACATTCTATATAGGGTAAGAAACAATTTTCTAAAAATGTACATATGTGCATAGTGCACACCTTTTTTTGGTTTTTGTTTTTAGACTCAGAGTCTTGCTCTTTGACCCAGGTTGGAGTGCAGTGGTGTGATCTTTTCAAATATTCCAAAATGTCTGTATTATGAGATCACTGGTGGTTTTTCTTTTCCTTATACTTTTCAGAATGGTTGAAATCATCTGCAATGAAAGGTATGTATTTTATAATGAAGAAAGTGATAAATATTATAGCAACAAAAGGGCAGAAATAAATACATGGTCACCAATTGAATTAGTCACCTTTTGGGATGCCCAGTGAGCCCACACTCCTCATCCCTGAGAACATCCTCCCAAACCCTGCTCCTTTGCCTTGTATACCCTCTTTCCTAACAGGACTGTCATTCACTCAGTCCACCACCTCTCACATCTGTCTGCCTCCTTCTTAGTTCAGATGCTTATCCTTTCTCACTCAGAAGTTCAAGTTTCCCACATGGTCTTCTACCTTCAGTCTTATAGCCTTCCAATCCAGCTTCCATCTACTTGCAAGTAAGTGTGTTATTTGCAAATTACTAGTGCATTAAGAAGGACAAAAAGGAGAAGGAGAACTTTGTTAGCACCTTGTGTAGTGCCTATAGGTTTAAGTCCAAATTCCTTCGATAGGTTCAATGTCTTCTGTTATTTTGCATTGCCTTTCATTCTAGCTGTGAAGCCCAGCTTGGTTCCTATGTTCTAGACATACTGAGCTATTTGCAGTGCCCTCAGCAGACCTGGATGCTTTATGTCTCTGCACCTTTGGTCATGTACTTCCTCTGCCACTAATGATGCCACAGCCTGTTTCCATCCACCTGGTCAACACACACTGTCTTTCTAGAAGAGTCAAGTGTAAAGCCATTCATGACTTCCCTGGGTAGAGGTAATTGCTCCCTCATTTGTGGTTCTACTTTTTTCCTTTACAGCTTTATATCACATAGTTTGTGCACATCTTCTTTGATAAATAGACTGAACAACATTTGACATCAGAGAATGTCCTTTTCATCCCCAGATCCTAGTTTAGAGACTAGTGAAAACCTAATAACTGTTTGTTGATTAAAAGAAAAAGGGAATGAGTGGTTAACAATATCAAGTACTATAAAGAGGGAAGAGAGGGAAAAAATCACTGAATATGATAATTAAGTAGTCATTGTTAACTTTGAAAGAACTATGTCAGTTGATTTAGTGGGGAGGCTGCAAGTAGTGAATGAATGGTGAACAAGTAATCATTTCAACTCTAGATATTTTTCACGCACAAGAAAACTGTCACTGAATAGAAGGAAAAAGAAGATAATGGCTTGAAAGAATATTTGAATTTTGGTTTTTATAAATAACAGAAACATAAATATTTTGTAGCTACAGAAAAAGAAATTACTCACAGGACAATTCCGATGTCGCATGGCAAGATTAATTTTACAAGAAGATCTTAAAGCATGCACATTGCAAGTGCTTCCACAATTTATGCATTTCATTTATTATTAATAACTAGGATGAGAAACTCCTGCTGGCTCTGCATTTTCCCACTCCCTCCTCCACAGCCCCCAAAGGAAAAAATATTAGATCAACCTCAGATTTTCTGGTTCAGTATTAGTGTGCATGAGCCTATGGATTTTATCTTCTGCCCACCTGCTTGGTGAGCTGCTAGGCCTTTGAAGCAAATGGGCTTTCTCTTTCTCTCTTCCTGCTAATTTGATAAGACTGTTTGCATATTTCTTAACATTTCATCTATTTTATCTGCTTGCGTTCTGGGCGCATTTTGTATCATTTCTTCAGATTAGTCCTCAAATTTGCCAATATTTTTATTTAGCTCTGCCTAATGTGTGATTTAACCAATCAATCGAAATTTTTTACTTCAACAATTCTATTTTTTTAACTTCTAAAAGCTTTATTTGGTTCGTCTTCAAATTTGCCTAGTCTTATAGAAGAGCCTCTTATTGCTTGCTTAATTTTTGTGTTTCTATCTTTTAAAACATTAAACATTTCATATAATTTGTTTCATATTCTTTGTCTGATCATTCCAGTATGTGAAACTCCAATCGAACTAAATGTGATGTTGGTTATTTCTGATACTTTCATGAATTTGCTTGTTTATATTTTTTATAACCCTTTATTATGAACTCCCATTTAATTGATTTTAATCTGTGGGAATCCTGGAGTCCTAACCTGAAGACGTGTTTCTCCAAAACTCATCTTCTGTGTGGAGCCACGTGCCCCACTAGTAATCTGGAACCACAGTAACTCCTCTCCAGGTTTCTGGCTTTGTAAGAGCTGCTCTTCATCAGTTCTCCAACTTGCCCCAGGACCCTTTCTCTGGGTCAGTCTGACCTGGTGACTTACAGCCCACTGCTTTGCTTTCATTCCCCCAAATCCTGTGAGCCTAGAAGTGCATGGCATTATCGTTTTGTAGCAAAATAAGACCTTTCTCCCATTTTCTTGTGAACCCCTTTCAATCAAACTTCCTCTCCCATCATTCCATCAAAACTGCTTTTCCTAAGGTCACCAATAATCTCCAAGTGCAAGGGTCACTTTTCCACCTCATCTTATTTCTTGTCTCAGTCTGTTTGTTCTGCCATAATAGAATACCTGACACGGAGTAATTTATAAGTAACAGAAATTTATTTCTCATGGTGCTGGAGCCTGGGAAGTCCGAGATCAAGGCACTGATGGGTTCAGTGCCTGATGAAGGCTTATTTCTCATAGGTGACACCAACTATGCCCTTATGCCCTCACAAGGTCAAAGTATGGAAGCACGAAACAGACCAAATTCCCTCCCTTGAGCCTTTTTATAAGGACACTAATCCATTCATGAAGGCAGAGTCCTCATGGGCTGATTGCTTCCTAAAGGTCCTTCCTCTTAATAATGTTGCATAGGGGATTCAGTTTCAACATGAGTTTTGGGAGGAACACAAATATTCAAACCATATAGTCCTTGCTGTGATTATATTTTTAATTTTTTAATTTTTAATTTTTGTGAGTACATAGTAGGTGTATATATTTATGGGGTTCATGAGATGTTTTGATCAAGCGTGCAATGCATAATAATCACATAATGAAAAATGGTGTATCTATTCCCTCAAGTATTTATTCTTTGTGTTATAAACCATCCAATTATGCTCTGCTAGTTATTTTAAAATGTAAAACTATTATTGATTGTACTCACCCTGCTGTGTTATCAAATACTAGGTCTTATTTATTCATTCTATTTTTTTGTATCCATTAACATCCCCACCTCCCCCCAACCACCCCACTACCCTTCCCAAACTCTGGTAATCATCCTTCTACTCTCTATCTCTATGGATTCAACTATTTTGATTTTTGGATCCCACAAATATATGAGGACACGCAATGTTTGTCTTTCTGTACTTGGCTTATTTCACTTAACATAATGACCTCCAGTTCCATCCATGTTGTTGCAAATGACTGAATCTCATTCTTTATATGGCTGAATAGTACTCCATTGTGTATAAATACTACATTTTCTTTATCTATTCATCTGTTGATGGACACTTTGGTTGCTTCCAAATCTTGGCTATTGTGAACAGTGCCTCAACAAACATGGGAGTGCAGATATCTCTTCAATATACTGAGTCCTTTTCTTATGGGTATATATAGCAGTGGGATTGCTAGATAGTATGGTAGCTCTATTTTTAGTTTTTTGAGGAACCTCCAAACTGTTTTCCATAGTGGTTGTACGAATTTACATTCCCACCAAGAGTATACGAGGGTTTCTTTTTCTCCATATCCTCACCAGCATTTGTTATTGCCTATATTTGGCTATAAGCCATTTTAACTGGGATGGGATAACATCTCATTATAGTTTTGATTTGCATTTCTCTGATGATTAATGATGTTGAGCGTCTTTTCATATGTCTGTTTGCCATTTGTATGTCTTCTGTTTTACTTAGCTAATCTCGCTAAGGGTTTATCAATTTTGTTTAACTTTTCAAGAAACCAGCTTTTTGTTTCATTAATTTTTTGTATTGTTTTCTGCATTTTAATTTCATTTATTCTGCTCTGATCTTTACTATTTCTTTTCTTTTGCTTTTTGGGGTTCTGGTTTGTTTTACTTTTCTATTTCTTTAATATGTATCATTTTATTGTTTATTTGAAGTTTTTCTTATTTTTTATGTAGGCATTTATAGCTATAAACTTTCCTCTTAGTAGTGCTTTTGCTGTACCCATAGGTTTGGTATGTTATGTTTTCATTATCATTTGTCTTAAGAAATTTTTCGATTTCCTTCTTAATTTCTTCATTGACCCACTGGTCATTCAGGCACATACTGTTTAATTTCCATGGAATTGTACAGTTTCCAAATTCATTTTGTTATTGATTTCTAGTTTTAGTCCATTGTGATGAGAAAAGATGCTTGATATTATTTCAGTGTTATTGAATGTTTTAAGACTTGTTTTATGATCTATCCTTGAGAATAATCCATGTGCTGAGGAAAAGAATGTGTACTCTGTAGCCATTGGATGAAATGTTCTGTAAATATCTATTAGGTCCATTTGGTCTGTAGTGCTGATTAAGTCCAATGGTTCTTTGTTGATCTTCTGTCTGGAAGATATGTTCAATGCTGAAAGTGGGGTGTTGAAGTCTCCAGTTATTATTGTATTGGGGTCTATCTGTCTCTTTAATTCTAATAATATTTGCTTTATATAGCTGGGTGCTTCAGTATTGGGTGCATGTATATTTAAAATTGTTATATCCTCTTGCTGAAGTGACCCTTTTCTCACTATACAGTGACCTTCTTTGTCTCTTCTGATAATTTTTGTCTTGAAATCTGTTTTGTCTGATATAGGTATAGCTACCCCTGCTCTTTTTTGGTTTCCATTGGCATGGAATATCTTTTTCTATCCCTTTATTTTCAGTCTGTGTGTGTCTTTATGGGTGAAGCGTGTTTATTATACATAACAGACCATTGATTTTGTTTTTTAAACAAGGCTTATCTATGTCTTTTGATTGGAGAGTTTAATCCATTTACATTCAATGTTATTATTGATAAGTAAGTGATTTGTTTTCTGCTAGTGTCGTGGTCTTCTCTTCCTTCTTTCTTTTCTTTCCGTCTTCCTTTTAGTGAAGGTGATACTCTTTGGTTATACGATTTAGTTTCTTGATTTTTACTTTTTGTGTATCTGTTGTATGATTTTGGTTTGAAGTTACCATGAGGCTTGCAAATACTATCTTATAACCTATTATTTTAAGCTAACAACAACTTAACACTGTGATATGGTTTGGCTGTGTCCCCACCCAAATCTTATCTTGAACTGTAGGTCCCATAATTCCCACATGTCTTGGGAGGAACCTGGTGGGAGGTAACTGAATCATGGGGGTGGGTTTTTCGTGCTGTTCTCATGATAGTGAATAAGTCTCATGAGATCTAATGGGGTGCACCATGTAAGACGTGACTTTGCTCCTCCTTCACCTTCCACTATAATTGTGAGGACTCTCCAGCCATGTTTAACCATGAGTCCATTAAACCTCTTTTTCTCTATAAATTACCCAGTCTCGGATATTTCTTTACAGCAGTATGAAAATGGACCAATATACAATGTTTGCATAAACAAACAAACAAAGGAGCAAGCAAAAAGAAGACAACACTCTACACATTAACTTTGTCCCCCTGCTTTTTAACTTTTTGTTGTTACTATTTATATCTTATTGTACTCTCTATGTCTTGAAAAGTTGTTGCAGTTCTTATTTTTCACTGGTTCACTGTTTAGTCTTTTCATCTATGATAAAAATATTTCACAGGCCAGACGCAGTGGCTCACGCCTGTAATCCCAGCACTTTGGGAGGCCGAGGCAGGTGGATCACAAGGCCAGGAGATTCAGACCATCCTGAGTAACACAGTGAAACCCTGTCTCTACTAAAAATACAAAAAATTAGCTGGGCGTGGTGGTGGGTGCCTGTAGTCCCAGCTACTCGGGAGGCTGAGGCGAGAATGGCGTGAACCCGGGAGGCAGAGCTTGCAGTGAGCCGAGATTGCGCCATTGCATTCCAGCCTGGGCAACAGAGCGAGACTCTGTCTCAAAAAAAAAAAATTTTTTTTACACATCACAGTTACAGTGTTATAGTATTTTGTACTTTTCTGTGTACTTACTATTACCACTGAGTTTTGTACTTTCAGATGATTTCTTCTTGCTCATTATTGTCCTTTTCTTTCTGATTAAAAAGCTCCCTTTAGCATTGTTTATAGGACAGGTCTGGTGTTTATGAAATCCCTCAGCTTTTGTTTGTCTGGGAAAGTGTTTATTTCTTCTTCATGTTTGAAGGGTAATCTCAGCAGATGTACTATTCTAGGTTAAAGGATTTTTCCTTTAGCACTTTAAACATGTCATGCCACTCTCTCCTGGCTTATAAGATTTCCACTGAAAAGTCTGCTGCCAGATATATTGGACCTCCATTGTATGTGATTTGTTTAGTTTCTCTTGTGCCTTTTAGGATCCTTTCTTTATCCTTGACTTTTGGGAGCTTATTTATTAAATGCCTTGAGGTTAAATCTGCTTGGTGTTCTATAACTTCCTTGTACTTGAATATTGATATCTTTCTCTAGGTTTGAGTTCTCTGTTATTATCCCTTTGAATGAATTTTCTATCCCATCTCTTTTTCTACCTCCTCTTTAAGACCAATACCTCTTAGATTTGCCCTTTTGAGGCTATTTTCTAGATCTTGTAGGTGTGCTTCATTGTTTTGTATTTTTTTGTTTTGTTTTTGTTTGTTTTTGTTTTGAGATGGAGTCTTGCTCTGTTGCCAGGCTGGAGTGCAGTGGCACCATCTCGGCTCAATGCAACCTCCGCCTCCTGGGTTCAAGCAATTCTCCTGCCTCAGCCTCCTGAATAGCTGGGACTGCAGGCACATGCCACCACTCCCCACTAATTTTTTTTTTTTCTTGTATTTTAGTAGAGACAGGGTTTCACCATGTTGCCCAGGCTGGTCTCGAACTCCTGACTCAGGTAATCTGCCCACCTCAGCCTCCCAGGCATGAGCCACCTTACAGGCATGAGCCACTGCGCCTGGCCTGTTTTTAGTTTTTTATTTTGTCTCCTCTGACTGTGTATTTTCAAATAGCCTGTTTCTAAGCTCATTAATTCTTTCTTCTGCTTGATCAATTCTGCTGTTAAAAGACCCTGATGCATTCTTCAGTATGCCAACTGCATTTTTCAGCTTCAGGATTTCTGTTTGATTCTCTTTTATTATTTTAATCTCTTTGTTAAATTTATCTGTTAGAATTCTGAATTCCTTCTGTGTGTTATCTTGAATTTCTTTTGAGTTTCCTCAAAATAGCTAATTTGAATTCTCTGTCTGAAAGGTCACATATCTCTGTTTCTCCAGGATTGATCCCTGGTGCCTTATTTAGTTCATTTAGTGAGTTCATGTTTTCTTGGATTGTCCTGATATTTGTAGATGTTCACTGGACTCTGGGGACTGAAGAGTTAGGTATTTATTGTAGTATTTGCAGTCTGGGCTTGTTCATACCTGTCTTTCTTTGGAAAGCTTTCCAGCTATTTGAAAGAATGCGGGTATTGCAATTTAAACTGCATCTGCTTTAAGGGGAACCCCAAGCACCATAGTGCTGTGGTTCTTGCAGACTCACAGAGGTACCATCCTCATGGTCTTGGACAAGGTCTGGAAGAATTCTCTGGATTACAAGGTAGAAACTCTTGTTCTCTTTCCTTACTTTCTCCCAAGCAAATGGAGTTTCTTTTCTGCTCTGAGCCACCTGGAGCTGGAGGTGGAGTGACACCAGCACCCCTATGGCCACTACCCCTATGACTGCCCTGGGTCAAACCTGAAGCCAGCACAGCACTAGGTCTTGCCCAAAACCTGCTGTAATCACTTCCTGGCTACCACCTATGTTCACGCAAAGCCCCGGGGCTCTACAGTCAGCCAGTGCAAAGCCGGCCAGTCCTATGTTCCTCCCTTCAGGGTGGCAAGTTCCCCCAGGTCCTGGGAAGATCCAGAGAGGCCATGTGGGAGTAAGTGTCTAAAGTCAAAAACTTTTGAAGTCTATCTGGTGCTCAATTGTTCTGTGGCTGAGCTGGCACTCAAACCACGAGTCACAGTCCTTCCAACTCTTCCTTCTCCTCTCCAAAGGTGGAGGGGCCTCACCCCACGGCCATGCTACCTGAGACCCACAAAGAGTACTGCCAGGCTACCATTGATGTTTCCTAAGGCCTGAGGGCTCTTAGGTCAGCTTATGGTGAATGCTGCCTGACCTGAGACTCACCCTTCAGGGCAACAGGCTCCCCTCTGGCCCAGGGCCAATCCAAAAATGCCACCCAAAAGCCAAGTACTAGCACTGGGGACCCCAGGAGCCCACTTGGTGCTCTACCCACCTGTGGCCGAGCTGGTACCTAAGGTGCAAGACAAAGTCCCCTTCACTTGTCCGTCCACTTTTCTCAAACAGAAGGAGTCTCAATCTGTAGCCAACACAACTGGGAATGTGCTGAGTCTCATCTGAAGCCAGGAAGTCTCAGAGTCTCACCCAAAGTTCTCTGATGTACTTGGGAATCACTGCTGGTTATTCAGGGCCCAAGGACTCTTCAGTTAGCAGATCATAAATCCTTCCACACAGGATCCTTCATTTCAAGGCAGTCAGTTCCCTTCTGGCACAGGATGTATCTAGAAATGTCATCTGGGAGCTAAGGCCTGGAACAGGAGCCTTACAACTCTGACTGGTGCCCTATTCTGCTCTGGCTGAGCTCCTATCCAAAGACAAAATGCTCCCTACTTTTCTGTCTTCTCTCCTCAAGCAGAAAGAAGAGGTCTCTTTAGAAGCCACAAGCTGTGCAACCTGGGGTTAAGGGAGGGCTGATGCTTGCTTTCCCTTAGCTGTCCCAGATGATGTCCCAGTAGCTTGCATGGCCCCCAACCCTCTGCCCCACCCAGTTCACTGGCTCTGGCCCAGTTAAGCACTAGGGCTGGCCTAGATGTTGCAGTCCTTGTGGCCTACACTGTCTTTCAAGTTTATCTGAAGCCCCAGAGCACTTCAGCCTGCAGTGGTAAGGCTTGCAGGAACTCAAGTTCCGACTGCCAGCATTAGTGAATCTACTCTGGCTAGGGCTATTTTAAATGCACCCTCCATGGGAGGATGTCAGCTGAGTTTGGTCTGGTTTTGCTGCTATAGTAAGGGCAACACTGAGTTCAATGCCTCACAGATGCTGGCTCTCCCTCTTCCTAGTGCATTGAAATGTCCTCTGCACCATGCCACTGCTGCCCGGGGGATGGGGGAGGGGTGGCATCAGTGATTCAGAACTGTTTTTCTTACCTCTTCAGTGCCTCTTTCTGCGATATGAAGTTAAAATCAGGTACTATCAGTGCTCACCTAACTTTTGGTTCTTATGAAGGTTTTTTTTGTGTGTAGATAGTTCTTAAATGGGTATCCTTGTAGCGGGAAGATCAGTGGAGGCTTCTATTCTACCATCTTGTTCCACCCCTCCTTTATGTGATAAGTATTTTCATGTGTCAACTTGGCTGGGCCATATTGTCCAAATATTTGGACAAACATTTTTTGGATGTTTCTGTGAGCATGGTTTGGTATGAGATTTACATTTAAAACAGTCAATTTTGAGGAAAGCAGATTGCCCTCTGTAACATGGGCGGGCCTCATCCAATCAATTGAAGGCCTTAATAGAACAAAAGACTGACCTTCCTTGAGCAACAAGGAATTGTGTAGCAGATGACCTTTGGACTTGAATTACATCATGAGCTCTTCCTGGATATCTAGCCTGTCCACCTACCCTATAGATTTTGGACTTGCTAGCCTCTATAATTGCATGAGCTAATTTCCTTAAAAAAAAAAGTCTCTATACACACATCCTATTGGTTCTATTTCAGAAAAAGTCTGACTAAAACAGTTGCCCTATTAATCGCATTTGACCGAGTTGTTCATTCCCTCCTCCTCTGAAAACTTTATTTGCTTGGTTTCCAGGATAACACACTGTCCTGGTTTTTCTCCAACCTCACTGGCTGTTTCTCCTCAGTCTCCTTTGCTGATTCCTCCTCATTTTCCCAGCTTCTAAATGTTGGAGTACTCCAGAGCTGACTCATTAGACCTGTTCTCTATTCTAGTTAATCTCACCAAGTCTCATGGTTTTAACATTATATATACACTGCTACACCAACACATTCCAAATGTATATTTATAGTCCAGACCTCCTTCTTTAACTGCAGGCTCATCTGTCCAGCTGCTTATTCTAAATGTGTGCTTACTGTCTGATAGGCATCCCAAAGTTAACATTTTCAAAGCCAAATTATTGAGCTCTGCCTCTTTCCCAAACTGTTCCTCCTCATAATCTTCTCCATAGTAAATATAATATTATCATTCTAATAACTCAGGCCAAACACCTCAGAATTATCCCTGGATTTCTGTTTTAGTGACACCTCCCATCCAATCTGTCAGGAAATTCTGGTGCTCTATCTTTAACATATAACCAGAATCTAACCACTTCCTACTACCCTTGCTGCCACCACACTGGGCCAAGCCACCATCATGTCTGCCCTGTGTAGTAGCTCTCACCTTGCAGCTGGTCTCTGTGCTTCCACCCTTCCCCCAAGGGATTCATTCTGGTTGCACGCAGCAGCCAGAGCGAGTCTTTAAAAATATAAACCCCACCTATAACTCCTCTGCTCAAAAGTTTTTCATCTTGCTTAGAGCTGAAGCCTTAGTCCTTACAATTCCCTAAAAGGCCCTATACAATCTCTCTTCCCTCCTCCCATTCCCTTTTCCCCCTTGCCCTGGCAGATATGACCTCACCTCAGGTCCTTTCATATGCTGTTTCCTCTGCTTGAAATGTTCTTCCTACAGATGAACATCCCCATAGTTCCCTCCCCTCACCTTCTCCAGTCTTTGTTCAGTGGCTACCTTCCTGGTGAGACCTTCCAGGTCATCCAATCTAAAACACAAACTATCACCCATTCCTTATTACTTCTCCCTCCTTAATTTTTCTCCATAACATTTCTTTGACAAATGCACATTTTACTTCTTTTTCTGTCTCCTCTCTCATTACAATGTAAGTTCCATAAGACAGGAATTTTTGTTTTATTTGCTGTAGCATCCTCAATTCCCAATATAATACTTTAACATAAAAGGCACTCAATAAATGTTTGTTGAATGAATGAATTAAAAAAAACTGTAAATACTCATTTTTGGAAAGAGTATGGGGAAAAAGACAATCTCTCACATTGTGGGGGAAAATATAATTTATGCAATATTTTTAGAGGTTTTTGTTCCCTACAGTGAGCTATCAGCTCTGACACACACAGCAAATGCATTTTGTGCCTAAAGCTGCTTAACTTACATCATTTACATTACCTGCCTGGCCTCTGCAGCCTGTTGAGTTTTCCACCCGTGGCCCACAGGTACTTCCCATTTTGATCCTTCTCTTAAATGATCCTCATGCAGCCACAGCAAGAATACTCTAAATTCTCCTCCAAACAGCATGTTGTTTGGTGCTTCTCAGCCACTGTATACTTTTTCTTCTGCTTTTTCCCCCCTTTCTCTGCTGAGATAATGACTTTCTTCTAGACTCAGTTCAAATGTCAAAGGCTCAGTGAACCCTTCACTAAACACCCTGGCAGTGACTCCTATTTGGGTCCTGCTAACATTTTGTGTAGAATTTAATTACAACTGTGGTATATATCATGTTGCATTGAGTGTTTGCTTGGGTTCTTGTCTCCCAGTTACAATGAGAGCAAACACATGACATCCCCGTCTTTGTCTCCAGGTCTCTAACACAGTGCTGGCCTGACATTTTTGGTTGCATGAACAAAGAAGTCATTGAATGTCTTTTCCTATGTTTCTTCATGCTTATCTTTTTTCCAAGTAAAATGTTTAAAAGTTGGCCATGTAACATTAGAATGATACATCTTCCCAGATACAACCAAGCTGATGCCTGCACACAGAATCTCTAAACACTTACGGAGTCAGATACTCTTGCTTGGAAGCATCAAGGCACAGTTTCTGTACAGACAAGACACCCAGGATTGGTAGTCAGGAGGGGAAGCTAAACAGCAGCAATAGCTCCTGCCCCAAATTTACTACTGTACTTTAAGTGGAGAAGTCTAGATGACAATTTTTTCAATCATTAGAAATGATGATAGAATATATTCATTGAGTTGTCTACCTTTTTTATACAAAAAGTTATGATTTCACTATAAAATGGTTAACTAGGTAAGATGGTTAACTCGGTGGCTCCCCTTCTTCAAGATCCCAAAGAGAAACCTACTCTTCATTCCTTTTTTCCCCCTAAATCTAAGACAATATTAATGAGGCATAAAGCTAGCTGGTGTCAGATGTTTTGAGCACACTGATCCACAGTGCCGGAATCAAGTAACTCCACACCCTAAGAAGTGGCTTTAACCCAGGATGACACAATCTGTATTTGTCAAATCGCCAACTTAAGAAAGAAAGAAATTGTTTAAAAGCCCTTTGTTACACAATAATGTTTTATTCAGAAGGAGAGGAAAAGTTAGACTGATACAAAAGGCAATTCTTTCCATCTTCCACTCTATCCCACAACCAAATCAACTCTGCTTCTGTGTTGCTAGTGCCTCCTCCGACTTTATGCAATGGGACTTCTCACGAGCTGCCATTAAGCTGCTCGTTAACAGAAGAGTTGTACACACCTCTCCAGTGCAGCTGGAAAGAGTGACAGAGTGGAAGGAGCCTGGGCATGGGTGGAGATTATTTTTAAATGTGGTTTGTCCCTATTTTGTCCAAAAACACAGGATTAAAAAAAAAACTGTAGATAAACAAGAGAACCATTTCTTACCACCAGAGAATTGAAGCTAGGAGGAAAATACTTTAGTCCCTGGCCTAGAGTGTTAGCGTCCAGGGCAGAACACATTACTTGATGGCTAAGATAAATATTGACCTTTGTATTCAATCTGATAACTGGCACACATTAGAAAAACAACAGAGAATCTTATGACTTGGACCAAGCTTGTTTTTAACATTCTTTTCTGTCTTACTAATTTCTAGGACCCAGCCCCATATTGAAATATCATGTAACAGAAACCAAAGAGCTTTCTCTGTAACTTAACTAATACTTTTTCAATGAGATCTGAATATTTCACTATGCAGATTGAATTTGACAATCAAGTATTTTTACCTCTTTAGCTCTGAATACCATATTTTTAGATTCAAATTTTCTAATGCAAGTAATAAGTAAAAATGTTCTGGTCAAACAAAATTGTGTTTTTCTACCATCATCATGAATAAATTGAAGGATTTATTCTAGGCTAGGATTTTAAAGGAACATTCACAAACCAGAAAAATGTAATTGAGTATAGGTTTTTAATATAAAATGATGAGACTAGAAGTAATTTACATTATAATTTTAACATTTGAGTGGGTAATAAAATATTTCACAAAAATCACCTTTCCAGTGTGAGGCTTTGAAAAGCACACAACTTGCAATGAATATCTATTTTTTTTATTTACCTGGTATCCCTTTCTCTCCTTCTTCGGTAATGCCCCATCTTCTTTGGGGTAAACTTTCTCCCAAGATTAGAGCTGCCAGTTAGGATACCCAGCTCCCCGCATGCCAGGCCAATCTTGTTCTACTGGCCACAGTGTTTGAAATTTCACCTGACACAAAATATCAGCCATTCCTGATATTTTTCTGCATGAGCTATTCAAGCTGGGGGATGTAGGTACAGCCAGTGCTATTTGGGCCTCTGCTCCTTGTAGTCTAAAACAGACTGATTTCCTGTTGGACAGATTGAAGACAAGTCCGAGAGGAATGGATTTGATAGAAGGGGCAAAAAGAAAGATGCTGACTTTGCTAGGTCCTCTGATGCTGGTCTCTGAGGTCCCCAGAAATGCAATTCTTCCTTCAATGCTCTGAGTTACCTCAGTATTAATCCAGAAAAGCCATCATACCTCCACCTCGATCCAGTTCAAATTGGCTTTGGCACTTGCAACCAAAGAATTCTGACTCAGGAACGCTCATTTGAGCATATATTGTAGCATTTAAGGCTTCTTATGGAAAAAAATTGATTGAAGAGAACTATTAAAAATTGGCATAGCCTGTTTACTGTATTCCATTATGTAATATATTGTATATTGCCAGAAGCATTTAAAATGATTTGCCTGAACAATTTGCTTTTCACTTGGCCTCCTTTGTTGACCTCTCTCACAACGTTCATATTAATTAAGAGTGACAGTAAATTGATCACTGAAATTAGAAGCTTTTCCCTTGTCTGAAATGCTATTTTATTTTCTATAATTCACAATACTTTTAAAGCACATTTAATGCTTAAGACATAAACTTGTATTTTGCCTAAATTATGCACCACATCTATGTACCACACACATACAGATAATACTACAAATATTCTAATATTTTCCAAGGCTTATATCAACGAGTAGTCAAGAGGCCTGAATTATAGTGTTTGATATTTTGTTAACTAACTCTAGGGCTGGGTATGTTGCTTAACTTCTCTGAGTCTCAGGGAAAAGAGGATGGAATAGATGGGTGTCTTCCAGTTTTAAGATCCTAATTTTACAACTAGAAAAGAAAATCAGTTTTGTTAAAAAAAAAAAGTTGTGCTGATTTTACAAAAAAAATCAAACACTGCTCTTTATTTTTCCCTTTGGACAGTTTACCAAAAACATTTCTGGAAAGTGTGATTGGGGGGAAGAAAACCTCCCGACCCAAGTGAATGCAAACTCTCTTGGTCTTAGAAAAGGTTCTATTGCCTAAAGCAAGGGTCCCCAACCCCTGGGCTGTGGACAGGTACTGGTCTGTGGCCTGTTAGGAACTGGGCACATAGCAGGAGGTGAGTGGCTGGCCAGCAAGCATTACCACCTGAGCTCTGCCTCTGGTCAGATCAGTGGTGACATCAGATTCTCAGAGGAGCACGAACCCTATTGTGAACAGCACATGTGAGGGATGTAGGTTGCACACTCCAATGAGAATCTAGTGCCTGATGATTTGAGGTGGTACAGTTTCATCTCACAACCATCCCCCATCCCCTCATCCCATGGAAAAAAATTCATATCCATGAATCTGGTCCCTGGAGCCAATAAGGTTGGGGACGGCTGACCTAAAGGACTCAGAATACATTGGCCTAGATAATGAACTAACAGGAGACTAAAACTAAAACAAAAATACTTAAAAATGTCATTTGTATAATTTCAGAATCATGGAATTTTTTTTTTTTTTTTTTTTTTTAAAGAAACACAAGATCTTTTTAATGGCCTCAGTGAAAGAGAGAAATTTTGAGCTGGGAATTAAAATGTCAAACCATCAAAACTGATAAATTGGACACTCAGATTAATTAAATGTACATTATTAAAATAAATGTTATATACCTTTATATAATATGTCAACAATTTTCAAAAATTTATTTTGAAATGTTAAAGAGATAGCTCCAAATTTCCATTTTTGTTTTACCCCTAAAGATATGAGTTATGGGATGCTACAGTTTTGGCATCACCATCTTACGGCTTTGTGACTTTGGTATGTTAGGTGATTGTGGTTGTAAGATATAGAACTCAACCATGTTACTTTGGGGATTAGGGTGTTAGTTTCTTTTCATTTAGTTTATAAAGGATACCTATGAAATCTCAGCCATGAAATCAAGTGTTCCATGAACAACAGAAAAGCTGAACAATCAAAGACCCGGATGTAGTTTGGCTCTGTGTCCCCACCCAAATCTCATCTCGAATTGTAATCCCCACATGTTGAGGGAGGGAAGTGATTGGATTATGGGCGTGGTTTCCCCCGTGCTGTTCTTGTGATAGTGAGTAAATGCTCATGAGATTTGATGGTTTTATAAATGGTAGGTTTTCCTGCACTCACACACGCTCACTCTTCTCTTGCCTGACACCATGTAAGACGTGGCTGCTTCCCCTTCCACTGCGATTATAAGTTTCCTGAGACCACCACAGCCATGTGGAACTGTGAGTCAATTAAACCTCCTTTGTTTATAAATTACCCAGTCTCAGGTATTATCTATATAGCAGTGTGAGAATGGACTAATATAGACCCTAAGAGGAGAAGAATGCAAATTAAATTGTGCATTCTGGAAGACAGAATTTAACGGGTGTTCAGAACCCAAAGCATCAGTGAGAGTTTGTAGTCTTTTCTTAAGAGCAGGGATTCTCATCCTGGTGGAATGTCCTAATCATCTCAGGAGTGTTTGAAAATACAGACTTTTGAGGTCCCATCTACAAAGTTTCTGGTCTAGTTGACCTGGGGGAAAAGCTCCCAGCTAGATTGTCAATGTCATGCTCTGTGTATAGTTTGATGTTGTGGCTCCTTATCCTGGTGCCTGCTGCATGATGACCCGGCCACTAGCTGGCTCCCTCAGCTTCTCCCCTACCTTTTTTTCCACAGCCTCACTGCCTTGGATCCTTCAAGCCTTATCTGTGACTTCACCTTCTTAGCAAGGCCTTCCCTGATAGTAAAAATTGCACCCCAAACCCCAGCACTCTCTAGTCCCCTTCCCTGCATTATTTTTATCCAGCACTTATCACCTTCTAATACACGATTTAATTTACTTATTTTGTGTTTATTGCCTGTCCCACCCACCAGAATGCAAGATTCAAGAGGCAGAATTTTTGTGTATTTTGTCCCTACTCTATCCCCAGTACCTAAATCACAGGAGACGCTTAATCAATACTTGTTGAATGAATATATGAATGGATATTTTCTGCTCAGTCATTGTTTGGTAGACATTAGCTTCTGCTTACTGTTGATCTGTCAGGGCTCTTCCTGCCCATGGACACCCTCTGTGAGTCCTTCTGGATTTCAGCTTCCTCAATTGATTGCCTGATTGGATCAGGGTTTTTTTTTTTTGGACTGATTTTTTCCCCCCAGGTCATTTTTTGAATGAGTATGACTTGCCTGTGTCTAAGTCAGTGCCCACCCAGGGGCAATCAACAGTGATTCAGGGATTACACACACAGCACAAAAGAGTATATTGCCTGGGGCCACCCTTCAGCAAGGGCTGGAGGAGGGGCAGTTTCTCCAAGCCAACTTTGGTGCCAGATGACTGTGTAGCAAATTACCTAACCAAGCTGAGTTTCAGGAAATTGGCAGTAACAATACCAGTTTGAGACAGACTGAGAATTCTTCAGTGGTTCAAGCGAACAATGTATGGAACACGCTCATAGAAGGTGTTTTCACTATTAATTTATGATATAAATAAAACAAGATGAGTATGGGAAGTTATCTAATTTTAGATGACATTCAAATGTGGCTTAAAAAAAAAAAAGCTTGCTGGTATGGTAGCTCACTCCCGTAGTTCCAGCTACTCAGGAGGCTAAGGTGGGAGAAACGCTTGAGGCCTCGAGTTTGAGACCAGCCTTGTCAATACAGGAAGACCTCATCTCTTAAAAATAAATAAATTAGGACAGGTGCGGTTGTTCATGCCTGTAATCCTAGCACTTTGAGAGGCTGAGGTGGGTGGATCACAAGGTCAAGAGTTCGAGACCAGCCTGGCCAACGTGGTGAAACCCCGTCTCTACTAAAAATACAAAAATTAGCTGGGCAAGGTGGCACATGCTTGTAGTCCCAACTACTAGGGAGGCTGAGGCAGGAGGATGGCTTGAACCTGGGAGGCGGAGGTTGCAGTGAGCCGAGACCGTGCTGCTGCACTCCAGTCTGGGCGACACAGTGAGACTCCCTCTAAAATAATAATAATAATAATAATTATTATTATTAATAAATCTAAGAGAAGTAGTAGAGGAGAAATTAAGAATTTAGAAACTTGTTGCTTGAGGTGCCTTTGGATTCTTTTTCTCCACCCTTTAATGTTTTTAAAATGTTACTCTCACTTCACATTGATTTCTAGTTGGCAGGGGTTTCTGTACATAACTTCCAAAGTGATATTTAAGAGGAATAAATGCAAAGATCTGCACAGTTTCCAAAAACAAATTGCAAAATACAGGTTGGAGAAGATATGGTTTTATAGCTGTATATATGTTAAAGACTTAAAAAAGATTTGGGGGTAATTTTTGCTTGTTTTTAGTTGGCAATGACATGATATTTATGAACAGTATGGGGTGGTAGAAAAATAATGTGATATTAAACTGAATTTTGATATATCATCATTACGATGCAGAAAATTGTACTCCTCTACTCCTTCCTTTATAATTGGAATATTGGATTCAGTTCTAGGTGCCACATTTTAAGAGACACTGGAGAATGCTTAGATAAATGCGTATGGAGACAAATGGGATGTGAATAAAAAGTGGGTGGAGAAGGCACATATTGTGACCGCTGACTTCAAATGTTTACAAGGCTGCATATGGAAGGGGAACCATGCTGTTCTGTATTAAACAATGTTGGTACTAGGTTCAGATTCACTGGACACATTCATACACATTGCATTCATATTTACAATAATGATTTAAGGTGCTATTATTATCATTTTCTCCTTTTAGAATGGAGCAAACTCATACTTGGAGCAGTTTTGTGCTTTTCTAAGGTCACACAATTAGGAAGTTATAAACCCAAGATTTGACCAACTTCTTTGGAGTTTAAGTCCAGTGGTGTTTCTACCAATACTGTAGCTACTTACCAAATGTATACAGAGACACATTTTAGTTGAACATAGAAACTAGCAGGACTGTTTAAAAATGAAAACTGTTGTGAGGTCATGAATGGTTTCCTCTCACTTGGAGTTCAAACATATGCTGGATAGCTACATTGCAAGGATCTAGCATATATATATTTACCTTTATAATAAAATATTAAAAACAAATGCTAATCATAGAGCCGAAGAAACTCCAGAAGTAAAGCCTCATGACTATAAGTGATTGAGCTAAGTTCATTCAGTAGTTATTGGAAAACATAGCATCTAAATTTCATTCTCTGAATTTACAGTTTAATGTTTTTTCCATTATAGCAGTTACCTCTCATCTAACACCTAGGTAATACAATGTGGAACCAGAAGTATGTAAAGAGGAAGGGCAGGGATATTTTGTGAATTATTATAATGGATTGCTTGGTATGCTCTTGTTTTACTAGGATAAGCAAAGAATGTGAATGGTAGTTGGAGACAGTTTAAAATGATAAGCAGAGAATGCCACATAGTAGAGAAGGGAAAAACAGAATACCACGGAAGGCTAAAAAAGGCAGGGGCTGTGGACTTCACTGTATTTTCTTCTCGTTGAGTAGATGCTCAACATCTACTTGTTGGGATGGAAAATTATTTCAACACTTCAGCAAACAGTTAAAGAGAACCTTTTCTGTGCTGAGCACTGTGCTATGTTCTGGGGAGCAAAAAAATGAACTAGACAAAATCCCTGTCCTTTTAAGGAACACACAGTCTAGGAAGAAAAGGCCACCAAGCAAAGCAACAGGAAAAAAGCAAGTATTAAAGATTATCATAGGGAATACTGTAGATAGACGATTTTATGAAAGCAGAGAGAAAAAGAGTATTTAATTCATTGTAAGTGTGTGGGGTAAGGACACAGATGTGGTGAAAGGAGATGATGTCAGGGAAGATTCCAAGGAGGAAGGGATGCATTATCTTCATTATCTTGAAGGATAATAGGAGTTCAACTGGTTAAATGAGGGACGGATTTCAGGTGGGGGAAAACCACAAGGGCACAAAGACAAAGTCTATTGAATTTATGTGATATGTAGATATATTAGGAGTTGAAGCTGGAGCCAAGGAGGTCAAGAGATCAGATTTTAAATGGCTTTGTAAACCATGGTAATGAGTTTGAACCTGATTCAACCAGGTGGAGAGAGTCTGAATGATTTTGAAGAGGGACGTTTCATGCTTACCTCTGTCTTTTTGGAGCATTCTCTCTGAGAGTTACATGGAACTGAAGCAGCAGTGAAATTAAAGGCTTGACCTAGAGTGGCAAAGAGGTGGAAGTCATGGAGACAGACTGATATTCACAGAATTAAGAGGAAGAATTAATCCATGGGATTTTAAGTCAGAAAACTTTAGTGGAGAGAGATTTGGTTGCTTAGTTGTTGGAATAGGAAGATTTTATCAATGGAATTAGGTGATACTGAAGTGAGTGGCTGAGTGAATAATATGGAAGTCTTGAAATTGGGACCACACAGCTGCTCTGATCTGGTGTGAATTTGCTGATGACTCTTTTGAATTGAATTCAGGAAATGACATAAAAATGATTTGCGCAATAAAATGAAAACAAGGACTCTTTTAAGTCAGTATACTTGGAGAAAAATAACTAGGTTGGTAAAAATGGGGAAGTAGCCATTATCAGGGAGCCCCATTGTGGATTAATTTTGGACTGTCCAATGGAAAGATCCTCAAAGCAAAACAAATGCCCTGAATCCAGCCCTTCCTCACCGCAACCCTTTCCCTTTCATCTGCCTTCATCCTTCAGCCACACCACCGCTTGGCAGTGAGTACTTGGGAGCAGCTCTTGGTGACTTTGTACTCGAACCTTCGAACTCCAGCATGAGGCCAGAGGAAATAAATGACCTGCCAAGGTGTCAAGTAACGGACCCTCTCTTAAGCCCAGACTTCTGACTCCAGGTCTAGGGACCCTTCACTCTCCAAGACTGCCTCCCGCCTGGGGAGCCTGGGTCTCGGCTAGGGGTGGGGACAGCAGGGTCCGTCCGGAGCGCCAGAGTCCCACTCGCGCCCAGCCCTCAGCCCTAGGCCCGTTTGGACGCCCGGCCCCGCCCCGCCCCGCCCCGCCTCCTTCCCCCTTCCCCCTTCCCCCTTCCCGCGCCGGGCGGGTCGCTGTACCGCCGTCACCCGGGCGCGCGCGGGGTCGCGCGGACGCGGCTCGGGCCGCGGATGCCGAGAGGTCGCCGGGCCACCCGCACTCCTGCTCCCCGCCTGACGCACGGAGGGGCCAGGACGCGATTTGCCGCGAGTGACTGGAGCCGCCGCCGTCGCCGCTGCCGCCGCCGCCCGGGCCCGCTCCGCCCCCAGCCCGCCTTCCTCCCGCCGCGCCCTCCGCCTCCGCCCGCACCTCGCTAGCGTTCCCCTGTCTTCCCCAACGCCCCGGAGCCGCCGGCCGCTAGCGTCAGCGCCAGCCAGGTGAGTGTGGCCGCCGCTCGGCCCGGGCGGGAGAAGCGCGCAGGCCCCGCGGCCGGGTGGCCGGCTTGGGCCGGTGCAGTCGGCGGCGGCGGCGGCGGCAGCGGCAGCGGGCCCGGCTTTCTTCCCCCGCGCGGGCCGCGGGGCGGAGGGGCTGCGCAGTGAAGGAGGGGCGCCCCCGCCCCGCCACCGCTCCCAGCGCCCCGGCCGCCCCCGCCGTCTCTGCCGCCACAGACAAAGCGCCCGAGCTGGGAGCCCCGCGGGCCGCCTTTGCCTCCGCGCCGTCTGCCGGGTGCGGCCGCGGCCCGCAGAGACCGGGCCGCGCGCTTTTCCGTTCCTGAGCGCCCTTGTTCATTTCTGGGTGAAAGGGACCCGAATTGTGCAACAGGTTTGGGCGTTAATCCTTATTTTCCAGCGGGTCTCTTTTGCCAGCGTGCAGGAACCAGATGTGGCTCCCTGCTCTCGGGCGAGTCCCGCGTCCAGCGCCCGCGGCTGGCTCCTTTGTGTGACCGTTGACCGGCTCTGTCGGGTGGGTGGAGGACACGGGCTCGAGGCCCCAGGGCTGTGCGGAGGCTCCTGGACGCCTCCTCAGGTCGCGGGGCTTGGCTTCCACGGGCTTGCCAGAGGTTAACATCCCTCCAGCGTTTGGGAGAGTCACAAAGGGGAGGAGAGAGAGGGTTGGCCAGGGTCTGTGGTTGTGTGTTTATTTTTCTATTTTAGGTAGACTCATATTAGAAAAGAGCCGCAGTCTGACCAGCTCTTTGAGGGTACGGGTGGGATTTCACCCCGGGATGCACGGTTTGGACTTGGCTGTTGCTCTGACAGCCCCCGTGGTGGTTTAACATCTTTCTCTCATACACAGACATCGCGGGAGAAGTTGGGAGTGCTGCCGAGGGAGTAACTAGATAGCAGCTGTTTGACAGGTCGTCTCTTGCTTCACGTTTTGCCTGTGTCAAGCATGCCCACTATGTATCCCAGCATAGCTTGGCAAACCATCAAATTTAAATTGCCACTCAAAGTCCTAATCCTAATACATAGCTACATACACAGACACACATATATCTATATGTTTTTTCTGTTTTGGCTGGCTAAATCTTATTCATGTGAGAATTTTCCCCCCCAAGGAAGAATGCATAATAAGGTACAGTTTATCTTTGTTTACATACCTTGGGTTCTGCCAATACCTAGCTGGTTTCATTGGTATGCTATTTTAGTGTAACAATACTAATTCCTTTAGCTTTGAGCAGTAAAATACGTCTTTGTTCTAGGACCAGGAAGCTTTTATACGTAATACTTTGCCCCATGACTAAATACGTGAAAAAATTCCCGAAGGACCTAGAAAGCATTTCACAACTCTATAGGCTGTTTTTATGTTCCAGATTCCAGGAAATCGTTTTGTTGAATATTTATTCAAACATTCTGGACTAAATTTAACCTTAAAAATTGGGCCCACTCTAGTAAGTTCCCCAGCATTAGAAAAATGAATTGATTGCATTTACCAAACATTTTAGCCGCTGTGAGTAAGAATTGAATGGAATAATTGATGTAAGAGATTAGGCGCTAGTGATGGACTAGGAATCTGACAACAGAATGCAGAATGTAGAAAGTTGTAAGTAGAGGTCACAAAGTTGCATCTACTTGGGTTTTAATTCATTGCTAGGCATTTAATGACATTTTAAACAGGTAATCTACTAATGATATATCTAAAAATGAAATGTCCACTAATTAAGAAAACAAAGTATTGCATTTTGACCTTTTTAAAAAATGTATAAGGACTTGTTGAAGCTTTTCCACTCTAAAAATGAACTTGGTATTAATGACATTTCTTTTGAAAAAATGAAATTGTACCAAACTAATCCGATTTTTAGAAAGTTTCTCTGTTATAGTAGTTTTACTTTACTAAAAATACCATTCATCTGTATAGTAGCTAACTTCAAAGATCTTTTAAAGCTGTTACAAGCAACATGAGCAACCTCTTGAGGAAAGTAGAATATTTACTAATAAAAAGTAGCAAGCAGAGAAGTGAGCCATGATTGGACCACTGCATTCCATCCTGGATGACAGCCAGACTTTGTCTCAAAAGAAAAAAAAGATAGCAGAGACTTACGTTTTTATAATAGTTTTCTTTGAGATATAATTCATATGTCATAGAATTCACTTTTTTAAAGTATGCAATTCAGTGGTTTTAATATATTCACAAAATTGTGCAAATGTCAACACTAATCCAAGAACTTTATTACCCTAAAAAGAACCTTGTGCCTGGTAGCTTTTGTTACTATTCCCCCTTCCCCATATTTGACAACCACTAATTTACTTTATGTCTCTATGGATTTGCCTATTTTGGACATTTCATGTGAATAGAATCATAATATGTGGCCTTTAGTGTCTTTCACTTAGCATAATGCTTTCAGGGTTTATTCATATTATACCATATATCAATATTTCATTCCTTTTATGGCAGAATATTATTTTGTTATATGGCTATGCCACATTTTGTTTATCCAGTCTTCAACTGATGGGCATTTGGGTTGTTTCTACTTTTTGGCCATAATAAATAATGTTGTGGATACTCATTTACAAGTTTTTGTATGGTATATATGCTTTCAGTTTTCTTGGATGTATACCTAGATGTGTAATTGCTGGGTTATATGGTAATTCTGTTTACTTTTTGAGGAACTGCTTGACTGTTTTCCATAGCTGCTGCACTGTTTTACATTCCTTCTAGCAATGTATGAGGGTTCCATTTTCTCCACATCCTTGCCAGCACTTGTTAATGTTTGTCTTTTTGATGATAGCCATCCTAGTGGCTGTGAAGTGATATCGCATTGTGATTTTCATTTGTATTTCATCTTACCGTGTTTTTATTGGCCATTTGTATATCATTTTCTCATTTAATGTTTTAAATGATGCTGTAAGGTAGGTTTATTCCTATTTTACTGCCAGGAAACTAAAGTGCAAAGTTGTTTAATCATTTGCTTGTTTTTTTAACCTTACAGTTAATAAGAGGCAAGGTCTGAATGTAAACTCAGGTCTTCTGACTCTACTTCCTGCACTCAATGAGGCATACAGAAATTAAATTGTGTTTGTGAATGTCTGGTTGATTAGTGACAAAGTGAGGGAAAAATAAAAAAATCAAACAATAACAAACAATAAAGTGTTGTGGCAACACTGCCACATATTCATCAGATTTTGTTACGCATTTTCAAATAAATTCCTTTTCTTCTGTCATAATAAGGTAGGTCTGCTTTCCACATTTCCAATGGGGAAACAGAGTCAGAGTGATTCAACCTAGTAACAGCTTCTTAATGGCATAGCCGATCCTAGAACCCACTGTTTCAGAATTTGAATAGTATGTATGTATATATATAGAGAGAGAATAAAAGCTGAAAATCTCCCTTCACTGTTTGTCTTTTTCCCCTTCTTCACTCCTAAGACCACTTCCATCTTAGAGAAACTGCTGTTAACAGTTTGAGGTTTATATTTCCAAACCTGTATCTTTGCATTTATGTGTGTATTTATCTATAAATACACATTTCCATATTCTACCATACCTACAGACATGTTTCTATTCACAATGTTTTTTCTTTTACAAATGGGATTATACTACACATATTCCTTTGTTTTTCACTTAAATATGTTAAACTTTTCCATCTGTAATTACAAAGGATAAATCTAATATTATGTTTTCATTTAAGTTTGCTATCCATGCCTGGCTTCAGTGTCAAGATGAAGCCAGGATTAAGAATGATTAGGAAACTTTTCACTTTTTTCTGGGCTCTGGAACAGTTTAAAATATCTGCCCTTTAAACGTTTACTAGAAATCATCTGACGACTGTGGGGGCAGAGAAAGATCTGAGATGACCTTTCTAATTTTTTTTTTCTTTTGAGACAGGGTCTTGCTCTGTCGCCCAGGCTGGAGTGCAGTGGCGTGATCACACCTCATTGCCACCTCAACTGCCTGGGCTCAAGTGATTCGCCCACCTCAACCTCCCAGGTGGCTGAGAGTAGAGGCATGTGCCATCATGCCCAGCTAATTTTTGCATTTTTTGTAGAGATGAAGTTTCTCAGTGTTGACAAGGCTGGTCTCAAACTCCTGAGCTCAAGCAATCTGCCTACCTTGGCCTTCTTAAATGCTGGGATTACAGACATGAGCCATTGCACCTGGCCCGTTTTCTTATTTGTCAAATGACAAAAATTCCTACCTCATAAGAGTCTTGAAATATTAAATGATATGTGAGCTAATATATGAAAAGGCTCAGTAGTTGCATCTAACAAAAATGAAAAAAATGTAATAAACTGTAACATGCTATACAAATGTAAATTTGTTACTACAGTTATTATAATTATGTTTTAACCTAATAGGAACAAATTTTTAAGTAGATAGGATGGTGGAGCTAGGGACAGTTTCCACTAGTAAATCACAAGTATCTATAAAAATTCACAGGCCATTTGGTATTTGATTCTGGTAGACAATGGTATCTAAATACACTCTTTAAGAAGAATGGTAGGTAAAATCGTTGACTAAACAGATCTGGATTAATCTTGTGTTGTCACGTTAGCCTTGTGAGTTTGGACAAGTTAATTTCTCAGTAACATGAGATAACACTTATAGGGCAGTTATGAAGAAAGATTAGTTTCTAGCATGTAATAGATGTTCAGAATAGTCATTTTTTTTTTCTTTGCATGTAGTGAATACCCATCAGTGACAAACCTGAGATGTTGAGTTCTACTAATTTAAGGCTGCTTGGTGAGGTGGAAAGAACATTAAGCCCTAAGTCAGAAGTTTTGTTCTGTCCTATGTTTATTAGCCATTGGCTGTGGATGAGTCACCTAAATGCTTAGATCCTTCTGTTTTCCTTACCTATAAAAAAGCTAGAGAACTAAGGCTGGGCGCGGTGGCTCACACCTGTAATCCCAGCACTTTGAGAGGCTGAGGCGGGTGGATCACGAGGTCAGGAGTTCAAGACTAGCCTGGCCAAGATGGTGAAACCCCGTCTCTACTAAAAATACAAAAATTACCCAGGTGTGGTGGCGGGCACCTGTAATCCCAGCTACTCAGGAGGCTGAGGCAGAGAATTGCTTGAACCCGGGAGGTGGAGGTTGCAGTGAGCCGAGATCGCGCCACTGCACTCCAGCCTGGGCGACAGAGTGAGACTCTGTCTCAAAAAAAAAAAAAAAAAAAAAAGGCTAGAGAACTAACCCTAGGCACTTTACAACCTTATCTCATTTAATCTTTCCAATAATCCTATCAGATAGAGATGATTTCCATTTCCCTTTCTAATAGATAAAGAAACAAAGGTGCAGGAATTGGATTTTCCAAGGTCTACTTGGTGGACTCCCCCAGTCCTGGGAATATTCTTTGGCTCATTACAACTATTCACTCCTGGGATGATAGGGCGTGCCTCTATATACAGGGAATACCAAGGGGGGAACCTACTATAAACTGAAATACTAAGTGTATGAATGAACTAAGCCAGTGTTGGATGAGACTACTTATTTGTTAATGACTTCCATTAATAAAATACAAATAGAGGATTGTTAATGTGTCCCAATGCCAATGCTTAAGAGTAGTAATTTAAGATACTTCATTTTCTCATAATCACCTTATCTAAATAATTTATTACCTACTCCTAATTTCATTTTCAGTTTGACCAGGTAAAGCAGAGAAGTAAATTAGTAAGTTAGTGGTCAGAGCTGGTTTGATAGTAGTGTGTGTGTGTGTGTGTGTGTGTGTGCGTGCGCATGCAGGCATGTGCATGTGCATGTGTGTGTGAGAGCTGAGAAGTACAGTTCTTCAGCAGCTTGGCATATGCAGAAACTGCACATTCTTGGAAAGAAGTAATCTGCTTTATAATTCATTGCCTTCTAGTAGATTTGCAGAATCGCTTAGAAAATGAACCTGCCTTTGTCAATTGGTTTGTAAAGATCTATTGATTATATTCTTGAAAGATATTAATATTGTCTTTCCTTTAGTAGGTATTGCCAGAGCTTTTGCTTATGAGTTTCATTTTATTTGATCAGGTTCAGTGATATTGATTTGGTATCCTTGCACCCTTTGTGCTAGGGATGTATGAAACAAAATGCTTTTGAGAGGTCATGAATTGTGATTCAGTAATAGTTTAGAAAGTTTAGGAATTCCATCTATTGGGGCTTCAGTTAGCATGTTTTTATAGTAGAAGTGGCAATTACTGAGTTTAGGTTAGATAATTTTTATCAGAAAAGGCTTGAATTGCACTGTGTAAATTCTCACTGACATTGCATCTTTTCTGCAGAATACAAAATACTTTGGAGCTATATATAAGAATTAGAAAACATGATTCTGTTTTCAAAGAGCTTATAATCTGATTAGGGAGGCAATGAAGGAAGAAACTGAGTAAAAGAATAAAGAGCTCTTAAAGCTTGTGTCTTGTCTTTGTAAAATCAATTTTGCCACATTGGGCTTTGGTAAGGTGTCATAAGTCTCTCCTGAGGGACAATATGAGAAACATCTAACCCTTTGAAGACTGGTGGTTATGTGTCTCCTATATTTTGATCATTCAATGGGGTTCTTTTTGCTATATGAAATTACTGTTTGGTTTAACTACCAAGGTAGCTCCCCATCTGAGTACTTCTCTGTGTATCTCTTAGATTGCCTGGGTTTTCCTTTTTGTTATGGCTACTAGAAAGCCAGAACTAGATTTGTGGCCCACTCCATACTGTAAATAGGTTTTTATATTATGCAATTTTTAGCCTTTTTCTTGGCACCATTTTTGGTTCTTTTCTCTATTCTTTGCCTTTATCTTTAATTTGTTAACTTGTTATAGTTCATTTATTGTGTCTTTAATCCTTTGCAGAACAAAATGGGGTATATACAAATATAGGCATACCTCTAAGATACTGCCAGTTCAGTTTCAGACCACCACAGTAAAGCAAATATCTCAGTAAAGCAAGTCACACAATTTTTTGTTTCTTAGTGCATATAAAAGTTACGTTCACACTGTAGTTTACAAAATGTGTAATAGAATTATGTCTAAAAAAATGATCTACGTATATCTTCATTTAAAAATACTTTATTGCTTAACAATGCTATGGATGCTCTGAGCCTAAGTGAGTTGTAATCTTTTTGCTGGTGGAAGGTATTACCTTAATGTTTATAGCTACTGATCAGGATGGTAGTTGCTTGAAGTTTGGGGTAGCTGTGGTAATTACTTTCTTGCCTTTTTCTTTTTTTTTTCATAAGGGAAGCCCCCTGAACCAGAATAGGTTCAAGATAGACTCCCTCATTCTATGGCCTAGAATGAGATGTGTCCTGATTTTAAATAAAAGTGGAAAAAAAAAGAAACAACCCAACAATGAAGTATGCCACATTGATGGACTCTTCTTCTCATGAAGGATTTCTCTGTGGCATGAGATGCTGGGTGGTAGCATTTGAGCCATAGTAGAACTTTCACAATTTGAGTCAGTCCTCTCAAACCCTGCCACTGTTTTATCAACTAAGTTTGTGTAACATTCTAAATCCTTTGTTGTCATTTGAACAATGTTTATGGCACGTTCGCTAGGAGTAGATTCCATCTCAAGAAACTACTTTCTTTGCTCCTCTGTAAGAAGCGACTCCTCATCTGTTAGTTGTTTTTTTTTTTTGAGATGGAGTCTCGCTCTGTCGCCTAGGCTGGAGTTCAGTGGCAGGATCTCAGCTCACTGCAACCTCTGCCTCCCGGGTTCAGGTGATTCTCCTGTCTCAGCTTCCGAGTAGCTGGAACTACAGGCTCCTGCCACCATGCCCGGCTCATTTTTTGTATTTTGAGTAAAGACGGGGTCTCACCGTGTTAGCCAGGTTGGTCTCGATCTCCTGACCTCGTGATCTGCCTGCCTTAGCCTCCCAAAGTGCTGGGATTACAGGCGTAAGACACCGCGCCCGGCCCCATCTATTAAAGTTTTATCTTGAGATTGCAGCAATTCAGTCACATCTTCAGGCTCCACTGCTAATTCTAGTTTTCTTGTTATTTCTACCACATCTGCAGTTACTTCCTCCACTGAAATTTTGAACCCCTTAAAGTTATCTATGGAAGTTGGGTTCAACTTCTTCCAAACTCCTATTCATGTCAGTATATTTTGACCTCCTCCTGTGAATCACAGATGTTCTTAATGGAGTCTAGATTGATGAATCTTTCTAGAATGTTCTCAATTTACTTTGCCCAAATCCATCAGAGAAATCACTATCTATGGCAGCTATAGCCTTTGAAATGTATTTCTAAAATAATAAGACTTGAAAGTCAAAATTACTCCTTGATCTGTGGGCTACAGAATGACTTTTGTGTCAGCAGGTATGGAAACATTTATCTCCTTGTACATCTCCATCAGAGTTCTTGGATGACCAGGTGCATTGCCAGTGAGCAGCAATATTTTGAAAGGAATCTTTTTTTTTTTTTGTCTGAGCAGCAGGTCTTAATAGTAAGCTTAAAAGATTCAGTAAAAACCATGCTGTAAGCACATATGCTGTTACCCAGGCTTTGTTATTCCATTTATAGAGAACAGACTGAGTAGATTTCAGTCTGTTCAGAATGGTAAACGAGCATCGGCTTTCACTTAAGGTCACCAGCTGTATTAGCCCCTAACAAGAGAGTTAGCCTGTCCTTTGAAATTTTGAAGCCATTTACTTCTCTCTTGCTATGAAAGTCCTAGATGACATCTTTGTCTAATAGAAGGCTGTTTCATCTACATTGAAAATCTGTTGTTTAGTATAGCCACCTTCATCAATTATCTTAGCTAGATTTTTTTTGATAACATACTGCAGCTTCTACATCAGCACTTGCTGCTTCATCTTGCACATTTATGTGATGGAGATGGCTTCTTTCATTAAACCTCATGAACCCACTCCTACTAGCTTCAAACTTGCCTTCTGGCTCTTCCTCACCTCTCAACCTTCATAGAATGGACTAGAACTAGTGTCTTGCTCTGAATTAGGCTTTGGCTTAAGGGAATGTTATGGCTGGTTTGGTCTTCTATCCAGACCACTGGACCTTTCTCCATATTAACAATGTGGGTGTTTCACTTTCTTATCATTCGTGTGTTTTCTGGAGTGGCACTTTTACTTTCTTTCAATAACTTTTCCTTTGCATTTACAGCTTGACTAACTGTCACAAGAGACCTAGCTTTTGACCTCTCGTCTTTAGACATACCTTCCTCAGTAAGCTTAATCATTTCTAGCTTTTCATTTAAAGTGAGAAATGTGACTTCTCCTTTCACTTTAATATTTAGAGGCCATTGTAGGATTATTGATTGGCCTAATTTCAGTATTATTGTGTCTTCTGGGATAGAGAAGCCTGAGGAGAAGGAGAGAGACAAGAGAAGCCCCAGTCAGCGGAGCAGTCAGAATACATACGATATGTATTGATTAAGTTCGCCACCTTATATGGGTGTGATTCGTGGTGCCCCCAAACAATTACAGTAGTAACATCAAAGATCACTGATCACAGATCACCATAACAGATATAATAATAATGAAAAAGCTTGAAATATTGTGAGAATTACCAAAATGTGACACAGAAACACAAAATGAACACATGCTGTTGGAAAAATGAGCTGACAAACTTGGCTTCACTTAGGATTATCACCAACCTTCAATCGATGAAAAATATAGTATCTGCAAAGCACAATAAAGCAAAGTGTATTAAAGTGAGATATGCATGTAAATATACATAAAATTCATGGCAAGTATATCAAGGCAAACAGATTAATATAGTGGGGACTAGATATGGCAAGTAGGTTTTATTTCGTGGGCTAGCTTTGATTGATAGTGAAGACTGCCTGGAAGACTGCATTGAGAAGTTAGTTGGACGCAGCTTCTGGATTAGTGGGAAAGGATACTGTGATCATTGAGCAGTGTTTATTGTTATGAGTAGGAGTAGTGATGGCGTTAGTGCCTGTATTTGCTGTCCCTGGTATAGATAGAATATTCAGAATGCTAAATAGCACATAGGTGGGTGGCTTTTAAGTTTAAAGTTAGGTTTTGCAGGGAGAGATGTGGATTTGAGGAAAAATGGCTGGTGACTCTTTGGAATTAGCAGTCAGATTGGTTCAGCTAGAATAAAAAGTCTGTAGTGCGTTAAGGAGAAAGGAGGTTGGTGGAAAAAGTGAGGAAGGGGATGTAGAAAGCCTTAATGGATAGATGGAGTAGATTAGATTTTATTTTTTAGCTCCTAAATTTTTTTCTCATTAATCCTCTACATTATTTCCATAGTCTTTGTCTTAGTTCAGTTCCTGGTCATCCATTTTATTTTAAAAGTTATTTTTTTGAATAGGTAATACATTAATATGTTTCAAATTTTATTTTTTATTATTTTATTATTTTTTTGAGACAAGGTCTCACTCTGCCACCCAGGCTGAAGTGCAGTGGTGCAGTCAGGGTTCTCTGCAGCCTCAACCTTCTGGGCTCAGGTGATCCTCCTGCCTCAGCCTCCTGAGTAGCTGGGACTATAGGTGCATGCCACCACACCTGGCTAATTTTTGTATTTTTTATAGAGTCAGCGTTTTGCCATGTTGCCCAGGCTGGTCTCAAACTCCTGAGCTCAAGCAGATCCGCTTGCTTCAGCCTTCTAAAGTGCTGGGGTTACAGGTTTGAGCCACTGTGCCTGGCCTCAAAATTTAAAAGGTATAAGAGGACACTTTAAAAATTCTTCCTTTCATTCCTACTCAACTGCTGAGTTCTCTCCTCCACAAAGTCAGTGTTGTCAGATTCTTATGTATTCTTTCAGAAATATTTTATGTATACGCATATGATTTCTCATCCTTTTTGTACAAACGATACTTCAGTACCTATTCCTATATTGCTGCTTCTGTATCACATAGTGTTCTGTACCTTACTTTTTTTACTTCTTGGAAAATTACATTAAAAGCTTTCATCTTTTCTATTTTTAAATATACTTTTTGTTTTAGAATAATTTTGGATTTGCAGAACAGTTGCAAAATAGTACAACGTCCCTGTATACACCTCACCCAGTTTCAGTTTCCACTAACAGTATCCTACTGTGGTTCATTTGTCAAAACTAAGAAACCAGCATCAGTATGTTACTGTTAAATGGAGACTTGCTTTGGATATCACCAGTTTTTCCGTTAAAGTTCTTTTCTGTTTCAGGAACCATCTAGAAAACAAGATTGCATTTAGTTGTCATTTCTCCTTAGTCTCCTCTGACAGTTTCTCAGAGGTTTTTTTTTTTTTTTTTTTTTTTAACGATAGTTTTAAGAAGTACTGGTGATTTATTTTAAGACACACACTCTAAAAAACAAAAGTGTTGAACCTTACTTTTTGTCAGCTGGATGGGGGTAGTAGTGGTGGTGGTCCTTTGCTCTTTTCCCATGTTTGAGTTTTATGTTTGGAAGTCTGTGAGGTCAGCCTAGCCACCTGTGTGTTTTATGCCTCTCTTCTCCCCAGACTTTTATAGTTCATTTACTTCTCACAGGATGGAGGCTGTAAGAACTTTGGGATGGAGAACAGATTCCTGGGGGTTGGAAGGGAGGAAGATATACAAAAATGGTCACCACACTGAAAGAAGGAAAGGGGTATCAAACCAGGAGAGGGAAGGAGACACTATGGAAATAACATCTGGATCTTTGCAGCTTGAGTCTTGGGTTCTGAATAATTAAGTTTAAAAGAGTGGCAGGGACAAAAGAGAGGTCAAGTCACCTATTAACTTTTTGGGCCAAAATCTCCCAGGTGTGGTATCTGTACTAAAACAATTTTTCTAGTGGACCCAGCAAAATAAAAAACAAATAAAGCCCCTACTTCCTCAATTTAACCAAGTCAAACCAAAAGGTAAAAATACCTCTTAGCTGCCTTGAAGTGCAAGACAAGCGTTTAAAAAGACAGTTCAGTCCTTGTTTAAATCTTTTTCTGATTTGATAGAGGAAGGTGGAAGATAGTGGATACCTGAGGCAGGAGATAGGAAGGATACTATAGAGAACTTAAGAGAAAAGGGAGCTTACAGGCAGCTCAGAAGACAAACAGGGATTTTTACAGTTTTTGCTAGATCTTGAATTACCTTTGCTTACAGCCAGATGAAAGCTCTATACCAGAGATTTCTCCTAGTAGGACAGGGAGCTAACCAGATAACGCATCTTGAGTTGTGGTGAGGCGTAAGCCACTACTACTTTATAATTTAGGATTTATATCCCATTTACTTTCAAAATACCTAAGAACTCCAAGATTAGAAATAGAGCGAGTGGATGCATTAGGGCCTCTGAATTAAGCAGTTGATAGCATTTGGACTACAGTTTAATTCTGTTCTGAACATAACAGTTTCTGTTAAAATGTCATTTGAGCTAAACTGCTTTTGAACCTTGAGAGAATATTTAAGCCTATCAGTTACTCATACCTTAGTGTGAATCATTTAAGCAAATTATTGCTATTCTCCGTAATACTTTGCTGACATCAGATACTGTGGAATTAAGAATGTTGATAGGACAGAGAATTTCATAATTTACATCTGGTCTTAGTCCATTCAGAGTGCTATAACAATACCATATTCTGGGTGGCTTATGAGCAACAAAAATGTATTTCTTACAGTTTTGGAGGCTGGGAAATCTAGGATCCAAGCACGGCAGATTTTGTATCTGGCGAGGGCCAGCTTCTTGGTTTCTAGTTGACCATCTTCTTGCTGTGTCTTCACATGGGAAAAAGGGCAAGGGAACTCTCCAGATCTCTTTTATAAGGATACTAATCTCATTGATTAGGTCTCTGCCCTCATGAACTAATCACCTACCAAAGGCTTCATCTCCTAATACCCTCACATTCGATGTTAGGATTTTAACGTGTGATTTTGTGGGGGAGGACACAAACATTCAGTCTGTAGTACATCTCTTGTGCAGGATCATGCTGGACACTGCAGTTGTTGCTTTGGGTGACATTTAAACATTGAGCAGACTGGTGATTGGAAGTGCTGGTGTTGGAGCAAGGACAGGTCTGGATTAGACAGAACCTGGCCCTCCTTAATCATTCCACATATGGTAACTAATATATCTTCATCCACCCCTATGTGACCGTTGTTATTCTTGTACTTTATTTTAGAACACAGCATTCAAATATTAGAAAGTAAAAAAGGTTTCAGGTAAGTTTCCCACCCATGTGTAGCAAGATATAAAGAGTTTCTTTCTGTGGCCACACCCAGTTCCTTCTCACCCACTGCTTCCTCCTTAATACCTGGCAGCCATTATTCTCCAATTTCTATGGTTTTGTCATTTCAAGAGTGCTATATAAATGGGATCTTATTGTATATATATTTTTGGGATTGGTTTTTTTAATTCAGCATAATTCACTGGAGATTCATACACAGGTTACTGTGTTTCCAGTTCCTTTTTTATTGCTGAGTAGTATTCTGTGGTATGGATGTACCACAGTTTATTCACCCATTGAAGGATATCTAGGCTTTTTCTAGCTTTTGACTCTTATGAGTAAAGCTGCTGTAAATGTTCATGTATAGGTTTTTGTGTGAACATGAGTCTTCATTTCTCTGGAATGAATGCCTAAGTGTGCAGTTGCCAAGATGTATGGTAGTTGCATGTTTAGGTTTTTAAAGAGATTACCAAACTGTCTTCCATAGTGTCTGTACTATTAATATTTTACATTGCCACTAAGAATATATGAATGTTAAAGATGGAATTATATCCTCACAAATTTCATAGGTTGTGTGAAGCTCTAACCCCTAGTACCTCAGAATGTGATTGTATTTGGAAACAGGTCTTTCCAAAAAGTGATTTTAGTTGAAATTGGGTCTTTAGAGTGGCCCCTAATCCATCTGACTGGTGTCCTTAAAAGAAGAAATTTGGACACACAGAGAGACACCAGGGATATGTGCACACAAAGGAAAGACCATGAAAGGGCACAGAGAAAAGGCAGTACCTGCAAGCCAAAGAAAGAGGCCTCAGAAGAAACCAAACCTGCTGACACCTTAATCGTGGACTTCTAACCTCCGAAACTGTAAGAAAAGACATTTTGCTGTTTAAGCTACTCAGTCTGTAGTATTTTGTTATGATTGCTCTAGGAGAATAATACAATGAGTGATCCAGTTTTTTTGCAATTTGGTTCTTCACTGTTTTTATTTTAGCCATTGTGATAGGTTTGTAGTGGTGTCTCACCGTGGTTTTAATTTGCATTTTCCTGGTGGCTGATGATGTTGAACATCTTTTCATGTGCTTGTCATCTGTATATCCTCTTTGATGAGTTGTCTGTTCGTAACTTCTGCCCTTCTGCCCATTTTCTATTTGGATTTTTTTTTTAACTGTTGGGTTTCAAGCCTTCTCTATGTATTCTAGAAACTAGTTCTTTATTGAATATGTGGTTTGTTAAGTAATTTATTCCACTCCATAGCTTGTCTTTTCATTCTTTTAACATGGTTGTTCACAGAGCAAATCTTTTTAATTTTGATGAAATTTCAGCTCTAGATCCTGAAAATTTTAGAAAACTTTTATTCTAAAAGTTTTACAGTTTTTCACTTTTCATTTAAGTCCATGATCCATTTTGTATATAAGGTGTGAGACTTAGGTCAAGGTTCTTTTTTTTTTGCCTGTGGATATTCAGTTGCTCTACCACCATTTATAGGAAAGGCAGTCTTTCTCCATCGAGTTGTCGAGTTGTTTTTGTACCTTTGTCAAAAGGCAGTTGGGCATATTTGTGTGTTTCTATTTCTGAGTTCTCTCTTCTGTTTTATTCATTTATTGGGTTAACTGATTCCTTCTACTGCATTATTTTCCAAAATTGTTTTAGGTATTCTTTCTTTGCCTCTGTATGTAACTTTTAGGATAATTTTTTTCTATGTTTACAAAGAATTTTGATAGAATTATGCTAGGAATTGCATTTAACTCGTATAAATTCAGAGAGAATTGACACGTTTCTATAGTGAATCTGCAAATCCATGAACATATCATGTCTCTCAGTGTTTTATAGCTCTTTGATTTCTCTCATCAGTATTTTGTGGTTTCCAGCATACAAGTATTATACATATTTTGTTAGATTTATAACTAAGTATTTAATTTTTTGGAGTGATTATAAATGGTATTGTTTTTTAAATTTCATTGTTCATATGTTCATTGCTAGTATGTAGAAATACAATAGAGTTTTATACGTTTGTCTTATATCCTGCAGCCATACAGAACTCACTAGTTCTAGGAATTTTTGCTAGATTTCTTGGGATTTCCTACATAGGCAATTATTTGCAAATAGAGGTAGTTGTCTTTTTTTTTATCTGTATGCCTTTTATTTCCTTTCCTTGTTATTGCACTGATTAGAACTTCCAAAACTGTATTGAAAAGATGGGTGAAAGTAGACATACTTGCCATGCTCTTTTTTTTTTTTTTCTTCTTAAAGACGGGATCTCACTGTGTCACCCAGGCTGGAGTGCAGTGATGCGATCATGGCTCAGTGCAGCCTGGACCTCTTGGGCTCAAGTGATCCTTCCACCTCAGCCTCCTGAGTAGCTAGGACCACAGGTGGGCACCACCACACCCAGCTGATTTTTTTGTTCTTTTTTTTTTTTTTGTACAGACAGGGTTTCCCTATGTTGACCAGGTTGGTCTTGAACTCTGGGCTAAAGCAATTTTCCCCTTGGCCTCCCAAAGTGCTGAGATTATAAGTCTGAGCCACTGTGCCTGGCTGCCATATTCTTTATCTTAGGAAAAAGTATTCAGTCTTTCACAATTGAGTATAATATTAGCTTTAAGTTTTTAATGCAAACTTCATCAAGTTGATGAAGTTCTCCTTTATTCATATTTTTCTAAGAGGTTTCTTAGGTACTGAATTTTGCCTATTGCTTTTTTTTTTTTTTTTTTGCAAGAGTGCATGATTATGTGATTGTTACCTCCTTTAGCTTGTTAATATGATTTTCTAATATTCGATCAACTTTCCATCCCTGCAATAAACCCCACTTGATTACTTTGTATAATCTTGCTGTATATTGCTGAATACTATTTGCTAATTAGTTTAGGATTCTTAGGTTTATATTCATGTCTTTGCCTAGTTTTGGCATCAGGGTAATACTAAATAAAATGAAATGGAAAGTGTTTCCTCCTCTTCTGTTTCTGATGTAGAATTGGCGTTAATTCCTTTTAAAGTATTTCGTTGACTTCTCTACCTGGACTTGGAGATTTCTTTTTTCTTTTTGGGTTTTATAAACTGTGAATTTATTTTATTTGATAACTAAAGAACTATTCAAATTATCTACTTTATATTAGATGGGTTGTGATAGTTTGAGGAAGTGGCCCATTTAGTCTAAAAGTGTGTAGAGGTGTTCATAGTACTCTATTTTGCTGTCTGCAGAGTCTGCCATGATATCTCTGTTGCATTCCAGATACTGGTAATCTGTGTCGTCTCTTATTTTCTTTGCTTTTTTTCTTCCATCTGCTTGCTTTGGGTTTATTTTGCTCTTGAGATGGGAGCTTACATTATTGGTTTGAGATTTTTTCCTCTTTTCTAATGTATGCATTTAGTGCTATAAATTTCCCTTCAGCATTGCCTTAGCTATGTTCCATATATTTGGATATATTGTAGTTTCATTTTTCATTCAGTTCAATGTATTTTTTTATTTCCCTTGAGACTTCCTATTTGGCTCTTAGGTAGTGTAAATTTCTGTTTATTCCTGTATCTGCCATACATTTAAGTCATTGCTAATTATTTACCATCCTAAATAATACTGTCAGAAATAACATCCTTTAATCAGGCATGGTGGTTCATGCCTATAACCCTAGCCCTTTGGGAGACCAAGGCAGGAGGATCCCTTGAGCCTAGGACTTCAAGACCTACCTAGGCAACATAACGAGATCTTGTCTCTACAAAAAAAGAAAAAAAAATTTAACAAATTAGCCAGGTGTGGTGGTACATGCCTATAGTCCTAGCTACTTAGGAGCTGATGTGGGAGGGATTGTGTGAGACAAAGAGTTCTAGGCTGCAGTGAACTAAGAAGGTGCCACTACACTCCTGCCTGGGTGACAGAGCAAGAAAGACCCTGTCTCTTAAAACAAAAACAAAAACAAACAAAATATTTGGGCAGTTTCCATCTTCTAAAGCTGAGTTTTCTAGATTTTTGTAAATGTTATAAGAACTTATGCTTCATTTATGTATTTATTTTTTAATATGCTTATCCCTCATGCAGCATCTAGACTTATTAGATAAAATGGTCTTATATAATGTAAACAAAGTTGGAATTAAAAAAAAAAACTACCCCGATCTGATCAGCATGCATTATATATCAAAACATTACTATGTACTACATGAATATGTACAATTATTTGTCAATTAGAAAAATAAGTAAAATAAATACTTTAAAAATATGTGCCCAGCCTTGACCGCTATTGTAGTTATAAATATTACCTAGGTAGATAATAAAAGAATATATGCCCAAGTGGAATCTGAAGGTGGGAGACCATCCTCAACATGGACAAAGCAGAGAAAAAAATAAAAAATATATATAATGGGAGACTAATTCCTATTTCGTAAACTCCTCAAAGTTGGATTTGGGCAGACTGCTGAGTAGATCTTTCCAACGAGTTTTACCATTACCCTACTTTCACTCTGCCACCTTCTCATGAGATTTTTTTAGAAATGTTACTTGGTTACTAAGTGGTTGAAGATTGTTCTTTTATCTTTCTGTTATTGATTTCTAGTTTGAGTCCATTTTGGTCAGAGAAGAGATTCTGTATGATTTTGTTATTTTAAATTTGTTGAGGTTTGCTTTATTGCTCAGGTCTATCTTAGCATGATCTATCTTAGTCTGTGATCCATGTGCATTTGGGAAGAAATTTATATTCTGCCGTTTTGTGGTAGACTGTTTTATAAATGTTGATTAGATCTGGTTGGTTGATGTAGTGTTGAGTTCTTCTGTATCCTTGTTGATTTTCTGTGTAGTTGTTCGCTAGACACTTGTGTGATAAACACTTGAGAGAGAGAAAGAGAACGAGAGATACTGAAGAGATATCTGGAGTTATAACTGTGCATTTGTCTTTTCAGTTCTTTAGTTTTTGCTTCACATATTTTTCAACTTTGTTATTTGGTGCATACACATTTAGGATTGCTATGTCTTCTTGATGAATTGGCCCTTTTATCATTATAAAATGTACATCTCTGTCTCTGGTATAGCCATTGTCACTTTTCTTTGGTTAATTTTTTTTTTTTTTTTTTTTGAGATGGAGTCTCACTCTGTCACCCAGGCCGCAGTGCAGTGGCATGATCTCGGCTCACTGCAACCTCTGCCTCCTGTGTTCAAGCAATTCTCCTGCCTCAGCCTCCCGAGTATCTGGGATTACAGGCGCACGCCACCACACACAGCTAATTTTTGTGTTTTTAGTAGAGATGGGGTTTCGCCACATTGACCAGGCTGGTCTCGAACTCCTGACCTGTGGTCCGCCCGCCTCGGCCTCCCAAAGTGTTGGGATTATAGGTGTGAGCCACCGTGCCCAGCCTGGTTAATGTTTACATGATTTATTTTTTCCATCCTTTTACTTTGAGGTTGCCTTTTTAGTATATTTGAAGTGAGTTTCTTGTAGGGAGAAATTAGTTGGGTCATGTTTTTTAAAATCTACTCTATTAACATGTTTTTTAATGAATATGTTTAGACTAATACATTTACTGTAGTTGTTGCTATGTTAGGGCTTAGTCTGCCATTTTATTTTCTGTTTATCTCTGTTTCTCTTTTGTCTGTTTTCTTTTTCCTCCCTTTTTATGGGTTATTTGAGCATATTTTATTTTTTTGGGACAGGGTCTCACTCTGTTGCCCAGGCTGGAGTGCACTGGTGCCATCACAGCTCACTTTAGCTGCTGGGCTTGAGTGATCCTCCCATCTCAGCCCCCTAAGTAGCTAGGACCATAGGTGTGTGCCACCATATCTGGCTAATTTTTTTTTTTTTTTTTTTTTTTGAGACAGAGTCTTGCTCTGTCACCCAGGCTAAAGTGCTGTGGTGCGATCTCGGCTCACTGCAACCTCCATCTCCCGGGTTCAAGTGATTCTTCTGCCTTAGCCTCCGGAGTAGCTGGGACTACAGGCATGTGCCACCACACCTGGCTAATTTTTGTATTTTCAGTAGAGACAGGGTTTCACCATATTGGCCAGGCTGGTCTTGAACTCCTAACCTTGTGATCTGTCTGCCTCAGCCTCCTAAAGTGCTGGGATTACAGGCGTGAGCCAACGTGCCCAGCTCATCTGGCTAATTTTTAAAAATATTTTGTAGAGACAGGGTCTTGCTATGTTGCCAACATGCTGTGTTGCCCAGGCTGGTCTCAAACTCCTGGACTGAAGCAATACTCCTGCCTTAACCTCCCAAAATGCTGGATTACAGGCATGAGCCACCATACCCAGCAAGCGTATTTTAGAATTCTATTTTGATTCATGTGTTTTGTTTTTGAGTGTATCTCTTTGTGTATCTTTTTTGGTGGTTGCTCTGGCTATTAATTGTATATACATAATTTATTACAGTCTACTGTTGTTATCATTTAACCAGTTTGAGTGAAGTGTAGAAGCCTTACCTCCTTTATGGCTCTTTACCCCATTTGTAATATAATCATCTTACACTGTTTCCTGTACACACATTTAGAATCATGTCAGACAGCTATATCCTTGCTTCAGGTGTCAGACATAATTTAGACAACTCAAGACAAGGGAAGCCTATTGTAGTTTCCCATATTTTTGCTTACCACCTTTTTTTTGTTTGTTCCCGCTCTTCTGTGGTTTCCTCTTTTACCATTATCTTTCTGTTTAGAAAATTTCTTTTAGCCATTCTTTTGAGGTATATATGTTGGAAAAAGTTTTGCTTAGTTTTTCTTCATTTGGGAATGTTTTGATTTCTCCCTCTAGCCTATAATATATTTTTACTGAGTATAGGATTCTGGGTTGATAGTCTTGTTTCATCACTTGAAAAATATTGTACCACTCCCTTCTGGCCTCCATGTTTTTCATGGTTTTTTTTTGTTTTTTTTTTTGAGACAGAGTCTCACTGTATCTCCCAGGCTGTAGTGCAGTGGTGTGATCTCGGCTCACTGCAGCCTCCACCTCTTGGTTTCAAGTGATTCTCCTGTCTCAGCCTCCTGAGTAGCTAGGACTACAGGCGTGTGCCATCATGCCTGGCTAATTTTTTGTATTTTTAGTAAGAGACAGGGTTTCACCATGTTGGCCAGGCTGGTTTTGAACTCCTGATCTCAAACAATTCACCTGCCTTGGCCTCACAAAGTGCTGGGATTACAGGTGTGAGCCACCACATCCAGCTGGTTTTGTTTTCTTTAAAAATTAATTAATTCATTCATTTTTTTAGAGATTTAGAGACAGAGTCTTGCACTGTCACCCAGGCTGTAGTGTAGTGGCAAGATCATAGCTCACTGCAGCCCCAAGGTCCTGGGCTTAGTGAGGCTCCTGCTGGAGCCTCCCAAGTAGCTAGGATACAAGTGTACACCACCTCATATATGTGTGTGTGTGTGTGTGTGTGTGTATACATATATTTTTTTTAATAATTTCAACTTTTATTTTAGATTCATGGGGTACATATGTAGTTTGTTACATGGGTGTAGTGCATGATGCTGAAGTTTGGGGTATGAATGGTCCTGTCACCCAGGTAATGAGTAAAGTACCCAATAGGTTGTTTTTCAGCCCTTAGCCCCCACCCACCCTCTCCCATCTAGTAGCCCCAGTGTCTCTTGTTATCTTTATGTCCATGTGTACCCGTAGTTTAGCTCCCACTTACAAGTGAGAACGTGTGGTGTTTGGTTTTCTGTTTCTTTGTTAATTCACTTAGGATGATGTCCTCTAGCTGCATCCATATTGCTGCAAAGGACTTGATTTCCTTCTTTTTTATGGCTACATAGTATTCCATGGTATATTTGTACCACATTTTCTTTATCCAGTCCACCATTGGTGGGCGCCTAGATTGATTCCATGTCTTTGCTATTGTGAATAATGTTGCAATGAACATAAAAGTTCATGTGTCTTTTTGGTAGAACAATTTATTTTCTTTTGGATATATACCCAGTAATGGGATTGCTGGGTCGAATGGTAGTCCTGTTTTAAGTTATTTGAGAAATCTCCAAACTGCTTTCCCCACTGGCTGAACCAGTTTACATTCCCACTAACAGTGGGAAACGTTTCCCTTTCTCTGCAGCCTTGCCAGCATCTGTCATTTTTTTTTTGACTTTTTAATAATAGCCATTCTGACAGGTATGTTTGCATTTCTCTGATGACTAGTGATATTGAGCATTTTTTCAGGTTTGTTGGCTGCTTGTATGTCTTCTTTTGAGAAATGTCTGTTCATGTCTATTGCCCACTTTTTAATAGGGTTATTTGTTTTTTGCTTGTTGAATTGATTAAGTTCCTTATGGATTCTGGATATTAGATCTTTGTCAGATACATAATTTTTGAATGTTTTCTTCCATTTTGTAGGTTGTCTGTTTACTGTGTTGATAGTTTCTTTTGCTGTGCAGAAGCTCTTTAGTTTAAGTAGGTCCCACTTGTCAATTTTTGTTTTTGTTGCAATTGCTTTTGAGGACTTAGTCATGAATTATTTGCCAAGGCTGATGTCTAGAATGGTATTTCCTAGGTTTTCTTTTAGGATTTCTGTGCTTTTAGGTCTTACATTTAAGTCTTTAATCATCTTGTGTTAATTTTTGTATGTGGTAAAAGGTACTGTCCGGTTTCATTCTTCTGCACGTGGCTAGCCAATTATCCCAGCACCGTTTATTTGAATAGGGAGTCCTTTCCCATTGCTTGTATTGTCGAAGAGCAGATGGCTGAGGTTTGTCTTTATTTTGTCTTTATTTTGTTCACTTTTCTGTTCCATTTGTCCATGTGTCTGTTTTTGTACCAGTACCATGCTGTGTTGGTTACTGTAGCCTTATAGTATTGTTTGAAGTTGAGTAATGTAATACCTCTGGCTTTGTTCTTTTTGCTTAGAATTGCTTTGGGTACTTGGGTCGTTTTTTCGTTCCAGATGAATTTTAGAATAGTTTTTTCTAATTCTGTGAAAAATGACATTGGTTGTTTGATAGGAATTGCATTAAATCTGTAGATTGCTTTGGGCAATATGGCCATTTTAATGATGTTGATTCTTCCAATTCATGAACATGTAATGTTTTTCCATTAGTTCTCTATAACTTATTTAAGTAGTGTTTTGTAGTTCTTTTTGTAGGGATCTTTTACCTCCTTGGTTAGGTGTATTCCTAGGTATTTTATTTTTGTGTGTGTGGCTATTGTAAATGGGATAGTATTTTTGATTTGGCTCTCACCTGGAATGTTATTGGCATATAGAAGTGCTACTGATTTTTGTACATTGATTTTGTATCCTGAAACTCTACTGAGCCCATTTATCAGTCCTAGGAGCCTTTTGATGGAGGCTTTAGTATTTTCTAGGTATACAATCATATTATAATGAAAAGAGATAATTAGACTTCTTTTCTTATATATATGCCTCTTATTTCTTTCTTTTGCTTAATTGCTCTCTCTAGGCCTTCCTGCCTGTTCTTAATTTTTTTTTTTTTTTTAATGAGACAGAGTCTCGCTCTTTCACCCAGGCTGGAGTGCAATGGCATGATCTCAGCTCACTGCAGGCTGTGCCTTCTGGGTTCATGCCATTCTCCTGCCTCAGTCTCTCCAGTAGCTGGGACTACAGGTGCCCGCCACCATGCCCAACTAATTTTTTGTATTTTTAGTAGAGACAGGTTTCACCGTGTTAGCCAGGATGGTCTCGATCTCCTGACCTCGTGATCTGCCTGCCTCGGCCTCCCAAAATGCTGGGATTACATGCGTGAGCCACCGTGCCCAGCCCTACATTTTTTTTTTTAAAGATGAGAGTCTTGCTATATTGCCAAGACTGATGTTGAACTGGCGTGAGCAATCTTCCTGCTTGAGCCCCCATCATGAGCCACTTCATTTGGTGGCTTTTGATGAGCAATCTGCTTTCATTTGAATTTTTTGTTTTCTCTTGTAGATAAGATTTCATTTATTTTCTGAATGCTTTCTTTGTCCTTAGTTTTCAAAAGTTTAATTAGGGTGTAACTTGGCACAGATTTTGTGTGTGTGTGTGTCCCTCCTCTTTCCGCTTCATTCACCTTCTGTATGTTTGGGTTCTTTGCCAAATTGGGGAAGTTTTTAGCCCTTAATTTCCTCAAGTACTTTTTCAGTCCTCACCTCCCTTTCTCCTCTGCTTCTGGGACTCCAATGAAACAAATGTTTGATCTTTCATATAGTCTCACTGGTCCTTGAGGATTTGTTCATTTGTTCTTCCGTCTGTGTTCTTGTTATTATCATGCAGCTTCTACTATATTCTATTTTATTGATTTCCTTCGTTTGTGCCCTCATTCTGCTTTTGATCCCATGTACTGCACTTTTATCTGATTATTGTATTTTTTGGTTCTAAAATTTCCATTTGGTTCTCTTATATTTTCTGTTTGTTTGCCAAGATTGTCTGTTTTCTTAGTGGGGGTTTCTGTTGTTTTATTTGTTTTAAACACGTTCATAATTCCTTGTGGAAGCATTTTCATCATGGCTGCTTTAAAATCATTGTCAGATCATTCTAACAGCGCCCCGTGTGGGCTCCACTGGGCTCCACTCACACAACAGGGATGGGGGATGTTGGAGGTGGGAGATCATTACTAGATGAATGTGTTGGATCCCTACTTGGCTTTGTCTCACTTCACACTCCTGAGGGGTGTTATATGCCTCCTTACAGACTTTCGAGAATGGAAGTCTAGGCCCTCCACTTGACCTTCTGGCATGGGTGAGGGTGAGGCCAGTGTTTTGTGTAGTTTGGGCTAGAGTAGCACTTTTTTGGTCTAAAGTTTTCTTTCTTGCTGGACTGCTCCTTCCTAGTCTTTTGACTGGAGGCTTTTGTTGGGGCTTTATTTTTGTCTTCTCCTATTGTTATTTCCAGGTTGCCAGTTTTACAGCTGCAAGTCTGAGATGTAATTAGGCAAAAAGAAAACTCAAGGGAAACTTAATCTTGGGTCCTGAGGCCCCTAGCAGTCTGCGTTCCTTTCTCTACCGTTCACAGACTTCTTATGCTTGTTTTGTATGTAATGTGTAGCACTTTTATTTGTACTTAGTGAGAGGAATAGGACAAATTGTGTCTACTCCATCTTCCAGGAAGTAGAACACCAAGTCACTCCTTTTAGAAAACCTCCAGTGACTGTTGCCTGTAGATCATCATCTAAGTTTCTTAGTCTGTTATTCAGAGAGCTTCTTTTTTTTTTTTTTTATTATTATTATTATTATTATTATTATACTTTAGGTTTTATGGTACATGTGCGCAATGTGCAGGTAAGTTACATATGTATACATGTGCCATGCTTCTTAATCTGTGAAGAATCTTAGCTTTTCTCTCCTCTTCCAGCTACTCCTGTGTGTCTCTGTCACACCATTTGATGTTCTATAGAATTCTATTCTATAGGATTCTGCGTTTCTACTGTCTGTATACCATGACCTTGTTCAATTTGTTCTGCTGTCTGAAATGCCCCAATCCTTCATCTCAAGGCCATGTATCCCATCACCTTGTAATCTGCAAGCTGTTAGGTATTTGACTGAATCATCAGTTGTTTCAGAAGATGTGAAGCTGGAACTATTGAAAAATGTCAAAATAATATGTTCTGCACCAGAATAGTTTGGTTGTCCTTCTAAAGTAAGGTAATGATTGTAAATTTGGTTGTTAATATATCAGTATCACCAGTCACTGATTGTGGAGCATCCACTCTTTGTTGAGTATTGGACTTAAACATTGGAATAGTAGATAATTTAAGGTTTGCATGTAGTTAAATGGCATTTCTTTAAGAATAAAGCATTAATAGTGCTAAATGATGCCTTATTGTTTTAGTCTATCTTAATAATGATAAAGACTTGGCCAGTGGTTTTGAATCCTAGCTGCATATGTTGTTTACCTGGGGAGTTCTGAAATAATTCCTGTGCCTAGGTCTAAACCCAGAGATTGTCATTCAGTTGATTTGAACTGGGGCTCTCATTGATATTTTTAAAAAGCTCCCCAAATGATTCTAATATGTAGCTGGGTTAAAATATAAGTGAATACCAGTGGTTTCAGTCACTTTTAAAGTTCTTTCCCAGAATGCTTCCAGCTGTGCAGCTTTTAACTTTATACTTCAAAGTTTTTACCTTAGGAGATTAAAAAAAAAAAAAAAACCCTTGTACTTCCTGCAGATGACTCATCCAGGAGAGTCATTATATGAACTATGAGCTGGTTTGCAAAAGGAAGAAAACATTTTGTGGCAATAATTAAATTTCTGTAGACAATATGAAATAACAGAATTCAGGATTATTCTCTCAAAGATTTAAAAAAATTCTCTATTCATTTTTTTAAAAGGTGGTTGCAGGAACAGTACAGAACGTATAGCATCCTATATAATCCATTGATACTGTAGAATTTTTTGTTGAATTAATAGTCTTAATCTCACTTCGAGTGTTTACTTTTTGTCAGATAGTAAGATACATAGTTGGCACAAATATAGATAATAAAGAATTTACTGCTACAGCAGAGAAATCAAACATTAGTCGTGATTAGTAAATGAGACACTCTTGAATTTCTTATGATAAAACTGGTGTAAACATTTGGCATGTAAATAGTTAATGTATTTAATTTAAGAGACTGACAGACTTTTAGTTTCTAATAATAAAAGCAGTTAGGGATAAGGAAACAAGGGCAAGGCAGAGGAAGAAAAGAAGGAGAAAAGAGGTCAGTTAATAAAGAACATAGAGAAAAAATAGACTCAAAGATAAGAATTCAATTAACTTTGTGACAACAAAGGCGAAATTTCCTCTGAGGAAGAAGAAATTAGGTGCTCTAGTTCATTATTTATTTTAGGGCCATATACTCAATTTGGTTCATTGTATTATGACTCTAAAGCACAGAAAGAATTATAAAATGACACTGACCTTTTTCCCTACACATAGTAATTTATTGAGCAGTAAGTTTCTAGTTTCTTACAGAAACTGGCATGACTGAGGGGACTACTTTAAAGGAGCTAATGCTTCATATTAGGTTAATCTCTAGGAATGGTAGTAAGAACGTTATTAGATAATTGTCAAAGTATTTGTCAAATTTTGTTTTCCTAAATGTATATGCTGTAACTTTTATTTAATATGTATTTTTATGGAATCTAAGAATTTTGAAGAAATTTGATCATGTCAGGATTTCTAAGGCCATGAGAAGGCGTTAATTTTATTATGCCAAGAGTTTTCTGTGGACTTATTAGTATGATTGTACAGTTGATCCTTGAACAACAGGTTTGAACCAGATGGGTTCACTTTATGTGGCTTTTCTTCTATATCTGTCACCTCTGAGACAGCAGGGCCAGCCTGTCCTCTTCCTCCACTTTCTCAACTGACTCAATGTAAAGACAACAAGGATGATGACATTTTTGATGATCCACTTCCAGTTAATGAATAGTAAATATATGTTCTCTTTTTTTGATTTTCTTAATAACATTTTATTTTCTCTAGCTTTATTGTAAGAATATCGTATATAATACATATAACATACAAAATATGTGTTAATCGGTTTTATGTTATTGGTAAGGCTCTGGTCAGCAGTAGGCTCTTAGTAGCTGAGTTTTTGGGGAGTCTAAAGTTATATGTGGATTTTTGACTATGTGGAGGGCAGGTGCCCATAACCCCTGTATTGCTCAAAGGTCAACTTACAATTAATACTTCCAGTTTCATTTCCAAATTTGTATGCCATGACTGGATCTCCGTTATTCTGGCAAGAGATAAAGATACTGACTCCCATGGACTCTTGTCTCTGATGAGCAGGGGTGGGGCAAGTCTCTGTACTCAAACATTGAGGGCAGATTTTGAAGTTACCCTTTATGCTTCTATATTTGGCATATGTGTCATATTACAAGTTTGGAAAATGAGCTTACTAACAGAAGAGACCGTGGAAAAAAATCACTTTCCTTATTTCAAAAGAAAATAAATCTTTTTAAAAATTAGCCCTTAAAATTATCTCCAAACTTAGCCATTTGTCTTATGTTCACTGACAGTATGCTTGGGACTTGTAGGGAAGGGACACACACACAATGGTAAATAAAAACTGGCTCAGTGCCTGACTTTGTAAAGCACATGTTTTTAATAGATGCTAAATTTTATGCCTGGAAATGTAGGCTATGATAGAAATGTGGGAAGGGCCAGGTAAACAAGGATCAAATCACGCCAAGTCCCCCAAAAAGTCTAACACAAAGTGAACATCAGAAGGTCATCGGAAAAACCAGGAGAGTGGGGTATTAAAACACAAGAAGACAGGAAAAGCAGTGCTAATTTCTGTAGGTATGGTTATGGATATTTGTGTGTCATGGTATTTTTTTTTCACAGAAGCTTTTGTATAGATTATCATGTCTTTAGTGATTTAAGGATCTCTGTTTTAGGATTAGAAAATAATTTCATTTGTCCCTGTAATAATGTAAATTATTAGAAAATAATTTCATTTGTCCCTTAGAAAGGAGGGCAAGTGTAACATTTGCAGTGTTTTCTTTTAAACATTTTTCTGATAGAAGATTATGTAATCAGTTTGGTTTTAGATCAAGAAAATAAGATTAAGACCTAATTAGATATTTTTATAGACTTGATTTTAAATCAGGAATTACTGCTTTTAAAACACTTTGACCAAAAAGATGATCCTTGTCATTAAATATTACCAAGTAAAACTACTTGGTAAAATATGGTTTTATATTATTCTATTTACATACATTTATTTTGGTCCCAACTCATGATTGTAAAGCCTGTGAAGCACAAAGTGTTCTGAATCATCAAACTATAGCAAATAAAAATAAAAAAAGAAAAAACTACATCAGATTTTTTTTCAAACATGAGTGTAAAATAATTAAGTCTAGGACTTGTTCTTACATATTAAATTACAAGTAAGAGCACGGGTCATCTCCTCTATTTAAATATTTTTCAGACTGAAATTTATTTTTTCATTTTCTTAGATTTTACTTGTCAACATACAGATTGAGGCTTTCTTAATATCTACCCTTTGCTATATGCTCAGGTAATGTGTATGTATACGTACATATAATTTTTAAAAATTACTTTTTAGAGACAGGATCTCTCTGTGTTGCCCAGGTTAGAGTGCAGTGGCACAATTGTAGCTCATTGTAACCTTAAACTCCTGGGCTCAGGTGGTCCTCCCATCTCAGCCTCCCAAGTAGCTAGGGCTGTAGACATGCACTACCATGCCCAGCTTTTTTTTTTTTTTTTTTTTTTTTTTTTTTTTTAAGAGATGAGGTCTCACTGTGTTGCCCAGGCTGGTCTTGAATTCTTGGGGTCAAGCAGTCCTCCTGCCTCAGCTTCCCAAAGTGCTGGGATTATGGGTGTGAGCCACCACACCTGGCTACATATAATTACTTATTGTAATAAATGCTATTTGAGTTCATATTATATCTTAAGTAATTCTACAAGTAAAAATGACATGGTTCCTTCTGTCAGTGAGCTCTTGTTAGAAGGGGAGATAGATAATGATGAATAATAATCGTAATAGAGTGGATGGTAAATGGTAGCACTGAGGAGGGAGAGAATGTGTACTCATCCTCACCTTGAGTGTTGCGTCAGGGAAGGTTTCATGGAGAAGGTGAATCTAAGATAGGGTTAAAGCATGAGTAGGAATTTCATGGACAAAGGATTGTGGTAATGATATTTCAGCGAAGATGACATCATAGGCCAGGGCTCAAACCATGAAACAGTATTGCAAGTTCAGAGAGTTGCACTTGGTTTCTTGCTAATGAGAAAAACATGAAGTGGAGAGAGAGGCAGGAGGATGATCTGGAAAAGACTTAAGTCTTGTAAAAGAATTGGCTGTGGAGTACCATTTGGGATTTTCAAATGGAGTGAAAGAATTAATTTTGCAAGTGGGTAAAGGCGGGTGAGTCTGGAGTCAGGAAATGTTTCCGAGGTAATACCGTAATTGAGGCAATAGTGCTGTTGAGAAGAGGGTAGAATCAGCAGGCTACGTGCCATTGTTATGTAGAGAGTACAGGAAAAGAATAACTTGAGGGTTTTCTTAAGTGTTTGCCTTTGGTTTTTATAATACGTATGTGGGTTTGGACATATATTGAGAAATAACGTAGAAGAGCGTGTCACATACGACTGTAATTTTACCTAAATTTATTTTATTTTGAAATAATTTCAGACTTATAGAAAAATTGCAAAGATAATTCAAAGAATTACTGTATAGGTTTCACTCCACATTCTCCTAATATTAACTTTTTACCATATTTGGTTTCATGTTTTCATGAGACAGTATTTGTTTCTGAACTATTTGGGAGTAATTTGGAGACATTATGCCCCTTAGCCCCTAAATACTTATGTCCCTTTATTCCTAAGTATGTCTCCCTAAATAAGGATTTTTTAAAAATATATAACCACAATATAATCGTCAATATCAGGAAGTTAACATTGATGCAGTACTCTATAGACTTTATTTAAATTTTGCAGTATTTCCTAATTTCCTTTTAAGTAAAAGAGAAACTGTTTCCCCTGGTATAGGTTCCAGTTCAGGATTATATGTGTTACTTTTGGTTTTTCATGTCTCTTTAGGGTCCTTAATACAGAACACTTCCTCAGTCTTCCTTTGTGTTTCATAATATGACTTTTTTTTTTTTTTTTTTAAAGAGATGAGATCTCACTATGTTGCCCAGGCTGGCCTTGAACTCCTGGCCTCAAGAATCCTCCCACCTCAGCCTTCCAAAGTGCTGGGATTACAGACAAAAGCCACTGTGCCCAGCTGATAAACGACATTTTTAAAGAATTCCAGTCAGTTATTTTTTAGAAATATTTTTGCCGTTTGAGTTTGTCTGCTATTTCCTCATGATTAGATTCAGGTTATGCATTTCTGGCTGGAATACTACAGAAGAGATGTGTCTTCAGAATCTCTTGTCAGGACACCCATACTATTGTTTTGTTCCTTTACTGGTGATGTATACTTGTACTATTTTTAGTAGAGACGGGATTTCACCATGTTGGCCAGGCTGGTCTCAAACTCCTGACCCCAAGTGATCTACCCGCCTTAGCCCCACAAAGTGCTGGGATTGCAGGTGTGAGCCACTGCGTCCAGCCTGAGCCTTTTCTTATATTCTGGCAACAAGTGTTTCAGAGTCATCTTGTACTTACCTTATCCAGCCTTGAAATCTGTCGTATTTTCAAGCAGCCCTAATTCTTTTTAGTGCGAATGTTATTTGGAAATCAAGATCTGGGCACTCATGTTACTGAGAGATGTCTATTTATTTATTTGTTTAAAGGGATTTGCTTACATGATCATGGAGGCTGATAAGTCTAATCTGCAGAGTCAGCAAGCAGGCTGGAGACCCAGAGAGAGCCGATGTTCTAGTTTGAAGGCCATCAGGTAGGAAGAGCTGATGTTGTGGAAGAGCTGATGTTGTAAATGAAGTCTGAAGGCAGTCCTGCTGGAGGAATGCCTCCTACTGAGAGTCAAGTCTTTTTGTTCTGCTCATGCTTTCAACTGATTTGATGAGGCCCACCTACATTATGGAGGGCAAACTGATTTACTCTTCCAGTTAAAATGTAAATCTTATCCAGAACACCCTTACAGAAAACAAGAAAATGTTTAACCAGATATCTGGACACACTGTGGCCCAGTCAAGTCAACACCTGGAATTACTGAAATTAACCATCAGAGCCCTCCAAGTGGACAGAGCCAGGGCATACACACACACATGCACACACGCCAGGCTATGTGCACACACACACGCACACATGCATGCGTGCATGTATCCCTGTATCTATCTCTGTATAAAAACTATGAATATGCTGGATGTGGTGGCTCATGCCTGTAATCCCAGCACTTTCAGATGCTGAGGCAGGTGGAGTAGTTGAGGTCAAGAGTTTGAGTCCAGCCTGGCCAACATGGTGAAACCCCGTCTCTACTAAAAATACAAAAATTAGCTGGGCACTGTGATATGCGCCTCTAACCCCAGCTACTTGGGAGACTGAGGCAGGAGAATTGCTTGAACCCAGGAGGCAGAGGTTGCCGTGAGCTGAGATCCTGCCACTGTACTCCAGCCTGGGTGACAGAGCGAGACTCCATCTTAAAAAACAAAAACAAAAGCAAAAAAAAAAACTATGAAGACATATTCCTGTGCCAGCCATCATTACCGGTTTCATTCTAGCCTCCTGCACTTTCCGTATTTGTAACTACCTTTAACAATAGGAAGTCTGGTTTCTGTTGTTCACAGTATACTTACTTATTTGCTCAATCTTAGAATATACAAAAAGTAATTTAGAATTGCTAATCCTTAACACTGTAAAAAGCAAACCCACTTACTGGAACTCAGTGTTTACTTACAGTTCTCTTTTGTTTACGTCCTGAGAATATGTAGTAAAAATACTGTGTTCAAAAGTTACTTTGGTGGTTAGGTTTTCCTTTCTTCCTAAATTTTCCCTGAGTCATTTGAAATACCAATAGAGACATTTGTTTTGTTTGATTTCCATCTTAGAATGTTTTTCCTTTCTCATCTTTGTGGATCTCCATATTTCTTTGAGTATATTAAGCATTAACATGGTTCCAAAAGTCAGAACCATACAGAAAGCTATACACAGAAAAGTGTTGATCATACCTCCCATCTTTTCTACCACTTCTCCATCCCTTATCCTCTGCTTCCTAGGCGATTACCCTGATTAGTTTCTCATGTATATAGTTCTTTTGGTTCTCTGTATACAAAATGGACAGATAAATGTATATCTTCTTTCCTATACAAAAAGTAGAATGCTGCATATATTCTTCTGTATTTTGTTTTTCCCACTTAACAGTATATACTGGATATCTATATTTTATAATGATATAGAGATCTCTTTATTAATTTTTAGAGCTGCATAGTACTCCATTGTGTGGATCTACAGCTTGTTTATTCAATCACTTTCCCATTTGTGGACATTCAGGTTATTTCTGATTGTATTTTCCAATTATAAATAACACTGCAATAAATAATCTTTGTAATACGTGTTTTTATATTGTTGAAATGTATCTTCTCCCTTGTCGCTTCTTATTTTGAATTTGTGATTTCTCCTTTTTTTTTTTTTTTTTCTGGATTAACCTTGTTCATTTACTTAAAAAAATTCCAGGATTTTGATTTATGATACGATTTTTAAAATTCTCCATCCAGCTGATTTATTTTGTCTTTATTATTTCTAGTCTCTGTTTTCTCTTAGTTTAGTTTGTTCTTTTTGAATTATGAATTTACTATTGATATAAATGTTCAAGGCTACAGATTTTCCTCTGTTCAGGTTATTAAATGTATAATTTTGTATCTTTTTTTGGAAAATGTATAATTTTGAGGTAGAATGCCATTTTTGTTTTTGATTTTGTTAATATCTAGTTTTGTTAGAATTATGATCAGAGTGTTTGCATTATTACTACTTCATAAAATATACTGTTGCTTTTTAAATTACCTAATATGTGTGCACTTTTTTTGGTCAATATTGATGTCCGTTTGAGAAGGAGATACAGTTTTTATTATCAGGGTATGTAGTTTTCAGTTAAGTTTATAAGTGTTTTCAGTCTTACATATTATTAAAGTTATGTTCCTATGTCTGTACATCCCTGTAGTTTCTGCTTTTTAAAAGTAGTTGCTATGTGATGATAGGCATACACAATGGTTATATCTTCATTGTGAATTGCAGCTTCTAATGTTAAACAGTGTTTCTCTGTGTCATATTTAAGGCTTTTTGACTTGAGTCTTTAGTATCAAGATCATTACTCTTGCTTCCTTACTGTTTCTATTTGCTTTGTATGCCTTTGCTTATCTCTTTTGTAAAATTTTTTTTAATTTTTTTTTTAAGCTTTTTGGTCTATACTGTTTTAGGTTATCTCTTGAATAAGCATTTATTAGGTATTTTTTTATGGCCAAATGAAAAAATTTTTAATGACTTATGTTTGATTTCAACTCTTATGTTATAAATACTATGTACATTGTTCTATTTTTCTTTATTTCTCTGTGATGTGCTTTCTTTGCCTTTTCATCTTTCAATTTTTTTTTTTTGGATATTTAGGCTTTGCTGTTTGTTGTTGTAGCAGCTACTTGTGTGTTTATGCCTTTTTTAAATGTCCTCATTTCTTTGTTTTCTTATTTAAGTTTATACTATCTATTATGTTAGTTTTTAATGGTGTCCTATAATTCTTATCTATTGCTATTTCAACAAAAGTTTATTATACATTTTTCTTTTTCTCTTTTTCCATTTTTTTCAGTTGCATTATGTCTGTTTCATCCTCAATCCTTAATTGCAACTTCGTTTTGCTCTTAGATCTACAATTAAATATATTAAAATTTCACCACCAGTTCTTTTGCTGAAGTTTACCTATTGGTTAGATATAGCTCAGCTTTTAGTGGATTTCTTAAGAAGAACTCATGGTGACCACAATTTTCCCTGAGTTCCTGCATATTAAAAATTGTTCTCCTGTAGTAGCCTTAATATTGGTAGTACAGGTTGGGTGGAAATAAGTCCTTGGTTCACACTTTCCCTTTTTATAATGTGACCTTGCTTTCTATATGTTTTGTTGTTCTGAGAAGTCTGATGCCAGTCTTAATTTTCTTGCCCCGGTAAGTTGCTTGAATCTTTTGTTTGGAATTCTTGGATCTTTTCCTTCTCATATTTTTAAAGTCTAATAGTTTTACTGTAATATATCTTAGAATTGATTTTAACAGGTCAATTTTCCTTGCTACATTAGGGGATTCTCTTAATATGTAGAATCAGATTTTTTTTTGTTTCTGCAAATTTTTTTTTGGATTATAGTTTTAAATATTCTGTTCTAATATTTTCTTTTTCTTCTGCAGGGGCTTCAGTTACTCATAATTATACCTTCTTTGTTTAGCTTCCATTTTACCAACTGTTCCTGTGATTATTTTTTTTACCTCATTATCTCATTTTTATTCTCTTCATTCTTTTCCTGTTTTCCTCAGTGCCTTTTATTAAGGTTTTAGTTTACTCTATTTTTGAGCAGGAATTTAGTCCTCACCTTTTCTCTTATTTATTTATTTTTGCCCATTCTATTTTTAGGTTTACATTTCTGATTTATGATGGTTTTCATACTCCTAAATGCTTGTTTAAAGAGGTACAATTCAGGCCGGGCGCAGTGGCTCATGTCTGTAATGCCAGAACTTTGGGAGGCTGAGGTGGGCAGATGGCTTGAGCCCAGGGGTTTGAGACCAGCCTGGGCAACATGACAAAACTCATTCTCTACAAAAAATACAAAAATTAGCCGGATATGGTAGTGTGTGCCTGTAGCCCCAGCTACTGGGGAGGGGTGAGGTGGGAGGATCACTTGAGAGCCCAGGAGGTGGAGGTTGGGGTGAGCTGAGATCGCGCTACCGCATTCCACCCTGGGTGACAGAGTGAGACCCTGTCTCAAAAAAAAAAAAAAAGAAAAAAAAAGATACAATTCAGTTTGGAATATTTATTAAAATCTTCTACTTTGTTGTTGGTTTTTTTGGGGGGTGCTTTTCATTAGCTTAATTGTCCTAATGTTATTTTTTATTTTAGAAATTTTATATAGATGAAGATTGCAGCAACTCTGTGTGACTATGAGCAGGGCTGTTGTTTTTTAGGGGGTTTTATGAGATTACTAATTCAAGAATGTCCTCCTCTGTCAGTGTAGCACAGTATGGTTTGTTTGTTGGATGGCTTTTTTTCACCTTTTGAGGGAGAGGATTTTGTGTTTCTCAAGTAGGGGGGTGTGTGTGTGTGTGTGTGTGTATTTGAGTATATATATATATATATGTTCTTACAAAATCTTAAATTTCTGTATATAAGAACCTTACAGAATCTGAAACTTTCTTTTTAGTTTCTTTTTTCATCATCTAATTTCCAAAAACACACATTCTTTTGTTTTTACCACCATCCTTGCTTGTATTAGTCAAGGCTCTCCAGAGAAATAGAAACAAAAGGATGGAGACTTACATAGATACATATCTAAATACATATGTATATCTATATCTAGAATGAGATTTTTTTGTAAGAAACTGGCTCATGTAATCACGGAGGCTGAGAAGTCCCACCATCTGCAAACTGGAGACCTGGGAAGACCTATGGTGTAAATTCCAGTCAGCCTGAAGGCCTGAGGACTAGGAGCAACAATGGTGTAAGTTCCAGCCCAAGGATAGGAGAAAACTGATGTATCAAGCCGTAAGGCAGATAGAGAGAATTCAGCCTTTCTCCCTCCTTTTGTTCTGTTTGGCCTCTTAACAAGTTGAATGATGCTCACTTTCCAATTGCTTTACCTATTCCACAAATTCAAATGCTCGTCTTTTCCATAAACACTGTAATGGACATAACCAGACATAATGTTTAACCAGATATTTGGGCATCTCATGGCCCAGTCAAGTTAACACATGAAATTTATCATCACACCTTTGATGCATGACCTTATCAAGACTACCTTCTTGAATCCTCCCTGCACTTTTAAATCCCTTCCCTATAATTTTCTCTCATCTATGGGTGGTCTTCTTGAGGATTTTTTCACTTAGGCTGGGCTTTCTTTTTCTGTGGATGATTTTAGTTTAATTTTAGGCTTTCTGTCCTCACCTCCAGCCCCCTTTTCTTTTTGCAAAATTTTTCTTCCCCTAGATCTATCTGTCCTCTCTGTAATGGGTTAGGGGAAGAGCTTGAGTAATATCTCCACTAGAATGGAGTTTATGTTTTCTACTTTACATAATTTGAAGTTAGTCTGTCTTGTATTAAAAGTGTGAAATTTGTATGGTTTTATTTGTTCTTCTTGTTAGTCTTTTTAGCTTTTGAAGGTTATATTGGAGGATTTGGATTTACATGGCCACTAATACCTTGATTAACCCATGAGTTATGAAACTTCATTTCAGTTGATAATTTTTTCCCTACTGAAACCAGAGTAGGTTACTTAGTGTGTCCGTATAATGCCAACGGCCTGGGTTGGCATTCAAGATGAAGCCTGTGTGCTTTCCTGATGTAGGATGAGTCCCTGGTTCTACAGTATGTGCCTTCATTAAAGACAGACCCCATTCCCACCACAGGCTTGTATCTTAAGGCAAAGTCATTGCAACATCTTTTCTGCCACTGCATTTGCAAACCCTAAGATGGAACTCCTTTCACCTTCCATTACACACATGGACATATTTGTTAAAAAGGAGATATATAACTCCCCAAAATGTAAAACGTGTAATCGAGGTAAGAGGTATAATATTCAGGCCAGGAGTAGTGTTGAGAAACTTCCTCATCTGCAACACACAGACATGCACACATGCGTGCACAGACACAGACACATACACCGGTGACATATTTGATGTCTGTCATGTTATAGAGGCCACCTGGTAACACACTAAATGACACTATACTTACACAGTGTGAGGGTCTGGGGACTATACATAGATTATTGTCACAGTGATTGATAGATGGTAGATTCCTATGAGGGGAGGGATCATAAGGAGGCTGTTCAGGAAGGATGATTGTCTCACTTCTAGCTCTTTAAGCAGTGAGACCAATGTGAGTGGGCTTAAGCTAAAAGGGGGATTTAATGGAATAATTTTGGCATATCACCCCATACCAAATGGCAGCCAGGTCCTCTTAAGGTAGTGAAGCCAGGGTGAATGGTATAGTAACTTGCTTAAGGTCACACACCTAATAAGCGGCAGAGTTCAGATTTGATCCCAGTTCAGCCTGGTGCTAGCCTTAATCATGACACCCTGCTGCCTCTGCTCATTTTCCCCCCAAAATTTCTAGTAATGTCAAGAGCTCCACAGGCAGTGCAGAAGTCATTGAAAACCAGGAAGTGCTACTTCGGTGCCTCCTACCTAAGCTTTGTACTAAAAGCAGTGACACTTTAAGAAAGCTCTTTTAACCTTAAATCATTTTTTGTAAAGGAAACAATTATCATAGTTCCTTATTTTTAAATATTAGATTTTGTGTTGTGCTTTTTCTTTCAAAAAATACTATTTGTTCAAATAGCTGTTTTAGAGTATAGTGATAGTGGGTGGCAAAAATTTTGTTACTTCAATTCTTAGAAATACTTGCTAGCAAAAACTCTTTATTTTTGACTGTCCAGAGGAATCCCAAAATTTTCTCTGTGCTGCTTTTGTGGATGGTATCAGATAATCTGCCAAGTGAGAGGTTAGTGGCAGTCAGGAGCCATCTAAATATTTTGAGAATGTACTAGGAACTGAAAAGGTTTCATAGATACTAAAGTGAGAAAGTGAGGTGGGGGGTAATAGTGAATATTGTAATAAAAGTTAAGATGTAATTTTATAAAATGGAAACATCTGCATGTTAAATAGTGACTTTTTCCAAGTTTTGAAATATAGGTAATGAAAACTCACTTAGGCTGTAAAAGTAGTAAAGTCAAATAAGCCATTTCTGAAGCCAGAAGTTGGAGTTGACTCAGCATAAAGAAGGCTTTATAAAGTGCCCCTCTTCATTCATGATCCTAATGGGCCAGGTCTCAAAGTGTTTCAGTAAATGTCCCTGAACTATGTAATTTAATATTCTGCTCAAAGTAAATAATGCTCTATTCATAGTTCTTTGGCAAGTTTAAAATTATCTAAGCTTGTTTTCTCCTTCCTTTTTCTCCTGCTTCCTCTGTATTCTGCTAAGTGGCACCTAACTGAGAAAGCTGGCAGGATCATTATTCAACAAATATTTATTGCACATTGGCTATCTGCCAGGCGCTGTACTAGGCAAACAAATAGACACATTCAAATGACATAGCCAACATCTATTTTAGATTTCAGAAATAACTATTTTGGTTTTATTGACTATATATGTAAAATAGATTGTTATTAAATTTGGGTATGCTCTTTAGTGTTAATATGCATCATGCTCAAAATCTTTGGAATCTGTTTCTTTTCTGAGTCAAACAATATGACATTTATTACTAACCTGGAGATCTGCCTGGTCTTCTGACCAACCACTTCTACGCACATATCAGCGTGAGTGGATATTGTGGACATAAATTGTTGTTTTTCATAGTAATTTAATCACTTAACAAAAAGTATAATAATGGTGATAGTGATAGTGAGAAGGAGACTGCTGGGAAAATGACTGCGGTCACAAAAGTAAGAAAGGCCTAACAAGACAAGGAATAAATGTCTCCATTGCCAACAGAGTGGCAGAAGTTGGAGTTCTGCCGGCATGCCTGCCTGCCTCTTTCTATCTTACGGCTGCTGCAGTGATCAGAATTGGTCTCCTGTCTTCTCAGCAGTCTTAAATGGGGTCCAGATTCTCAGATTTTTCCCCACACTGGACTTTAGAATATGTTGGTGAATACGAGAATATTTTAAGAGTATGTGTAGCCTATTTTCTGCCTTCCCTTGAGATTTTGAAATAAAAATATTGCTAAAATGAAAAATTGTTTTAAGAATTATAGCTCCCTGTTAATACATTTTTGATATGTTTAAGGATTTAGTTTTCCTAAATTTTTATGGACCTTTTCAAACATACAAAAACATAGGGAATAATAAAAGGTACCACTGTTTACCCATCATCCATTTTTAACAATTATCAATAAGTGGCCAATCCTGTTTTATGCATATTCTTCCTTCTCCATTATTGAAGCAAATCTTAATGGTATGGTCTGAATGTCCCCCACAATTTATGTGTTGAAACTTAGTTCCAACTGTGGTTGCATCAAGAGGTATATAGCCTTTGGGAGGTGATTAAGTCAGAAGGGCTATGCTCTCGTGAATGGGACTAGCACTCTTATAAAAGGACTCAAGATTGAAGGGAATGCTCTCTTGCTCTCCCACTTTTCTGTCACATGAAGACACAGCATTTGTACCCTTTTTGCCCTCCCATCTTTCTGCCATGTAAAGACACCTAGACGATACCATCTATGAGGAACAGGGCTTCACCAGGCACTGAACCTGGTGGTGCCTTGATCATGGACTTCTTAACTTCCAGAATTGTGAGAAGTAAATTTCTATCATTTATAAATTACCCAGTCTCAGGTTTTTTTGTTACAGTAGCATGAACAGATTAAAATACCCAGTTATATTTCATTAAAGTATATGTCATTTAAAATATAAAGATCTCTTTTTAAAAAATATAACCTTAATGTCATATCTTCAAAAAAATGAATAATTATATTTGAGGGATGTCAAAGACTTTTATTATTTATATTACAGTAAAGGTTACTACATTAATTACCACGAGCATGAGAATTAACCTAACTTAGAGCTTAAGAGTAGGGCTTCTGTAGGAGATACAGGAAAAAAACCCTAAGTTGTTTTTTTCATCTCTGACACAGTCAACATAGAACGCTTCACTTCTGGTCACCAAAATGTGTGGAAATTTTCCCCCACCAGCAACCAGTCAATTTGCCAGCTGACACCAACTGGGTATCCTGTAATTTAACTCAATTCTAACACTGCCTACCTGGAGACAGCATCAGATCCCTCAGGTTAAGGGTGAGTCCCACAAGACTACCCCCCTACTTCAGATACTGATCGCAAGCCCCAGGTTGTGACCTGTGTTACTGACTGACTGGCTATAAATTGGGGTTCCCGTGACCCTCTCCTCAGTTTTGATTTGCTAGGATGGCTCACAGAACTCAGGGAAACATGTACATTTACCCATTTATTACAGAGGATATTACAAAGCATACAGATGAACAGCCACATGGAAGAGATACACAGGACAAGGTGTATGGGAAGGGGCATAGAGCTTCTATGACCTCTGGTCGACATTCCACCCCCCAGAAACCTCCATGTGTTCAACAATATGGAAGATCCCTGAATCCAGTCCTGTAGGGTTTTTGTGGAGGTTCCATTATATAAGCATGAGTGATTACATCATTGGCCATTGGTGATCAACACAACCTTCAGCTCTTCTTTCCTTCTCAGAGTTAGTGGGGGTAGGGGGAGGTTGGACTGAAAGTTCCAACTCTTTATTCACAGGGTTGATTTCCCTGGCAACCAGCCCCCATCCTTCAAAAGAGCCTTCAGCAATCAGTCATTTCATTAGCATACAAAAGACACTTAGCACTTTAGAGATTGCAAGAGTTGTATGAGCTTTGTGCCAAGAATCAGGAGCAGAGACAAAACATAGAGTATATTTCTTATGTCACAATATTGTATCCTTGGACTTAGCCTTAGGTTTAAATGCCAATTTTGCTGCATAACGTTGGGCAGGTTAACCTCTCTCCATCTCACTAGGCCGCTGTTTCCTCTGCTGTTAAATGGTGACAGTAATAGTTTTAACTAAGTAGGATAGTTGTGAGTTATAAATGAAACAATGCACAGAAAGCGATTAGGATCATGTTTATATGTAAAACATGCTCAATAATGTTAGCATTATTGTTATTGGGAGGTGTGAGGAAATACACATAATTTGAGATCCCATTTTTTAGATTAGGCCATGTTTCAAAGTGATTTGTGTTTAATCATGCTCTTCAGAGTTTATTTTTAGGGAATACAAAATAATATTGTTTTAATCTATAGGCACATTTATCCTTTTCTCAAAAGCAAATTTGATTTGTTTTAAAACATGTAATAGCATTGAAAGGAATAAATTTAACCTTTACTCAAACCTTGGATGTCTTTATGTGTGTTGATGTGAAAACTTTGAGATACCCTAAGATATAAGACCTTTATAATTTTCCCTTGAGATTAAAAATGAAATGCAAATCTTAGTTCCTTTTGTAGTTCCAATATAGAGTAATAGATGGTTTGAGCAATCTATGAACATAAATGTTATCAACAATACTGCTTATACTCTCCTTTCTTCCCTTCATTTAATCCATTTAGTCTTTTATTGTCATTGTTTTATACCATCCAGAATGTACAATGTTGGAAGAAATTTGTCTTTGCAAAACTGAAGTTTCTCATAGCAATATGTTCTGATTATAGTACCAGTTGGGGATAAATTGCTTACCATATGCAGTTCATTTTACAGACTTTCTAGAGAATATTGCTTACTTTTTTTTTTTTAGTTTTTATATCTCAATAAAGTGTACATCATTTTCATCCAGATTGTCCTGATTTACCAAGTTGTTTATTTTTTAAATTATTTTTGATGGCTTTACTAAGGTGAAATTTACGTATCATGAATTTCACCCATTTTAATTATACAGATTGATTTTTAGTAGATTTCAGAGCTGTGCAGCCATTACCACAATTTAATTTTACAGTATTTCCACCACCCCAAAAAGAAACTTACTGTCTATTACCAGTCACTCTCCATACCCACCCCAGCCCTAGGCAACCACTGGCCTACTACTTTCTTTCTTTTTGGATTTGCCTATTCTGAATATTTTTTACACAAAAGGAATCATACAATATATGTTTGTGTCTGGCTTTTTTCACTTAGTATGTTTTCTAAGTTTGTCCTCGTTATATCGTATATCAGCGTTTTCATTCATTTGTATTGCCTAATGGTATCCTATTATATGGATGTGTCATGTTGTGTTTATCCATATAGAATTGATGGACATTTGGGTTGCTTTCATGTCTTGGCTGTTATATGAACAGTGTTGCTGTGAACATTCGTGTACAAGTCTTTGTGTGGATATATTTTTTATTTAAAAAAATTAATGAATAGAATAATAGTTATCTGCTATTTATGTGTTTTTAATTTTGATTTTATTATGTGACAATGTAATATAGTGGAGAGAAGCACTGGACAGAGTTGCAGGAGCCTAGGTTTCACAGGCTACTTTCTTGTTTTGTGGCCTTAGGATGGCAAATCTGTGTCTCCAGATTTTAGTTTCCTTATCTACAACATGGAAAGGTTAGACTAAATGATCTCTCACGATTTATAAATCTGTTAATTTCTATATTATTTTGAGCAAATTACTTCTCTGTGCCTCATCTTTTTCTGAAAACATTGGGTTATTAATAGAATCATATATAAATATTAATATGAGGATGAAAGAATATTCTTGGAATATAAAAAAGTATCAGGATAAGGCTGGGACTGTTATTTTTCTGGATCAAGAATGCCTTAGTGGGAATGCTTTCACTGTGGCCTCAGTGGAGTTACTGGTAGTAAACTGGTAAACCAGTAATTAGTGGAGGAAGGAAGAGTTAGCTGCTAGTAATAAATGCCATTTATTGGGTGCTTATCCTGAATATACTAAACTATATATATACAAATTTGCTCACTTAAGTCCCAGTCCTATGAGTTAGGTTCAGTGATTTGCTCATAAAAGAAATTAAAGGAATTGCCAAAACCACATAGCTAGTAAGTGGCTGGCTGGGAGTCACACCCTGGCTCCAAGGCCATGTTTTTTGCCACTGCACTAAACTTTGTTTCAGGGAGAACAACCTCTTTGGAACAGAATCCCATAGTAGAGAGATCTTTGGTGGGGGAAGTCTTTTTTTGGGAAAGATAGCTAATATTGCTTACAGTCCTTATGAGAGAGAAAAGAAATGGTCACTCTATAAATACTTGGTTTTCCATGTGTCCTATGTTTGTTCCAAAATGACATTTTAGTAATTGAACAAGTTTAATAGTTGACCAGATTGAAAATTTGCAGAATGTTCTATTGTTTCAATAGTTTTACTACAAAAAATACAATGTATGTTGTTTTTTGTTTTTTAATTTTTTTTTTGAGACGGCGTCTAACTCCGTCACCCAGGCTGGACTACAGTAGCACAATCATGGCTCACTGCAGCCTTGACCTTCTGGGCTCAAGGGATCCTCTCACCTCAGACTCCTGAGTAGCTGGGCCCACACAGGTGCACACCACCATGCCTGGCTAATTTTTTTATTTTTTGTGGCGATGGGGTCACACTATGTTGCCCAGGCTGGTCTCAAACTCCTAGGCTCCTACAGTCCTCTCACCTTGGTCTTCCAAAGTGCTGAGATTCCAGGCATGAGCCACCATGCCTGGGGCAATATTTTTTTTTTTTTTTCCGAAACAGTCTTGCTCTGTCACCCAGGCTGGAGTGCAGTGGCACAATCTTGGCTCACTCTAACCTCTGCCTCTGCCTCCCGGGTTCAAACGATTCTCCTGCCTCAGCCTCCTGAGTAGCTGGGGTTACAGGCATGCACCTCCACGCCTGGCTAATTTTTGTATTTTTAGTAGAGATGGGGTTTCACTATGTTGGCCAGGCTGGTCTTGAACGCCTCACCTCAGGTGATCCACTGCCTCGGCCTCCCAAAGTGCTAGGATTACAGGTGTGAGCCACTGCACCCGGCCCCATTTTTTTTTTTTTTTAATGGGACTTTCACTCTGATGAAAGCAACTTGTACATCTCACTGGCTTTTTTCTGCCTTGGTAACACTATTATAATTACCATTTTAAAGCAATATTCCATTTTTTAAGTTAACTTAAAACTTTTTTCACCTTTTTTAAAAACTATTTTTCCATTTCCTCCCCTCCCCAATGTAGTGTTTGGTACATACCAAATATTTACATTGTACAGACAAAAAAATTTAGTGCCAAAATCTCAATTCATGATACAGGTATATTATTTCATTTGAACAAAAGTATTATTTTATCTATTTGTGGTATTGAACATATAAACATTTGGGCACTAAAAATTAATTTGTTATGCCAATTATGTGGAATTAGGGGCCCCGTAATACATCTGAACCTCTGTTCCAAATGCATTTAAATCTTATATATCTGGAATATTACATTTAGTCTTAACTCAATGGAAGACATGTGTGTTTTTAACCAAGGAGAGAGGAAGAACACTTCTTTCTAGGAGGAAGATTGGGAGAGATTGAGGTTTTGTAATGACCCAGAGAAATTCTGAGTTGAAGAAGAGGAGAGGAAACACCTACAGTAGGTGAAGAGGGGTTGGAATCTGGAAATTAGATGCTGGAATTTGTGAAGTTATTGTGGCTGTATCCACTTCCTCCTCTGGTGGTGGAAGGAGACCTCACCCAGCTAGGTGAATTTAGTGGACACATGCATGCCTTGGAAAAGGAAAAGGAAATGGTTCAGGTTTCTAGAGCTCAACACAAGGCTTAGATGCAGAAAATGTACGGGTAGAGAGCTCATCTAAGGGAACTGTGGCAGTAGATAATGAGGTCCTAGCCATAGGGGATACTCTAAAGCTGGGGTTCCAGGAATATCTTGACCCTCCTGGAATTCCACAAGTGTGATTTGCTTCTCTAGTGCAATGTTCCTTTTTCCTTTTGCTGCTCCTATTTTGGTGAAGAAGCAGTCAAACTAAGGATTTATCTGTAAATTAAGAAGAGCCAAGGATTTTAAAAATTGTTCATATATTAATATGAAAGTTAGTTAAGGAACTTTAAATCTGGACCTTCAAAAATGGAGGTTTGCAGTTGATAAGGGTTTGGTAGAATGGCTAGACGGGTGGAGAAGGGACAGAGTGAGGAGGATGGTCTAGGGGTAGTGACTTATATTGTAGTTTTTGAAAAGGGTTTTTAAGTGGTGGGCTGTCATTACCATTTTCAGTAGACTTTTGAATTTTAAATATAGTATAGGACTTTTAATGGTCCACTAGACTTCTTAACGTAGATTTTTTTGTCTCTTAAGGTGCATTAGCAGTAGTTTTATAGAAAACTTGAAATCTCAGAGGCTTTCTTTTCCTTTCTTCTTTTCTCCATTTCTTACTGAATAAACTAGTTCTTTATTCATATGGTAAAAATGATATTATTCGGTGAAACTTTAACTTTCAAATTAATTTAGAGGAGTTACACTTTTGGATAAATCTGTATTTTGGTGAAAGCCCTTTTAAAAAATAACTTTCATTTTAGGTCTACTCAAAGGATTGTTGTTCTTTCCTCTACAACTGTCAGTATTGTTGCAAAACCAGATTAGTAATCATGCACTGGCACCTGCAATAACACAAAAATTACATAAAATTTCCATTGTTGACTTGCTTCACCAATTTATTGTCCTAAAGTTGAATAATGTTTATTTCTGTATAATTTTACATATGGATATGTGGAGTGATAGAGCACTGAGTACCTGTGTGTGTTAATTTCTAAAATTGCTCTTACTTTGTAACAACAGTTGAAAATATTTCTAATCTCAACTTAAGGATAGTTATAACTATAGTATTTCTTCTGGAAATACAAGGCCAAAGAGCCTGCATTCTAATTTTGTTCATTGCCATTTTGTGTCTACGTGATATAGACTTATTAGAGATGATTTAGTTACCCCTACGCTAGCTATCCCAATGGGTTTTCACTGGTTGTTAAGAAATGCTCCTTGAAGAATTTAACTGAATTTTCCAAATAAACTGGTTGATTTATATTTATTGAGGGAGGAGTTCTAGTGTACCCACTCACATCATCAATTACAGTCTCTCATAAAGTGCAGTTTGCCCAGTCTTGATTAAAAGGCCTGCAATTCTGTTTTCTGCTGCTGAATACATCCTCTGCCGCCCTCTAATGGCAGCTCATTGATGGCACCCACTGATGTCCATCCTAACCACCAAGAACTTGCTGTTCTTGGCATCCAGCAACTTACGTAGCTGCGGGATCTTGGGTGGCTCTCCCAGTAGATAGACAGCTGGTGGGAGCTCCTTTGAAGGAAAAGCATGCACATGTGAATCCTGTGATTTCCCTTCAAGGTGTTGGCATTCAGGTAGTTGTGACAATGTTAGGATTCTTAGAGTGTTTTGCTTTACCATTTGTTCATTTTATTGTTCATTTATCCATTAATTCATCAGATGTTTGGGAATGCCGGAAATGTCCACCACCTGGACTTCTGTCAGTCTGTTAGGTTCTAAGTATAGATTTGTTGAGTGAGCAAATAAATACAAAAATAAATGACGTGGTCTCTGCCCTTGGGGAGACAAAATACAAACTTAAATACGCCTTGGTTGCCTTTATTTTCCTCTTTAAATCTCCACAATATTGGGAAAGATAGTTAAACTAGGAAATGGATACAAATATCCATGGAAACCTAGTCTCCCTGTATTTCTAGTTCTCAGAATTCATTGTCCCTAACTGTAGAAGGGCTTTGTTCTAAGAAGTACTTATTTTGCACCTAGAAATGATATTAGTTTTTTTGGTGCTTCTTGCTTTTGGTTGAAGGTAACACAAAATCATGGTTGCATTTTCCTTTATATTTACCAGTCTCTAAGGCACTTAATTTGTCATAAACTCTGGCTTTTTGCTTCTTTTATATTTAATGAACCATGACTTAAAATGGGTGCTGCTTTAAATGACCATATAAATAGGGTAAGTGCAGTGCTGTGTATTTTTTTTGTTACAAATGTCGTGAATTCCTTAATTCTTTCATTTCTTAGCCTGCTTTACAAGACAAGTTTTTTATTTTCCTTTCTACTCTTCATTATTTCATATTAGGTAAATGTCTGTCATTGGCTTCATTCCTTGTTTGAGAGTATAATCCACTCAGATATATTTAGGTCAGATATCCCATTGTAGAAGAATGTGGACTAGTATGTTTATGTTATTTTTTAAATTTATTTTTAAGTTATACTTCAAGTTCTAGGGTACATGTGCACAACGTGCAGGTTTGTTACGTAGGTATACATGTGCCATATTGGTTTGCTGCACCCATCAACTCATCATTTACATTAGGTATTTCTCCTAATGCTATCCCTCCCCCAGCCCCGCAACCCCCAACAGGCCCCAGTGTGTGATGTTCCCCGCCCTGTGTCCAAGTGTTCTCATTGTTCAGTTCCCACCTATGAGTGAGAATATGTGGTATTTGGTTTTCTGTCCTTGTGATAGTTTGCTGAGAATGATGGTTTCCAGCTTCATCTATGTTTCTGCAAAGGACATGAACTCATCCTTTTTTATGGCTGCATAGTATTCCATGGTGTATATGTGCCACATTTTCTTAATCCAGTCTATCATTGATGGACATTTGGGTTGGTTCCAGGTCTTTGCTATTGTGAATAGTGCCGCAGTAAACATACGTGGGCATGTGTCTTTATAGTACCATGATTTATAATCCTTTGGGTATATAACCAGGATATAATAGGATCACTGGGTCAAATGGTATTTCTAGTTCTAGATCCTTGAGGAATCACCACACTGTCTTCCACAATGGTTAAACTAATTTACACTCCCACCAACAGTGTAAAACCATTCTTATTTTTCCGCATCCTCTCCATCGTGTTTTTCCTGATTTTCAATAATCGCCATTCTAACTGGCGTGAGATGGTATCTCACTGTGGTTTTGATTTGCATTTGTCTGATGGCCAGTGATGATGAGAATTTTTTCATGTGTCTGTTGGCTGCGTAAATGTCTTCTTTTGAGAAGTGTCTGTTTATATCCTTTGCCCACTTCTTGATGGGGTTGTTTTTTTCTTGTAAATTTGTTTAAGTTCTTTGTAGATTCTGGATATTAGCCCTTTGTCAGATGGGTAGATTGCAGAAATTGCCTCCCATTCTGTAGGTTGCCTGTTCACTTTGATGGTAGTTTCTTTTGCCGTGCAGAAGCTCTTTAGTTTAATTAGATCCCATTTGTCAATTTTGGCTTTTGTTGCCATTGCTTTTGGTGTTTTAGTCATGAAGTCTTTGCCCATGCCTATGTACTGAATGGTATTGCCTAGGTTTTCTTCTAGGGTTTTTATGGTTTTAGGTCTAACGTTTAAGTCTTTAATCCATCTTGAATTAATTTTTATATAAGGTTTAAGGAAGGGATCCAGTTTCAGCTTTCAACATATGGCTAGCCAGTTTTCCCAGCACCGTTTATTAAATAGGGAATCCTTTCCCCATTTCTTGTTTTTGTCAAGTTTGTCAAAGATCAGATGGTTGTAGATGTGTGGTGTTATTTCTGAGGGCTGTGTTCTGTTCCATTGGTCTATATGTCTGTTTTGGTACCAGTACCATGCTGTTTTGGTTACTGTAGCCTTGTAGTATAGTTTGAAGTCTGGTAACATGATGCCTACAGCCTTGTTCTTTTTGCGTAGGATTGTCTTGGCAATGTGGGCTCTTTTTTGGTTCCATATGAACTTTAAAGTAGTTTTTTCCAATTCTGTGAAGAAAGTCACTGGTAGCTCAATGGGGATGGCATTGAATCTATAAATTACCTTGGGCAGTGTGGCCATTTTCCTGATATTGATTCTTCCTATCCATGAGCATGGAATATTCTTCCATTTGTTTGTGTCCTCTTTTATTTCGTTGAGCAGTGCTTTGTAGTTCTCCTTAAAGAGGTCCTTCCCATCCCTTGTAAGTTGGATTCCTAGGTATTTTATTCTCTGAAGCAATTGTGAATGGGAGTTCACTCATGATTTGGCTCTCTGTCTGTTATTGGTGTATAGAAATGCTTGTGGTTTTGCACACTGATTTTGTATCCTGAGACTTTGCAGAAGTTGCTTATCAGCTTAAGGAGATTTTGGTCTGAGACGATGGAGTTTTCTAAATATGCAATCATGTCATCTGCAAACAGGGGCAATTTGACTTCCTCTTTTCCTAATTGAATACCCTTTATTTCTTTCTCCTGCCTGATTGCCCTGGCCGGAATTTCCAACACTGTGTTAAATAGGAGTGGTGAGAGAGGGCATCCTTGTCTTGTGCCGGTTTTCAAAGGGGATGCTTCCAGTTTTTGCCCATTCTCCATAATGATTATTGGCTGTGCATTTGTCATATATAGCTCTTACTATTTTGAGTTATGTTTCATCAATACGTAGTTTATTAAGAATTTTTAGCATAAAGGGCTATTGAATTTTATCGAAGGCCTTTTCTGCATCTGTTGATATAATCATGTGGTTTTTGTTGTTGGTACTGTTTATGTGATGTATTACGTTTATTGATTTGCATATGATGAACCAGCCTTGCATCCTAGGGATGAAGCTGGCTTGATAGTGGTGGATTAGCTTTTGATGTGCTGCTGGATTTGGTTTGCCAGTATTTTATTGAGGATTTTCGCATCAGTGTTCATCGGGGATATTGGTCTAAAATTCTCTTTTTTTGTTGTGTCTCTGCCAGGCTTTGGTATCAGGATGATGCTGGCCTCATAAAATGAGTTAGGGAGGATTCCCTGTTTTTCTGTTGATTGGACTGGTTTGAGAAGGAATAGTACCAACTCCTCTTTGTACCTCTGGTAGAATTTGGCTGTGAATTGTCTGGTCCTGGACTTTTTTTGGTTGGTAGGGTATTAATTATTGCCTCAATTTCAGAGCCTGTTATTGGTCTATTCAGAGATTCAACTTCTCCCTGGTTTAATCTTGGGAGGGTGTATGTGTCCAGGAATTTATCCATTTCTTCTAGATTTTGTAGTTTATTTGCATAGAGGTGTTTATAGTATTCTCTGATGGTGGTTTGTATTTCTGTGGGATCAGTGGTGATATCCCCTTTATCATTTTTTATTGCATCTATTTGATTCTTCTGTCTTTTCTTCTTTATTAGTCTTGCTAGTGGTCTATCAATTTTGTTGATCTTTTCAAAAAACCAGCTCCTGGATTCATTGATTTTTTTGAAGGTTTTTTTGTGTCTCTGTGTCCTTCAGTTCTGCTCTGATCTTACTTATTTCTTGTCTTCTGCTAGCTTTTGAATGTGTTTGCTCTTGCATCTCTAGTTCTTTTAATTGTGATGTTAGGGTGTCGATTTTAGATCTTTCCTGCTTTCTCTTGTGGGCATTTAGTGCTATAAATTTCCATCTACATGCTGCTTTAAATGTGTCTCAGAGATTCTGGTACATTGTGTCTTTGTTCTCATTGGTTTCAAAGAACATCTTTATTTCTGCCTTCATTTCTTTATTTACCCAATAGTCATTCAGGAGCAGGATGTTCAGTTTCCATGTAGTTGAGTGGTTTTGAGTGAGTTTCTTAATCCTGAATTCTAATTTGTTTGCACTGTGGTCTGAGAGACAGTTTATTGAGATTTCTGTTCTTTTATATTTGCTCAGAAGTGCTTCACTTCCAATGACGTGGTCAATTTTAGAATAAGTGTGATGTGGTGCTGAGGAGAATGTATGTTCTGTTGATTTGGGGTGGAGAGTTCTGTAGATGTCTATTAGGTCTGCTTGGTGCGGAGCTGAGTTCAAGTCCTGGATATCCTTGTTAACTTTCTGTCTCGTTGATCCGTCCATTATTGACTGTGGGGTGTTAAATTCACCCATTATTGTGTGGGAGTGTAAGTCTCTTTGTAGGTCTCTAAGGATTTGCTTTATGAATGTGGGTGCTCCTGTATTGGGTGCATATATAGTTAGGATAGTTAGCTCTTCTTGTTGAAGAAGAGCTTTACCATTCCTTTACCATTACGTAGTGGCCTTCTTTGTCTCTTTTGATCTTTGTTGGTTTAAAATCTGTTTTATCAGACACTAGGATTTCAATCCCTGCTTTTTTTTGCTTTCCATTTGCTTAGTAGATCTTCCTCCATCCCTTTGTTTTGAGCCTGTGTGTGCCTCTACATGTGAGATGGGTCTCCTGAATACAGCACACTGATGGGTCTTGACTCTATCCAATTTGCCAGTCTGTGTCTTTTAATTGGAGCATTTAGCCCGTTTACATTTAAGGTGAATATTGTTATGTGTGAATTTGATCCTGTCATTATGATGTTAGCTGGTTATTTTGCCCATTAATTGATGCAGTTTCTTTGTAGCATCGATGGTCTTTACACATTGGCATGTTTTTGCAGTGGCTGGTACCGGTTGTTCCTTTCCATGTTGAGTGCTTCCTTCAGGAGCTCTTGTAAGGCAGGCCTGGTGGTGACAAAATCTCTCAGCATTTGCTTGTCTGTAAAGGATTTTATTTCTCCTTCACTTATGAAGCTTAGTTTGGCTGGGTATGAAATTCTGGGTTGAAAATTCTTTTCTTTAAGAATGTTGAATATTGTCGCCCACTCTTTTCTGGCTTGTAGGGTTTCTGCCAAGATATTCCACCCTTTGTGAGTAACCCAACCTTTCTCTGTGGTTGCCTTTAACGTTTTTTCCTTCATTTCAACCTTGGTGAATCTGACAGTTATGTGTCTTGGGGTTGCTCTTGTTGAGGAGTATCTTTGTGGTATTCTCTGTATTTCCTAAATTTGAATATTGGCCTCCTTGCTAGGTTGGGGAAGTTCTTCTGGATAATATCCTGAAGAGTGTTTTCCAACTTGGTTCCATTCTCCTTATCACTTTCAGGTACACCAACCAAATGTAGATTTGGTCTTTTCATATAGTCCCGTATTTCTTGGAGGCTTTGTTCGTTTCTTTTTACTCTTTTTTCTCTAAGCTTGTCTTTTCACTTTATTTCATTAGCTTGATCTTCAATCACTGATACCTTTTCTTCCACTTGATTGAATTGGCTATTGAAGCTTTTGTCTGCATCTCAAAGTTCTCGTGCCATGGTTTTCAGCTCCATCAGGTCACTTAAGGTCTTCTCTATACTGTTTATTCTAATTAGCCGTTTGTCTAACGTTTTTTCAAGAATTTTAGCTTCCTTGCGATGGGTTAGAACATGCCCCTTTAGCTCGGAGAAGTTTGTTATTACCGACCTTCTAAAGCCTACTTCTGTTAACTTGTTACAGTCATTCTCCATCCAGCTTTGTTCCGTTGCTGGCTAGGAGCTATGATCCTTTGTAGGAGAAGAGGTGATCTGGTTTTTAGAATTTTCAGCTTTTCTGCTCTGGTTTCTCCCCATCTTTGTGGTTTTATCTACCTTTGGTCTTTGATGTTGGTGACCTGCAGATGGAGTTTTGGTGTAGATGTCCTTTTTGTTGATGTTGATGCTATTCCTTTCTGTTTGTTAGTTTTCCTTCTAACAGTCAGGTCCCTCAGCTGCAGGTCTGTTGGAGTTTGCTGGAGGTCTGCTCCAGACCCTGTTTGCCTGGGTATCACCAGCGGAGGCTGCAGAACAGCACATATTGCAGAACAGCAAATATTGCTGCCTGATCCTTCCTCCGGAAGCTTTGTCCCAGAGGAGCACCCACCTGTACAAGGTGTCTTTGGGCTCCTACTGGGAGGTGTCTCCCAGTTAGGTACACGGGGGTCAGGGACCCACTTGAAGAGGCAATCTGTCCATTCTCAGAGCTCAAACGCCATGTTGGGAGAACCACTGTTCTCTTCAGAGCTGTCAGACAGGGACATTTAAGCCTGCAGAAGTTGTCTGCTGCCTCTTGTATAGCTATGCCCTGCCCACAGAGGTGGAGTCTATAGATGCAATAGGCCTTGTTGAGCTGTGGTGGGCTCCGCCCAGTTCGAGCTTACCAGCTGCTTTGTTTACCTACTTAAGCTTCAGCAATGGTGGACGCCCCTACCCCAGCCAGGCTGCTGCCTCGCAGTTTGATCTCAGACTGCTGTGCTAGCAGTGAGCAAGGCTCCGTGGGCATGGGACCTGCTGACCCAGGCATAGGAGAGAATTTCCTTGTCTGCCAGTTACTAAGACCTTGGGAAAAGCACAGTATTTGGGCGGGAGTGTCTTGTTTTTCCAGGTACAGTTTGTCATGGCTTCCCTTGGCTAGGAAAGGGAAATCCCCTGGCCCCTTGCGCTTCCTAGGTGAAGCAACTCCCCGCGCTGCTTCGGCTTGCCCTCCATGTGCGACACTGACTGTCCAGCCAGTCCCAATGAGATGAACCAAGTACCTCAGTTGGAAATGCAGAAATCACCTGTCTTCTGCATCAGTCACATCGGGGGCTGCAGACCGTAGCTGTTCCTATTTGGCCATCTTGGAACGGAAGATACTTTTTAATTATTTCAATAGTTTTTGGGGATCAAGTGGTGTTTGGTTACACGAATACATTCTTTAGTGGTGATTTCTGAGACTTTGGTACATCCATCACTTGATCAATGTGCACTCAACCCAGTGTGTAGTCTTTTATCTCTCACCCCCCTCCCACCCTTCCCCCTGAGTCCCCAGAGTCCATTATGTCATTCTTATTCCTTCATATCCTCATATGTTAGCTCCCACTTACAAGTGAGAACATATGTTTGGTTTTTCCGTTCGTGAGTTACATCACTTGGAATAATGGTGTCCATCTGCATCCAGGTTGCTGTAAATGCCATTATTTCATTCCTTTTTATGGCTGAAGAGTAGTATTCCATGATGTGTTTGTGTGTGTGTGTGTGTGTGTGTGTGTGTGTGTGACATTTCTTGCCAATTATCCCAGCACCGTTTGTTTAGTAGGGTAGTAGGGTGTCCTTTCTCCATTTTATGTTTTTGTTTGCTTTGTCAAAGTTCAGTTGGCTGTAAGTATTTGCCGTATTTCTGGGTTCTCTATTTTGTTCCAGTGGTCTGTGTGCCAGTTTTTATACTAGTTCCCTGCTGTTTTGGTAACTATAGTCTTGTAGTATAGTTTGTAGTTGGGTAATGTGATGCCCCCAGATTTGTTCTTTTTGCTTAGTCTTACTTTGGCTCTGCAGGCTCTTTTTTTTGTTGTTCCATATGAATTTTAGGATTTTTTTTTTCTAATTCTATGAAGAATGATGATGGTATTTTGATGGGAATTGCATTGAATTTATAGATTGCTTTTGGCAGTATGATCATTTTCACAATATTGATTCTATCCATCCATGAGCATGGGATGTGTTTCTGTTTGTTTGTGTCTATGATTTCTTTTAGCAGTGTTAGCAGTGTTTTGTAGTTTTCCTTGTAGAGATCTTTCGCTTCCTTGGTTAGGTATATTCCTTTTTTTTTTTGCAGCTGTTGTTAAAAGGGTCTGAGTTCTTGATTTGATTCTCAGCTTGGTCGCTGTTGGTGTATAGCAGTGCTACTGATTTTTGTACATGGATTTTGTATCCTGAAACTTTATTGAATTCATTGATCAGATCTAGTAGCTTTTTGGAGGAGTCTTTAGTGTTTTATTGGTATACAATCATATCATCGACAAACAGTGACAATTTGTCTTCTTTACCGATTTAGATGCTGTTTATTTCTTTCTCTTGTCTGATTGCTCTGGCTAGGACTTCCAGTATTATGTTGAATGGAAATGGTGAAACTGGGCATCCACATCTTGTTCCAGTTCTCAGGGGGAATGCCTTCAAGTTTTCCCCATTCAGTATAATGTTGGCTGTGGGTTTATCATAGAAGGCTTTTATTACCTTAGGATATGTCCGTTCTATGCTGATTTTGCTGAGGGTTTTAATCATAAAGTGATGCTGGATTTTGTCAAATGCTTTTTCAGCATCTATTGAGATGATTATATGATTTTTGTTTTTAATTGTTTTGTTTATGTGGTTATCACATATATTGACTGGTGTATGTTAAACCAACCCTGCATCCCTGGTATGAAACCCACTTGGTCATGGTGTATTATCTTTTTGATCTGCTATTGGGTTCAGTTAGTTAGTATTTTGTTGAGGATTTTTGCATATGTGTTAATCAGGGATATTGGTCTGTAGTTTTCTTTTTTTGTTATGTCCTTTTCTGGTTTTGGTATTAGGGGAATACTGGCTTCACAGAATGATTTAGGGAGGATTCCCTGTTTATCTTGGAATACTTTCAGTAGTATTGATACCAGTTCTTCTTTGAATGTTTGATAGAATTCAGCTGTGAATCCATCTAGTCCTGAACTTTCATTGGAAATTTTTAAATTACTGTTTCAATCTTACTACTTGTTATTGGTCTTTTTAGAGTTTTTCTTTCTTCCTGGTTTAATCTACGAGGGTCGTATATTTCCAGGAATTTACCCATCTCCTCTGGGTTTTCTAGTTTGTGTGCATAAAGGTGTTCATGGTAGCCTTGAATGATCTCGGTTATAATATCTCCCATTTCATTTCTAATTGAGCTTATTTGGATCTTCTCTCTACTTTTCTTGGTTAATTTCATTAATGGTCGATTGATTTTTGTTTATCTCTTCAAAGAACCAGCTTTTTGTTTCGTTTATCTTTTTTTGTTGTTGTTTCAGTTTCATTTCTGCTCTGATCTTTATTTCTCTTCTTCTGCTGGGTTTGGGTTTCGTTTGTTCTTGTTTCTCTAGTTCTTTGAGTTGTGAACTTAGATTGTCAATTTGTGTGCTTTCTGACTTTTTGATGTAATAGGCATTTAATGCTATGAGCTTTCCTCTTAGCACCATTGTTGCTGTATCCCAGAGGTGTTGATAGGTTGTGTCACTATTATTGTTCAGTTCAAATAAATTTTTTCCATCTTGATTTTATTGTTGCCCAAAAGATCATTCAGGAGCAGATTGTTTTAATGTATTTGTATAGTTTTGAGTATTCCTTTTGGAATTAATTTCCAATTTTATTCTACTGTAGTATAAGAGAGAGTACTTGATATAATTTCAGTTTGCTTAAATTTATTAGACTTGTTTTTTGGCTTATCGTATGAACTGTCTTGGAGAATGTTCCATATGCTGATGAAAAGAATGTATATTCTGCATTTGTTGGGTAGAATGTTCTGTAAATATCTGTTAAGTCCATTTGTTCTAGGGTGTAGTTTAAGTCCATTGTTTCTTTGTTGCCTTTCCATTTTGATGACCTGTCTAGTGCTGTCAGGAGAGTATTGTATTTCCCCAGCATTATTGTGTTGCCATCTGTCCCATTTCTTAGGTCTAGTAGTAATTGTTTTATAAATTTGGGAGCACCACTGTTAAGTACACATATATTTAGGATAGTGATATTTTCCTGTTGAACTAGTCCTTTTTCATTATATAATGCCTCTCTTTGTCTTTTTAAAGTGCTGATGCTTTAAAGTTTGTTTTGTCTGATAGAAGAATAGCTACGCCTGCTCACTTTTGGTGTCCATTTGCATGGACTATCTTTTTCCACTTGTTTACCTTAAGTTTATGTGAGTCCTTAAGTGTCAGTTGAATCTCTTGAAGACAACTAGATACTTGGATGGTGAATTCTTATTCATTCTGCCATTCTGTATCTTTTAAGTGGAGCATTTAGGCCATTTATATTCAACGTTAGTGTTGAGATGTGAGGTACTGTTCTACTCATCATGCTATTTGTTGACTGAATACCTTGGTTTGTTTTCATTGTGTTATTGTTTTACAGGTCCTGTGAGATGTATGCTTTAAGGAGATTCTATTTTGGTGTATTTCGAGGATTTGTTTCAAGATTTAGAGGTCCTTTTAGCAGTTCTTGTAGTGCTTGCTTGGTAGTGGCAAATTCAACATTTGTTTGTCTAAAAAATACTTTATCTCTGCTTCATTTATGAAGCTTAGTTTTGCTTGATACAGAATTATTGGCTGATAATTATTTTGATTAAGGAGGCTAAAGATAGGACCCCAGTCCCTTCTGGCTTGCAGGGTTTCTGCTGAGAAATCTGCTGTTAATCTGATAGGTTTTCCTTTATAGGTTACCTGATGCTTTTGCCTCACAGCTTTAAGATTCTTTCCTTCGTCTTGACTTTAGATATCCTGAAAACCATGTGCCTAGGTGATTATCTTTTTGCAATGAATTTCCTGGGTGTTCTTTGAACTGCTTGTAAGTGGATGTCTAGGTCTCTAGCAAGACCAAGGAACTTTTCCTCAATTATTCCCTCAAATAAGTTTTCAGGCTTTTAGATTTCTCTTCTTCCTCAGGAACACCAATTATTTTTATGTTTGGTTGTTTTAATGTAATCCCAAATTCCTTTGAGGCTTGTTCATTTTTAAAAATTCTTTTTTGTCTTTTTTGGATTTCATTAATTCGAAAGCCTTGTCTTTGAGCTCTGAAGTCCTTTCTTCTACTTGTTCAATTCTATTGTCGGAACTTTCCAGTGTATTTTGCATTTCTCTAAGTGTGTCTTTTATTTCTAGATGTTGTGATTGTCTTTTCTTTATGATATCTATTTCTCTGGAGATGTTTTCATTAATATCCTGTATTTTTTAAAATTTCTTTAAGTTGGTTTTCACCTTTCTCTGGCGCCTCCTTGAATAGCTTAATAATCAACCTTCTGAATTCTTTATCTGGCAATTCAGAGATTTCTTGTTGGTTTGGATCTGTTGCTAGAGAGGAGCTAGTGTGATCTTTTGGGGATGTTACAGAACCTCGTTTTGTCATGTTACCAGAATTATTTTTCTGGTTCATTCTCATTTTGTTAGACTGTTTCAGTGGAAAGATCTGGAACTCAGGGGCTGCTGTTCAGATTCTTTTGTCCCACAGGGTGATCCCTTGATGTGGTGCTAGGGATGGGGCTTCCTGAGAGCCAGACTGCAGTGATTGTTATTGCCCTTCTAAGTCTAGCCATCCAGTGGGGCTACCAGGCTCCAGGCTGGTGCTGGGGAATGTCTGCAAAGAGTCCTGTGATGTCATCTGTCTTTAGGTCTCCCCTCTGTGGTTACCAGCAACTGCTCTGGTGGAGGTGGCAGGGGAGTAAATAAAGTGGCCTCTGTGGGAGTCCTTGATTTTAGTTTTGTTTGGTGCTGGTTTTCTTGAATGCTGGTTATGCTGGTAGTGAAGTTGTCACATGGACAGAATCAGGACCTCGGTTTAGCCAGAGTGTTGCAGGTGGTGGAATTAGCTGTTGTTTTTCTCCTTTTTTGGAGCAGGGTTATTCTGTTGAGTTATTGTAATGGCTTGACTTGGTTGGCCTCCAGCCAGGAGGTGGCACTTTCAAGAGAGTGCCAGCTGCAGTGGTAGAAGGTGGATATAATCTTGCCCCACATTGGCCAGGATGAGTACTTTGGTTTCTCTGGTTTGGTTGTGGCCATAGAGCTCCTAAGAGCTTTATCTTTTGTCCTTGGCTACCAGGGCAGTTAGAGCAAAACCATCGGCAGGGTTAGACTAGTCTGAGCTCCGACTCTCTTTGGATGGGGGTTTCTGTGGTCACTGGGGGATGGTGGGTGGTTCTCAGGCCAATGGAGTTATTTTCCAGGGGGATTATGGCTGCTTCTGCTGCGTCATATAGATCACCAGGGAAGTGGGGAAAAGCCAGCAGTGACAGGCCTCACCCAGCTCCCATACAGTCAGCAAGGCCAGTCTCACTCCCACCTTGCCCCCACCAACCACACTGAGTTTGTATCCAGACAGCCAGAGAGCAGGGTTGGGGTCTTGCCCTCAGGTACAAGCCTTCACATTGAGAAAACAAGCAGGGCTCTCAGGTCTCTCACCTCCCTGCCTGCCCGCCTGCGTGGTCAGCTATGGCTTCTGTGCTTGTATCTGCACTTCCCGTTTGCCCCCTACTCCCTGGATTCTGCTTAGGAAAGTTTGTGCTCAGTTGAAATTATTACAGAGTTCAGCTAGGAGCATCCTTCACCCTGTGACCCTTCTCCAATTTCACCAGTTGCCTTACCTTCCCTAAGGGACCTCTGTGAGATGAGGTCAGGAATGGCTTCCCTGGGCTCATGCTGGGGACCAGGAGTACCTACAGGGCTCTTCCAACTGCTTCTTCTCCTTTTATATTTCACACAGCTCCCTAAATCCATTTCAGCTCTATGTAAGATTAAATTCTTCTCCCATGATCTGGATTTTTGAGTTCCCCAGTGGGGATGTGTGTTCAGAGGCTGACTTTTCCCCCCTCACACTTTGTTGATTCACAGTTTTTCAGCTGTTTTGTGGTGTTTGCAGCAGCAAGCCACTTCTTTAGAAAGGTCTGTGAACTCTTCAGTTTTCCTGTTATGTTCCTGTGTTCATTCTTGGAACACAAGTTAACAATATGCATCTCTAGATGCTGTACTATCTGTCCAAGTGGGAGCTGCATGTTAGTCCTGTCTCCTATTTGCCATTTTCCACCTTTATGTTATTTAACATTTTATTGTGGAGATGGTGGTGGTGTTGGTTGTATTTTGCAAGATTTTTCCTTTGTTTATTTTGTACATTATCTATTTAAATTTTTCTATTAGATACGAAGATAACCATAAAGATTTTTGTTTTTTTTAATGACTGTGCTAAACACTTGAAAAACTGGAGCAAATAACTTCTGAAAAATTAAATTAAATTTGACCTAGTGGTACAGTAATAATTATTTTTTATTACCCATCTCTTTTGTGACAACAGTGAAACAGATTGATGGAAAGGAGACTCTAGAAGGGAGGAAGATACAGAGTAAATACAATTGTTTTCATCTCTTAACTGCTTTACTTTTTATCTATTAGTTCATTTGATCTTGGCTTATACACTCACAAAACTGTATTTCTCTTTAGTATTACTTAAAGCTACATTTTTATCACTTTCAAGATACTCTTAAAACAATTTTAAAAAGCTGTTTAATTTTTTTAAAACCCATTATTTTACCATGCTGAAGTGGTTGTGTAAAGGAAAGTTTGGATAAAGCACCTATCTCTCAGGAGATAGTGATGAAATGGAAGATTACTTCTGGGTATCATAGTTTGCCAAAGTAAATCTAGACTGAGAGACTAAAACCATTTTCCTTTTCCCTTTTAGGGATGTGGAGAATGCAGTTGTAAAAAATTAAATTTTAGCATTTGATGGTGTAAAATCAATAATTTGACTTGGAAATCTTCAATAATATTAATAGATTTTATCCATGAGTCACCTGCATCTATCATTTCTTATGCCTTGTCTTAGGGATTCCAGATGTTCCTGTTTCTTGGATGCTGTTTAATTAGGTTTGACTATGGCAAGGGTTAAAATCTCAATGTGTTGAAGTGCATTTTTATTCAAATTAAATGGCAACAGAGTAAAAAAGAAAAAAAAAAGAAAAGCCTTAAGTGATTGGAGACTGTCTACTAAACTCTCAATTTTAGTTTTGCTTCTTCTACCAACTTTCTCCACTGATTAAAAAAGGAGCCTATTTTAGCCAACTTAAGCAGAAAAGGGATTTATTTTGTATACTTTACAGAATTTGTGAGAAGGATGGAGAAATAAGTTCAAAAAAATAGGAAGGAATTAAAGGCAGCTGAGAATTTGTCTCTGCTCATATACCATAAGGAAAATCTGGTTAGGAAGCCAGTTCTGTTTCTGTGACTGTTGTCTCTGTATCTGCATTTCTTCCTCAAGGTTGAATTTTTTTTTCTTTGGGAGCATCCCATGGACAACTGAAATCAGTAGTTCTCTTGTTTCTAGCTTTCAGGAGTCCCTGAGGTCAAAACTGTTTTTTATAATTCTTAGGTTTTATTTGCCCTGTTTACTGTGTTGACATTTGTGCTGATGGTGTAAAAGCATTGGTGAGAAAAAGTGCTGGTGCCTTAGCATGAATCAAGGCAGTGGCATGTCTGTATGCATGTCAACCTAAAAGGAAGAAGCTGAGGCAAAATTAATATAAGTAGAGAGTTTTTTTTGGCTAAGCTCAAGGACTGCAACCTGGGAGCATAGATTCAAATTGTCCTGAACATGCACTTTGATTAGTAGCAGTTAGAAGTAGATTTTTAAGGGCAAAAAAGTTGTTTGTCAGGAATTCTCATTGGTTCACAGAAATAACATTGATTAGTGATTGGCTCTACATTGTTAAGCTATAAGGTATGGGTTATGGCAAAAAAGTTGTCAGAAATTCTCATTGATTCACAGAAATAACATTGATTAGTGATTGCCTCTACGTTGTTAAGCTATAGGGTGTGGGTTATAATGTCCAGTGGGACATTATTAGATTTATTTATAGCTACTTATGGCAATAGCAAGCAATTTCAAAAGATGAATACACAGCTCAAGACGTGGAGTAGGGCATGATTGTTGTCTCGTTTTAGTGTCTCTCTTGGTCTGGTAATTAAAAGGACTTGCATTCCTCAGATAAAAGTTCTTTCTTTTTTCATCTGTACACACACACACACGTGTGTGTGTGTGTATATATATATATATAACTTTTCATTGATAATATTTCTCATATCAAATGTGTGAGTTTTTTCTTCACACCAATCAATTCTCCAGCTCTCCAGATACCACCTGGGTGTCCTACAACCCAATTCAATTCTAGCAGTAAGTGCCTGGAGTTATCAGATCCAGGGTTTAAGGGCTCAATCCCACAAGACTGTCCTCACTTTATTTATTTGTTTCTTTTCATTTTTTATAGACAAGGATCTTGCTATGTTGCCCAGGCTGGACTCAAACTCTAGGGCCCAAGCAATCCTTCCACTACAGCCTCCTTAGTAGCTGGGACTACAGGCTCAGGCTGTCTTCACTTTAGGTGCCATTGCTAGGCTGTTCTCTGTTTAGATGCCAGGCACAAGTATTGGGTCCCCAGGTTACCCACACTTCTGTCTGACTTGGCTACAAATCAAGGTTCTCATCATCCACAACCCCTTTGGGTTTGATAATTCACTAAAACAGCTCACAGACTTCAGTAAGACAATTTACTTATGATTACTGGATTATTATAAAGGATACAACTCAGAAACAGCCTATAGAAGAGATGTTTAGTGCAAGGTATCGGCAGAGGAGGCGTGGGGACCTTCCATGGCCTCTCTGGGTGTGCTGCCGTCTCAGCACCTTGATGTGTTCACCCACCTGGAAGCTCTCTGAACTGTTCCCCTCCCCTTTTTTAAAAAATAGAGTGGGGTTCTTGCCATGTTGCCCAGGTTGGTCTTGAACTCTTGGATGTCATGAGTGCTACTGCCCAGGGCCGGCTTCACAGTTTTTAAAGGGATTTACCAAGAGAGTTGTAGTTAAAGAAAGGCAGATTTATTAGTGGAAGTATAAAAATATGCTGCAAGGTTGCAATGGGCAGCACAGCAGAGAAAGTGTTGTCTGCCAAGAGGTGGGGGCTGGAGGGAAATTGTATAGAGTCATGCTGCAAGGGGGCTATCTGCAAGGGGAACAAGGTCATTGTGCCTTCAGGTTGTTTGTGATTAACCATCTGTCAGAACAGTTGTTCATTGTTTCCCATCTGGGATCACCCTTTCCTCATTGTTGCTTACTTATCAGGGCTCCACATCTCCCCCACCCCCTCTGACAGAATAGCAGTGACAAATCTTTGGCAATGGGGTGGAGGTCTCATCTTCCAACTACTTCCTGGCATGCCTAGGGCATGGAGTAGGCCCTACCTATGGTTGTTGGTTTGACAGGAGACCCTGTGGGTCATTGTCCCAGATTGTGGGACTTAGGATATTGAATCTTTCTGGAGGAAGGGACTCATCAGAGAGGGGAAGCATGTCAAGATGAAACTGGTGACCAGCTGAATCCAGGGGAGATTCATAAAGGTAGCAGGCATCTTTGGGGAGAGAATGATTCCATTCACAGTATCATTTGAAAGTGAAACTGTTGAATTCTAGAAGATAAAATTTTGTTTTTTAAAGCCATTGACCAAAAAGGGAGACAAACCTTTTGCTTTGTGACTGTTTTTCCTTATTGGAAACCCATTTAGGTAACCTGAAAATTAAACTCAATGAAAAAGTGTTTGAATTTAATTAGACACAGAAAGTATGTGTTCAGCAGGGGAATACGTGACTCTTAGGAACAGCATAAGTTGTTTTTTTGATTACATTGAGAATTTAGACATATCAAGAAAAGCCAAGGGTCCAGAATTAAATTATGTTAGAGGAAAACATTGCTTAAGTTTTTTGACCTTAAAGTTGAAACATTAAAATATTATGCTAATGTTTAGCATTAGGCCATAATAACAGAATTGGAGGAAAATGTGACAGGAGCTGGCAAAAACTGGGGAGTGTTATTTTATTAGGCCTTCTTTAGGGGAGAAAAAGCAGAAAGTAGTGGGACACAGCAAAAGTTAAACTGAGATGATTCTGAGAAGTTTTAAAAATAAACGTTACAAAATGAAAAGTAAAACTTCTTGCAATTTTATTAAGAACAGATTAATACCTTAAGAAAACCTTGTTTTAACATGGGGAGAGGCAATGTTAGAAAGACTATCCTAAATAATTCCCTTTCGGTTATAACCAACTTAATCACATACAAAATTCCTTTCATAAATTTCCGTTTACAAACCTTCTTATGACTTACACAGACTATTTTTGACATGCTTGGACTTTATGACTTGTCCTAAGCATTCCTCTTTCTTAAACAACCAGTCATTCTATTTTAGGACAAGAATTTACCATACGAGATTTTTTTTTCTCATATAAAGTCTTTTTTTTTAACAAAAAAACCTTCCTTTCCCAAAATACCTTTTTACCTTTATAACCTTCTTCATGTCTCTCTTATTCCCTGGTTCCTTTTACCTTGTTTTATATATAACCTTTAAGTAACCTTTGAATTAGACAAAAATTATTTTCCTTTTGTTGGGAAGTTAAGGTTTGCATTTCACTTGCTGTGTGAGTTCTGTGAAGGAGGATCAAATGAGGAGGTAATTTACATACTGTAGAAGTTATCCCCTCTTAAGAGATTGTTCAATTAGGTTTCTTGCTAGGGCTTGTTTGAATAAGTGTGGGCTATATTTTAAACCCCTGAAGTATGACTATCTAAGTTGAAGTTTCTATTTAGTCCGTTTTCACACTGCTATAAAGAAATACCTGAGACTGGGTAATTTGTAAACAAAGGAGGTTTAATTGACTCACAGTTCTGCATGGCTGGGGAGACCTGAGGAAACTTAACAGTCATGGTAGAAGAGGAAGCAGACACCTTCTTCACAGGGTGGCAGGAGAGAGAAGTAAGGAGGGCAGGGGAAACTGCCATTTATGAAACCATTAGATCTCTTGAGAACTCACTGTCACAAGAACAGCATGGGGGAACCACCCCCATGATCTAATCACTTCCCTCACTCTACATATGGAGATTACAATTCTCTTCCTCAAAACATGGGGATTGAAGATGAGATTTGGGTGGGGACACAGAGTCAAACCATATCCAGTGGCCTGTCCTTCTGCATCAAGAACACTTACTTGGAGAAGTGTCCTTAGGACAATCTGGAATGGGCTGGAGGCTTCTAAAGCAGCCAACAGTTAAGCCTGTCTCTTGTCCTTGCATTTTTCTTTCTCTGTAGCTCTGTTCCCATTACTCTGTTCTCAATTATTGAAGAACTTGAAGGCTGTGTCCAGCAATGTTGGGAAAGTAGTTTGTGGTCTCTGATCTAGATTTTGGAGTTCATGTCTAATGTATGGGATGGATGCCTGGCTGATAAACAGCTATGACAGTGAGGCCTTCTGGGCTCTAGGGGTTCATATTAGTATATTTTCTCATAGCCTCAGCCAGCTTTGTATAAAATAGGGCTGGGTTTTCATTTGACTCCTGTCATATTTCCCTTAGTTTGACATAATTTACAAGTTTTATATGGCTTTTTAAATGCCCTGAATCAGGCAAGTGATCATGTGATTATGACGTTTCCTGCTGTGGTCTCCCTCTTGATAACCCCACCTAGGATCAGTGTAAGGCATTGCAGTTCTCCCAGGGCCAGACTCCTGGGGGTTTGGGGTATGCACTTCATCTGCTCACCTTTGAGCCAGAGACCATATGTGGGATTTTTCCTCATGGGTGCAACAAGTGGTAAAAATAATATACATGTCCTGCCAAGTGAGGTAGAAGGAAGCAATAGTCCTTTAAATTCCTTTGTGAAATGAGGAGGGCCCCTACTGAAAGAACCAAAGCTTAGTTTTTATTTGGGAAAGATCAGACATTAGGAAGGGAACACGGACTCTGATGGTTCCTAGATCCCCATTTGCCATGTCCTGGAGCAGCGGAACTTTTTCTGAGGCCAAAATGAGATCATAGGTGGCCTCTGACCTAGTATGAGAAGGGGAGTAGAATCCCTGATAAGGAGGCGGCACTGGAAAACAACATCAAAGGTTGGGATGTTGAGGGGAAGGTGAGAGAGAGGGAGCAGATGGAGTAGGTGTAATTGAATGTGAAGGTGATTTGTTAGGGGAAGAAGGTGTGGCCTCAACCCATCCAGCTAGCTGGATCCATCCAAATGTCAAAAGAGTCAGTGGGGCCAGAGAATATAGTCATGCACGTTCAGCAGGTTTGGTGGAGATCAGGATCCCGAGAGAGTGAGTTATGAAAGCCTGGACGTAGGAACTTCAGACCATTTAGAAGAGTTGCAACAGAAAAGGTCAAGCTGTAAAATAGTACTGGGGCAAGGGTCCCACCTGGTGGCCAGGAAGATTCCTGATCTGAAAGTTTATAAGGTGGCCATGTTGTATTACACAAGAAAATTAAACTTTGTTTTTGAGAGTCTGAGGGTCAGATTTATCCAGTATTTTAGGATGCAGCTTAGAGATGAGTCTGAAGGAATAGACGGGGTTTGTCCCATGATGGGACTGGAAAACAACAAGCTGTTTGTGGCTAATAAAATAGTAGTACCTACCTTGTAGAAATGTTGTGAAAACTAAGATAATAAAAAGAAATCATTTAAAACAGTGCATAGTTTATAATAAACACTTAGTCAATGTTAATTATAATAATTATTATCACCCCTTTATCAAACTTTCAAATCAGGTCTTCAACAAGCTGGTCACAAGACAGGAGATCTAAGATAGGAATCTAAGCTGTCTGGGTTCTTGTATAACTGGGTAACAGCTCATCATGAAGTGCTACTAGTTTTAGATTAAAGATGTAAATTGTGAGCTTTTTTCCTCCTACTTCCTACTAGTCTGTTTGCCGGGCTAATATAGAACAGACTTGAATAAACAAATTGCAAATATTCAAGGGAACTTGAATATATCATCTAGATGGACAACTTGTTTTCTTTGAAGACAGATGCAAATGGTCGTGTTTTTTAAATTGTATACACAAAAGCTATAAAATTATATACTGGTTTAATTAGTCTTGTTTAATTAGCCGTTATCTGACCAATGTTACAACTCCATCTTTTTTTTTCCTTAACATCTATTTTTTTGTTTGTTTTTTAAAGACTGCCTTTTTTTCCTGCCCCCCAGAGCAGGGCTGTTTCTTGAGTTTTTAGCTCTAGCTGGTAGCACAGCCTTAGGTGGGATAGGTTAATAGCAGGTATTTGCTGAATAAGTAATATACTCATACAAAGAGTCATATTTTCTGCTGTGCTAGAAATGTCTTCAAGAGAGTATGCTTTCACTAAATACAATAAAATTTCACAGTGCACTTCAAGGAACTGCTCTGTGTTGTGATGGTGGGTGGGTGCGAGATGGGTCAGGGGAGGAAGGGATAAAATGTGATTGAGAATACTCTCTCAGACATGAGTATAAGAGGATAATAGAATTGAATCTGATTTTGTTCATTTTTGTTGTTGTTTTGTTTGAAAGGTCCTGCTCTCCTTACAATCAAAATTTGGTAGTATACTGGGCTGGCCAAGCCTGAATGCCTGCCATGGCAAAACCTCCATTTAAGGGAAACTATCTTGCCCTTAGCCCTTGCTATGAGGGTAGTCCCTTTTTGTATTTAGCTATAACCCCTGGCTGTGGCTGAGTAGACCCTGGAAAACTGAATCAAAGAATAGTGAATTGTGGCCTGGTACAAAAAGATGAGCTGGCCTAATCAAATTTTTCCCTGGAAAATTAAAAGCTGTAAAATGTAGAGAGATGGAGGCAGTTAACAGTGGGGGCAAAAATTGAAACACTGTATTAGAAAATGTAGTGAGATAAACAGGATAACGTATGGTACCATGTGTTACAGGGGAGCAAAAATATGAGAAATCAGAAAAAGCCATTTAATAGTGAAATGGAAAGAATCAGATATTTGGCATTACGCTGTGTAATTAATAAGGAACATGAAGGAAGATTGACTGCCTGTTTGATTGATTCATTTGTTTATTCAACAAATTATTTTTTTAGTTACTACTATGTACCAGGCAGTGTTTTAGCCCGAGTATTGCTCTGAGAAAGAATTAAGCCAGTGATTCTCAACCACTTGTGATTTTGCCTACCAGAGGGTATTTGGCCATGTCTAGAGACATTTTGGTTGTCACAGCTGGGAAAGGGAGATGGTATTGGTTTTTAGTGAGTAGAGACCAGGGATGCTGCAAACTATTCTACAATGCACGGGATAACTCCCTACAAAAAAAGAATTATCTTGCTCAAAATGTCAGTAGTTCTCAGGTTTAGAAACTCTGGGATAAACTACCATTAGGATATATTTCATGGAATAATTGTTGTCTTGTAGTTGACATTTGACTTTCTGTGTTTTCAGAATTAAGGAAGTTCACTGCAGTAAAATGGAGGCCTCAGTAATATTACCCATTCTGAAGAAAAAACTAGCCTTCCTTTCAGGTATGTTTTCTTCTTAAAATTTGAAGTGTTTGATATACAAACTTTTTAATGGTTTTTTCTTTGTTAAGTATGACAAATACATTTTTTAAACGAAAGTTTTGTTTAAAAGGTATTTCTAAGACATCTTTAAATCAGAATGAAGAGCTAGGAGAGCTAACTCTGTACTGGTTCTTGGCAGGCCAATTTATTTTTCTAATTTCAATTTTTATTTTAGATTCAGGGGGTACATGTCCCTGTCTGTTGCATGAGTATATTACATGATACTAATGTTTGGGATATAACTGATTTGCCTCACTCAGGTAGTGACCATAATACCCAGTAGGTAGTTTTTCAGCCCTTTCCCTTCTCTCCCTCCCCCACAGTAGTCTCCAGTGTCTGTTGCTCCCATCTGTATGTCCATGTGTGCCCAGTGTTTGACTCCCTCTTACAAATGAGAATGTGCAGTATTTGGTTTTCTGTTTCTGTGTCAATATTCACCTAGGATGATGGCCTCTGGCTGCATCCATGTTGCAGCAGAGTGCATGATTTCCCTGTTTTTTATGGCTGCGTAGTACTCTATGATGTATATGTACCACGTTTTCTTTATCCATTCCACTGTTGATGGGCACCTAAGTTGATTCTGTGTCTTTGCTATTATAAATAGTGCTGCAAGGAACGTATGAATGCATGTGTCTTTTTGATAGAGCAATTTATTTTCTGTTGGATATATACACAGTAACGGGATTGCTGGATTGAATGGTAGCAATCCCATTACTGGGTATATACCCAAAGGAAAATACATTGTTTTATAGATTCTCTGTTTTAAGTTCTCTGAGAAGTCTCCAAACTGCTTTCTCCAGTTACTGAACTAGTTTACATGACCACCAACAGTGTATACACATTTCCTTTTCTCTGCAGCCTCACCAGCATCTGTTATGTTTTTGACTTTTTAATAATAGACATTCTGACTAGTATGAGATGATATTTCATTGTCAGTTTGATTGCATTCCTGTGATTATTTGTGATGTGCATGCTTGTTGGCCACTTGTATGTCTTCTTTTGAGAAATGTCTGTTCATGTCCTTTGCCCACTTTTTAATGGGGTTGTTTTTTCATTGTTGAATTGATTAAGTTCATTATGCATTCTTGGTATTAGGCCTTTGTTGGAGGCATAGTTTGTGAATATTTTCTCCCATTTTGTAGGTTGTCTGTTTACTCTATTGATAGTTTCTTCTGCTGTGCAGAAGCTCTTTAGTTTAATTACGTCCTACTTTTCAATTTTTGTGTTAGTTGCAGTTACTTTTGAGGACTTAGTCATAATTTTTTTTTCCAAGGCCGATACTCAGAATTGTATTTCCTAGGTTTTCTTCCAGGATTTTTATAGTTTTAGGCCTTAGGTTTAAGTCTTTAATTCATCTTGAGTTAATTTTTGTATATGGTGAAAGGTATGGTTCAGTTTCATTCTTCTGCATATGGCTAGCAAGTTATCCCAGCACCATTTATTAAATAGGTAGTTCTTTCCCCATTGCATGTTTTGTTGAAGATCAGAAGGCTATAGGTGTGTGACCTTATTTCTGGAATCTGTATTCTGTTCCATTGGTCCATGTGTCTGTTTCTGTACCAGTACCATGCTGTTTTGTTTACTGCAGCCTTGTAGTATAGTTTGAAGACAGGTAACGTAATATCTCTGGCTTTTTTCTTTTTGCTTAGAATTGCTGTGGCTAGTTGGGCCTTTTTTGTTTCCATATGAACTTTAGTTTTTTTCTATTCTATGAAAATTGACATTGGTAGTTTAATACGAATAGCATTGAATTTGTAGATTGCTTTGGGCTGTATGGCCATTTTAACATTTTAAATACGACGATGGAATGTTTTTCCATTACTTTATGTCTTCTCTTATTTCTTTTAGCAGTGTTTTATAGTTCTCCTTGTAGATATCTTTCACCTCTTTGCTTAGGTGTAGTTTTAGGTATTTTTTTATGGCTGTTATAAATGGGAATATGTTCTTTATTTGGCTCTCAGTTTGAGTGTCATCAGTGTTTGGAAATGCAACTTATTTTTGTATATTAATTTTTTTACCCTGACATTTTACTAATGTAATTTATCAGTTCTAGAAGCCTTTTGGTGGAGGCTTTGGTGTTGTCTAGGTATAGAAACATAAAGTCAGCAAAGAGCAATAATTTGACTCCTTCTGTTTCTAATTCTGTGCCTTTTATTTCTTTTTCTTGCCTGATCGTTCTTCCTAGGACTTTTAGTACTATGTTGAATACAAGTGGTGAGAGTAGCTATCCTTGTTTTGTTCCAGTTCTTAAGGGGAATACTTTTAGCATTTGCCTGTTCAGCATAATGTTGGCTGTGGGTTTGTCTATAGATAGCTTTTATTATTTTGGGATGTGTTTCTTCAATGCATAGTTTATTGAGGGTTTTTGTCATGAAAGGATGTTGGATTTTATCAAAGGCTTTTTCTGCATCTGTTGAGATGATCATATGGTTTTTAATTCTGTTTATGTGGTGACTCACATTTATTGATTTGTGCATGTTGAACTGATCTTGCATCCCAGGAATAAAGCCTAATTGAATGTGGAGGATTAACTTTTTGATGTGCTGCTAGATTCCATTTGCTAGTATTTTGTTGAGGATTTTTGCATCTCTGTTCATCAGGGATATTGGCCTTTAGTTTTCTTTTTTTGTTGTGGTGACTTCACCAGGTTTTGGTGTCAGGATGTTGCTGGCTTTACAGAAGACGGAATCCCTCCTCTTTAATTTTTTGGAATAATTTCAGTAGGATTGGTACTAGCTCTTCTCTGTATGTCTGGTAGAATTTGGCTGTGAATCCATCTAGTCCAGGGCTTTTTTTGATTGGTAGATTTTTTTAAATTACCAATTCAGTTTTAGAACTCAATATTGGGCTGTTGAGGGCTTCAGTTTTTTTTATGATTCAACCTTGGGAGGGTCTGTGTTTCTAGGAATTTATCCATTTCTCTAGAGTTTCTAGTTAGTGTGCACAGAAGTCTTTTGTATTTCTGTAGGATCAGTTGTAATGTCACCTTTGTCATTTCTAATTGTCCTTATTTGGATCTCCTCTCCTTTTTTTCTTTCTTAATCTAGCTAGTGGTCTGTTGATCTTGTGTATCATTTGGTGTTGTCAGCCACCCCCCCCCCTTATTTTTGAGACAGGATCTCACTTTGTCACTCAGTTTAGGGTGGAGAGCAGTAGTACGAACAGGGCTGACTGCAGCTTTGACCTGAGCTTAAGCGATCCTCCAGCCTCAGCCCTGACAATTAGCTGGGACTACGGGTGTGTACCACCATACCCAGCCAATTTTTGTATTTTTTGTAAAGATGGGGTTTTGCTGTGTTGCGCAGGCTGATCTCAAATTCATGAGCTCAAGTGATTCGCTCACTTTGGCTTCTCAAAGTGCTGAGATTTGAGGGCTGAGCCACCTCGCCTGGCCTCGTTGATCCTTTTAATGGAATTTGGGGTCTCAATTTCATTCACTTCTGCTCTGGTTTCAGTTATTTCTTTTTTTCGTGTTAGCTTTGGAGTTTGTTTGTTCTTGTTTATCTAGTTTCTGTAGGTGTGACATTACATTGTTAATTTGAGATCTTTGTAACTTCTTGATGTAGTCATTTAGTGCTATAAACCTTCTTAACACTGTTTTTGCTGCATCCCAGGGATTTTGATATGTTGTATCACTGTTTTCATTTATCTCAAACAATTTTTTGATTTCTGCCTTAATTTTGTTTACACAAAAATCATTCAAGTGCAAGCTGTTTAATTTTCATGTAATTGTGTGGTTTTGAGAGATTTTCTTGGTATTGATTTCTGTTTCTATTACACTGTGATCTGAGAGTATGGTTGGTATGATTTCGAGTTTGTTTTTATTTATTGAGACTTGCATTATGGCTGAGCCTGTGGTTGGTCTTAGAGTATGTTTCATATGCAGATGAGAAGAATGTATATTCTGTGGTTGATGGGTGGACTGTTCTGTAGATGTCTATCAGGTCCAGTTGGTCAAGTGTCAAATTTAAGTTCAGAATGTGTTTGTTTTCTCGCCGATGATCTGTCTATCAGTGGAGTGTTGAAATCCCCTGCTATTATTGTGTGGCTGTCTAATTCATCTTGTAGGTCCAGAATTACTTTTTTTATGAATCTGGGTACTTCAATGTTGGGTGCATGTATATATATTTAGAATAATTAAGTATTCATGTTGAATTGAACCCTTTATCATTATGTAATGCTCTTCTTTGTCCTATTTTATTATTGTTGGTTTAAAGTCTGTTTTTTCTGATATGAGAATAGTGACCCGTGCTCTTTTTTTGTTTTGTATATGTGTAATAGGTCTTTGCCCAACCCTTTTCTTTGAACCTATTATTATCATTACATGTGAGATGGGTCTCTTGAAGACAGAAGATGGATGGGTCTTGTTTTTTGAGTTTTTTGTTTGTTTATTTGAGATAGGATCTCGTTCTGTCACCCAGGCTGGAGTGCAGTGGTGCGATCATAGCTCACTGTAGCCTTGACCTTCTGGGCCCAAGCAGTCCTCCCACCTCAGCCTTTCGACTAGCTGGGACCACAGGCATGTGCCATCATGCCCAGCTAATTTTCTCATTTTTAATATTTTTGTAGAGACAGGTGTCCTTATATATTGCCCAGGCTAGTTTCAAACTCCTGGGCTCAAGTGATCCTTCTGCCTCAGTCTCCCAGATTGCTGAGATTATAGGCATGAGCTACTGTGCTTGGCCAAATCTTCTTTTTGGATCCATCTTGCCATTTTGTGTCTTTTAAGTGGGGTGTTAGACCTTTTACATTCAAGGCGAATATTGATATGTGAGGTTATAATCCTATTTTGAAGTCATTAACTGGTTGCTTTGTAGTCTCAATTGCGTAGTTGCTTTATAGGGTCTGTGGGCTATGTAGTTAAATGTGTTTTTGTAGTAGCAGGTGTTCTTTTGTTTCCATGTTTAGAACTCCCTTAAGGATCTCTTTGGTCTAGTGGTAATGAATTCCCTTAGGAATTACTTGTATGGAAAAAATTTTATTTCTCCTTCACTTATAAAGCTTAGTTTGGTGGGATGTGAAATTCTTGGTTGGAAATCTTTTTCTTTAAGAATGCTGAAAATAAGCCTCCAGTCTCTTTTGGCTTATAATGTTTCTCCTGAGAAGTCCACTATTAGCCTGACAGGGTTCCCATTGTATGTGATCTGACTCTTCTCTAGCCTCCTTTAAGATTTTTGATGCTCTACACATTCGGAGAAGGCTCTCTAGAAATGAACTATAAAAATAATCCCTGAATGGCGTGAACCTGGGAGGCAGAGCTTGCAGTGAGCCCAGATCACGCCACTGCACTCCAGCCTGGGCAACAGAGCAAGACTCCGTCTCAAAAAAAAAAAAAAAAATCCCTGAAAATACAGTCTTCTGATACTTATTCTGTTCTGTAATTTCATTAAAATGACCTCTACAAGGTAGATGTCATGATGTCTCTCACTTCTTATATGAAAATGTAATAATTAATAATTGACTAACTGGCATCCAAATAATTGGTTCTGAAATACAGAATAATTAGTTTTTATGATAACTGTCTTCTAGCTTTTTTCTTGCATCTTCCTCTGAGAAAGTTTCAGTACACTGGAGGAGTTAATATCCATTATTCTGTTTTCACTCTTTGCTGTTCAAAACTCTTTATATACACTTGAATTTATCTTCAGTTATCAACTCAAAGTGTGTATCAGCTAAGATGAGTCAAGGGGAAGCTATGAGTGGGAGCATGTATGTATGGTACATTGGGTGTAGTGATCTTCTGGAGTTTGGATCATTGAGTAAATCTCTACATGATTTAGTATAGATACTGTAGCTCTGCCAACTCAGAGTTATTTGGACTGTATTATCTTGCTTTTTCTGTGTTATTCTTTTTTATGTCCTGTCCTAATTGCCTTGATAATACTATGTCCTTTTTCAAAGTATGTTATGACTGTGTATAAATTGACATTTTCCTAGTGTGTATTATATTATATGTTGTATATAATATACTATATTGTATATACTATATTATATGTTGTATATAATATACTATATTGTATATATATGTTGTATAATACTATATTGTATATACTATATGTTGTATATAATATACTATATTGTATATACTATATTATATGTTGTATATAATATACTATATTGTATATATATGTTGTATATAATACTATATTGTATATACTATACTATATGTTGTATATAATATACTATATTGTATATACTATACTATATGTTGTATATAATATACTATATTGTATATACTGTACTATATGTTGTATATAATATACTATATTGCATATACTATACTATATGTTGTATATACTATATATGTTGTATATAATATACTATATTGTATATACTATATTATGTTGTATATAATATACCATTTTGTATATACTATATGTTATATGTAATATACCATATTGCATATACTATACTATATGTTGTATATAATACACTATATTGCATATACTATGCTATATGTTGTATATAATACACTGTATTGCATGTACTATGCTGTGTGTTGTATATAATACACTGTATTGCATGTACTATGCTGTGTGTTGTATATAATACACTGTATTGCATGTACTATGCTGTGTGTTGTATATAATACACTGTATTGCATGTACTATGCTGTGTGTTGTATATAATACACTGTATTGCATGTACTGTGCTGTGTGTTGTATATAATACACTATATTGCATGTACTATGCTGTGTGTTGTATATAATACACTATATTGTATGTACTATGCTATGTGTTGTATATAATATATTCTATTGTATATACTATGCTGTGTTGTAGAAAATATACTGTATTGTATGTACTATATGTTGCATATAATATACTATATTGTATATACTATATTATATGTTGCATATATTATACTGTATTGTATATACTATATTATATGTTGTATATAATATACTGTATTGTATATACTATATGTTGTATATAATATACTGTATTGTGTATACTATATTATATGTTGTAGATAATATACTGTATTGTGTATACTATATTATATGTTGTAGATAATATACTGTATTGTATATACTATATGTTATATATAATATACTGTATTGTATATATTATATGTTGTATATAATATGCTATATTGTATATACTATATGTTGTATATATGTGTATACTATATTATATATTGTATATAATATACTATATTGTATATACTATATTATATATTGTATATAATATACTATATTGTATATAATATACTACATTATATATTGTATAATAGTAATATATATTGTATATTATATACAATATATAATATATATGATATGTAATATATATCATATATTATATACAATATATATTACTATTATACAATATATAATATACTGTTATATACATTATATATACTATATATACACAATATATAGTATATTTATATATAATATGTAATATATATTGAATATATAATACTATATACTATGTTAATACAATATATATTAATATATACTATATTATATATTATACTCTGATATGAATGATGATTTTGTAAATATTCTTATTCATAGCTTTGTGCATTTTTTTCTCTTCTGTAACTGGAAGCTTTGTCTATTTCGTACAAGTTCAGCAGTATGCATTTTTATAAGTAGAGGTGGTATAAGGATAATATGCATTATATTTGTGTTAGGTTTTGTCAGATTGCCCTCCAAGAAGATTGTTTCAATTTCTGTTTTTTCCAATGGTGTGTGAAAATGCCTGTGTTCTCACACTCTTTTCAATAGTGGACATTATTATTCTCTTATAATCTTTACCATGACATTTTTGCATCTTGTGATGCTTGTCTCTGTGTAGCATTTGATGCTTTTGACCATAACTATCTTGAAAGTCTTTTTCCTGTTGGCTTTCACCCCTCTGGTACTTTTACACTGGTGATTATTTTATTGTCCCTGAATGAAAGCTGAGGGAATGGATTTAAATATAGCCCTGAATGTTAAATTTATCTTCTAAAGACAATTCTACAGTGAGTCAGAGTGCCATAGTCCAGGTGTGAGCCTTTTTTGGGGCTTGGCTTAATGCATGGATAAAGCTTAGCAATTTTGAGGAGTAAATGAAAGACTTCTTAGCCTATTCCTATTAACGCCCTCTCTTGACCGTTGATGATTTAAGCCAGTAATTATCAAACTTTTTTAGTAATAGAGAAAATTTTTTCAAACCGACAGAGTCATTCAGGCGATGCAGTTTGAAAACCACTTGTGTTAATCCATTTTTTTTTGAAAAATGACACATATTCTGAACAAAAAATAGGCAATTGAAGTCATATTGATTGATTAGTAAGTTGAATCACCTTAGATGGTTATTTGTTGACATTAAACAAAGTGGTTGGATAGCAGTAATGGTTGACCTAATGGAGGACAGAAGTTCATTTATGGTTCATATGTTATGAATTGCATTTGTGTCACTAATATGAGTCTTTTTCTTCACACCTTTCAGTTTTTAGTGATAGATGTCTAGCGATCATGTGGAATTGTTTCTTTCAGTATTTGCTGCTTTGTAAGCTTCTAAAATTACCTCGAATGTCAGTTTGGTCAGAAGATGGGCTTCAGTATGAAAATCAAACATGTAGGAAACTTCCAAAGACATGATGTGGGTATAAAAGTATTTAAAAGTTACATTATACTTTTGGCACACTGAAAGGGACTTGAACGTACATGGAATGTAACTGTATTCTACTACCTTGATTTCAGACTTCAATATCCAGTTCCCATGCACCCTTCTCAGCTGGGCAGGGCTTTATCTTTATTATCTTATGAACAGTATATGCCTGTCTGACCTTTGTGAGTTAACTCAGATCATTTCTCATCACAGAATACTCTTTTGACTTGGTTTACAAATTCTACCCATTTTCCTTTCCCTCCCTTCCTCCCTACCTCCCTTCCTCCTTTCCTCTCTTCCTTCCTCTCTCTCTCTCTTCCTCTCTCTCTCTTCTCTCTCTCTCTCTCCTTTCTTTTCTTTTCTTTCTTTCCATGCAATCTTGCTATGTTGCCCAGGCCAGTACTGGACTCCTGGATTCAAGTGATAATCTCGCCCTCAGCCTCCTGAGTAACTGGGACTTGAGACTACAGACACGCCGATACCCCCAGCTCTGTTTCTCTCAAGTCTTAACTTTTCAATGAAACTTTTCACATTTACTGCAGCTCTTAATCATTTTCTAAATCCCTTTTTATAATTTTATATATCTTATAGAACGTAACAAACTATCATATTTCTTATGACCTAAATATTTTCTTCCTAGGTTGATTGGAAATTTATTTTATTTTACTTGCAAATACTTATTGTGCTGGGCACATGAGAGGTGTTTGATGAATTGATTACATTAAGCACACTAAATGGAAGAAATTTAAATAAAGTCATATTTGCTATGTTTGGGTGAAGATTTCATGGGTGAATTTTTTTCCTTTTTTCTAAATTTTCTGTAATTCTCCTATACTATCATAAACATTTACAATCTATAAGTAGCCATTAGATATTTTCCAAATTATGTCTTAAACTTATCATTATTTTATTAAGATTGGATTCAAATATATATTATTCAGATTATGCCTTAATATGTATTACATGTTAAATTTAAATCTCTTTTTTAATAGGAGGAAAGGACAGACGGAGTGGCCTCATTTTGACAATTCCATTATGCCTCGAACAGACAAATATGGATGAGCTGAGTGTCACCTTAGACTATCTACTCAGCATTCCAAGGTGACTCTAAAGGTGTCTTTTCTTAAATCTCAGTATGTTTTCATTCAGTTACTAATGATTCTTTCTATTGTTGAAGTATACTTTGCTATCTTATCTGCTTTTATTCGCAGTGAAATTATAATTATAGATACTAAAATTAATGACTTATAACATCATTGCAGATAAAATGCTTATTTTATGCTCTTGATGAATTTAAGGATATACAGATTTCCAAAATGTATGTATTGTCGACTTTTAAGGAACACAGTAACTAAGCATTTATATCATGTAACTTTAGGAAAATTGGAGAATTTAATCAGTAGAAAACGTCTTTTATTTAGGTAAGCTATTTCACCATATTGATATAAATACGTTTGCAGGTTTTAATGTATTAAGTGAGTGAAGGCTATTAGGAGTTTATAAATATTTTTATTTTAAAAAATGTCAAAAATGTTTGTTTATATTTTAATCTAAAGGGCCTTTATCTTTAATTTTCACATTTCTTCAGTGAAGACCCAATTTAACCCTCTTTATTTGCCCTAGTCTACCCATGACTTCAACAACAAAAATAAAGCTTCCTCCCCATCTGCTTCTCCCATAATTGGGACTGAGGCACAACGTGACTGCATATTAGTCATCTGGAGATTTTTTTCAAAATTCTAATGATGGGGGGGGTTCACTTCCAGAGATTCTGATCCAATTGTTCTTGGGAAGCCTGCTTATCAGAATTTTTAAAAAGTCTTTTAAGCTTCCTGTGTATTTCTAATGTGCAACCAGATTTGTAAACCACTACAATTAAGCATGTAAATGAGAGCAGGTTTCTGTGTGTGTGTGTGTGTACAATGTAGAGGTAGAAAAAGGAACACGACTATCTCATATACTGCTCTTAAGTTCTAGCTAGTGAATTTTAAACATTTTCATCAGAGTAAACAATTCTTTGTATGTTTTTCCTGTATTTGCATTTTATTGACACAATAGCTTTTTTCCATTTAAACCACCTTGCAGAGTATGGGGTTAAAACAACTGATTTTAATCGCACCTGCATCCAATAGTGTTCTATAATTTAATGATTCTGTTGCTGTTTGTTTTTTTAATATTGTGGAAATAGAGGTCTTCATGTGAAAATTTTCTCAATTTTTTCAGTTTCTGGGGGTGAAAATGATGAGAACCTGTAGTCAATGCATTAGTATTAGCATTAGCTAATTGCATTAGCAATAATCTTGCTAATCCCCCAAGCTGTGGCTTGCTAACTTGTTCATCATTAGATTACAAACTGCTTTTTAGGTAACCATGGTTAGCCAGACTTAAAGCTTACAAATTATGAAAAAAAATTCATAGATGGATTCATAGAAGGTTAAATATGTCAAGTGCCATCTGAGCCAACTGCCTTATTTTGTAGTTGAGGAAATTGAAACTCAGAGGTTATGGTTACTTGCCCAAGATCTCACACCTAGTGAGTCGCACATCTGGGATGAGAGTCCACGATTCCTGACACCAATTTAGAGCCTTTTTGTACTTCAAATGAATAGAATTCAGTGTAGTTGCATCTCATGTGAAGTCCAGTTCTGAGGTTCAAATGAAAAGCAAAAACTCCTAATTGTCAAAGTTATTCTTGAAAAATGCCTGAGGGTGGATCAGAGACTGTATTATCTTTCCATGAACATGTTAGGTTTTCCTTCAGCATTGGAGCAAGTTATTCTTGGCTTGTGATTAGATTTGTTTTAAGAAAATGCATGTTTGTGTATACTGGAATCACATTTAGTTCAACAAGATGCTCACCCTGTTAGAGGCACTGGGTAACTGAGGGAGGCTAAAGGACCAGCAGATTCATTCACATCTCCGGGCTCATGTTCACTCTGGCGTGGATAAGCAGGAAGTACAGTGGAAGGCAAAATAGCCTATACTATTTAAATTTTCTCTTTCTCATGTAAATGTACATATGATGTTCCTCCAGTGTAAATGATGAATCAGTTTCTGCATATCTACACGTACCTGCCAACTAGCAGAGAAGGTGTAAGTTGAAGCAAGATGAAAGAACTCATTCTAGCAAGGCAAAATAGATACCTGGATACTTTATTTCTTATGATTGTTTTGCTAAAGTTTGGCCTTCTCAAATATTCATGAAAACTCGATCCTTCTGCTTTCTTGGATCAGCCTCCCATAATTTTGGGATTAACAAACGTGGCTGTCAGCTTTTTATCCGTACTTGCCATTTCCTTAGAGAGCTAAGGTGTTTTTGATCTCTCCATTGCGATGCTAGAGAGCAGTTAACTAGATGTGTGATCTTAAAACCAATGTTTTTCATTCAGAATTTCCACCACTCGGGAGTGCTTTTAAAACGTAACCCCCCAACATTTTATTAAAATGTTCATATATGCAGAAAAGTTGAAGGAATTCTACGGTGACACCCATATGTCTACCACTTAGAAAATCTAAAACTAATATTGTACTTTGTTTTATCACGTTATCTCCCATGTTTCACCCCTCTTTTTGTCCTAGGAATGTTTTTAAGTTTACCCTAGCAGATCAGACCCAGCATGTGTCTAGAAAGGTTTTTTTCATTTCTGGTATATCTACATTCTTTTGTGACCTGCTTTTGTCTCCCAGCTTCCAGCTGTTAATGTTTAACTCCTTGCAGCTGTGAACATCTGCCGACATCTCCAGCAGTGTAGCTAGCTAAGGTAGCCTCTTCCTAATAGGAGATGTCCAAAATCGTTTTTTTCGTGCAATGACTATCTTAACATTTTGAATATAATAGCTTTTCAAAATTCTTGCAAAAATAAAAAGAAATTACTCAATTTCTTATACTTTGTGCTTATTTTTAATGAACACAGGGACAAAGTGTGATATATAGCTATTTTAAGTGGGTAACCTAGCACAGTTGAGAATGGAAGCGTTTCTTGACTCTTTTCTACACAGGTTGGCCCTAAGTTTGTTTTGTGTTTCAGATACTGAGTGTACAGTATTTTGGATATTCATGAGTGCTATGAAAACAAAGCATGAAAAGAGTCAGAGTGATAGAGTGGTGACACTTTACAAAATAAGATATTTTACCAGAGATGATTGAAAGGAGAGGCAGACCCTACAGAATCTGATCAACGAGTGTTGAAGACAGTGAGTAGGAAGTGCAAAGGCCCTGAGGCAGGAGCAGGTTTAACATGTTTTGGGAACATCAAGGAGGCTAGTGTGGCTGGAACAGTTTGAGAGAGGAACACAGTGCTGGGAGGGGGATCAGAAGAGAGTCAGGAGTCAGGTCATGGAAGACCATGTAGGCAATGGCTTCCATTCTGAATGAGATGGAAAGCTATTGTCATGTCTGAGGAGTGATGTGATGTGTGTCATCTAACATTATTAAAGGCCGTCCGTATTTAAAGCACAGTGCTAGAAGCTGCCAAGACATTTGTAAGATAACATTCTTGCTTTCTGGAAGCATATTATCTAATGAAGATGAATTGTAAACAAGTAATTATAATAAAAGCATAAGTGAAATTAGTGCCATTATGTAAGTACCAGCAGAGCTGTATGAGTGGAAGAGAAGGAGCCTTTAGTTGTAATCAAAGAAATGAGTGAAGATCTGCAGGATGTTGGCCCCAAGAAATCCACTAATATTGTCTTCTGTGTCAAAAGTGAGTGGACTGTTTAGACAGCTTCACCTTTACATAGCTGTTTCAACTCAGCTATGTCACCCTTGAAAGGCTCAGCTGGACTAGGAACTAGGAGGCTGGGTCTTAGATTTTTTTTTTTCTATTACTGTTCTTAAAGTATAGTTATAAAGATGCTAACAGTGGCTATAGGAATTTGTTATTAATGGCACTTCAGGTCCTACAACAGGCCCTTTATAAAGGGTATAACATGCTTCTAAATTAAATATGTTGTTAAAAGCAGTTTAAGCCATCATTCCACTTACAGGGATGAAGCAAAAAACAAAACTATTTCCTTTCAAGTACCTGAAAGACCACTTGGTCTGGCAATTTTGAAATAGTTCTCTTTGGATTCTGTGTATTTTCATTATCCATCTTAGTAAAATGTGAGAATGTGACAGAGTTAAGCATGTTTCTAAGTACTCTGAAAGATAAATTTAGAGTATTTTATTCCTTTAAGATCACTACAGATGGTATTTGCAAGCTTCATTACTTTCTTAGTCTTAATGTACAGATTAATTTATAGTGTGCTTTGAAATATAAATGTATTGCTTGTATAAAATGTATTTAACAAAACGGTTGTGTAACCTGCATCTCAGGGATACAGATGCCAGTGTTGAGAAAGTATCACATTATGAGAATGGCACATGGCACATTTCTGTTTGTGGGAAGGCCCTCTCCTGGACTGCTGTGTCTTAGCTTTCCTTCCTGAAAAAGGCATTGGTAGAATCCCTGTATTGTTGCCACTACTCCAGACCACTCAACAGCCAGCTACCCTGCCTAGCTGATCACTCTTGGGCTTGTATCCTCTCTTATGTCATGGTGGTCTTCTTAGATGTTTTGTTGGTGGAGAACTCCAGGAGTCCCCTCATTACTTGAGCCCACAGATAGTCATTGTGTGTCAGGTTTGCTTCTCTCCACAAGTCTTTTATTTTTTTTTTAAATAGAGATGGGGTCTTGCTGGTCTCCCGTGCTGGCCTCAAACTCCTTGGCTCAAGCCATCCTCTTGCCCTAGTCTCCCAAAGTGCTAAGATTAGAGACATGAGGCACCACACCTAGCCCCCTCTGCAAGTCTTTTATTTTCTTTTGCTAACCCGCAAGTGATCACTGTATTGGCCTTACCTTTAGTTTTTCCCAAAGAATATTTGGTGGATCCTTTATCTTGTGATGCACATCCAAAAATAAAGTACTTTTGTTTTATTGAGATATAATTCACATGTCATAAAAATCATCTTTTTAAAGTAGACAATTTGGTGATTTTTAGTATATTCTCAGGTTGTGCATCCATTATGCTATCTAATTTCAGAACATTTTTATCAGCCCAAAATAAACCTTGTTCCCATTGACAGTCACTCTCCATTCTTCCCTCCTAACCCTTGTCAACCACTGATCTGCTTTCTGTCTCTAGATTTGCCTATTCTGGACATTTCATATAAATGGAATCATTCAATGTGTGTCCTTTTGTGTCTGGCATCTTTTACTTAGCATAATGTTTTCAAGGTTTAGCCATGTTTTAGCATCTGTCAGTACTTCATTCTTTTTTTATGGCTGAATAATGTCCCATTGTTTGGTTATACTGTGTTTTGTTTTTCTCTTCATTAGTTGGTGGACATTTGGATTGTTTCTACTCTTCAGCTATTATGAATTATTCTGCTATGAATGTTTACATGCAGTTTTTTGTGTGAACATATGCATCAGTTTGCCTTACCTCTTGAATACTCTTTTGTTTACTTTGGAAGCTCAGCTTCTGTCCTTGCCTGTTCCCTCCCACTCTAAACTTTTAGCAATATCATCCTCATTTCTTGTGGTCTTACTGTTTCTTGGTAGAACAGGACATGACTTCTCCAAGAGCCTTCTTGGAACTAGTGTGCATGCTTGGAGGGAGAAGAGGAGGACTAGTAAAGTCCCCTGAACTGTTGGTGGATTTAAATCCCAGGAAAAGGTCTGTTTATTTTTTCCTAAAATGTATGTAACTGGGAACAGTTTGGATAGGGACAGGTTTCACTACCAAAATCTTGCTCTGGTAAGCAAAGCTGTAGTTCCATTTACTGTATTGGAAGGAGGGCAGTTGAGATCCTTACATTAAGTTGTTAAGTAAACACAATAATGATAATGATACGTATGTAGTTTTGGCCTTTAGAATGGAGTTTTTCCCTCCGGAAGTTGTTGCGTTTACTAGGTTAGACTTCTGGGAAGTGTTTAGTTAATACTTAAATCACTCAGTGTAATACAGGAATCCAACACTGAAGATAATATTTTGCTGGTCCTGTGACTGAGAATGCAAAAGTGAGAGCAGAAGTGGGTTAGAGATGGTCTGTCCAAGCTTTTGAATCAGCAAGTTCTACCTCATCTCATTAAACTTCTCCAAAAGAACGCTAAGAAGTCCATTATTGTGGTTTATTAATAACTTACTTTATTTTCTGTTTTGAACTATCACTTCACAAATCTTATACTTCTGGCAGGAAGGTGAGACAAGAAATAAATAACACATTTGGCAATTAGTAACTTACTTCACTGTGATCCCATTTTACAGATGAAGAAATTGAGAGACTAGTAGGACTGTTTGAATGTTGCTTTGATTTCTTTACTTTTTAAGACATTGACTTTTATGCTTTTAGAATAATTTTCTTGCCACATTAGTTTGTAAATTGTGAACATTTCCTAAAATGAGAAAAATAAATTGCTTGAGAAAATGAAAGGATACTCTCAAGAATTTTATTTATTGACAATGTAAACTAAACCAAGTGAGATTAATTCTACTCCATATGCGATTAAGTTTTAAACCTTCTTTATTTAGAATTATGAAGAACGAAATCTGGAGCTTGTTTTAATGCTTTGTAATTTTGTTTTGTTTCAGTGAGAAGTGTAAGGCTAGAGGATTTACTGTGATTGTGGATGGCAGAAAATCACAGTGGAATGTGGTGAAAACAGTAGTCGTAATGCTACAGGTAATTTTGGTTTTGTCTGTCAGGAAATGGTTTTTATTTTACAGCAACAGATCCTGGTGAAAATGGCAAATGCATTTAATTTATTGGACTGTGCCTGGCTTCCTAGCAGTGACTGAGTTGTGAAAATGCACTTATCACTATTGGATTGTTCAAATTCAACTCCTTAGGTTTGAATTTAAGCAGTTAAGTAAATCTCACCTCTATTCTAATAGGTTTGTAAATGAAAATAATATGTCATGTTTAAGTAATTTAAGAAAGGAGGCCAGTGATTTTAAATGCATGAGCATTGAAATGATGAGACTCACCTGGGAGCTTTTGCATGCTCTGGTGTCTGTATCATTCTCCCTCTTGCACCCCATTCTGAAACTATAGGTGGGTGGTAGGATTGGTTAAGTGTAGTTCGAAGAAACTTCTCAGGTGATTCTGGCATGTCTTTCTCTTCTAGTCCCCTATTTCCTACATAAAGCATCAGGATTCACAATGATCTTACTATTTATTTGTAGCCCAGAAGAAACTTACTTAACAGCTGTGTCCTCAGGAATTTCAGCCCCTCACAAATTAACATTTAATAAACATCTACGATTACAAACTTTTTGAGATCTGATGCCAGTCTTGTGTTTTATATTTCCTCATGTTCCACACAGAATGTTTATGTGATCCCCTGGCATGTAGTAGGCACCCAGTAGACATTTGTTGATTTATTTTAAGGGTATTGAAGATATGATTTGAAAAGGAGAAGTGAAACATTTGAGTGATGTGGAGGGCAGATTGCTCTCATGCACTTGACCTTCTGTAGAAGGGCTTCTAGAGAGGTAAAATTTGAATTATCCAATTTAAATGAAAGTAAAGAGGGCCTTCCTCACAGGTACTCTGACTTACATATAGCTCATAATGAAGCAAATACAATGAGAGTAGTTGATGGCAGGCCAGTCTAGGGGAAACATAAGTTGGTAGTAACATGGAATCATAAATATTCACTTAAGTGGATATCAGTGATATTGAAAGAAAGATCAAGAATTTTAAATGAATTCAACAAATAAGGTAGCTACTTTAGGGTTCTGTGGAAAGGTATATAATTTTAAAATTTAAATGATAACTAAGGAGAATGGTTTTTAGTGCTTTATCATTTATTTAGGTTAATTGGGAGAAAGGGATTCAAGGGATAGGAACAAAGTGGTAATTTTAGGTTTTAGTTCTAGTTTTAGTGCTTATTATGTTTTTGGTACCGTGCTAAGTTTGCTATATAAATTATCTCATTTAATTTTGGCCTCACAACCTTAAAGAGGTCAACGAGGCTCAAGGATTTTAAATAACTTAAAATTGGAACTTAGTATAGACTAAGTAAGCCCCAGGCCTTGACTTTATTCATTTTAAAATGTGTATTTACCAGTGGCATGTATCTAAGGTGGTCTCTGAATTTTCTACCCATTGCCTCATTCTTCTTAAATGTTTGGCTTAAACTTTTCATCATTAGAATCCGCCCACCCCACCTTTTTTTTTTTTTTTTTTTTTAAGTCAGGGACTCACTTTGTCACTCAGCCTGGAGTGCAGTTGCATGGCTTACTGAAGCCTCCAGCTCCTGGGCTCAGGCAGTCCTCCTGCCTCAGCCCCCTGAGTAGTTGGGACTGGAGGTGAGCGCCACCACACCTGGCTACTTTTTTTATTTTGTAGAGACTGTATTGCTCCAGCTGGTCTCAAACTCCTGAGCTCAGGTGATCCTTCTGCTTCAGCCTCCCAAATCGCTGAGATTACAGGCTAGAATCACTCTTTGGGTTAGAAAGGACATAGCCTCTGCAGGATCAGTTTTTAAGGGAGCACAAATTGGTGTCCTAAAATAACTTTTTCTTTGAAAAAAAAAGTGCTTCCAGCACTTTTATATTTCAAACCTTGAGAATTAACTCTTCTCTGTGAAAGTTGTTAAAATAACTATTAGGTAAGAAATCCATTAATTGTGACCTTGTGTTCTTCCTTTCATCCTGTCATTCAACTGTGTCACAGATGAGCTGTTTGGGACTTGCTGTTTGAACTGGACTTTGATCAGTGGCAGTTTTGAAGAACAAACAATGGATGATTTAATCCCCTCTTGCGATTTCTTTTCTGATAGGTATTTTAACAACTTTTGGATTTATTAATAGTTAACATTTTCAGAAGTTGCAATGACCTTTTTACTTCTAGTCAAACAGTTTCTACATATGAAGTCATTCATTGCTTTCATCTCGGAAGGTGTTGGGACCAGCTGTTTGGAACCCCACAGTGCCTATAATTGGTATTCTCTAAAATGAGGGGTGTGGTTTCTCTTGTTTCTCACAGCTTTCATATTCAATGATTTTGAAATAGTAATCTTCCACAAGGCAATATATGAATAAAGCTCAAATTTATCTTAAATTTTCCAGCCCCTCTGATAAAAGTTTTGATACCATTGAATTTATTTTACTTACCTTAGTCACAATCCAGTTGTTTCAGAGGATGCTGGATTTATGATGTGTGCATGTTTACCTCCAAAGGTTTTCCATTTTTCCCTGAATAGTAATAATAGTAATTATTATTATAATTATTCAGTGCTGCAATTTATGGTCTAGAACAGAGGTTGGGCCCTTGAATTTATTAAGTTTTATTGGAGCTCAGCCATGCCCATTCATTTATATGTTGTGTGTGGCTGCTTTCATACTATCCTGACAGAACTGAGTGGTAGCAATAGAGACATTATGGCCTGCAAAGCTTAAAATAACTTATTATCTGGACCTTTCGGAAAGAATATATTGACCCCAGGTTCAGAGCATATGAAGTAGTCTAGTAGAACTTTAGAGTCAGACAGAGGTGGTTTCTATTCAGCTCAATGACTTTTTAACTCTGTTATCTTAGACAAGTGACTTTGTTTCTCTGAAGCTCAAATTACTCTCCTGTAAAATTAAGAGAATGAGATCTACTTGTTAATGAGGATTCATTTATTTAACAAATATTTATAGCATGTGTTCTATTATATATGTGAGACATTTGTCATAAACACTAGAAATATAGAGGTGACAGGATAGATAAGGTACCTGCCATTGGGAAGGTTTTATTATCTTTATTATTTTATATTCTACTTGAAGAGTTAGACAATAAGCAGTTAAGCAAATGTAACAGCCCATGGTGATAAATGCTATGAAGAAAAATACAGCAGTAAAAGAGACTGAGTCACATGATGCCACTTTAGGTAGGGTAGACAGGGAAGGCCTCTCTGAAGAGGGAATATTTGAATAGAATCTTAAATAAACTGAGGGAGCACTCCTAGGTATAAGGCAAAGGACATTCCAGATAGAGGAAATAGCATGGACAAAGACCTGAAGTGGGACAGACTTTTCATATTGCAGGAGCAGTGAGGTTAGCATGGCTGTTGTGGAGGAGTGAGCTAGGAGGGGAAGGTGTAAGATGAGATCTGAGAGGCCAACAGGGGCCTGAGCTTGAAGGGCCTTGTAGGTCTTGGGAAGTGATTTGAATTTCATTCAGAGTGCAAGAGAAAGTCAAGCAAGGAGCCTTGTAATGATGATATTTCAGAAAGCTGGATAGTTTGGCGTTGTTAACAATGCAGGCGGTAGAACTTGTTGGATTTAAGATACATTTTAAAGTTAGACTCTATAGGACTTGATAAAATATATGTGAAATATTTATTAATTCAATAAATGTTCATTTCAGTTTATTAGGTAGTATAAGTAACCATATCTAGTAAATGTGAAATTGTATTCGTCAAAGATGAGCTTTTTGTCCTCCTCTTCAAGTTAATAATCATGTAAAATCTTGGTCTTATTGTATAATGACTGATAAAAAACTTATTTTAGTGAGAAAATTGATTTTACGTCTTTTGAAGAAATTCTCCAAGATGACTGTGTTAGAAAAAATTTTTCATATTGTAGAAAAATCAAATTTAATAACTTCCCAACTAAAAATTAACTTACAGTTTAAGCTAAACATATTCCTAGTACAGAGATTCAATAAAACAAAAAGTAATTCACATGTACAATTATGCTGCATTGTTTATTTGAAGTATTTTCTGAATCACCTTGTCTTTCAAGTTCTTCTTTATTGCCATGTATGTTTTGAAGTCTAGAGAATTTCTTCTTTATTATTTTAATTCTTCTCCAAAAGTCTCTTATGTAGCTTAATCTTGACTGTTTGGTAATTTATAAATTTAGTAAATTATTCATTTTACATGTGTAATTTGTAATTATTTTTCTGTATTTTATAGAATGTTGTTCCAGCTGAGGTGTCCCTTGTTTGTGTGGTAAAGCCAGATGAATTCTGGGATAAGAAAGTAACACATTTTTGTTTTTGGAAGGAAAAGGATAGACTTGGCTTTGAGGTAAATGTAATCTCTTTTTTTAAAGTCCATTATATCTTTAAAAATAGTATTTTACTGAAATTATTTTTGATGGTTCAGCATTGGTTACTAAGTAGTGCTTAAGGAATGCTTAATTAGTGCCTAAGTAATAATTAGTATATGGTCAGCATTTGGATACTTGCTGAATGAAGTATGATATTTTGTTAAAGATCATGAAAGCTTTCTTGTTTTCCATTTTCAATTGTTTCATTCTTTGTTAACTTCTTTGAATAAGTAGAACCTTTGTATTTAAATTTTTTTATTGCATTATGGAGAGGAAATTTAACAAATACTAGGAAATCCTAGACATTTTGGAGTTGAAATTATAGTCTATTTTTTGTGACATGTCATGATTATTTTTTAGTATCTGGCCAGTTTTAATACATGAACACAGTTATCCATTCTTTCCTACTGACTTTTTCTCTCTTTCACTTTCCTTGTGTGATAGTGCATCTTATTGTAGGTTAGAAAAAAGCACTACGATGGAATGTAAATCTAAGCAGTTTGTCATATTCTTTCTTCCACACCTGTTAATTCTCAACTTCCCAGTAGGAGAGTTGATAAATAACAGACTTTACATTGTCTAAATAAAGTGTGGAAACTTTGAAGAATACAAAGTCTAACTCCAACCTGGTATAATATAGGCCCTTGGAATGCTTACTGTCAGATAATAAAGATTGATTTTGGAACTTGCCATATTATACACTCATTTTTATTTTTACCGAGGTCAATATCAGTGTATTTTTGATATGGAGAAAAGGTTGTTAATGTATATTGGATAGAAAGATTTGAGAAAACTTAGTTTATTCTTAAAGGAGATGACTTGAAATTTCTTAAAAATACATGGTTTTATTCTTTACTTAAAAAAATTAAGCTATAATTTACATGCAGTGAAATTAATCCATTTTAGTGTATAGTTCTGAGAGTTCTGACAAAACATATAAAACCACAATCAAGAAATCAGGAAGTGTCTCATCACCCCCAGAATTCCCCTATATGCTCCTATAGTTAACTTCTCCATTTCTAGCCCCTGACTGGTGGTAGGAAAACTGTTTCTATACTCACAAGCCTCTTCTCAGGTTTAGTAATTTGCTATATTGATTCATAGAATTCAGGGAATCACTTTACTAACATTTACTGGCTTCATATAAAGAATACAGATGAACAACCCAGATGAAGTGATACACAAAGTGCAAGGTCTAGAATGATCCAGAGCGCAGGAGCTTCTAACCCTAGGGAGTTGGGGTGCACCAGCCTCCTGGCCTGTGGACATGTTTATCAACCCAGAAACTCTCCAAATCATTGGCCATTAGTGATTAACTAACTTAGTCTCCAGCCTCTCTCCCTTCCCTGGAGGGAGAGGAGTGGCCATGAAAGTTTTCAACCCTCTAATTATGCCTTGGTATTTTTGGTGACAAGCCTTCATCTTGAATCTGTTTAGAGGCCCACAGCCACCACTCATCTTACTAACATCCAAAAAAACACTTATCACTCCAGAAATGCCAAGGATCTTATAACTCTTGTGTCAGTAACTGGGGACTGAGACCAAATACTGTAATAAAGGATGCTTCTATCACCTAGGAATTACAAGGGTTTCAGGAGTTCTGTGCCAGGAACCGGGGACAAAGAGCAAATGCATATTTCTTATATCACAGTATCACAGATGGTATCAGTTTAAACCTTTTACCCATTTTTTTAAAAAAATAAATAAGGTCTTTTTTGTTACTGGATTTTGAGAGTTTTTAATGTATTTTGTATAGAAGTCATTTATGAGACACATAATTTACAAATATTACCTCCTAGTCTATTGTTTGCCTTGTCATTCTCTTAACATTTTTCAAGAAATTTTTTTAACTATGATGAAGTCCACTTTTTCAGTTTTTTTTTTTTTGCCTTCTGATTTCACAGGTGGAGAAACAGTTTTCTTTTATGAAGAAGACTTTTGTTGTCATAATCTGAGAAATCTTTGCCTTACTCAAGGTCACAAAGATTGTCCTTGATATTTTCTTCTAAAAGTTGTATAGTTTTAGGCATTAAATTTAGATCTGTGATCTATTTTGAGTTAATGTTTGTGAGCTGTGGTCAAGAATATGTATTTTATGACTCCAGGTTTTTTTTTTTTTTTTTTTGAGATAGAGTTTTGCTCTTGTTGCCCAGGCTGGAGTGCAGTGGTGCGACCTCGGCTCACTGCAACCTCTGCCTCCCAGGTTCAAGAGATTCTCCTGCCTCAGCCTCCCACGTAGTTGAGATTACAGGCATGCACCACCACACCCAGCTAATTTTGCATTTTTAGTAGAGATGGGGTTTCTCCACGTTAGTCATGCTGGTCTCAAACTCCCAACCTCAGGTGATCTGCCCACCTCGGCCTCCCAAAGTGCTGGGATTACAGGCATGAGGCACCGTGCCCGGCTGACTTCAGTCATTTTAAGTTTAAGGTTTGGTTTTTGACACACTGTGTGTTCTATCTTGGTGATTCCCAGAATAAGTATTTCTGTTGTTGGATGGAGTGTTCTGTAACTGTCAAGATGATTCATAGTGTTTTTCAGGTCTTCTCTATCCATGGTAATATGGTGTCTGCTTGTTCTTTTAATAACTGAAAGAGGAATATTGCAACCTCCAACTGTTGTATGTGGAACTATTTCTATTTTATTTCTGTCAGTTTTTGCTTCATGTGTTTTGAAGCTCTATTGTTTATTGCATAAAGATTTAGGATAGCTATGTCTTCTTGGTGAGTAGGGCCCAATTTATCATTTTTGAATGTTCTTTTTTATTCCTGATACTATATCTGGCTCTGAAGTGTACATTGTCTGATATTAATATAACTACTCGAGCATTCTGTTGATTAGTGTTAGTGTGTTGTATCTTTTCCATTCTTTTACTTTTAACTTATTTCTTTATATTTAAAATGAATTTTTTGTAGACACTATATAGTTGGATCTTGCTTTCATATCCAGTTTAACAATCTCTGTCTTTTCATGGGTAAGACTGTTTATATTTAATGCAATTATTGATATAGTTTATAAAATCTACCATCTTGCTAGATTTTATGGGGTTTTTTGTTCTTTTCTGCCTTTGGACTAAGTATTTTTTATAATTACACCTTACTCCATCATTGACTTGTAATTTATGTCTCTTAATTATTTTAATGGTTACCTTACTGTTTACTGTGTACATCTTTAATAATCAGAGTCTAACCTTCAATTATACCACTTCACATGAAATAGAAGGACCTTAAAACAGTATATCTCCAATACTTCCATCCCATTATTGTTATGCTTTTCACTTTTACTGTGCTATAAACAAACACTACGTTGCTACATTTTTTTGCTACAGATAATCTGTTTTCTTTTACAGCAATTAAAAATTTTAAATTAATTTCATATTTACTTTCATTTATGCCATTTCTGGCATTCTTCGTTTCTTTTTGGAGATTCATCTTTTTGTCTGGTGTTACATTCCTTCTGCCTAAAGTACTTCTTTTAATGTAACTAGCAGTGCAGGTCTGTTGGCATTGAATTGTCTCATTTTTTGTTTGCCTAAAGAAAATCTGTATTTCTATTTTAGTTTTGAAAATTATTTTCAAGTTATTTTTTTTTCTTTCAGCACTTTAATCATGCCGTTGACCTGTGAACAATGCAGGGGTTAGGGCCAGCAACCTCCTGTGCAGTAGAAAATTTATGTCTTAACTTCTGACTTTCCAATAACTTAAATGCTAATAGCCTACTATTGACCAAAAGCCTTACTAATAACATAAACAGTCAATTAACACAAATTTTGTATGTGTATTATACATTGTATTCTTACAATAAAATAAACTAGAGAAAAAATGTTAAGAAAATCATAAGGAAGAGAAGATGTATTTACTAAGTAGAAGTGGATCATCATAAAGTTCTCCATTCTCATTGTCTTGAGGCTGAGGAGAAAGAGGAAGTGGAGGAGTTGGTCTTACTGTCTCAGGGGTAGCAGAGGCAGAAGAAAACTCCCTTATAAGTGGACCTGTGCAATTCAGTCCTGAGTTGTTCAAGGGTCAACTGTATTTAAAAGTGCTTTCTCGCCAGGTGTGGTGGCTCTTGAAATCCCAGCACTTCAGGAGGCCAAGGCAGTGGATCACCTGAGGATCAGAAGTTTGAGACTGGCCTGACCAATATGGTGAAACCCCGTATCTACTGAAAATACATAAATTAGCTGGGCGTGGTGGCTTGTGCCTGTAGTACCAGCTACTCGGGAGGCTGAGACAGGAGAATTGCTTGAACCCAGGAGGGACAGGTTGCAATGAGCCGAGATCATGCCACTGCACTCCAGGCTGGGCAAGAGAGTGAGACCCTGCCTCAAAAAGGAAAAAAAAGTAAAAATTAAATAAAATTAAAAGTGCTGTCTCATTGCCTTTGCCTTCTCATTGTAATGGTCGCTGACAAGAAGGCTGCTGTTATTTATATCTTTGGTTCTCTGTGTATGTTATTTGCCTTTTTTTCCCCTTTAGCCACTTTCAAGATTTTCATTTTGATTTTGGTTTTTAGCAGTTTTATTTTGCTGTATCTCTGTGTGTTCTATTTGGTATTTATTCCACTTAGTGTTCTTTGTACTTCTTAGATATCTGGTTTGATATCTGTCATCAGTTTTGGAAAATGCATATACATTCTCTTTTCAAATATTTTATCTGCTCTTTTTCTGTTTCCTCTGGAACTCCATTTGGATGTATGATACAATATTTGAAATTTTCTCACCATTTTCTTTGGTCTCCTGTTTTATTTTTATCCCTGTGTCTTTCTCTTTGTGTTTCAGTTTAGGTATTTTCTCTTGATCCATTTTCAAGTTCACTCTTTGTTTCTTTGGTTGTGTTAAGTTTGTTGATGAGACCATTGAAAATTACCATGCTTTTGATTTGTAGCATTTCTATTTGACTTTTCCTTAGAGTTTCTATCTCTTTGCTGAAATTCCTCATCTGTCCTTGCATGTTATTTTTCATTCTCTATAGCATCAGTATCTTAAATTTCCTATCTGATAGTCCTTATATCTGCATCTGTCTTACTCCACTTATGTTGTTTGCTTTGTTTCTTGACAGTGGGTCATTTTCTTTCCTTTTTTGTGTGTGCCTTGTTATTTTTTACTGAATGTTAGACATCTTGTTTAGGACAGTAAAGACTGAGGTGTAGGTAGTATTTGTGCCTGCACATGGACTTATCTTGCCCTTTTCCTAGGCTTTTGATAGCATAAGGGAAGGGTTGAGTTCTAACCAGGAATTGAGTTGGCTTTGGATTTTGTTGTTGCTATTATTTTCCTCAGTGCACCACGGGCTTCTAATTTCTCTAGAGTTACTTTGTGTTGAAGATGGGGGCTGGTTTGCCAGAGAATTTTGCTTTTTCATTATTTGTTCTACCCTCTGCTCTAGGTCTTTCCTTTGTACCTGTGCCTCAGAGAAAGTCTGTATACAGTTGACCCTCAGCAATAGGCTGCTGTTACTTGTTATTCAGTATTTGTTAGAGAGGCATTCTCTGTTGTTCTTATTCAGCCTCAATCTTAGGTAGGCTCTGTGTCCCTCAGCCTAGTGGGTAATGTTGCCCCTCCCCCAGTTTTGGGAACCTATGATAGTTCGGGTTTATAATATATTCCTGTCTCTACTCCCTCCCCTGTGATAGTCTTGTCTTTTCCCTTCTTCCACCTGTGATGGGACTTCAGTTGTCCTCTATGTGGTGGGACTTCAGTTGTCCTCTAAGGTCAGCAGGATTTTCAGTCCTTTCCGCAGCACTCTTAGATTTTTTTTTTTCGTAGGAGAGATAGCATTGAAGATTTTGGGCTGTGCTTCATGCCTTTCCTTTAGTGGCTGCTCTTCCCCTCACCCAGGCCTGTGCTCCAAGAGAGGCTTTTTCAAATCTCTTATTCCTCTTATTTCCAGTCTTTCTCATGACTCCTGCAGAGATCTTTCCCCTGGAGATTCAGCCTCCAAGTGAGTATGAATTCTTCTTGCGTCTGTACTTCCCATGGGTTCTGTACTTTCACACTAGCCCACATTTGGCCTTAGTGATTCATTAAAAATTTTAACCTAAATTCCTACCTGGCTGGCATCAGGTCTGGCATTTTTCCCAGGTAAGCAAGTACTCCAGTTCCATCTTCTTGAAGATGCAGATCTTTCCTTAGATTCCAGGTTAATTGGTTTCCTTGTGAATTTAGCTCTCCAGTGGCTTCAGAAAAGTTGTAGTTTTTCGGATTAACTTGCATTTTTTTGGTCATTGTTATATAAGAGTTGGAGCCATGCTCTTTCCAACTTTCTACATCCTAAGTAGGAGCCAGAATTTTTTCCCAGTTTTCTCTTCAACTTTTGTCATTGGTAGACTTGACTATTATGTAGACTTTGTGGAAGGATGTGTGCCAGTAATGTAAGGGAAGATGACCAAGGCTGCTGGATCACATTAGGAGGGGTGTTGCCCTGGTAGTTGATTGGAAAACTGCGCCCCAACAAAAAGAGACAAAAGCATAGTGAGGGAAGAAAGTAAAAGCTGAAGCCAGGAGGTCTGAATGTTGCTTCAAGAGTCAGAAGCATGGTGAGTGAAGACTTCAGACAGCCAGTGAGGTCTGCAGTTCATGGCCTGGGGCATGCAGGGAATGTTGCTCTGAGACAATGCAAAGTGAACCAGGGGCAAATAGCCGAAACTAAAGCTATGAACACCCAGTACCACGGAAGATCCCTTTTATGAGGCACCTGTCACATCCTGCTTAAACTATATAGGCATCTGCTCAGAGATGCTCTGGTAGTTGGGTCTTATGTTATATAAATTAATAGTGACTAAATACCCTGCATCTTGGAGGATAAAATAGAAGACAGAATTTCTGTCTACCTTGATGTGGTGTCATAGATTGTTGTTTTAAAACAGAAGCATTAAAACTTCTTATATCAATATGTTTTCTTAGACATTGAAGAGATTCAGGTAGGATATTTTCTCAAGTAAGAAAGCACTAGGCACTTATTAAAAGCCCAATTTCCTAATGAGGTGAGAGTAATTTCAAATGCTGGTTAATACGCTGCCAGGCAAACCTGGCTTTAAGGGGGCAGTTCAACACTATCCATTAAATGATACTTAGAGCTCTATATAATTAAATCCAACATAGATGCTTGTTTAATTGCAAATTATTTTTCTTGATATTATTTTGGATAATTTAGGCTGTTGTAATTAAGCCTGTGTTTGTACATCTTGTATAAATATTTAAAAAAATATTTTAAAAACTTTGTTAAGAGTAGTGGTGATCCTGTAAGCATAAATGTATGTTTTACCTTATAAAATTAAATTATCTGCAACAAAGATTTATTACCAGCTGTCCACAATGCTCATCAAGTATACACCCAGTGGTCATTTTGGTGACACCTTGTTCCCACATGATTTCTTGTTTTCTTGCCCATGATACTTTCTAAATTTTTTCTTCTAGGTAACCTCCTTCCTATTCACTCCTCCAGTGTTTTTTCATCAGCAATTGAATATTCATCTCTCATTGCTAACCTTAATATTTCTCTATATATCCTTCCTATCTCTGACATAGATACCTACCTGTTCATTTTCCTTTTTAGCAACTCAGATATTATATTCAAGTACTTCGTATCCTTCAGCAGCGTTACCTGGTGACTATGATAGGTTTTGCTGGTTTGATGATAGTGTCTATATTCTGTCTAATGACAAGATAAAATTGAGGTCATACTAGCATTAATCTCGTCCTCAAATGGAGAGATTAATTATCAAAAGGATCTCCACTCTCCTTTTTTGTCACTCATTAAAGTGTTGTTTATTTAATGTTAACCAGCACCCGTTCTAAATTGCTTTATTCTCTTACCTGTTAATACTGGATCTAATCATGTTCTTTTTTGAGACTATACATAATTGTAGGATCCAGGACCAAAGACTTCCATGATGCTCTTCTTTCAAGAACACCTCTGGCTCCATTTATTCTGATTCTTTCCAGTTTTTATAGAAACCTATTTTCCTTGAGTGAGAAAAATATTTTTCAACAAACAGGTACAAGCAGACATACACATCAAAATAGTATGTGTATGAACATACATACACACATGAATCTTTACTAAGTGCAGAAATACATACAAAGGCAGATTTTCATTCTGGATCTTGCACGCACATTCTTAGCAATAGTGAAATAATAATAAAACATCTCAGTGCCTACAAAATGAAAGTTTCAGTGGTAGGTTTTTGGGGAATGTTTTACTAGGAAAGGATAAGTAGTATAGTTACAGAAGGAATAATGAGAGTAAAGGAGAAACAAGTTTTTAATCTTTCTGCAAGTTAAAATTTGAGATTAAAGAAAACCTGCGCAAATGTTTTATTAAAGACCGTATGGTAAATACCTTTCTCTTCAAACTTGTTGAACCATGATATGTGCTAGTTAATACAATATTGTGGTTTAGTCATTTAATTTGTCTTGTCTTAACTTCTCTAGCATGTATAAAATGAAGGGGAAAAGTAATATTTATGTAGGGCTTTATTATTTTTAAACTTTATGTTTTGTATTGCATTTGAAAGGACTTAGCAAAAGTTTGAAATGCTTGTGCAGGGTAGTGATCTTTTTTTTCCTTCTTTTTTATATATATATTTTTATTCTTGTTCCCTTTATGCTGATTATTAGATTTCAGATTTCTTTGGTAATGTGAGGATAGATTTGAGATTTAGATTTGTGCTTAGCAAAATGATAGCTACTTTGAACGCAACCAGTAACGTTTTTCTTCATAAATTTAATGGTACGCATAAATATTAGAACGTTCATGGAGATGGCTGTTTGAAAATAGTTGATGAAAGTCAGAATTTCATCCACTCCACATTCTTAAATTGATAAAGCATATGTTAAAGTGTTGTTTTCCTAAAGGTGAAATCATGACTCTAATGCAAATATAAAATGAGCATAAGTCAAATACATTATTCAATTCATTGATAAATGAGGTTACCAGTAATTTGTAAGCTGTGGTTCAAAGAGCATTTGAGGAATTCCGGGTTTTTATAAGAAAAGATTGCCAACCAAATTAGATACAAAACTAATTATTGTTCTATAGATCCATAAGTTGTAAACTTTGAGGTTGTCTCTTATTCCACTGGACGGAAATATATCAGTCTCGTTAGGCAAACAATTATTTGCCTTTATTCTTTTTTTTTTTTTTTTTTTTTTTTTGAGACGGAGCCTTGCTCTGTTGCCCAGGCTGTAGTGCAGTGGCGCAATCTTGGCTCACTGCAACCTCCACCTCCCAGGTTCAAGCGATTCTCCTGCCTCAGCCTCCCGAGTAGCTGAGATTACAGGCATGCACCACCACACCCAGCTAATTTTTTTGGATTTTTTTTTTTTTTTTTTACTAGAGACGAGGTTTCACCATGTTGGCCAGGCTGATCTCGAACTCCTACCTTGTGATCAGCCTGCCTCGGCCTCCCAAAGTGCTAGGATTACAGACATGAGCCACCGTGCCCAGCCTATTTGCCTTTATTCTAAACAGAATCTACGAGTTAACTTCTACTTCTACAGAGCTTAATACCTACTGATCAGTCTATAGAGAGTCAATCAAAGATACAAACCCACCACTGCATGAAAGAACACCCAATAATAATGTCTGCCTGTTTCCGAGATTTAGGTAGTTTTTCTAATAGATGGATTTTATTTTTTATAGGAGGATATTTTGTAAAACTTGATTTTGGATATCTGTGACATACTGCATTGATCACTGCAAGATAATATAAGCTGTTTCTTGAAGTTTGATATTTTAATATCAAACTAAATATCAGTCTCTCTTTAAACTTTGTATTCCAAGCCGAGAGCAACATTATTTAGCATTTTCCTACATCATTTTCTAAATTGTTCCAGAGGATTTATATCCTTAATGGAGGAATCATATTTTAATACTACCTTTTAAAAAATATGTTGTTTTTTTTTTTTACTTATATTAATTTGAAAACTTTCAGATATTAGTTGACTAGTTTGGGAGATTTGTCAGTTGCTCAGATTTATCACTCAGCTGGAAATCATAGTCAGTTTGGTGGCTTTCTCTATTAAACAATTTCTAATAAACCACTGGTGAATAACAAACCATAAGAGTCACTGATAATTGATATGTGACAACTTAAGGAGAATAAGGATGATAATCCTATAAATTTGCCTCAAGACAATTATTACTAAATGTGTAAATTGTACTCGTTTCATAAAATTGTTATGTGGCATATCAAGATGTCTTTAGTACACTAAAAATAATGGTAAAAAACATAGTATGCAGTGTGATGAAATCAAGTTTGGTTCTTCATTTTTGGAGAATAAAAGACTTTACACATTCAAAGAGTTATCTACCAGTCCAGGACTGCAAACTTTTTCTCATATATAGTTGCTTAAAAAGAAATACGAAAATTAGAAAAACAAGCCAGCTAGGTTTTTAAAAAGTATAAAAGTTAAAATTTCAAATATCAGGTCATGAAAATAGCTTTTCCTCTCTATTTTTGATGGCATAATACCTTTTTTTTTTTTTTTTTTTTGAGACGGAGTCTCGCTCTGTTGCCAGGCTGGAATGCAGTGGCATGATCTCGGCTCCCTGCAACCTCCACCTCCTGGGTTTAAGCGATTCTTCTGCCTCAGCCTCCTGAGTAGCTGGGACTACAGGCATGTGCCACCACGCCCAGCAAATTTTTGTATTTTTAGTAGAGACGGTTTCACCACGTTGGCCAGGATGGTCTCGATCTCTTGACCTCGTGATCCGCTCGCCTCGGCCTCCCAACATAATACCATTTTGAATGTGATGTGTATGCAATCTTAAAATTCAACATGAAAGGTAACTTTATAAATGATTTGTGGTGAATCATTGTATTTTACATAACTGTTTCTAAATTAACTGAAGATCCTTAATGTCATTTGTTAGGTGGGAAAAATACAAATTGGTCTTACATTTTTATCTTGGTGTAATATGTTATTTAAGGCCAGGAGCAATGGCCCACACCTGTAATCCCAACACTTTGGGAGGCTGAGATGGCAGGATTACTTGAGCCCAGGAGTTTGGAACCAGCCTGGGCAACATAATGAGAACCTTTCTCTACAAAAAAATTTTAAAAAAATAGCTAGGTATGGTGGTGCACACCTGTGTTCCTAGTTACTAGGAAGGCTGAGAAGGGAGGATCACTTGAGCCAAAGAGTCAAGGTGCAGTGGCCCTTCAGCTTGGGTGCCAGAGAGAGACCCTGTCTCTAAAAAAAAAATAATTGTTTAAGGTGTGTTACTATGAAGTTTGCTTTAATTTAGTATTTTGTAATACTAATAATTAAGTAAATCCTTTTTAAAAAAATTAAAATGAGCTTATTATATATACTACTTCATTATGTTCTGCAGAAAAAAGTAGAATGATATGGAGAGTGTATGAGATTTTCATAACTGGGAAATAGTGATTTAGAGAGTCACAATAGGCTAGTCTAAAGAAATGCTGGACACTTGGAAAATTTACTCTTTTAAATATTTTCTGGGAAATGAAACTGTTGAGTTTGTGGTTCCATCTTCTTCACAGGCAATGAATTGTTTGATTTTTAAAGAAGGTTTGTCTTTAAGTTAGAATATGATGTTTCTATCAGTTGGTCACTTAATTAGAACAGGCGACAATGTCAATAAATATTTGAAAGAAGATTTTGCAGAAGATAATAATTAACCATATAATTTTTAAATTAATATAATCTAATATAATTATATATATTTGTGCCATTTTGTACTTTTAAATATTTGTGCTCTAATTCACGGTGTTATTTCTTACTCATTAATCACTTCACTGAAGATTTTCAAAGCTTTTTTTGTAGCTTTGGAAAATATTTCTTTAGAATTTTCAGCAACTGTGTCATTGTTTCTTCGTTTTCATATTTAGAATCATAGGATGAAAATGAATTATACATAATACCTGTGATCTCAATATGATTTTGAGGGGGAATCTTTTCTAATTTTGTTCTTACTTTTAGTTGATGATTGCTTTCTGAGGCTGGACTTTAAAAAAATTTGATTATGGGCTGGGCACAGTGGCTCACGCCTGTAATCCCAGTACTTGGGGAGGCTGAGGCAGGTGGATCACCTGAAGTCGGGAGTTCAAGACCAGCCTGGCCAAAATGGTGAAACCTCATCTTTACTAAAAAAATAGAAAAACTAGCTGGGCGTGATGGTGGGCACCTGTAATCCCAGCTGCTTGGGAGGCTGAGGCAGGAGAATTGCTTGAACCTGGGAGTTGGAGGTTGCAGTGAGCTGAGATCATGCTATTGCACTCCATCTGGGTGACAAGAGCAAAACTCTCAAAAAAATTTTTTTTCATTATGTTTCTTTCTTTGTTTTTTTCTTCTTTGCCAGGTAATAGAACATTTCCCATAAGATAAAACTGATCCTTTGGTTTGCATTGCTTCATATTTAAACTTTCATATAGGTTTGCTATCTATGAAAATTTAGTGGTCTCTTCAAGGGCTGTAACAGAAAGGAATATAGGAAGCCCTACCAGTATTTTGTAATTTAAAAAGCTGTAATGAAACAATTTGTAGAAAATCACCTAGTCTGGGATTCCTAATCTTGTTTTGTTGCATTACCCTGAAATGTGTTAGTTTTCTCTGTTTTCTTCATGTTGAGTTTTTGCTTTTCAAACATCTGGAAATCTCTACACAGTTTTCCTTTTTCAGCATTCCAGTTCTACTTCAGGCCTAAATCCCGCCCTGCAAATGGTTTCTTACTTTTGCTTGCACATTTGAATTTGCTCTTCACAAGCAAATTCACAGCAGTGAAATCACACCCTTCTGTGATGTTTGCCATCATTGGAGTGGAGTTGAATTGTCTGTTTATTCAAACTTGGTTTGTCCTCTGGGAAGCAGTTGTCTGTTATTTATATGTTGTGTCCTGGTAAGTGGTGTAATTTTCCAAAAGCAGGTGGACAGTTTTTCACCTTTGTAAACAGAGTGTATTTTTGCAGTGCACTGGAAGGAGGGATTCTCTTTCCTCTTACACATGCTGATCCTGACCCACTTTATAAAGGTGATTGTTAGGCAAAAAGCGTATGCATAGAATAAGATGTTTCCTACTATTGCACACTCTTAAATGTCTTTTCCCTTCATTCTTTTTCTAAAAGAATGTTTCTAGTAAAATGGAAACATTTATTGCTCTTTAGCCAGCCTACTCTGCCCTTTCTCCTCACTCTTAAACAAAAATGAGATTATTGCAGTGGAAACTGAGATGTTTCATCACAGTAGATAGTACTGTAAGTAGTCAATTGGAAATTACTGTGATTGTGAGTCTGCCGATTGTTCAAACTGTTGCTTTTCCCCCACATATGTTATTTAACTTTGAGATACCTTTGGTGTTTATACAATTCTGTATGTCTACATGGCAGGGCTACTGTTTTAACTTTTAATAGCCACCAGTGAATTTTATAAGAATATGGATTGTATAAAATGTTTTATAATAATGGAGAAAATGAGTTTTCTGTAGCTCTCCATAATTGTGTCCTTCCCTTATTTAAAACTATTTTGCATAGGTAAAAACATAATAGCAGTAATCTTGGTCAATATTTTTAAAAAAATTATTTTGATTAAAGGATAATATACTCTTAAATATGTGTTATGTCATAAAAGAAGGTGAATCTGTACTGTTTACATTTAAGTTGATTTTAGGAAAAAGAGCTTTTAAGAGAATTATTCACATGGAAATAAACTTCTGTTATATGTAACTGTTAACTGGAAAATTTCCATGTGGCTCATTAAACTTGAAACATGTTTATCAATGATTTTGGTGCATTTAGGAACTATAAAAGTAGAAAGGAATACATATGGTAAGGCTAACCAGTGTGGATACAAAAGTGACAAGAGCTCTTCATTGGACAAGATAGGTAATATAAGAGAGAGAATGGCCCAAATTAAATGTATCAGATAACAACTCATTAGAATTATGTCCTTTTAGAGCTTAAAGAAACATCATAGATAATTTAATGAAGGTGGCTTCTTCAAAAGATTGGGGAATAGGCTTGGAGTGGTGAATTCCTTTAGATTGTTTTCTACAAAGTTAGTGAATTTGTGGCAGAACTAGGGCACAAACCTGGAATGAATGGCTTCTAGTTTTGTGTGTTTTCAATTGTAAAATAATGGTGTTTTTTCCCTAGTAAAAGGGTTTGGAAATCATTTGGGGTATTCTAGTAAAGCCTTTGGCCCTCTATGCTGTTATGACAAAAGCAGCAATGACATTTAGGGTATTTTCAACAAAGGCCTTAGAACAAAGCAGAAAACTTTATTCTACATCTTGTACGTTACACAACTGTCTCTGGAATATTGCAGAGAAATATTGCAAAGAAACAAATGAAAAGCTAATTTATTTGCCAGAAGCATATCTTATTCATCCTCATATTCCCAACACTAAAACACACGTATTCTAATAAATAAATTTAGCTCCACTAAATAATGATTGTTAAGTGAATCAATAACACATTATTAAAAATTAAGTTTAATATAAGGGACATCTGTCTGTAAGTGTTTGGTTTTATTTCTGGGTCTGTACTGGTATGGTATAAAAATAGTCACATAGACCAATGGAACAGAATAGAGAACCCAGAAATAAGTCATCCTGTGATTTATCATCTTACGATTTTAAATATGAAACAAATCATCCTATGATTCTAAATATGAAAACAAAGAAACAATAACACTGTTACTATGGCCTTATAGTATAGTTTGAAATCAGGTAGTGTGATGCCTCCAGATTTGTTCTTTTTGCTTAGTCTTGGTTTGGCTATACGGGCTCTTTTTTGGTTCCATATGAATTTTAGAATTGTGTTTTCTAATTCTGTGAAGATGATCGTGGTATTTTGGTGGGGATTGTGTTGAATTTGTAGATTGCTTTTGGCAGTATAGGCATTTTCACAATATTGATTCTATTCATCCATGAGCATGGGATGTGTTTCCATTTGTGTCATCTGTGATTTCTTGCAGCAGTGTTTTGTAGTTTGCCTTGTTTAGAGGTCTTTTGCCTCCTTGGTTTGGTATATTCCTAAGTATTTTATTTTTTTGCAGCTATTGTAAAAGGAGTAGCAAACAAAAACATAAAGTGGGGAAAGGACACCCTTTTCAACAAATGGTGCTGGGATAATTGGCTAGCCATATGTAGGAGAATGAAACTGGATCCTCATCTCTCACCTTGTACAAAAATCAACTCAAGATAAATTAAGGACTTAAATCTAAGACCTGGAACTATAAAAATTCTAAAAGATAACATTGGAAAAACTCTTTTAGACATTGGCTCAGGCAAAGATTTCATGACCAAGAACCCAAAAGCAAATGCAATAAAAATAAAGATAAATAGCTGGGACCTAATGAAATTGAAGAGCTTTTGTACGGCAAAACGAGCAGTCAGCAGAGTAAACAGACAACCCACAGAGGGGGAGAAAAATCTTCACAATCTATACATCTGATAAAGGACTAATATCCAGAATCTACAATGAACTCAAATCAGCAAGAAAAAAAGCAAACAATCCCATCAAAAAGTAGGCTAAGGACATGAATAGACAATCTCAAGATATACAAATGGCCAACAAACATATAAAAAAATGCTCAACATCACTAATGATTAGGGAAATGCAAATCAATACCACAATGTGATACCACCTTACTCCTGCAAGAATGGCCATAATCAAAAAATCAAAAAACAGATGTTGGCATGAATGCCGTGATCAGGGAACACTTCCGTATGCTGGTGGGAATGTAAACTAGTACAGCCACTATGGAAAACAGTGTGGAGATACCTCAAAGAACTAAAAGTAGAACTACCATTTGATCCAGCAATCCCACTACTGGGTATCTACCCCGAAGAAAAGAAGTCATTATACGAAAAAGATACTTACACATGCATGTTTATAGCAGCACAATTCACAATTGCAAAATCATAGAGCCAACCCAAGTCCCCATCAATCAATGAGTGGATAAAGAAAGTGTGATATATATGTGTGTGTGTGTGTGTGTATATATATGTATATATACACATATATATACATATAAATATACATATACGTATATATACATATATACGTATATATACATATATACGTATATATACATATATATATATATATACACATATATATATATACATGTGATGGACTACTACTCAGCCATAAAAAGGAATGAATTAATGGCATTTACAGCGACCTGCATGAAATTGGAGACTATTATTCTAAGTGAAGTAACTCAGGAATGGAAAAACCAAACATCGTGTGTTCTCACTGATATGCAGGAGCTAAGCTATGAGGAGCTAAGCTATGAGCTATGAGGACGCAAAGGCATAAGAATGATAAAATAGACTTTGGGGACTTGGGGGAAAGGGTGAGAGGGAAGCAAGGGATAAAAGACTACAAATATGCTGCAGTGTATACTGCTCGGGTGATGGGTGCACCCAAATCTCACAAATCACCACTAAAGAAATTACTCATGTAACTAAACACTAACTGTACCCCAGTAACCTATGGAAAATTAAAAATAAATAAGGGACATTTATTTTTAATAAATTGAGAAATAGTGGGATTTCTCAAAAGAGAGATTTTTGTCAGTATTTAAATAGAATAGTATGTTAAATAAGATGCAATTGAAGAGCAAAAAGACCATCCTTACGTTTTGTATTTTTTTTTTGAGACAGAATCTCACTCTGTTGCCCAGACTTGAGTGCAGTGGCACGATCATAGCTCACTGCAGTCTCGAAATCCTGGGCTCAAGCAGTCCTCTTACCTTGGTTGCCCAAATCGTTGGGATTACAAACATGAGCCACCATGCCCAGCCTGCATTTTCGGGAGAGAGTGCTCTTTTCAGATGTGAATTCATGCTCAATTTAGCAAGTAATTTATTTACTCATAGAATAAATATATATTGCTTGGTTTCATTCTTAGTATATATAGTTATATATCTTGTTAATATATTGCTTGACATTTTTGGAGAAAGGAAAAGTTCTTTTCTGGGATCTGATTGTGTTTAATTTCCCTAGTGTGAAAGCCTTTCTGTGGATCCCAAAAAAAGAGTTGTGGGCCAGATGCGATGGCTCACACCTGTAATCCTAGCACTTTAGGAGGCCAGGGCAGGTGGATCACTTGAGGTCAGGAATGTGAGACCAGCCTGGCCAACGTGGTAAAACCCCGTCTCTACTAAAAATACAAAAAAAAATGAGCCGAGCATGGTGGCACGCACCTGTAGTCCCAGCTACTTGGGAGGCTGAGACAGGAGAATCCTTTGAACCTGGGAGGCAGAGACTACAGTGAGCTAGAAATCAGTAATACAGATTGCTGATATGATTGATTATTGATTTCTAGCTTAATTTTGTGATTATATTACATATTCCTTTGAAATTTGCTGAGGCTTTCTTATGCACTAACATACAGTCAAGTTTTAAAATATTTCATACTTCCTTGAAAAGAACATGTAATTCTCTTATTATTGGTTGTGGGATTCTGTATATGTCTATTAAATGCAGCTTTTTAATCTTTAGCTTCTCTTTCTCGTATACTTTAAGAGACCAAATTGTTTGCCCTATAGAGTTTCCAGTAGTCTGCATATTTCTGCAGGTATCCCTGTGGTATAATTTATATGTGTTTTTATAAGTTGATAGTTGGATTTAGACAGTGATTGGTTTTAGAGTTGATTTCCTTTTTCTAAGGCTCTTCGCAGGTGGTGATGTGTTCCTTGATCATGAGATTTGTAATAGTTGTCTTTTTTGTGATGTTAGCAGCCATTAATGTTCAGTGTCTAGATCTCTTACTTCATTAAAAATTATAAAATGATGATCTAGTTCTATTATTCCTTCTTCATTTACTAGCTGGAATCATTTTATAATGAGAAACTTATTATTTGTCTATCCAGTAATACAGTTTGTATATGAAAAGTGAAATAAATGCTTGTTTCTCTGTATTTGCTGTTCTGTCTCCCTCTCTCCCTCCCTCCCTCCCTCTCTTCCTTCCTTCCTCCCTTCCTTCCTTCCCTTTCTTCTTTCCCTTTCTTCTTTCCCTTCCCTTTTCTTCGGGGGGTTCTCTGTCCCCCAGGCTGGAGTGCAGTGGTGCAATAATAGCTCCCTGCAGCCTAACTCCTGGAAACAAGTGGTCCTTCTGCTTCAGCTTCCCAAGTAGCTGGGACTACAAGTACACACCTTTTTTTTTTTTTTTTTTTTTGGTAGAGATTGGGTTTTCTTACATTGCCCAGACTGGTCTTAAACTCCTGGTTTCAAGCAATCCTCTTGCCTCGGTCTCCCAAAGTGCTGAGATTACAGGCATGAGCCACCGTGCCCAGTCTCATTTTCATTATAATAAGTGTGCTCTCTAGCTTAGTCCAATGGTGATTATTTCTTTTGTATCAGTATGCACTCATTGATTTAAGCATATTTAATGTTTCAATTCATGGCATTTATTATTATTGATGTGTAACTTGTCACATCTTTGGTCAGTGGAAGCCTTTTCACGTCCTTTCGTCACAACCATAGTAGTCTTTGATAGCTTTTTTGATGTCTGGGTAAGATGTTCCAAGCTCACTCATCATGGTGTGATTCCTTTTATTTTATTTTAAAATTACTATTTTTTTTGACTAATGCTATTTTAACAAAACCTGATTCTTTTTTATGAGAAATGGTACTCAGAGATCACAGTCTGGATGCTAGGAACATACATTTCTACAAAATTGGTCATTATTTCTAAACCTTCCATTGGACACAACTAAAAAATACACATACATGTAAGTGTGTGTGAGAGAGAGAGTGAGAGTGTGTGTGTGTTCATTTAAAATGAAATATATTGTGGAGTTTAAACTGATACTTCCAATTTAAAACGAGCACCATAAGGATGCTTTTTCTCTCCCACATCTTCCTTCCTCCCTTGCCAAAAATCCCATTTTCTTAAGGTTGTTGGAGATGGCAGAATTATAATATCCCATCTCACTCATTGGCTTTGTTCCTCATCAAGTGATTGCAGAATGGCAATACTAAAGCTATCACTAACAGCATGATTACTGAAAACATAAAGAATCTAATGATTCACTTCATTGGTTGTAGGTATTGTTTTCTTATGTCAGTTTTGATAAGTTACACTTTTTAATAGGAATATGTCTATTCTTCTAAGTTTATAGGTATTGGCACAAAATTGTCGTGTCCTTAATGTCTTTTAAACCATTGCTATCAACGAAATTGTATTCTCCTTTATGTTGTTACCATTTTTTATTTGTACTTTGTTTTTCTTGCTTCCTCCTATCAGAAGTTTGTTGATTTCATTAGTCTTTTCAAGAAATAAGTTTTGGCTTTTTTGAGCCCCTGTAATATCTTAATTTATATTTACTTCTGATTTTTCACCTCCTTTCTTCTATTTTCTTTGGACTTATTCTGTCTTTTTCCTCTCCTGACTTCTTAGATGGGTCACTTAGCTCATTATTCACTAGGCTTTGTTTCCTCATATAAATATTTAAGACTATTAATTTCCATTTAATGTATTGTTATCAATAGCAATTTGTTGTACACTCAAATTTGATAGAGTTCATAGTTCTATGAATTTTTCATGCAACGTTTTTGGTATCTTCCTGAGGATGAAATTTGCCCTCTTCTGGCAAAGCAGTCTTGGTAATTTCTCCTTGTTTATTGTTGATATTATAACTTCATATGCAGTATGGATGTACCTTGTTTTACATACTGTGTCTGTTTCTAAATTTTTCATTTGTCTCTTTCTGAGTTCTTCCACAAGTCCTCCTTAAGTTGTTTTTTAAATTTTTTTAAAGTCAGTTTTATGAGGTATAATTTATGTGAAGTAAAATTCATACTTCAGCATATAGTTTTATGAGATTCGACAAGCACATATAGTCACATAATTTTTGCCATAATCAAGATACAGAAGAGTTCCAAAAATTTCGCACATGCGCTCTGTGGTAGCCCCTTTCACCTTTCTCTCTGTGGTGCTTGCCTTCTCTTCAACTTCAAACTGGTTACAGGTTTCCCTGTAACCTCAGCTTTCTTAGGAGTTATAATTTTGCAGATTGTCTGGCTTTTGTTATTGTGAGAGTGGGAATGATGCTCTTTCCAGCCAGACACATTATTTTTCTTATCAAGTCATTTTTAATAAATTCACATTTTCATATGTCATTTAGTATTAACACTACCATTTGAATATCTTTCTTCCATAGATGTATTTTCTTTTATGTGCATGTGTATCTTCACTGAAGTTTTATTTAGTTCTGCAGTGGTCTCTTAGGTACTTATTTAATTTGTATTTGAAATCTTTTTAAGTTTAGAGTTTAAAGATTAGGATTTTAATATGTACGTTTCAAGTTTATAAATACTCTGATCTTCTAATTTTTACTAAAAATTAAATATTGGCATACGTTATTGTGGGTTATACTCTACAACCGGAGGACTTGTATTGTTTATATGTAATCAAAGGAACATTAGAAAAACTTTAAGATGGATAACTTTTTGATTGCCAGATTTACTCTTCATAGGGCTTATCATTTTAGTGTCCTTAGCTAATTTTAAGATGATGTGAAAATTTTTTATTACTTCATTGTATTAAGGAATTGATTTTTATTACAAAGAAAAAAGATAAAATATTTTTGAAAATATTTCATCTGAACTGCTGGTACCTGTTGTTTTTAAAAATGTGGTATTAGAAAAAGTTTTTGATGAATTTTTATCAGGTATCTATAACTTATTAAATTGGTTTTAAATATTGTATTAAGTAAATGATAATGTGTCATCATGTTGGAAACAATATTGCATATTTTAACCTAATTTTACCTCCTGGTTACTTTCATGGACTTTAATAGTGGGTTACTAAATGTTTCTTTTGTTTTAACCTTTTTATAGGTTATTTTAGTGTCCGCCAACAAATTGACTCGTTATATAGAACCATGCCAATTAACAGAAGATTTTGGTGGGAGTCTCACCTATGATCACATGGACTGGTTAAATAAGAGGCTGGTTGGTATATTACAATGAGATAAAATGTTATTTCATAGAAATAAGATATATTTTGATAACTTTATCATTTTAGTCTATTAAAATATAGATTATTTTTATTTTTACAAAAATGGAGAAATACGTGCATACCACATTATAGCGTAATAGACAAATACTGTGAAGTCAGACTTACTTGATTAGAATCCTGATTCTAGTTGCTATGTGTATGGCCTTCAACAATGCGTTTAATCTTGCCTTGGCCTGATTCCCACATCTGTAATATGGTGATAATAATAGTACCTACCTTTGTGTGATTTTGGGTAAAATGAAATGAATATACATATAAAGCATTTAGAACAGCACCAGACATGATATAGTGGCACTGTATAAGTTTTAGCTATTACTGTTCTGTCATTAGTAGCATCAGTAAAAGTTGTAAAATTTTTAATTAGAATAACAGTAGCATAATTTTTTTTCTTTTTCTTTTTTTTTTTATTTTTATTTTTTGAGACAGAGTCTTGCTCTGTTGCCCAGGCTGGAGTGCCGTGGTGCAATCTCGGCTCACTGCAACCTCCGCCTCCGGGATTCAAGCAATTCTCCTGCCTCAGCCTCACGAGTAGCTGGGATTACAGGCACACGCCACCACACCCAGCTAATATTTGTATTTTTAGTAGAGACGGGGTTTCACCATGTTGGTCAGGCTGATCTCAAACTCTTGACCTCGTGATCCACCTGCCTTGGCCTTCCAAAGTGCTGGGATTACAGGTGTGAGCCACTGCTCCCAGCCAACAGTAGCATAATTTCTTGAGGTGATCAAGTTGCTATACCATTTTCAGAGGATATTTAAACATTAATTTGAATTATCAACTTGAAGAGCAGTTTGAGAGATTAAGCATTTTCATTTGTGAAAATGTATCATCTTTGGCATTCTAGACTTCTGAAATCTGCAACTCTGTAATTTGATTTTTTTTTATTGAACTACTGAAAGAACAAACATCAGATTAACTCATTTTAGATTAAATGATAATTTTATTGGAGAATAGTGAACTTTTGGTTATCTCTGAATGGATAACTAATTCTATCCACCCAGTTTATTTATTTAGAGACAGGGTCTTGCCCCAGGCTGAAATGCAGTGGCATGATCACCACACACTGCAACCTTTAACTCCTGGGCTCAAGCAGTCCTTCCACCTCAGCCTCTCAAGTAGTTGGGACTGCAAGTGCATGCTACCATGCCTGACGAAGGTTTTATTTTTTGTAGAGATGGAGTCTCCATGTTGCCCAGGCCAGTCATGAACTCTTGGGCTCCAGCAACCCCTCTGCCTTGGCCTCCCAAAATGCTGGGATTACAGGCATGAGCTACTGCACCCAGCCTATTTCCACCATATTTAAAAAGTGGTGTCAGTCAAGTGATTGTCCACTTCATTACTTACGTTTAAACAGACTTGCCCAAATTCCTTTTCAGAAATATTTGAAGAAATCATTAAAATTATAAGTAATTTTAAATGCTACATGCATGTATATAACAACTATTATATGAAACCAACATGTGTTGGTGATAGAATAACAAAGAAGTGTTCTGTAACTGTTATTAGAGACTTAGCATGTTCTAAATTACATGTATGTAGTTAGAGCTGTAATCAATGCAGATGTTTCTCAAACACGTATCTGAATGGAGAATGAAGATAATTTATTGATGTATTTAAATTTTAAAAGTTATTTATCCATGATGCTATTCATTGCTTTAGGAAACAGTTTTATCTTCTCTTGTGTACATTGTTGTGCTCTGGTGGTAGAATTGCACTAACTGCCGGGGAAGGAAAACAAATCCTAGCTGGCCAATTCTGTTGCTCTTAACTGACAATCCTTATTACATATTAATTTTTAAGACTGTTCTTAGTATGTTAATAAAACTCATATTGTAGGTTTTTGAGAAGTTTACAAAGGAATCTACATCATTATTAGATGAACTTGCTTTGATTAACAATGGAAGTGATAAAGGAAATCAGCAAGAGAAAGAAAGGTAGGTGGCTAGTGGCATGCAATTATATCCTTGCAAAACTATAATTATTCTGATAAAAGATACCTCTATTGTTAATGCAAGCTAAAAGAACTACAGTAAAAAAAGTCTTCATTCAATCAAAATTGATATACAATATTCATGAGAATTTGAATTTGCTTTACATGTAAAACGTATTGGTTTGAATCAAAGTTTCTTCACAAAAGCCTTTTTTTTTTTTTTTTTTTTGAGACGGAGTCTCGCTCTGTCACCCAGGCTGGAGTGCAGTGGCGCGATCTCGGCATACTGCAAGCTCCGCCTCCTGGGTTCATGCCATTCTCCTGCCTCAGCATCTCCAGTAGCTGGGACTACAGGTGCCTGCCACCTCGCCCGGCTAATTTTTTGTATTTTTAGTAGAGACGGGGTTTCACTGTGTTAGCCAGGATGGTCTCAATCTCCTGACCTTGTGATCTGCCGGTCTCGGCCTCCCAAAGTGCTGGGATTACAGGCGTGAGCCACTGCACCCGGCCCATTTTTAAATTAATAGTAATGTATTTACTTTTTTCTGACACTATGTAAAATGTTTCAAGAACGTGTTTTCAAAAGAAACAATTTTCTACCTTTTTAGAGTTATCTTCTTTCCTGGTTAAGAATATGAAAAAAGTTGCAGTTTGAAATACAATTATTATAACCTTATTTGAATACATTAGCACTTAAATGTCTAGCTTATAGAACTTTTTCTGTTCTTGTAAAATATGTGATATTCATGAATTCCACTTGGGGAATTTAGTGTTTTATGACATGCAATGAAGTAATAGTTGAGTTGTATTATCTGAATGTAACTACCTAGATTTATCATGTTAACAGATGTCCCTTGATCTTTACAACCTTGTCAGCTTTCACTTTTCTGTTGGTAGACCAAGTCCCCCTCCTCAGATAAAAAGCACTTTAGCAAGCAAATTAACTATTCAGGCCACTTGATTATTACTGGTCACTAAAACAGTAATTTTTCATTAGGAAATGTGGAAGAATCCTTGTGTTCCCTGTCATCCGATCTGTCTCCTTTGAATCTGACCTTGAAGATACAGTGGAACCTTAATAAAATGCTTGTTGTTATTCCATGAATCCAAATATAGTCACATATCAAGTTTTCGAGTGTCAGATCATAGTTTTAACACAAAATCTTGATTAAAACAAACTGTGAAAACAAATGGTTTGAATGTAAATCTGATTAAAGTCACCACAAGCAGTTAGGAATGTTTCTATCCTACAGATGCCGTATAAAAATGTAAAATTATAAAATTTTGTATATGTATATAAATATGTGATTGTGTGTCTGTAGATATCACACACATATATGCTGTGGTTTAGGAAATAAAAATATCATGAGTTACTTGATGAAAATTAGCTGGACTTCTTTGCTTTCTGAATAGCCATCAGAGTAAGTTTGATGTTTCTTAGTTATATTCCTTGGGAAAGACATCCCATGTTGGTGCCTATAGAAAATGAGTCCATGATCAAAGAGTTTGATGCTGTTGACTGTATTTCCCTCTTTGAGAATGACTGTGAATATTGCAGATTACAGGTTCTGAAGAAGCAGTGCAGCAAAGAAACCTGTTTAATTGCTTCCGTAAAACATATCTTGTTCAGGCTGGGCACGGTGGCTCATGCCTGTAATCCCAGCACTTTAGGAGGACAAGGTGGGTGGATCACAAGGTCAGGAGATCAAGACCATCCTGGCCAACATGGTGAAACCCCATCTCTACTAAAAATACAAAAATTAGCCAGGCGTCGTGGCACGCGCCTGTAGTCCCAGCTACTCGGGGCTGAGGCAGGAGAATCCCTTGAGCCTGGGAGGCGGAGTTTGTAGTGAGCCGAGATCACGCCGCTGCACTCTAGCCTGGGTGACACAGCGAGACTCCGTCTCAAAAAAAAAAACAAAAAAACAAAAAGAAAAGAAAAACCATATCTTGTTCAGTGTTTTGGGAAACACTTTGGGAAGTCCTGGTTTCCATGACTACATGAAATATCAAAATCTTGTATTTGCCAGTTCCTCCTCAAGGAACTGACATGTTATTGCTTAGTTTCCTTTAAACCCCAGATCCCAGATAATAGAGTCCCTCCTCTTGCAAATTTTTATCAACTGTCTTTTTTTTTTTTTCAACCTTCTTTATCTCAATCCTCAGGAAGCATCTGAGGGCCTAGATCCATTGACAAAAAGTGAAAAATTTAGCACGAGACCAGTCAGTTACAGCAGCAAGGTCCTTGTCCCCTTTCTTTCCTTCATCTTTTCTTTCCTGTATGTGTTTATGAAAATAAAGGCAGATGTCCAGCTGCACAAGAAGTATGATTAGGGAAGAGAGTACAACTGCTAGGACACACACACACACACACACACACACACACACACACCCCTGGAATATAAGACAGAATATTCACAGCTGTCAAAGATTGCTGTAGGTAAATAAAGTTTTGACTGGAGGATGGCTGCATGCATTTTTTAATGTTACATTTCTGGGTTACTATATGGCAAACTTCATTTTGAAACAAATACTCATTGGATAAATACTAAATGGACTTTGATATATATGAAATAATATTGTGACTAAAAACAGTAAACTATATTTTTCTAAGTAGTTATTTTATGATTTATTACGTTGGTATTTCTCTGGCTACTAGTATTTACTTTTCCCTAATGGGCTTCTTTATGCTTGAGAGAAGTTAGCATGGTAGGATGGTATGCTTCGGATTTTCATACTTTTGTGCCCCTGTTTTGTTTTTTTATATGTAAAGGAATTTTTAAAGTTACCTTGATAGAAATATGCCTTTTGAAAATTACTCCTTTGGTATTTTCCAGGTCTGTGGATTTAAACTTTCTTCCGTCGGTTGATCCTGAAACGGTTCTTCAGACAGGTAAGATTTAAAAAATATTTGTGATAATAATCCAGTAAAACAATTGGATTGATTGGTTCATTAAATAAACATGAATTCAGCATGAATGTGGTACATGTGGAAGGAACTCAAGGGGAAATTTTTGAGGACCAGGGACTGGTTTTGTGGAAGACAGTTTTTCTGTGGACTGGGTGAGGGATGGTTTCAGGATAAAACTGTTCCACCTCAGATCATCAGGCATTAGGCTCTTACAAGGAGCACGCAACCTGGATCCCTCGCGTGCATAGTTCACAATAGGGTTTGTGCTCCTATGAGAATCTGATGCCGCCACTGATCTGACAGGTGGCAGAGCTCAGGTAGTAATGCTTGCTGGCCTGCCACTCACCTCCTGCTGTGTGACCCAGGGTGGGGGTGAGGGGAACCCCAGCTTTATAATATTTTTAAAAATTCATAATAATCTCTCTCTTAATTTGGATTTATTATCTATAAAATGAAGATAAAAATTTTTATTTCACAGGGTTGCTATGAGAATTATTGAACACTTCTTATGTGCCAGACATTGTGTTTATGTATTTTTATTTTTCATTCTCCTAACAAGCCTTTGAGATAATTAGTATTATTTTATCTATTTTGTACTGGAGGAAGCCAAGGCTTAGCAATAGAAAATGACTTGCCTAAGATCAAGTAACTATTAAGCTCTCTCTCCATAGCTAAATCCAAAGCCAAAGCTCTACTGTTTTATAATCATCGATGTAAAAACACTTATCACCTTGCAAAGCCTTGCACATAGTGCTGCCTGATATGTATATTCCAACCCATATATCTCTAGTAGCAGTTTCACAAACTCTAGGAGAATCAAATTGTAATTTTTTCCAATTGAAATACCTCAATTTTATTTCTAATTTTTTTTAATAATAGCTCATAATTCTAATCCTACTGTGTGCCATATACTGTCTGAGCACTTTACGTATGTTAACTCATTTCAGTCCTGTGAAATAGATACTATTGTCATTCCAATTTTAAGATGGGAAAGCTGAAGCATAAAAAGGTTAAGTAACTTATATAGGTTACATAGCTAGTAAATGCTGGAGCTGGGACTTGGACCTAGGCAGTTTGATTTCAAAGCATGCTCTTTGAAATCATTATGCTATGCTGCTTCTCTAATGAAAATGATATCGACAAGGAAAATATTCAGGGTGACAATTGTCAAAGTAGAAAAAAATAAATGTATTCTGATATTCATAGCTTTTATGAATATATAAAAAGACTTTGCACAAACCTTTAAAACAGTTATTTTTTCAGTTATAAAATGTAATAAATAATAAAGAAGTAAATTCTGAATATATTTGTTGTATTGATTCAGGTGTCCTAAGTTCTTCCAGTATGATATACAGCTTATTTTGTTAGAGAACAAAGAAATACTTGTAATCTCTGAATTATTATATATTTAGCAGGTACAGTAGACTGTCAGTAAAAATACTGCTCTAGATTTAAAACTTAATTCCATATATATGTTTTAACAGCTTGAAAGCTTTTTATTTTAATTCATTGAATTAAGAAGCTTTTACAATTTCTATTTTAAATTTAATTTTATATGCTACTAGGTCCTATTTTATATGCTATTAACTTTTAAAGTAAGTATTGAAAGAGAGTATAACACGAAGAGGTTTAGAACAATCATGGGTACTTTTAGAAATCAGAAATACCTCCAAACCATAATAAAAATTCAGTTGCTATATATTGAAAGCCATTTAAATTTAGGATATTATTCTAAATAAGGAAGAGAATTTAAATATGTGTATTGTTTTGATGCCTGAATATTAGTCACAAAAACAATTTTTACCTTATTTACTTTTAAAATTATTTAGTATCTACAGCTTTAGTTGTTGCACATTCTACAATTGTAGTTTCTCATGTATGAGTGGATTTTCTACATGAGTTTGCTGTAATTGAGTCACATTCATTGCAGTTCTAACACTAGTATGGCCTGTTATTATTCACAGTTAATGTATTGTGAAGATTCTTATAACTAGAGATTATATAAATATTATTTTGTACTTGTAATAAAAACTTTCTCCCTTTAATCATTCATTTGTTATACTGTCACCTTTTTTTTAAATGCTGTGATTGAGAATATGGATTAATACTGAAATCCTACAACATATTACTTGGATTAGTACCATCAGACGGAAATCCCACAGTATAATTTTGCTCTACAGGGAAATAGGATTGTTTGGCACAGTATCCTGAGTAGTGAATTCACCAATAACAAAAATGTGATTGATAGAAAAAATATATAAACCATATATATGCCATATTTAATATGTAGTATAGTATTTCTGTGGTGTGTATATGATATATGATATAGCATTTTAATATACTATCTAGTTTACATAATACATATGTACACACACATACATATACATATTAATATGTGCAGTTTTCCTATTTATTGTGATACATAAATTTTTAAGTTCCATTTATAACCTGGTAGATATGTAGGTAGATAGGTTTTAAAAACAAGGGACTAGAATTGAGAATACTGAGAAGTGAGAATTGCATTTCTTTACAGATATTAATTTCAAGTATCTTTTATTTGTAAAGGGCATGAATTGTTATCCGAATTACAGCAGCGTCGATTTAATGGCTCAGATGGAGGGGTTTCATGGTCTCCTATGGATGATGAACTTCTTGCACAGCCACAGGTTATGAAATTATTAGATTCACTCCGAGAGCAATATACCCGCTACCAGGAAGTTTGTAGGCAACGTAGCAAGCGCACACAGTTAGAAGAGATTCAACAGAAGGTAATGCAGGTAGGTGTCTGATTTGAATATATTTAACTCTTTTTAATTCCTTATGATTTCTACTATGTGACTGACTATTAAGTCTTATATATACTATATAGAAAACCTTAGAACACATCAAACTGGATTCTAAAACTTTTAAATTATGTATTGTTTTACAAATAGTATTTGAATTAAAAGTTATGTTATTTTCACAGTGATGACATTGAGCATTCAGCTTAGTGTAACAATGAACTTCAAAAATAACTGGTTCTTGGAAACGTCATCAGTGGTCTCAGTGTATTCTTGCAATAAATAACATTTCATTACTGATACTTGATTTATTCTTAATTTCTAATAACTTAGTATTTTGGTTAATTTAGGTATTACGAAAAGTATTTCTATCCTAACAAAATAACACATGTAATGCAAATGATTCTATTATCGAATTTTTTAATAATATTGATAGAAAATATTAAATGTATTTAGTTGTTAGGAATTTTAATTTCTTTTAAAATTTATTTTTATAAGAAAAGTAGGCTAAAATACTAAAAATACTAAAGGAAGACATTTCTGTTATTTAGATTACACTCTGGATTTTTATGTTGAATAATTAAGAAAATAAATCTTTGAATATTTTATTTAAAAATGCAAACTGGAAATGTCCTAATTTTTAAATCTAGGTTCATTCACTCATTAGATAAACATTTATTAAGTGATTCCTCTGTGGAAGGCATTGTGCTAGGTTTTTTATAGGATATAAAGGTAGACTTGGTTTTTACTATCAATAAGTTTAGGGAGAGAAAGTGTTAAGGGTCACAAGGGCATGAGTGAGAGGTTATGGGCAATTATAGGATGGATTATTTCTCTAGCTGCAAGTAATCTGGGAAGACTTAGTGGGGGAAGTAGCGTTTGAGATTGTCCTCCCAGAATGTATCTGATTTCACCAGGCAGTGGTAGGTTTTGAAAGAACTGGCATTTTGTGGAGGATGAAGAGTAGCATGGTAAATCATAGCAGCATAGAATCTCAAGTTCTGTTGAGGAAAAAGGAAGCAGTAGGCACAGTGGAAAGTGGATGGCCTTTTTGAGTCACAGAGCGTGATCCCAATCCCAGTTTCTCCACTTAGCTGTGTGACCATTCACGATACTTCACCTACCTGAGCCTCGCTTAAACTGTCTTCTTTCTTTCCTCTTTTCTGCTCTTTCTTTCCCTCTCTGCCTTCTTTGCTTAATTGAAACAGGAATAATAATACCCCTTTTGAAAGGCTAGTGTTTGCAGAGAACCCAGCTCTCAATCAGTGGTAGTTATTAAATGTATTTCTTTTGAACTAGAGACTACTTTAGAGGTCTAGTGTAGTTGCTGGCAAACTTCTGTAAAATTCCAGACATTTAGACTTTGTGGACCATACGGTCTTTCTTGCAGCTGTGGCTGCTTAACTCTGCCATTATAGTACAAGAGCAGATATAGACATTGTATAAACCAACATGTGTGGCCATTCTCCAATAAACTTTTATTTATTATACAAAAACAGGTGGTGGGCCAGAATTGGCCTGCACAATTGATCTAGTTCGTGACTTCTCAAATTAGAGCATCAGGATGTCATGGGAAAAAAGATTTGAAAGGAAGGAAGGAGTTGGATCATGGAAGATGTTGAATTTCAGGCAAAAGGATTTAGAATTTATTCCATGATAACCACATATAAACTGGAGATTTCTGAGCATATGTTAATTGTATGTGGCTTTTTCCATGGACTTCATTCATAAGTTAAAGGGTTTGTTTTAAATTCAGGTAAGTTTTAGCCCATTAGCTTGAGATTATCTAAGAAAACCGCTAAGATAGAGTAGCAGAGCAGTACAAAAATCATATTCTGAACCCAAATAATCTGAATCTACCGTCTTCTACCACTTCCAAGCTGCTTGACCTTGGGGAAAAAGAAAGTCCTTATGTCATAGTCTCCTCTTCAGTAAGCAGAGGATAACAACAGTAACCACAACAACAACAACAACAATCATACCTACTTAATAGGACTGTTACAAGAATTAAAGAAGATAATTTTTATAAAATATTTAGTGTCTGGCACATAATGAGTCTTCTATTAATAACATCTATTAGTACATCCATTCAAAAAAAAAAATGTCTACAATAGTATGACATTGTCCTAGGCTCAGCAATGTGATGGTGAGTAAAAATAGGGTTCTTGCTTCATGGGACATAATTACATGATGACACAAACAGCTGTGAAATTGCAGCTATGCCAGGTGCCAAGAAGGAGAGTGATGGGAGTAGGGTTACGATGAGTAAGAAGATATTAGAGATGAATCATATTTCTGACTTGTAAGACTTGTTGTCTTAGTTTGCAAGATAATGGTGTTGCCCACCTAGGGAACATTGGGCAAGATTTGGATATTACTGTGGATGCAAAATAGTGTGGAGAATCATGAGTTTGGTTTCAGACTTGTTAAGTATGAGGTGACTGTGACTTCTAAGAGCATATGTAGAAGGGTAGTCCACAACAGGTCCAGACTTCGAAGTCTGGGCTGGGGTATATTTGTTTGTCATCTGTGTGTGAATGGTAATTAAAAGCATTGATGTGGATGAAAATTGTCCGAAGAGAAAGCTGAGAGAGGTAAGAAGAGTGCTTTAAACTGAACTTTGAGAAACCCTAACATTTCATGGCAAGGTAGAGGAGCATACACCTGAAAAGGCAGTGAAGGACTGGCCAGAGATGAGAAAGTGTGAAGAGTTCTTTGTCATGGAAACCAAGGGAAGAAAGCATTTCAGGGAAGGAGTTACAACCCTGTCAAATGCTGTTGAAAGGTTGAATAAAAGGACTTAAAATGTCTGTTAGAAAGCACAAGATTGAGGTCACTGGTGACCACAGGGCATGGAGTGGCAAGGCCAAGAGCAACAGTGGAGTGAGTTCAGGAATGAAAGGGAGGTGTGGTGAAGGAAGCAATGAGTATAGACAAGTGGTTGGTAACTCTGTCTCTGAAGGAAAGAGGAGAAATAGAGTAATGGCTATAAGTGGTGGAAGAGGGGTTGTATTGCTTTGCGAGGGCTGCCGTAGCAAACAGACTAAGTGATTTAACAACAGAAATTTATTTTCTTGCAGTTCTGAGATCAGGATGTCAGCAGGATTGGTTCCTTTGAGGGTCATGAGGGAATGCTCTGTTCCAGCCTCTCTCCTTGACTTGACGATGGCCATCTTCTGCCTGTCTTCACATTGTCTTCTCTCTGTATGTGTCTGTGTCCAGATTTCCTCTCCTTATAAGGATACCAGTCATATATTTAGATTGGGCCCACCCTAAAGACCTTATTTTAGGTTAGGTTAATTACCTCTTTAAAGACTGTCTCCTAATAAATATTGTTAGAATCTGAGGTACTGGGGGTCAGGACTTCAACAGATGTATTTTTGAGGGGAGGGACACAATTCAGCCTATAGGAGGGGTAAGGATAGTTGTTCTTTCTTTTCATGATATGAAAAACTTTAAAGATTGCTGGAAAGTGTAGGGGGGAGAGGTTGAATACACAAGAGAGAAGGAATAATTAATACTATCGAGTTCCCAACAAGGTGGATGTAAACAGAATCAAAGCACAATAGAAGGGATTCGCTTTAGAATGTAAGAGTGAGAGCTCCTTCTGTGTCGCAGGAAGGATGGCTAGGATTACCATAGGACCATGAGGTTCCTATGACCTCTGGCCAGTAACAGACCAGTTACACAGACAGCAGGAATACAGCAAAGTTAATTATTGCAGGGCACCGAGCAAGGAAATGGGAGGAGACCCTCAAATCCATCTCTTCGAGGAGTTCTGAGCTGGAGTTTTTAAGGAGATCATGAAGGGTAAGGGGCTGGAAAATTGGGGTTGTTGATTGGTTGAGGCAAGGGAGAGGAAGTCAGCAGGATGTGGAAACTGCATCATTTGGTGAGTCGGCGTCTTGTGGGGCCCCTCAGACCAGCGGAGTCAGTGGGGTCCTTCAAACCAGCTGGCAGAGTAGTTTTGTCAGTATGCAGGGCCTGAAGGAATGTCTCAAAGTGAAAACTTAACGATTCATAATGTTTAGGTTGTTATCTATAGAACAGTTAAGGGGAACTATAATCTTGTAACAGGGTCCGTGATTCTAGGTCAGTAGGCACCAAACAGCTACGAGGAAGCAGGTGAAACTGATCTGACCTAACAATTAATGTTCAACATGCTGCAAGCTTGGTATATTTTCATTTCTCCCCCTTCTTTCTTCCCTGATTAATTTTATAAAGTTTATAGGGGCGGTTTTAGGATGAGTCCAGAGGTGCTCTGTGTGTAAATCAGGCATCAGGAAGTTTGAAGGAGTTACTGTGTGATGTGTCTTTTTTTCATAAAGAGGAAAAGGCTGTCTGCTTGATGGTACAAATTGCAGGGGTGATGGTACAAATTGCAGGGGTGATGGTTAAAGAGGATCAGTGGTTTGAATAGAGTGGCGGTGATTAAAAATTTTCTTTTTGGGGAATCAAAGAGTGAAATTATCACTGTCAACCTAAGTAACAGTGAGAGGCTCTTTAAAAGGAAGAGATTATTTGTTTTAGAGAATAGAACATTACAATGGGAATACGCATGTCATAGTAAGCTGTGTGCATATTCAGAGAGGGAAGACGTTTTTAAAGGAAAAAAATGAGGATTACATAATTGTTTTGAAATAATTGTCTTTGGTTCTAAAGATCAATAACAAGGGCGATGCGTGTCTGATATTGGACAGGCAATTGCTGGACAGATGTCCTTGTGGAAGGATTTTTTTTTTTTTTTTGAGACAGGGTTTCAGTCTATTACCCAGGCTGGAGTGCAGAGACCTGATCATGGCTCATTGCAGCCTTGACCTCCCAGGCTCAGGTGACCCTCCCACCTCAGCCTCCCGAGTAGCTGGGACTACAAACACATGCCACCATGCCCAGCTGGTTTTTTTTTTTTTTTTTTGTATTTTGTGTAGAAATGGTGTTTCACCATGCCTCCCAGGCTGCAGAAGTATTTTTTTGTGTGAAGTTGCAATGCCTTTGTGTATAGTTTTGATTTTTGCAGTCCTTTGTGATAGTTTTTGTTAGCAGGCATACAAGCATGAGAACCTCTCACCATGGCTTTCTCTGGCACTATTTGTCAGAGTTGTTTATTTTTTCCCCAATATTAGTGACTCCATTTTGATTCGGACAACTTTCACATCACAAAAATGTAGCTGTATTTTGGGGTAGTGTTGATCTTGAATTTATTGCAGAACCTTTCTGACTTTTTATGTAACCCTATCTGACAAATAATGGCTGGCTGTTGAGGTTCAGGCACCAAAAACATGGGTGACAGGATTTATCCAGCATTTGTACTTTGCTAAATGGGTTAAGTGATTATGACAGAAAGAGGGGCAAAGGAGTTAATGTATTGGCAAACACGTTTTTAAATGACGGACCAGCTCAACTGGGTAAGGAAGAAACTGGAGAAAGGAGATGACGATGATTATATTTATAATGATGGTGATGATGGTAACGAGATTACTGTTAAAAACTGGTAAACTTCATATTCAGTTTTCTTTATCAGGATAACAAGTGAATTTGTTTGAACAATAATATTCAGCATATAATGTTTTCCGCACTCTGTTTTTCACAGGTCACATTTTAAGGAAATATCTATATCCCTTGCCAAAATGATTACTGTATGATAATATATATTGAATATATAGTAACATTCATCATATGTTGGTCACACAGAGCATGAATCGTACTATTTTCAGTCTTACAAATTTGACGAAAATGTGAAAATTTTTTTGCTTGTATAAAGATAATTATAAACTGAGTATCTATCTCTGTGTTAAATCAGTGAAAATTGAATTGTTTCAAACTTCTTTTGTACTGACTCATCACTAAAAACATAATGCAAGAGGAATCAATTACTTTGATAGATAAATTATGTAAGTAATAACCATGATATTTGTCCGTGTTTTCCCACAGTTCAAATCGGTAGCACAAGACTTCATGTGGTATGCAGAGATTCTCCATACTGCTGCTGCTGTTACAGTTAAAAATTAGATTTCACATGCTTCTGGGTAGCAGACAGTGCCACTTCACCGAAATGTGCTACCATTATGCTCATTATTTATTGTGGCAGTAATTACTGCCAGCACTGCAAGTGTTATTTCTAGAATCATCCATGTGCTTTTCTTCCTCTGTAGAGAGGAATCATAGATGCCAAATAGAATACACTGCATTGCATAAGCATACAGCTGGAGGCTGTATTCTCAGTTCTCCATACTCTTTCTCCAGGTTAGATGGTTGACATTTGCTTGACATGCCTTTCTGCCTGGTTTGACTTTGCATACTTCTACATGTTCTGTCATGCAGTTTTTAAAAATGAGCCTAGCCATGCAAGAAGCATGGATAGTCACAAGCATTTTTAGCCAGTGTAAATATTTTTCATGGTGGATTCTAAAAGCATAGCTCCAAGGTTATGCTTTGCATATAAATGTAACCATTTGAAGGGTCACGTTGATATGGATTGGGCATAGAACTGTTTTTCCAGTAAGTTAATATTCAGATTAATTGAACAAGATGTCCTGATTGAAATTAAGTTATAACCTAGTTTGTCAAACTGCCATTATTAATGCATTTACATAGACTTGTTTACTGGGGCATCAACCTCAATTTGCATCATTTTTATTAGAAATAGACATATATTTACTATGTCTACATTACTGATGTTGTATACTAAGGGAAACTACTTTCAGCCTATATTAAGGCCATATATATATATTTCAGCCTATGTTAAGGCCATATATATATATATGTCCATTACTATGTAACTGGTTTTTTGAGGCAAAGAGATATCCTTGCTTTATTTAAGATTTATTTTTCAATTTACGGCATTTTAAAAGTTCCATGTTAATGAATTGTTTATCCCCAGCTATCACGATTTATATTAACCTGCTTCTTTTGTTTCTAGATTAGTCTAAAATCAAAGTCTAAATGTTTAATGATGTCTTAAGTTTCTAAAAACTATACATTGTTAGTTAAATTTTTTAGATGCATTTGTTCCACTTTTATTTTTATAACTTAGATATTTCTAGTAAAATAATTATATTATTTAAAATACTTAAAAGTCATTTTATCACTATGTTTCTATATCTGTATTTGTAACACGTAGTGATAAATGAGAAGCAATTGATTCCCAAAAAAGACATGGAAAATTGTTCTAAAATGTTTACCTATGTTTCCTTAAAACTCGTTCTTTTTATTTCTATTTTTTAAAGTGTCGGATGCAGTAGTTCAGAGACTTTCTCAAGAAAGTCAGGGTTGTTATTGTAAAATGCAGATGTGAAATAAACTTCATAAAGAGTTAGTGGACAGAGGGAACTAGGCTACAGAAAAAGTAAGAAAAGCATAGAGGCTAACAATTATTAGTATCATTACTGTGCTGTCTTACATATAATGACTGACATAATCCTGACAACAGCCCTGTACTGTAGGTATCATTAACATCATTTAAAAGATGAGGAACTAAAGTCTTTCAACTAGAAGAAGCAGAGCCAGAATTCAGACCCACTAGTAGTGGCAGAACGAGAATTCAGAATCATGGCTAGGGCTTTCTTTATATCACACTGCTTACCTGTCTCTTTTGTGAAAAAGTGATACTTTCCCCAAGCTAGCAGAGAGAAACAGAATCCTAGTACCCTAGCCCTCCAAAGATAACTCATACAGAAGAGTAAAGCAGAAAAAGTGGATGTGTTGAGGAAAAAACCATTGCACTCTAAAGAGCATCTGATAATACAATTTTGCAGATGAACTTAGCGCTGTGAAAACAGAGTTTAGCCAATAGAAAGTTATAGCACTTAGGCTGTTCCACTGAGTCAACAATAATACTTTGACTTTTTTGTTCTTGAGTTTTGCTCTCTAGATTTTTGGGTTTTGTTTTTCTTGAGACAGGGTCTCACCCTGTCACCCAGGCTGGAGTGCAGTGGTGCAATCTCAGCTTACCGCAACCTCCGCCTCCCAGGCTCAAACGATTCTCCAATCTCAGCCTCCTGAGCAGCTGGGACTATAGGTGTGCATGCCACGGCTGGCTAATTTTTGTATTTTTAGTAGAGACAGGGTCTCACTATGTTGCTCAGGCTGGTCTTGAACTCCTGAGCTCAAGCCATCTGCCCACCTCAGCCTCCCAAAGTGCTGGGATTACAGGTATGAGCCACTGTGCCTAGCCTTCTCTCTAGTATTAAGCCTTATAAAGAGAAAGGACAAGTTTATATATTAATATTAATTCTTTAAGACTCTAGAACATAAATGAACAAAGAACATATGAAGGGATAAATCACAAAATATCACATACCTTGAATAAGCAAACATTTGCAATGTATTCAATCACTAATCTTTAAAAGATACATGGAAAGATTTCTGTTTTTTCAATTGGCAGAAGTATTTTAAAAACAATAGTCAGTTTGGGCCGGGGGCGGTGGCTCACGCCTGTAATCCCAGCACTTTGGGAGGCCGAGGCAGGTGGATCATGAGGTCAGGAGTTTGAGACCAGCCTGGCCAAGATGGTGAAACCCCGTCTCTACTAAAAATAGAAAAATTAGCCAGGTGTGGTGGTGGGCACCTGTAATCCCAGCTACCTGGGAGGCTGAGACAGGAGAATCGCTTGAACCTGGGAGGCAGAGGTTGCAGTGAGCCGTGATTGTGCCACTGTACTCTAGCCTGGGCAACAGAGCAAGACTCCGTCTCAAAAACAAACAAAAAACAACAAAAAAACCAATAGTTTGTATACATTATAGAGGTTATTGTAGATCAAACTATCATTAATTGGTGGATGTTTCAGATAGAAACGAGTTTTAGAGAGCAATTTTATAAAGTATATTAACAGTCAATAGTTTGTATACCTTGTAGAGGTTATTTACAGTTCAAACTGTCATTAATTGGGTATTTCAGATAGAAACAAGAGCTTTAGAGAGCAATTTTATAAAGTATATTAACAAGCATTAGTATTACATCATCATTGGACCCAAGAAGATCTCTATTGGAAAACCTTTCCAATCTCTATTGGAAACCTTTCCTGGGAAAATAAAACAGAGAAAAAAACATTATATGTAACTGCTGTATATATGTTAGTCATAGAATTACTTAGAATTGATGGAAATTGGAAACATTCTATGTTCCCAACAATAGAGAATTGAAGTATTGATAGCAGGTACAATAGTTATTTGAGGCAGTACATTACTTAGCTCTTAATAAGAGTGGGTTGATTGGTTGGTTGGTTGGACAGATGGGAGAGATGGAGGCAGGCAGGCAACAGGATTGGCCTTCTGAAAAAAGGATTTGCAAAGTCATTGAAAATTATGTTATAATAACAATAGCCAAGTGGAAAATCATTAAAGTATTATAGTTTAATGCTAAGTGAAAAACAGGATGAAAACTACTTGTTATCTATGAGAATTGGCTATAACACTGAAATCTGGAGTAGCACATGAAAACCCTTATGCAGGTGAAAAAATAATGGAAGGAAATAGAATATGGTTGTCCCTTGGTATTTGTGGTGGATTGGTTCAAGGACGCCCTGCAGACTGTGGATACCAAGATCAAAGATGTTCAAGTCTCATATAAAATGGCATAATATTTGCATATAACCTATGGATACCCTCTTATATATATTAAATGAACTCTAGATTACTTATAGTATCTTATACAATGCAGATGCTATGAAAATAGCTGTTACAGTGTACTGGCTTATTATTTGTATCTTTAAATTGTTGTATTGTTATTTTTTTGTGCTTGATTTTTTTTTTTCCCCAAATATATTCAATCTGTGATTGGTTGAATTCAGGCATGAAAATCTGTGGATATCCAGACAGGGCTGAGTGTGTATGTGATTTTTATGATGTGGTATTTTTATATAATTATAAAAAGATCCATGAACTTAGATTTAGAAATATATTTTTTAACCTGGTAACAGCAGAAATGTATATCTGCACTGCTCTTTTATAAAGTTCTACGTTAAGCCTACCCACTGGGTCTATAATATTATGCTGCAGTGATACCCCATTCACTTCTTGGGAGCTATCCTGAGTTTAGATTTAGGATACAACCATACATCTATTCTTAAATTCCTTTTTCTAATTTGGCAAAAGGTAAAGCTTGGTAATACCATTTTTTCCACTAAAATTACTCCACAATGTGTTTGTAGTTTCAGAGTGTATATGATTGTGGGTAGAGTGTCAGCACAATCCTCTCCTTTTGCATGAGAACTTGATTTTTGCTTAACCCTCTAGCTCTGTTCCCCTGAAGACCTGATTAAAAATTGGAATGTCAACTATGTTACTAGGCAATATTGCTTGTAGTAAACATTATTCCAGATCTGGACTGGGAGAATTATTAATATATGATGGAAGGCATAACTTGGGGTGGGGATCCTTGAGTTTAGTGACTCATAATGGGCATAGTCCTGTGGGGTATCACGTTTTTGATGCCAGAGTGTCTCCCATATCTGCCCCATACTGATCTCATCTCCTTATACCTGCTTGAGGGACTCAGCTGAAGAACTCCTGATGCTGTCATCCTGGCAAACTATAGTTCCCACCCTATATCCTTACTAGCAGACTGGTGCCATTGGGGCCTATTGTGGGTCTGAATGTTGGTTGATCCTAAGAAGATTCCAAGAGGGTATTTATTACATTAGTATAATTCTAATTAGTGTTTAATTTTATCTTTGAAGTGATAAAGTAGTATATTAACTTTATAGTAGTTAATTCAGTCAGTGTTTTCAATGCTTGGGAAGAACATTAGACTATGAGTTAGAACATATGGTTGTTAGTCCAGTTTTTCAATAATGGATTGTGTTATCTTGGGCAAGTCACTTAATCTCTTTGAAACTCAGTTTTCTTAAATGTTAGTTAAGAACTTTGACTGATATCATTTCTGATTTTTCTTCCAAATCCAAGTCTTATGATTCTCTGATTCTCTTATCGTAAGTTCATTTTTAATCCTCTTTTATAGAAGCATTCCAGATTTCTTTTAGCCTGGAAGATGATCAGATAGCTGAAAGCTTGTGATGCTACAGTGTACCTTCTTCCACATTTAAGTTTTGAAAATGTTGTCACATTATAGCTATGTAGTTCCAAAAGAAACATTTACTGCCTATGTGATAGAATGTAAATAATTTACATTAAAAATAATTGGGGAACTTTGGGAGGAGAAAAATAAATTAGAATGAAAGTTTGAAAAGTTTCTGATTCTTTAAAAATGTTATCTCAACTTTTGTTTATAGGTTGTGAACTGGCTAGAAGGGCCTGGATCAGAACAACTAAGAGCCCAGTGGGGCATTGGAGACTCCATTAGGGCCTCCCAGGCCCTACAGCAGAAACACGAAGAGATTGAGAGCCAGCACAGTGTGAGAGGCTTTTTCCTCTGCAAGTTACAATGCTGTTATGAACGTGGGTAATTAGTAGCATATGTGGTACTGAGTGATAAGTTGCTGCAAACTTTGGTATGGGGCATGAATTACAGTTTGTTAAGTGCCTAGAGGTCATAAAGTACATTTTGATTACTTAGTACATGTTAATTAGAAGGTTGTTTTTGGTTTTGTCTCTAATGCAGTTTAATTATATTTTTATAGAAGCACAATTTGCATGAAATTTTAAAAGCTACAGTGACAGAAAAAAGAGTGATAATACAAAAATAGAGCTTTCATCTGTAGTCTCTGTGACAGAAACTTCTGTTTTCAAGTCCCCCCCACCCCCGCTTTATTGGGAGTATATAGTACAATTCAATGCCTGAGAGTGATAGCAGAATTGCTGCATTAAACACAACTGATGGAGAGTAAGTCCAGAGGGTGCAGAATATTTTTCCATTCTCTGAGCATTTAGGGGTCCCTTTTGTATTTGTGAAAGGGGTAATCAGACAAATCACAGATATAAAATTGGGAAATAAGTAGATTCTTAAGCAGATTATAGATAATAATTGTTAAAGATAATTTAAAACTCAACAACTTGTTACGTGAAAGAAGCTGGTGTTCGTTAAGCTCCTGCTCTGTTATAGTTAATTCTTCATTACTGAGGAAGAGATCATCCAATTTGTGGATGGGGTAGCTCACCCGCCTCTCCCCAAGGTCATATTACTTTGGTAATTTAAAATAGTTTAAATACAAAATTGGAAAAAATAAAATTTGAATCCATTAATTCCCTTCTCCTTAGATTGTCTTAAAAAAGTTGGTCAAAATGTTACACTCTGGACCCAGATGAGCATTAAGTATCATCGGAACATTAATTTCTGCAACGTTTCTTCTTTCCTCTAATTATGTTGGATAGTATTTATTAGGAAATGTCCATTTTTAACTAAACAAGATTAAAGAATAAGTAATATGGTTTGCTTGGGAATAAATTTGAATGAGTAAATTTCATCTTTACTAGAATTTAACGATATCTGATTCTTATTTTTCTTCTAAATATATTCCATTTTGCTTAGTTTCCTCATATTGCTTTCTTTATAATATTCTGTAAGTCAGGTATAACAATTACTGGTACTGGCAGAAAAATCTACTTACTATACCCTAAAGCAGTTGTAATCTAGCTGAAGGAATAATAAGAGATATTACAAGGTTTGGAATTGTCTAAAGGCACTACACATATATTCCTTGCAATTTTTCTAATTAGTACTTGTAAAAAACTTGAAAATGAAATCTCATAATTGAAAATTGATTTATTTTATGCATTTCACAGGTTCCAACATAATGGTTCTTCCTTTTATACTAAAATAATCATATTACAAACCCTGTTCCTGAGGATATAATCTTTTAATTCTCTTGGTACTTTTAAAATAACTTAATGTTTTGATTTTTTTTAACATGGATTGTGATTTATTTGAACCTGGTAGACTGTTCTAGAACATGTTACTATAGTTAGAGTCTACAATTTGTTCCTCTCTTTAGTTCCTAAAAACTGTATTTACTATAGAACATTCTAGACTTCACCTAAGGGGATTTAGTTATGAAAGTATTCCAAAAGTTATTTTTAGGAAGGACACATGGCACACGAGGATTCTAAAGACAGGATTTATCTATATTTTATTATTTTTTTAAATGCCAAGAGAAATAATTATAGTTAGAAATTGGATTGTATACATACTGTACTGTACTCTAAGTTTACAAAAAGAATTCAAAAGCAAATTTTATATTGCATATAGTTGGATGAAATTGTAGATGATATACATAGAAATTGCTGTGTTCAGATGTTGGTTTTGTATTTTTAATATATTTATAAGGTTTTCAAAATCAGCTTAAAGAAACATTGCTTAAGGGTGGCCCTTCCCATGTGCTTAAGCTTACTTATAATGTGGAACCAGTATATAAAACTTTTGAATTACAAAATACCTTATAGATTATTCTGATATCTTCATCTTATTTTATAGATGAAAAAACTGGGAAGCTACATTTTTCAATCAATGAATAGTTGGACTATTGTTGAGACGCAGATCTCTTGACACCTGGGGGGATCCTTTCTCTAGCTGTCTCTTAGAGAAAGCTACTAAATTTTACAGATATGCTTAAGCTACAGTATTTTTTCATTTTTTCATTCCTAAGTACTTTTAATACTTAGGAATGTACATATACATTGACATCTACATTTATAGACATGACCTAAAGAAAAGAAACATTGATGGCTATCAGAGATTTTATTTCCTTAAATCATGTGTGATATTTGGGTTTTGTTTCAGAATTGGGAGGTAGGGACAGATTGAATGGATGGGAGTGTATGTGAAAGAGAATTACCCATGAATTGGTCATTATTGAAGCAGGATAGGAAGGAGTTCATTATACTATTCTTCCCACTTTTGACATATTTTTTAAAAAGCCAGTTGTGCTGTTTTGGCCAATAGGTGGCACTGCATTGTCACCTTGAGAATAGGTTGGTTGATGCTGGATGAATATTTTAGCTTATGATGTTTAAGATATTCTAATATTTTATTAAAAGCTTTCTTTTCTCTCTGTAACTAAGAGTTAACAGATTAAAGCATTATTGGAATTGTTCAAGTCTTGTGAAATTATGACTAATTTCTGGCATTGACAGCTATTAACGGTAGAATTTGAGAAAACTTTTAACATACAATCTTGCATTACCAGCTCAATGTCATATATTAAATTTTAGAGTCCATATAAAAGCACAATGCACAAATAAAGCTAAAAACCCCAAATTTGTTAGGATATTGAGTTTTAATACATAGAAAAATGAAATTTCTGCCAACCTGTAGTCCTAGTTCAAGGATTGGTAATTAGAAGTTAACTTGGTTTTTTAATAGAACACAACAAAAAAAATAAGGTACGTGAAAATGATTATAGTAACTGACAGTAAATTTAAAAGCAGTTTAGTTCAATAATCTAATTTTATGTTTTGCATTGAAGGAAGTGTGTGGTAGGAAAAGCATGTGTGATAGGAACATGGAGGAGCATAAATATCTGAAACTACTTCAGAATTTTGTCACTATCCCACCATCTCATAGTGCTGAGTTCTGGTCTACACAGAAACCACTTTCTCTTGTGCATTATGCATAATAGTAAGCAGCAGAACAGGTCGACCTAGTGAATCAAGACTCATTTCTCCTAATGTATAGTCTGAGTATAATCACCTTTTTAACCCGAGTTGGCAATGTTTCCTTCCGCCTACGTATGGATTCACATTTCATGGTATAAAGTATAAATATCCATCATTTCACCAAGTATGCATCACTGCCAATATGATTGCAGTGTCAATCCTGACTGCTTGTGTCCTAAATGTGAACCTTCAAGCCCTTTTCTTACCATCTCAATCCAAATCCCATATATTGGTGGTGTTTTTTTTATTTTGCTGTAAAATAAATAATCATTTTCTACACATTTAAATATACATAAGAGACAGACCAGAGAATGGCTGTAAGTGAACAAAATACACCTAAGGTTCTAGGCAGTCTACATTCCACTGGTTTTTTTTTTTTTTTTTTTTTTGAGACGGTGTCTAGCTCTGTCACCAGCCTGGAGTGCAGTGGTGCTATCTCAGCTCACTGCAACCTCTGCCTCCCAGGTTCAAGTGATTCTCCTGCCTCAGCCTCCAGAGTAGCTGGGATTACAGGCATGCGCCACCATGCCCAGCTAATTTTTGTATTTTTAGTAGAGACGGGGCTTCACCCTGTTGGCCAGGATAGTCTCCATCTCCTGACCTCATGATCTGCCCACCTTGACCTCCCGAAGTGCTGGGATTACAGGCATGAGCCACTGTGCCCAGCCATACATTCCCCTATTTTTTAGGAAGAAACATTTGGATGACTTTTTAAAAATATATGCAAATGTATCAGCCAGATTTTTTTGCTCTCCACATCCCAAAAAGACTAATTATTTATTTATAGCAACCTCAATCAGTAATACCAATGTCTCTAATTTCAGGTGTTAATTTCTTGAGACATACTAGTCCTCACAATGTATTTACATCCCTGGTCGGGTTGCTGGAGCCTATATTTTACAAATTCAAACCAGGAAATAATTAGCTCCACAATGGTGATTCCTAAACCTTAAAGGCCATAAGAGTCATCAGAGATGCTTGTTAAAATATATACTCCAGGGCCCAACTCCCAGATACTGATTTAGTAAGTCAGGAGTGAAGCTTAGACATTTTTAATAAACACTCCAAGTGGTCTAATGCTGGTAGCTCTGAAAAATGCTATTCTAGGACTCTAATCCTTTACTACTTTTCTCAGAACCGTTGCTATTACTCTTCAAAGAGTTAAGCCTATTTATTTAGAGCATTTAATGATCTGTAAGTACTATGAATAAGGTATTGAAATCCTTTTATATTTTAGAGCATGACAGTGATAATTTTCTGAGGTAGTATTTTCTACTTTAAAATAGTCTCTGTTAACCATTATAAACTATGTAGTTTAAAAATATTCTATGCTTATTATTCAGTTAAATCCAAACAATAACTGATAAACAAGGTAAGACAGATATTATCATCACCATTGGATAGAGGAGGATTTCTTATCCTCAGCGGACTCTTGAGACTTTGGGCCAGATAAATCTCTGTCGTAAGGGCTGTCCTGCACATTGTAGGGTATTTTGCAGCATCACTGGCTTCTACTTAACTGCATGCAGTGGCATCCCCGCTCCTCAGTTGTGATAACCCAAAATGTTTCCAGACACTTCCACATATTCCCTGAGTGACAAAATCACCCTCTGTGACCTACTTAATGTAATGTCAGTAAATCTGCAGTGGTTAATGTTTTATACCTTCAATCAGTGCATGTTAATTGAGCACATACTATGTGTCATGTGTTGTTCTAGGCTTTTGCGATATAATACTGTCTTACTATATGGAATTTACATTCAAGTTGGGGAGCAGAAAGCAATATAGGTACAGATTTTAGGAAAGGCCTCTCTGAGGAGATGACATTTAATCAGAAACCTTGAAATGATGTCAAGAAATAATCCAAACAAAGGGCAATTCAGATAGCGGACACAGCAGTAGAAACACCCCAGCACAGGAAGATGATTGAGGAACAG